>NC_048599.1:126557484-127179984 GCF_003668045.3 Cricetulus griseus
ATTTTAAATAAAATGAGAAGACTATTCTGTCCCTTCTATTTTCATGCCATGAATAGTAAGAAGCCAAATATGAAAATCCAAATTTTTAGTTAGCATTGGAAATTAAAATGTGGCAGTATGTTTTTTTTTTCCCTTCTCTGGCTAGAAATGGCCATCAAGTTGACAGTAGTAATTCAAATGAGCCCACCGAGGTTCCTAACATTTCATATGGAAAAAAATTTAAAACAAAAACTCAGAATGGTCTGCCTCAAGAATTCTAAATATTCTGGAACATGTAACTTGGCAGAATATAAAGAGCTTCTCTGGACCAACACAGTTCTTAACCCATCAACAGTAAGTAACTGAGTACGGTGGTCACTTTTCTTTATTCTGACTGGATACCTGAGACAAAGCAACTTAAGGAAGGAAATGTTTGTCATGGCTCATATTTGAGGGTGCGTCCATCATGGTCACATTGCATAAACAATCAGCAAGTGAAAAGAAATGAATGATGGTTCTCTGATTGCTTTCATTTTAGTTCAGCTCATGGTTTCCCCTCATGGGATGGTACTGCATGCTCTGTCTCCTAGCTGCTTCTAGATCCTGTCCAGTTAGAAATTAGTAATGACCACCATACTGATCCTTAAGCAATAAATAATGGGAGTGCATGTAAGATTCTTTTTTGTTTTATCATTTAACATCCATAATACTTCCAGATTGAATCTAGCCAATAACCTGGAAATGAGAGTAACATTGAATCAGCTGCACAATGCACACTTCCTAAAATGTTTCAAAACCAATAGCTCCTGAGTCATGTGATGAGTGAACAAAGGCAAATGTCAAGTTAAAGGCGATTCCATGCTCTTTAGGGCTGGGATATGTTTTCTAAAGATGCACTATTATACAAGGTGTTGAGAACTTTTAAAAACACTATCTATCTATCTATCTATCTATCTATCTATCTATCATCTATCTATCTATCATCTATCTGTATGTGTGTTTACAGGAAAAATGTCTTTGGAGATGTTATGAAATTAAGCATTTTGAAAGATTAACCTGTTGAACGATTCAAATGGACCAATTATATTCACAAGAAGCGCTACCCTTGAAAGAAGAAGCAGCAGTACAAGGAATCAGAGTCAGAAGAGTGATTTGAAGACACTACAATGTTAGTTCTGAAGACAGAAGAAGGTGCTACCATTAAGCAAAGCAGACAGCCTAGAAAGGCAGTCAAATGAGAGATCATATGATCTCTACCCACCGCCTCCAACACAACTGCTTGTTTTCACTCACACAGAACTACTTCCAGAAGTGTAAAGGAATATGAATGTGTGCTGTTTAAATTGTGAGGTTTATGGAAAATTCTCATAGCAGCAACAGGAAAGTAATATAGTTGGGAACTTTAGGAAATGTTAAATTTCATGAACCAACCAAAGCGTATTACATCATAAGCTTAAAGACAGGGATCAGCAAATGTCTTTAATAAACCTGAGATTTGCTTAGATACCCAATGTAGATAATGCATATTTGGATCCATGTCACACTGAAGAGATCAGTCACAAAACTAATAAGAGTACTAATAAATCTATAACTTATGTATTATTATATAACAAAGAACCACAAATTTAAGGACATATAGAATATCATTTCAAAGTTTCTGGGGGTCGGGATTTTGAGCAGCACATCTTGGCTTGATCCTCTGCTTCGGGATTTGTCCGAAGGCAGCATACAGGTTGTCAGTTGGATCTGAGAATCCACCTAAAGATTATAGGTGGAAGGGTTCATTTCAATGCTTTCTTGTGTAAGGTCAGAGAATCTTTCAGTGCCTCACTGGTTCTGGTCCTCAAAACCACACTTCTTAGTAGACTGTGAGCCAGAAACTTCATCTTGCCATGTGGCCTCCCCCAAAACATGTGGCTTCATCAAAGCTGGTGAGAGAAATCTTTTATTGTTGTTGTTCAAAGTAAGAACAAGCTTGCTTCACATGTCAATCCCTTCTCCCTCTCCCTCCCCTCCCCCCAGCCCTCATCCAAGCCCTACATGCCCCCCACCCATCCCCCCTTCACTCCCCAGGCAGGTTAGGGCCCTCAATGGGGGCTCCCCAAAGTCCACTACATCATCCTCGGCCAGGCCTAGGCCCTCCTCCGTGTGTCCAGGCTGAGAGAGCATCCCTTCACATAGGATGGGCTCTCAAAGTCCCTGGTCCACTACCTGGGGCCCCATAGAGTGCAGAGGCCTCCTCATTGACATCCATGATGAGGGGTCTGGATCAGTCCCGTGCTGGCCTCCCAGACAGCAGTCTGGGGTCCATGTGCTCCCCCTTGTTCAGGCCAGCTGTTTCTGTGGATTTCACCAGCCTTGTACCAACCCCTGTGATCTTCATTCCTCCCTCTCTGCAATTGGGTTCCAGAGTTCAATTCAGTGTATATCTGGGGGTGTCTGTCTCTGCTTCCATCAACCACTGGATGAGGGCTTTAGGATGGCATATAAAGTAGTCATCAGTTTCATTATAAGCGAAGGACATTTAGGGTATCCCCTCCATCATTGCTTACATTGTCAGTCTGTGTCATCCTTGTAGATCTCTGGAAATCTCCCTAGTGCCAGAAATCTCCTCTGATCTATAATGGCTCCCTCTGATATGGTATCTCTCATTCTGCTCTCCTCTATTCTACCTCAACACAACATTTCTGCTCCTCCATTTCCTCCTCTCCCCTTCTCTTCTCCTCCTCTCATTCTGCCAGCTCCCTCTCCCCTACCCTCATGCTCCAGTTAGGTCAGGAAATCCTGGCCCTTCCCATTCTCCGAGGTTCATGCATTTTTCTATTAGAGTCCTTCTCATTTCCTGGTTTCTTTGGTGAAAAGATTTGTAGGCTGGTAATAATTTGTTCTATGTCTAAATTTCATGTATGAGTGAGTACATACAATGTTTGTCTTTTTGTGACTGGGTTACTTCACTCAGGATGGTTTAATCTAGTTCCATCCATTTGCCTGTGAATTTCAAGATTCCATTGCTTTTTTTTCTGCTGAGTAGTACTCCATTGTATAAATGTACCACATTTTCTCTATCCATTCTTCAGATGAGGGGCATCTAGGTTGTTTCTAGGTTCTGGCTATTAGAAACAATGCTGCTGTGAACATGGTTGAACATATTTCCTTGTGGTCTGAACATGCATTATTTGGGTATATGCCCAAGAGAGGAATTGATAGATCTTGAGGTAGACTGATTCCCATTTTCCTGAGCAACCAGCATACTGATTTCCAAAGTGTTCTTACAAGTTTGCATTCCCTCCAACAATGAGGGAATGTTCCTCTTTCTCCACATCCTTTCGAGCATACATTGCCATTGGTGTTTTTTATTTTAGCCATTCTGGCTGGTATAAGATAGTATCTCAGAGTTGTTTTGAGTTGCATTTCTCTGATGGCCAGGGATTTTGAGCAATTTCTTAAGTGCCTTTCAAACATTTCAGATTCCTCTGTTCAGGAATTGGTTAGTTCTTACAGAGGTTTCTCTATCTTGTTGATCTTGTCAAAGAACCAACTCTTGTTTCATTCATTCTTTGTAATGTCCTAGTTTCTCCTTTATTGATTTCAGCCCTCAGTTTGATCATTTCCTGGAGTCTACTCCTCCGTGGTGAGTTTGCTTCTTTTTGCTCTAAAGTTTTCAGTTGTTCTGTCAATTCTCTAGTGTGACTATTCTCCAGTTTCTTCATGTGGGCACTTAGTGCTATGAACTTTCCTCTTAGCAGTGCTTTCAGAGTGTCCCATAAGTTTGGCTATGTTGTGTCTACATTCTCATTAAACTCTAGGACGTTTTTAATTTCTTTTTTTTTATTTCTTCTTCAATTCAGAATGGTGCAATTGGGTGTTACTCAACTTCCACAAGTTTGTAGGTTTCCTGCAATTTTTATTGCTGTCGAATTCTAACTTTAATGCATGGTAATCTGATAAGATACAGGGGTTATTTCATTTTTTTGTATCTATGGATGTTTGCTTTGTTGGCAACTATGTGGTCAATTTTAGAGGTGCCACGTGGCTCTGAGAAGAAGGTATATTCTTTTGTGTTTGGATGGAATGTTAAATATAGATATCTGTTAAACCCAGTTGGGTCATGACTTCTGTTAGAGCTTTTGTTTCTTTGTTAAGTTTCTGTCTAGTGGTCCTGTCTAGTGTTTAAAGTTGAGTGTTGAAGTCTCCTACTATAAGTGTTTGTTTTTATGTGTGGTTTGAGCTTTAGTAATGTTTCTTTCACAAATGTGTGTGCTGTGGTATTTAGGGCATAGATGTTCAAGATTGAGACTTCGTTTTGATGGACTTTTCCTGTGGTGAGTATGAAATGCCCTTCTTCATCTCTTTTGATTGATTTTAGTTTGACATCTAGTTTGTTAGATATTAGGATTGCTACACCAACTTGTTTCTTGGGTCCATTTGATTGGAAAATCTTTTCCTAACCCTTTACTCTGAGGTAACACCTGTCTTTGAAGTTGAGGTGTGTTTCTTGTATATATCAGAAGGATGTCTTTATTCATATCCATTGTGTTAGTCTTATCTTTTTATGGGCAGGTTAAGACCATTGACATTGAAGGATATTAATGTCCATTGATTGTTGGTTCTTGTTTGTTTTGGATTTATTGTTGGTGGTGTCATTGTGTTTGGGTTTCACCCTCCTGTTTCTTTTTGTGTTTGGTAAAATTGGATTATCTATTGCTTATGTTTTTGTGAGTGTAGTTACCTTTTTTGGGTTGGAGTTTTCCTTCCAGAACTTTCAGTAGTGCTGGATATGTGGGTATGTATTGTTTTAAGTCTGATTTTGTCATGGGATGTCTTGTTTTCTCCAAATTTAGTGATTGAAAGTTTTGCTGGGTACAGTAGTCTGAGTTGGCATCCTTGCTCCCTTAGTGTTTGTAGGATTTCTACCCAGGACCTTCTGGATTTCAAATTTTCCATTGAGAAGTCGGGTGTGATTCTGGTAGGTCTGCCTTTGTATGTTACTTGGCCTTTTTCCTTTGCCGCTCTTAATATTTTCTCTTTATTCTATAGGTTTGGTGTTTTGATTATTATGTGTTGAGGGGTCTTCTTTTTGTGGTCCAGTCTGTTTGGTTTTCTGTAAGCTTCTTCTACTTTCATAGGCATATCCTTCTGTAGGTTGGGGAAGTTTTCGTCTATGATTTTGTTGAATATGTTTTCTGTACCTTTTAACTGTATTCACCTTCTTCTATACCTATTCTGCTTAGGTTCGGCCTTTTCACAGTATCCCATATTTCCTGGATATTTTGTGTTGAGGATTTGTTGGACTTGAGGTTTTCTTTGGTCAATGACTGTGTGTCCTCTAGAGAATCTTCAACAACTGAGATAGTCTCTTCCATCTCTTGAATTCTATTGGTTATACTCACATCTTTAGTTCCTGATCATTTATCCAGCCTTTCTATTTCCAGCATCCCATCATTCTGTGTTTTCGTCATTGTGTCTATTTCAGCTTTCATGCCTTGAACTGTTTTGAGTTCTTCCTTCACTTGTTTGGTTATTTTTCTTCTCTTTCTTTAGATTCTTTAAGAGATTTGTTTACTTCTTGAATTTTTTGTTTGTCTTTTCTTCCATTTCATGTAATTTTTGCTTGTTTTATCTTGTATTTCTTTAAGGGATTTACTTATTTCCCCTTTAAAGGTTTCTATCATCTTCCTAAGATAATTTTTTTTTGGTCCATCTCTTCTTCATCCTCTGTATTGGGGCTTTCAGATCTTGCTGGTGTGTTGTCCCTAGATTCTGGTGGTGTCATATTGGTCTTTCTGTTGTTGAGTGTTTTCTTATTCTGTCTTCTTCCCATGTCTTCTTCCAGTGGGTACAGGTGGGGTCTCTCAATTTCTTCTTGTCACCTGGTGGTGTGTGTGGGCCAAGACTTCAAGGTCTGCAGCTCTGTATGGTCTTGCCTCTCCTGGTAGTCTCCTTACTTGGTAGGGGTCAGGCCTGCAGTGGGGGGGAGGAAGAATGAGGTGTTTCCAGACTCAGTGAGCTCCTCCCTGTTTGGGGGGGTGTCCACTCTAAGTATGTACATGCCCAGAGAGATCCAGGGTGAGAGGATGTTGGGCAGGAGTAGGGTAGGAGCAGAGGGTACACTCACCTCAGTAGGGGTCAGGCAGGCTGAGAGGAATCTTTCAATTGTCTGTCCAGATGTTGACCATAGGCTTAGTTATCAATAGGTAAGCTGACTTCACTATCTGATTACAGATGTGAAATCCCACCTCTTTACCACTCTTATATTGGTGGAAAGCCAGTCACTGGGCATGTCAATATCTGAGGGAATTACACAAGGATGGAAGTACTAGAAAGTAGATATTTTGGGAAGCCATCAGCAATGTCAGTTAACAAAACACAAAATGGTAAGAAGTCATAGTCCAATTGAGAGTCAGCACATAGTAGCACCTTTTGTTTTCAGTTTTATGCATTCTTTTAGAAAAATTCCTCACAGAAAATGTGCCCTTCTAATAACTTCAGTTCCCCACCTTTTCCTAAGAAATTCTTCATGTTTTCCCTTCAGGATTAGGTACTCGAATCCATCCATCATGATACTACATTGTAACATTCAGGTCTGGAAGTTTGCCTTTGACATATTTTAGTCAGCCTATTTTCCTGATGTGTTCAGAAGCACATTGAGGAGGAAAAGATTTATGTCATCCATATGGCTTATAGTCTATCATCTAGGGTAGCCACTAAAGGAACTCAAAGAGGGTAAGAACATTGACACAGTAACTAATTCAGAGGCCATTGCGCAGTGATTCTTACTGACTTCCTCTTCATGGCTTGCGTAGATTGTTTTCTTTTAGCACCCAATACTTCACAGTGAGATGAGCTCTGTGACATCCATTATCAATCAAGAAAATATACCACAGGCTTTCCCACAGGCCAATAGGGCAGGTCCATTTTCTAAATTGTATTTCCTGTTTCCCCTAACTTGTATAAAGTTGGAATAAAACTAGGCAGCACAACATATAATCTAGCTTTTGTGAAAAAAACACTACAAAAATTATATTGCAGTCATTATAAGTCATGCAGTTACCATGTGAGAAGACAACGTAAACACAAAATTATTTGTTATTAAGACAAACTCAATATTTTCCAGGAAATAACATTCATAAGAACATACAACAGTTGCAGATAGTAACTCTGATTGAAAGGCCCTTTTCTTAAAATATAAATATCCTATTCAGTCATCAAGGCTAAAATGTGTTAAAACAATATATTTCATCTTGACTTTAATATTCTCATTTTTATATCATAAAAAAATTTTCTAGGCTTTTATGACCTATGCATTTAATGCAACCCAAGAGAGGCAATAACAGGCTGTTCTACATATACTCCCACAGCTTGCTAAGACTATATATATTGTGTGACCATGCCTCATAAACAAAGCAAAACAAATTGTAAAGTTTCTAAATTATGCAAAGTAAACTAATTGATTTTATGTGTTAAAAAATAGAAAACTAACGTGTCTTCTGTTTTGTGAGTTAGGTATTAAAATATATGCAGTTTAGATTTTATTAAAATGATTTTGTTCCTTTTTTTGGTCTGGAAAACAGGGTTTCTCTTTGTAGCTATGTAGACCAGGCTGCCCTTGAACTCACAGAGATCTGCCTGCCTCGGCCTGCCCAGTGCTTGGATTAAAGGTATGCACCACCACTGCCTGGCTAATGATTTTGTTCTTAATAAAGCAGAGGGAGAATGGATTGGGAAAATAAAGAGAAGGATTGAGTTTCTTCTTTGGAGAAAAATGGACAGTATTCCTTATGAATTATGGTTGTATATGCAAGATGCTTAAGGGCTAGGAACATCTTTAAATACCATCTATCCAAGACCTTGTTATAATGCTCCAATTCATAATACAAGTTCAGAAAACATAATCAAACGTATGAGCCTTGCTGGTTAGAGAAATGGTTAATGATATTTAGAGACTTGGGACAGAGATGTCAAAATGATTATTATCTATATTTGTATTACATCAGAATAACCAATCTAACTACATCAATAAATGATAAAAAAATTTGTATATGTAATTAAAAGTCTGTATAGATAACTCTTGAAAACCTTTTGTGCAATATTTGAAAATTAGAGAAATTATATGAAAATCTCTTGATACTAGACAACCTGTGTCAAGACCATCTCACACAATTAGAACTTCTGACATGTATTAAATATTTTATAACAAAGAAATGCATACCTAGAAGGAAAACTTTGTTAATTTACCTAATGTTAGCTTAATTTAGATAATAGAAAAAAGAGATAGTTAAAATGATTCTAAAAGTTTGCAATTAAGCAAGAAATTTTAAAGAAATGAGTTACTGGAAAGGAAGTGCATCTATTCTATTTATATTTTCTGTAATATTGCCACTCTTCTCAATGACAAGAAGTGTAGAGCAAGCCAGTCTTCTACAAATAGAAATAAAAATAAACTGTATAACAAGATTTTCTTTCCAAACTGCCAATAAGAAAGTCATGGGCAATGCATGTTATCCTTCCAGGAAAACAGGCCATTAAACACCTTCAGGTATGAAAAGACAGGAAAATCAAAGGGCTGTTGCTTCTGATTTCCCGTGCCCAAGGACAATTATAAGAAACATTTTCTCAGGTCCTGTTTGTTAAGCCTCTGAAGTCCTTTGTTCTTATTCTTAGATTTATACCACCCAAGCAAATTAAGAGCCATTATTAATTTCTTACTTCTGTTTCTGTGATTTTTAAAAATTAAATTTGAAACACTTTTGTTTCCCAGTTCTCTCTCCCTCCCTCCTCCCCTGCCCCACAATAACTGAACATCCCATCTCCTTTCTGATCCCAATGGATGGGAAGGCCTTCCATGGGGGATCTTCAAAGGCTGTCATCATTTGGAGCAGGACATAGATCCTCCCTCATGTTTCTAGGCTGAGAGAACATCCCCCTATGTGGAGTGGGCTCCCAAAGTCCATTCATGTAATAAGGATAATTACTGATCCACAACCAGAATCCCCATAGATTAACCAGACCTCCAAACTGATAATCTCATCCAGGGTGTCTGGAGCATAGCTGGTTTCCCAGATATCAATCTGGGGTCCATGAGCTCCCATTTGTTCAAGTCATCTGATTCTGTGGTTTCTCTAGCTTAATCTTGACCCATTTGCACAGCACTCCTCCCTCTCTGCAACTGGATTCCAGAGGTCTGCTTACTGATTAGCTGTGGGTGTCTACTTCAGCTTCCATCAGCTAATAAATGAAGGATCTAGGATGACATATAAAGTAGTCATCAATCTCTGTATCAGAGAAGGGCAAATAAGGTAGCCTCTTCACTATTGCTTAGATAGTTATTTGGGGTCAACCTTGTAGATCTCTTGACATTTCCCTTGTGCCATCTTTCTCTTTAAACCTATAATGACTCCGTCTATTATGGTATCTCTTTTCTTGCTCTCCTCTATTCTTTCCCTGACTCAATCTTCTTGCTCTCTCATGCCGTCTTCTCCCCTTTTCTTTGTCCTAATTCTGTCTACTCTGCCCCATGCTCCCAATTATCTCAGAAGAACTTGTTCCTTTCCCCTTCTCCAGGGAACCA
Organism: Cricetulus griseus; assembly: GCF_003668045.3. Classification (NCBI taxonomy): domain Eukaryota; kingdom Metazoa; phylum Chordata; class Mammalia; order Rodentia; family Cricetidae; genus Cricetulus; species Cricetulus griseus. The sequence continues at coordinate 126,567,032 of NC_048599.1, forward strand.
TGTATGTCTCTCTTAGGGTCCTCCGTGGTTCCTACTATCTCTGGTGGTATGGATTCTAGGCTGGTCATCTTTTGCCCTATGTCTAAAATCCATATATGAGTGAGTACATAACTCTGTTTTCTTTTTGTAACTGGGTTACCTCAGTCAGGATGGTTTCTTCTAGTTCCATCCATTTGCCTGTGAATTTCAAGATTTCATTTTTTTTTAATTCCACTGAGTAGTACTCTATTGTGTAAATGTATCACATTTTCTCCATCCATTATTCAGTTGAGGGGCATCTAGGTTGCTTCCAGGTTCTGGCTATTACAAATAAGGATGCTATGAACATGGTTAAACAGATGTCATTGTTGTATGAATGTGCATCTTTTGGGCATATGCCTAAGAGTGGAATTGCTGGATCTTGTGGTAGACTTATTCCCATTTCCTGAGGCTGTACGAGTTTGAACTCACACCAACAGTAGAGGAGTGTTCCCATTTCTCCAGTTCCTCTCCAGAATAAATTGTCATTGGTATTTTTTATTTTAGGCATCCAGATAGGAGTAAGATAGTATCTCATACTTGTTTTGATTTGCATTGCTCTGATGGCTAAGTATGTTGAGCACTTTCTTAAGTATCTTTCAACCATTTTAGATTCCTCTATTGGAAATTCTCTATTTAGTTCTGTACCCTACTCTTTGATTGGATTATTTGGTGTTTTGGTGACCAGCTTGAGTTTTTGGCATATTATAGAAATCAGCTCTCTGTCAGATGTAGGGTTGGTGAATAACTTCTCCCTTTCTGTGGGCTGTGTTTTTGTCTTGTTGACTCCATCCTTTACCTTACAGAAGCTTCTCAGTTTTAGGAGGTCCCATTTATTAACTGTTGATCTCAGTGTTTGTGTGACTGGTGTCATGTTCAAGAAGCAGTCTACTGCAACAATTAATTCAAGGGTACCTTGCACTTATTCTTCTAAGAGGTTCAGTGTGGCTGGATTTATGTTGAGGTCTTTGATCCAGTTGAACTTAATTTTGAGCATAGCAATAGATATGGATGTATCTGCAGTCTGCTACATGCCAGCATCCAGTTATGCCAGCATGATTTGTTGAAGATGGTTTCTTTTTTTCCATTGTATAGTTTTAGCTTCTTTGTGAAAAACCAGGTGATCTTAGGTGTGTGGGTCCATATCATGGATTTCAATTTAATGCCATTAGTCTACACATCTATTTTATGCCAATATCAATCTGTGTTCAGTACTATTATTCTATAATAGAGCTTGAAGTCAGGGAGGGTGATGCCTCTGAAAGTTTCCCTATTGTACAGGGTTGTTTTGGCTATCCTGCGTCTTCTGTTTTTCCATATAAAGTTGAGAATTGTTTTTTCAAACTCTGTGAAGAATTGTGCTTGTATTTTGATGGGAATTGCCTTAAATCTGTCCATTGCTTTTGGAAAGACTGACATTTTTATTATGTTGATCCTACCTATACAAGAGCATGGGAGATATTTCCACTTTCTGATATAGTCTTTAATTTTTTTTTGCTTCAAAGACTCAAAATTTTGCTATAGAGGTCTTTTACTTGTTTGGTGAGTGTTACCCCAAGTTATTTTATGTTGTTTGTGGCTATTGTAATGGGTGATGTTTCTCTGATTTCTTTCTCACCCCATTTATCTTTTGTAAATAGTAGGGCTACTGAAATTTTTGAGTTGCTCTTGTATTTTGCCATTTTGCTGACGTTGTTTATCCCTGTAGGATTCCCTGGTAGAGTTTTACGGGTCACTTATGTAAACTATCATATCATCTGAAAACAATGAAAGTTTGACTTCTTTTCCAATTTGTATCCCCTTGATCTTCTTTTGTTGTCTTACTGCTGTGGCTAGAACTTGAACTACAATTTTGAAGAGGTATGGAGAGAGTGGACAGCATTTTCTTGTTCCTGGTTTTAGAGGAATCAATTGGATTTCTCTCCAGTTATCTTAATATTGGCTGTGGGTTTGCTGTATATTGCTTTTATTATGTTGAGGTATGCTCCTGTTATCCATATTCTCTCCAAGACCTTTATCATGAAGGTGTGTTGGATTTTGTCAGAGGCTTTTCAGCATCTAGTGAGATGATCTTGTGATATTTCTTTCTGAGTTAGTTTATAGGGTTTATTACATTGATGGATTTCTGTATGTTGAACTATCCCTGCATCCCTGGGTGAAGTCTACTTGATTATGGTGGATAATTTTTGTAATTTGTTCATGGATTTGGTTTGCTGGTATTTTATTGAGTATTTTTTTTTCATCAATGTTCATGAGGGATATTGGTCTGTACTTCTCTTTCTTAGCCCTGTCTTTATGTACCAAAGTAATTGGAGCCTTGTTAAGGAGTGTGGTAATGACACTTCTGTTTATGTTGTGTGAAATACTTTGAGGAGAATTGGTATTAGCGGTTCTTTGAATTTCTGATAGAATTCTGCACTGAAGCCATGTGACCCTAAGCTTTTTCTTGGTTCAGAGAGTTTTGATGACTGCTTCTATTTCATTAGGGGTTATAAGTCTATTTAAATTGCATATCTGTTCTTAATTTAATTTTGGTAAGCGATATGTATCCAGAAAATTGTTCATTTCCTTTAGATTTTCAAACTTTGAGGAATACAGGTTTTTGAGTTATTACCAGCTGATTCTCTGGATGTCTTCAGTGTCTGTTGTTATGTCCTCTTTTCATTTGTGATTTTGTTAATTTTCCTGTTCATTCTCTGTCTTTTGGTAAGTTTGCATAAAGGTTTGTCTATCTTGAAGATTTTCTCAAAAACCAACTCCTCATTCCATTGATTCTTTGTATTGATTTCCTAGTTTCTACTTTATTGATTTCAGCCCTCAATTTGACCCTCTGGGGTGAGTTTGCTTCATTTTGTTCTAGAATTTTCAGTTGTGCTGTTAATTCTCTACTGTGACTGTTCTCTAGTTTCTTCACATGGGCACTTAGTGCTATGAACTTTCCTCTTAACACTGATTTCAAGGTGTCCACAACAAGGTGTGTTGTGTCTTCATATTCATCAAATTATAGGAAGTCTTTAATTTCCTGTTTTATTTCTTCCTTGACCCAGGAATGGTGCAATTGTGCATTGTTCCATTTCCATGAGTTTGTAGGTTTTCTGCAATTTGTGCTGTTGTTGAATTGTAACTTTAAAGCATGGTGGCCTGATAAAATACAGGGGATTATTCCAATTTTGTGTACCTGTTGAGCTTTTCTATGTTGCCTAGTATGTGGTCAATTTTTTAGAAGGTTCCATGTGGTGCTGAAAAGTAGGTACATTCTTTTGTGTTTGGATGGAATGTTCTTTAGATGCCTGTTAAACCAAATTGGGTCATAACTTCTGTTAGTTCCTTTTTCTTTGTTAATTTTCTGTCTGGTGGTCCTTTCTAGTGGTGAGAGTGTTATGATGAAGTCTCCTACTATCAATGTGTGTGGTTTTTGTGTGATTTGAGATTTAGTAATGTTTCTTTTATGAATATGGATGCCTTTATATTTGGGGCATAGATGTTCAGAGTTGAAAATTCATCTCAATTGATTTCTCCTGTGATGAATAGGAAATGAGCGCCTCATCTCTTTTGAATTATTTCAATTTAAAGTCTAATTTGTTAGATATTAGGTTTGCTATCTTTGTTTTTTTTTTCTTGGGTCCTTTAGATTTGAAAGCCTTTTCCCAATCATTAAATCTCAGGTACCATCTGTCTTTGAAGTTGAGGAGTGTTTCTTGTATGCAGTAGAAAAATGGATTCTTTCTTTGTATCGATTCTGTATAGGTGAGTTAAGACAATTAATATTGAAGGATATTAATGAACATTGATTTTTCATTCTTGTTTTTTTTGGATTTATTGTTAGTGGTGGAATTGTGGTTGGATTTCCACTGTTTTTTTTTTTTTTCTTTTGGTTGTTTGTAAAGAGGGATTATCTATTGCCTCTATAGTTAAATTTCTTGCTTTGGAGTTTTCCTTCCAGAACTTTATGTAGGGCTAGATTAGTGTATATGGATTATTTAAATCTATTTGTCAGGAAATATCTTGTTATCTGCATGTCTTGTGATTAAAAGCTTTTCTGTGTATAATAGTCAGGGCTGGCATCCTTGGTCTCTTAGTGTTGGTAGAATATCTACCCAGGACCTTCTGGCTTTCAGTGTTTCCATGGAGAAGTCAAGTGCAATTCTGATAGGTTTGCCTTTATATGTTACTTGGCCTTTTCCTTTTGTGCCTCTTAATATTCTTTCTTTATTCTGTATGTTTGGTATTTTGATTATTATGTGGTAACAGGACTTGTTTTATGTGGTCCACTCTATTTGGAGTTCCCTGGGCTTCTTGTAATTTCATTGTCACGGCTTTCTTTAGGTTGGGAAAATTTTCTTTTATGATTTTGTTGAATATGCTTTTTGTACTTTTGAGGTGAGTTTCTTCACCTTTTTCTATACCTATTATTCTTAGGTTTGGTCTTTTTATGGTGTCCCATAATTCCTAGATATTTTGTTTTAGGGATTTGTTGGACTTGAGATTTTCTTTTTCTTTCTTCTTTTTTTTTTGTGTTTCCAGACAGGGTTTCTCTGTGGCTTTGGAGACTGTCCTGGAACTAACTCTTGTAGACCAGGCTAGTCTCGAACTCACAGAGATCTGCCTGCCTCTGACTCCCAAGTGCTGGGATTAAAGTTGTGCACCACCAATGCCTGGCTTAAGATTTTCTTTTTCAATGAATCTATTTCTCTTTGTGTATCTTCAATGCCTGAGATTCTCTCTTGCATCTCTTGTATTCTGTTGGTTATGCTTGTACCTGTTGTTCCTGACATTTTACCCAACTTTTCTAATTCCAGCATTCCCTCAGTTTGTGTTTTCCTTATTGTTTCTATTTCAATTTTCAGGTTTTGAATTGTTTGAATTGTTTCCTTCATCTGTTTGATTGTTTTTTTTCTTGGCTTTCTTTAGGATATTAGTTGATTTCTTGTATTTTTGGTTTCCTTTTTTCTTCAATTTTTAAAGGATTTTCTCATATCTTCTTTGAGGGTCTCCATAATTTTCATGAAATTGCTTTTAACATCATTCTCTTTTGTTTGATCTGTGTTATGAATGATGTTCTTTCTTGCTGGTGTAGATTCCCTAGACTCTGGTGGTGTCATATTAGTTTTTCTGTTGTTGAATGTGTTTTTATATTGTCTTCTTCCCATCTCTTCTTCCAGTGGATGCAGGAGAGTCTCTTCCTCTCCTGGTGGGTATAGGTCTAAGGTTCTCTTTCAGTGGTTGAAAATAGGTCCAATACTCTGATGACTCTCCTCTCCCTTTGGATGGAGGCAGGACTAGTACCAGGAGGTTTACAGACCCTGAATGAGCTGTTCTATCAGAATGGGTTCTCCTTGTTCAGGCCTCAAGCCTCAGGAGGCTCTGAACAGGGCAACAGAAGGTAGGCTGGAAACAGACCCTCACTTACCTCATTCTGTGAGTGGAGGTATAGGACTTGGATCCTGACAGTCTCTGGATGGGCAGGCCTGCTGGGATGGGTCCTTCAGTGCATAGTTCCCAGGACTCAGAAAGCTCTAGAAGGGCACCAAAACATGGGCAGGAAACAGCCTCACTTTTGTTATATGCAGCAACAGCTGCATTCTGTGTTCTCTTCCTGATCCAGGCTAAAGAATCATTTCTGAATATTTGTCTTCTGTTAACAATAGAGGAGAATAACAATAGCCCATCACAGGGTGCCTCCAGACTTTTGTAAGAAAGCAGTGCCTGCTACTACTAAAGCTCCTTGGCTAGCCAAACCTGGTGCCAATTTGAGCAGAATGTGCAATCTTCCATTATAGCCAAGACATGGGACAAATTGAAAGGTGACACACAGCAAAGAACACAAATTGACACAGTAACAGGCTTGGACCTTCCTTTATAGGTATAGAGTGAAGTTTAGAATTCCTGAATTTTCTCTCTCTCTCTGGAAATTAATTCTTTCTGTCAAAGTACAGTGGGACACTGGAAGCAGTGATCAGATCCCCTCATCTTGCTGATATGAAATCGGTAATGGCTAGTGCTAGTTACCAACCTGACAAAATCTTGAATTACCTGGAGAGAAGTCTCAGGATATATTTGTGGGGATTAACAAGATTAGGTTAGTCTCTGGCCACGATTGTGAGATATTTTCTCGTTTATATTAAGTTAGGTTGGAAAATAAACACGAATATGATGGGCAGAGCCACTCTCTGTCTTGGGACACAAGATGCACAAAAAGGAGAAAGTGAGCTAGGCACAAAGTGTTCACCCTTCTGTTCTTCCTGTCTACAGACACAATGTCACCAATTGCTTCAAGTTCCTACCATACTGTAAACTCCAATCGGTGAGCCCAAATCTATGCTCCATTCCTTAAATTCCATACCTGATGGATATTTTGCCACAGCATCAGGGAAGGTAATAAAAACAGAATTTGTGGCTTCCAACAAAGCATTGCCAAGAAAGTATTGTGATTATCTCAGAAAATTCTATGAGAAATAGAAAACACAATATATAAGAGAGTTGTCCCATTCTACTCCCAAGAATACATCCAAAAGATTGTTATTTTATGAGATTCTCAAATATTTTACATTGTTCATGAATATGCCTGGATTTCCCCCTTGAAAAACTGAGAATAATCACATCTCAAGTGATAGTGGAACAACTGACTTAATATGTATAAAACACAATAAAGTGCTCATTCCTTAATAAGTTGGCAAAGACAATGATTGTGTTAGCAGCTCAGCAAACTAAGGCAGAGTAAGGCATTCTGGTTTTACTGCACTGTTAGTAGTATTTTCTAAATGATTTATTATGTGTGTGTGTTATTTTTTATTTTTATTTAGGACTATGAATGGTAATTTTTTACAATAGTTATTCTTTGATCCATTCATCATTCAGGTGAGTTGTTTAATCTCCATGAATTTATGTATTTTGTAGATATTTGTTTTCTGCCAATTTCACTGTAGTGGAATACAATACACAGCATTATTCCAGTCTTTTCTATATTTGTAAAGTTTTGATTTGAGTCCCAAGTAGCCTATTTTAGAAAAACACCATGTGTTGCTGAGTACAATGTATAGTCTTTTGGAACTTGGGTGGAATCATCTGTAAATATCTCTTAAGTTGATTTAAAATGTGCTTTCAATTGATTATTATGTTGGCCTGATATTATTTTTTGTCCAGATGACTTGTGTCATTGGAGAAAGTTGGGTATTGAAATTTCCTACTGTTAATGGATTAATGCAAATCTGTGTCTTTAAACTTAGTAGTACACTGTATGAAATTTGATGTCCTAGAGTTTGGTGCATATGTACTTAGGAAAGTAATGTCTTCTTTGTTCTCTTCCCTTGATATAGTGTCACTCTTTATCTTTTCTGATTAGGCTTAGTTTGAAGTATACTTGTCAGATATTATGATACTGATGCCTACTTGCTTCCTGGTATCATTTGATTGGAGTCCTTTTGTCTACTATTTTACTCAAAAACAGATATATGGATTTTTTTCTTGATCCAGTTAGCCTTTTGAATGGAGAAATGATGTCATTGTATTTCAAGTTATTATTAAAATGATGCAGCCATCATGTTGCTGATTTTGATGCTGTTGTTATGTTCTCAGTGGTACTTTTAGTCTTAATAATTATGTCTCCATATTCCTTCTAATGGTCTGTTAGCTATTCTTATTCCTCTCTTCAGCCTGAAATTATTCTTCTTGTATTTTCTTTATATTTGGTTTGTCAGATGAAAGTTCTTTAGATGGTTTATATTATGGATATTTGGAGATGTTTTCAGACATAATTTTGAAGATCTGGTGTATGTCTTTGACTTAACACTCTTCTCTTTCATCAATACTATAAATTAAAGGTTTATCTTTCTATGGTGTCCCACATAACCTGAACATTGCTTTCCTTTATTTTTATTTTATTATTTTATTTTTCATATTTCTTTTTTATTTGGTTTAGGTTCTTCTGGGACACATTGAAAGCAGTCATATAAGGGAAATTAAAGACTACAAGTGCCTTCATTGAAAAATCAAAAAAAGCACAAATAAATGACTTCATGATGCAACTAAAAATCTTAGAAAAACAAGAACAAACCAAATATACACCCAGTAAATAGAAAGAAATAATAACATTTCAGAACAAAAATCAAAGAAATAGGAACAAATGAAACTACAACTCATGAATGAATCTAAAAACTGGTCCTTTTAGAAGAAAAACAAGATTGACAGACTCCTAAAAAGAAATTCAAAGTATTATAAAGGAATAATTTAAAAATCTGTACATATCAAATTAGAAAACCTTAAATAAATGAATGAATTTCTAGAGTCAACCATCCATCAAAATTAAAGCTTTATGTCAACAGTCTAAAGAGACCCAATGAGTAGACTAAAATAGTAACAAAATGTTTTAAAGCACAATATAAAAAATAAAAAATCCAGAGCTAGATGGATTCATAGCATAATTCTACCAGACATTCAAAGAAGAATTACCACCAATCCTTTAATTCTTCAAGAAAAGAAAAGAAAGGAAATGAAATCAAAGGAGCATTCCCAAATTCTTTCTATGCAGCCAGTATCACTCTAAAAGCAAATCCAGGAAAAGATGTAAAAATGCAACATAGAACAAAAAGTAAAAGAAAAGAGGCTAAGGCCTCTGATGAACATAGATTCAAATTATCAATACAGTACTTGAAAAAACTATAGACATACATCATGATCAAATTGGCTTTATTGCTGAAATTCAGGTTTGGTTCAATACACTGAATCAAAGAACTATAGTAGTTACATAAATAGACTGGAAGACAAAAATCACATCATGTCAGTAAATACAGACAAAAGCCTTTAATAAAATACAACATGCTTGTCTCTGCCTCAAACAGCTACTGGATGAAGGCTCTAGAGACAGGCACTCACAGCTAAGCATTGAACCATACTCCTGGAATCCAGTTGTAGAGAGGGAGGAGGGATGGATGAGCAAAGGAGCCAAGATGGTTTTGGCAGAAACAGTTGACCTGACCTAGTGAGAGCATGGAGACCCTAGTCATAAAGCTGGGGAAACAGCATTGGACCAAACCAAGCCCTCATAATGAGGGTGCCAGCTAGGAGGCCCAGACAGTCTATGGGACCTCTAACAGTGGAACCAGTCTTTAACCCTAGAGCACAAATGGACTTTGGGAGCCCATTCCCTATGGAGGGATGCTACTGCAGTCCAGAAAGAGCAAAGAGGGCCTAGGCCCTCCCCCAAATGATATGACAGACTTTGAAGGTCCCTGGTGGAGGGCCTCACTATTCCTGGGAAGAAGTTGGGGGATGAGTTGGGGGGGATTGTTGGGGAACATGGGAGGATTGAGGGCGAGGGAATGGGGGTGTGGATATGTATATATGACTAATAATTAAAGAATTTAAATAAAAAGAGAAAAAATACAACATTCCTTCATGATAATAGTATTTGAGAATATAGGCTAGAAGGAACATACTTAATCATAATAAACTATATATGATACACCCAGTATTATCCAGTATTATCTTCAATGGAGAAAAATTTGAAGCAATTTCACTAAAGTTAAGGGTGATACTAGGTTGTTCACAATACCTATTCTTTTTCAGAATTGTGCTCTAAAAGTTAGCAAAGGGAGGAAACTAAAGGGATACAAATAGGGAAACAATTCAAACTATCTCTATTTGAAGATATAATGGTATTATATATTGAAGATACCAAATACTCTACAAGCATATTTTTAGAAATGATAAACAAATTTAGCAATGTGGCCCAATACAGAATTAACTTATGCAAGTTGATAGCTCTTCTGTACACCACAAACAAACATAACATAGGCAAATCTATGTAAAATAATTGGCACAGTAACACCTATTAAATATTAATAATTACATATAATAATACATGTTAAAATGCAAGGTAGGATGAACTCAGTATAAATGGGAAGAGTAATCTATGCTTCAGATTTGTATCTCTGTGCACACTTTTTTCAGTTGTGTGTGTACATGAGGGAAATAGTTTACACAACTCCAACAATTCCGAGGCTCATTCACATTATATTACCTTTAGCTTTGGAATGGGTAGATTAATGTTCTCAAAAATCACAACAGGACTTCCATAGCATTATTAGCACAGAAAGGTTGCTGGAATAATTCAGTGAGCACAAACTATATTCTGCAAATTTAGTCTCCAATAGCACATTTGTAAACATTTGCTGAAAATTACGCAATAGTAACTCTGGTTATACATAGTCACTCAGGTTGCTTATTAAGCAATACCTTTTTGTTAGAGGAACTTGTCATTATATAAAGATACTAGAAAGTTAAATCCATTAAAATGATGCTAGTAATTGAACCATAAAACCAGTGAAAATTTTCAATACATATTCTTCTTACAAAACAGTCTTATCTATCTATATGGGAATCAACTGTTGCACATGTGAAACTCAAGAATGTTTAGTCACATAGAAAAGTATATGTTATAAGGTCAAACAATTCATTTGGGTTGATTAATACATTAATAAAATATTTCTGATTTGAGATTTATTAAACTAGTACATTATATGACCAAGTAAAATTTGTTCTTTTTCTTATTACAAGTTCATAAAAAAAGAGGTATCACATGGGACTTACTCTGTTTTAAAAACTTATATTATTTTGGATTTGAATGTTTGGTGGAAAGTAATCAAATTGTAACATGCTGTTCCATTGCAGAAATTGGGTGGAGATTCCTAGATACATAAAATATGTATGATAAACAAAACCAGATCGCAGAAAGTATAGCTGTTGCTACAAACAGTCACACTGTGGCAGTCTTCCTCTTTGTGTTTATATAAATGTTAAATAAAATATATTGATTAAGAAGACCCAAGGTCCAGGTGATAAGGTTGATTATTCTCACATGATATACATGATTAACATAAAATTTTAATCTATGTCCATATGACTCTATAATAAAATTTTGCAAGGATAACAACACATGTTAATAAATGTATTAATCAGAAAAAAACAATATGACAGCTATTTCGTGTAGTATTGGTGTATGATTCATTCCCTACATGTTTCCCAAACAGTGCATTGTAGCCACCCACAATGACATAATGTACATAGTTAGCAAACCTGAGAACAATCTGGGAATGGATTCCTGTCTCAGTTTGCCAGTCCCTGCTTATTTGTCCTGATCTGAGCAGAGAGGATTTGAATGTGACTGGACCCAGAAAACAGCCCAAGACAAGCAAATTCTCAAAAAGCAGCAAACTGCTTCATGCCTCAGGTCTCATTAGGAGATACTGCAAAAATAATTTGACCAGAGGTTAACTTCTGAAGTATCTTCTCACCTTTTCATCACAGTCCAACTCTAAGCTTCCTCAGTGGAAGTAAATGTTTAGATTTAGCTTATCTTAAATTATACACTCAAGAAGAAAGGTTTTTGCATAAATATATTTAAAATAAAAAGTTTCACAAGGTTAAAGAAGCTGACATTCATTTTAAGACTGGATGGTTCTTAAAATTTTAGCTTCAGGATTCTTATTTTCTTTAATGTAAATCATGACTAACGGACATGCATAAATGAATAAATACTTTTAATTAGATGCAAGTTTATTTTAAGACTATGCAGTCTACTCTAGGAAAAAAAATAAAAAGCTGTCTTTAACTAGATTGATGAAAAATACAGCTATATAATATCTTATACAATTTAAAAATGCTGTGGTAAATTTTTTCCATTTGCATTTTCTAAATGTTGATTTTTACAAGTTAATATTGAAGTAGGTACATTAGTATGACAAGCAATTTCTATAAGTTATGTACCTAATATGTTCCAAAGAAACATTAATTGCACAACTAATCCAAAATGTAATATTGATTTGCAAATGTAACATATGAACAATAAAAATTTAATATGAAGGTTGGAGAGGTGGTTGAGTGGGAAGTCCTTCTGTGTATATGTGTCTTATTAGTTAAGACACCGCTGGCATCCTCAATAAAATAAGTATTTATAAAATAAATAGATTAATGGTTATGGTTGATACTTAAAACTGAGCTAAAAAATACAAAATCTTAGACATTGGCCACCTGCATTGTAATAAATATTAATATCTATGTGTTATTTGGGGGCCCTAACATGGCGGCAGAACTCAGGCAGTTGGCAGAAAGAGTTATTGTTACAAATGACTCCCACGTGGTTTTATAAACTTCCAAATATAAACTTCACAAAAGCATAAAAAGAGATTTTAGAAGCAAAAGAACAAAGACAAGCACAACTTCTTGGTAGCAGCATTTTCTTGGGTGGTCTCTGTTTTGCTAGAGACAAGCAGAGAATCGAGCAGCTCCCTTAAGGGAGGTTTCCTGACTCAGCATAAGTGGAAAAAAATGGCAGGGCTCTTTTAAGAGGTCCTGCTAAAAATTTAATGACAGCTGGCAGTGACAGTGACTACATCTCCAAGCAGGCAGCATGCTCCTTGAGGGCAGCATAGATGAAGGCAGTGAGCACAGTGCTGGCTATAAATGTAACCCCACCATCTTGGAAAGACAGCAGCTAAAACAGCCATGGCTTTAGTGTTAGCAATGTTATTTAGGAGATAAAAGGCTGGTGGCCAGAAAAAGATGAAGATACACAGTAAAGACAGATTCAGGTGAAGAAAAACCTCTAATGGTTTATAGTGTGTTTAAAAATATACGTAGGCTTATGAGAGAAAAAGAAACCATCGAAGGTGTTTAACAAAAAGAAGAAAATATAGATTAGCACATGCCTTTAACCCCAGCACTCTTTTTTGAGTCAGAGGCAAGCAGATCTCTATGATTTCAAGACCAGCCTGGTGTACAGAATGAGTTCAAGGGCAGCCAAGTTACACAGAGAAACCCTGTCTCATAAAAGGAAAACATGAAAATAAAAAAATACAATAATAAAAAGCCAGGTAAAGATGGAAAATACTCACAGATTCTGGATACTATATACTATATTGTTCTTTGTAAATTGATTGCTGAAGAAAGAACTACACCTGCTAAAATACATTTCATTATAGGTGCTGCTAAATTAAACCAACTTATATATTTTAAAAATGATTTGACTTCTAAATTTAAATATAAGGACAGGTAACTAGGGAAAGAGGTTTTGCTTGTGTTTCCACAGAAAATGGAAAGCTATGGATTCCTTCCAGACTAATATTGATTAATGAAGCAAGCCCCCTGAAACAGTGTCACAGGTGATCCATCATCTAAAACAGCTGAGATGATATAGCCTTACATACTACAAAAACAAGGACCTGGCCAGGTTTCTGTGTCTTATCTTGATCCACATGGTATGGCAATCTTCCCCAACCAGCAGGAAGCAGTTTGGAAAAAAAGGGGAATAGGATATATAAATTAATAACCTATATTGGTATGGATTTTCATTTATTATACAACTTTAAGGTTAATTTTGTTTTAGGTAAATTTCTCATCTTGTTTGGTATTGTCTATATACAGATCTCTTAAAATGTAATGCATAATTAAATACTGATTGTATATAGTAATGTATAATAGTCAAAACTTACAGTTAGGTTAGTTAGGTTTTCTAGATATACAGATATGTATTTCAGATAGAGAGATATTCTTCACACCTTCCAAAGACCCATAGAATATATGGCATTTAAATGGTTTAGGGTTTTTCATGACAATGAAACACAACTGCTCCTGGCTTACCAATTTTCTCAGAGAGGAGGATGGGCATTGAAGAAACTCAATATAGACTTTGCCTTCAACATACAAGATTAGCCAAGTGGGCAAGAAACTGCTCTTGACTGGACTATTTGATAAACTGGACACTCAGGACTCACAGGATAGTGACTGCTAAACTTGCAAAATAAGACAGTCCTGAAGGGTCCCTGCTTCATGACAGACACACTGTGGCCTACAGGCTGAAGATGGATGCCCCAATGTTACAGAGGAAATTTGGGTGACTGTCCAGGTAGCAAGATGTCTCTGTCAGATCTAGAGTTTATATATTGTCTTTCTGTGGTCTTTGATGGAGTTGAAGACAGATTGTTATGGTTATGGATTTCTTTAGTTATTATAAAAGATAAGCTACATATAAGACCTTGGACTCACAAAGATAGGATATATGATAGAATATTTTCTTTAAATCTTGCTAAATGTTAATGGATTAAGTATTGCAACTATAGTTCTTACTTGATAGCTGTTTGTTATATATTTTACTATGTTAATGTTAAAACCATTCTTTTTATTTAGACAGAAAAAAGGAGATGATGGGGGAAGTACATCTGTGTATATGTCTCTCTTATTGGTTGATGAATAAAACACTATTGGCCAATAGGGAAGCAATTTAGGTGGGACTAGTAGAGAAGGAAACTCTGGGAAATGTAGTAAAGAAGGGAGTTGCCATGTGATCCTGGCAAGAGAGGACAAATGCTGCTGGCATCCTCAATAAGGTAATTTTTAAAGGTTATGGTTGATACTTAAGACAGAGCTAGCAAATATGAAATCCTAGTCATTGGCCAGCAGCATCATAATTAATATTAATCTCTGTGTGTTACTTGGGGGCCCTAACATAGCAGCAGAACTCAGGCAGTTGGCAGATGGAGCTATTGTTACAAGTTATATACTTAAACATATTCCAAAGAAACATTAATTGTACCATTAATCCAAAAATAAATATTGATTTGCAAATGTAACTTATGAAAAATAAAAATTTAATATGAAAGATGGAGAGGTGGCTGAGTACTTAGGAGCCAATGATGCTCTTGCAGAGGACCTGGGTTTGGTTTCTAGCACCATTAATGGAAGCTTACAGCCTTCCTGTACCTTCAGTTCCAAGGTATCTGAATCATCTTTTGGTGTCTTTTGACAGAAGTCACTTATGTAGTACACACTAAGCAGATAAAACTCTCATTCATATAAAATGAAACTGAATATAATGTCCTGATCACTGATATCTAACTTTCAAAAATGCTATTATTTTTGGTTTTCCAGCAGTATAATTTGGTTCAATTAAACAGATACAAAGGAAAGCTATTTTCTATTGAATATAAAGTAAAGAAGTCCATGAATTTTTTGTGTGCCCTCTCTTCTTGAGTGGGTGAAACTCTACTAAAATCAGAGAAGCTATTTATCATAATGAAGGAGGATATTCTTTTCATTATCTATACTGTATGATGACAAATATGAGTTAGAAAGAGGCATACAAATAAAATACCTTGGGGTAATAATAACCAAACAAGTGGAAGGCCTGTATCACAAGGACTTTGAGTCTTTAAAGAAAGAAATTAAAGAAGATACCAGAAAATGGAAAGATTCCCACATGCTCATGGATAGGTAGGATCAACATAGTAAAAATGTCAATCTTGCCAAAAGCAATCTACAGATTCAATGCAATCCCCATCAAATTCCAGTACAGTTCTTCACAGACTTTGAAAGAACATTTCTCAACTTTATATGGATAAACAGAAGACACAGGATAGCCAAACCAACCATGTACATAAAGGACCCTCTAGAGACATCATCATCCCTGACTTCAAGCTCTATTATAGAGTTATAGTCCTGAAAACAGCTTGGTATTGGCACAAAAAATAGACAAGTAGACCAATGGAATCAAATTGAAATGCCTGATATTAACCCACACACCTACTAACATCTAATTTTTGACAAAGAACCTAAATTATACAATAAAAAAGGAACCATCTTCAACAAATGTGTTGGCGTAACTGGATGCTATCATGCAGAAGCCTGAAGGTAGATCCATATCTATTCCCATGCACAAAATATAAGTCCAAATGGATCACAGACCTCAACATAAATCCAGCCACACTGATTATCTTAGAAGAGAAAATAGGTAGTACCCTTGAAAGAATTGGTAGAGGAGACCACCTCATGAATATCACACAAGTAGCACAGACACTGAGATTAACAATTAATAAGTGGGACCTCCTGAAACTTATTAGAATTTTTGTAAGGCAAAGGACAAAGAACACCCTCATAATGGGAAAAGATATTCACCAACCCCATATCTGACAGAGGGATGATTTTGAAAATATACAAAAACATAAGAAGCTAGTCACCAAATCACCATCTAATCCAATTAAAAAGTGGGGTGCAGAACTAAATAGAGAATTCTCAAAGGAGGAATCTAAAATGGCTGAAAGACACATAAAAAAGTGATCAACATTCTTAGCCATCAGGGAAATGCAAATCAAAACAACTCTAAGATACCATCTTACTCCTGTCAGAATGGCTAAAATAAAAAATACTAACGATAGCTTATGCTGGATTGGAAAAAGGGGAACACTCCTCCACTCCTGGTGGGAGTGACAACTCATGCAGCCACTTTGTAAATCAGTATGGCAGTTCCTAAGTAAAATGGGAATCAGTCTACCACAAGATCAAGAAATTCTACTCTTATGCATATACCCAAAAGATGCACATTCATACAACAAGGACATCTACTCATCCATGTTAATAGCTGCACAATTTGTAATAGCCAGAAACTGGAAGCAACCTAGATTCCCCTCAACTGAAGAATGGATGGAGAAAATATGGTACATTTATACAATTGAGTACTACTCAGTGGGAAAAATAAACAATGGAATCTTGAAATTCCCAGGCAAATGAATGGAACTAGAAGAAACCATTTTGCATGAGGTAACCCAGTCACAAAAGGACAAACATGGTATGTATTCACTCATATATGGATTTTAGACAAAAGATTATCAGCCTACAGTCCACTCTGCCAGAGGATCTAGGAAACAAGGAGGACCCTAAGAGAGCCATGCATGGTCCCCGGAGAATGGGAAAGGGACAGGAGCTAAATGGGAGCATAGGGGAGAGGAAAGGGAGCTAGAAGAAAAAGAGGAGGAGATCAGGAGGGTAGAGGAGGACATGAGATAGCAGGAAATTTTAGTCAGGGGAAGAATTGTGGAGAGGAAGAAAAGAGATACAACAATAAAGGGAGCCATTATTGGTTTAAAGAGAATTCTGGCACTAGGGAAATGTTCAGAAATCTATGAGTTTGACCCCATCTAACAATCTAAGCAGTGGTTGTGAGGCTACCTTAAATGCCTTTCTCTGATAATGAGATTGATGACTACCTTATAAGCCATCCTAGAGCCTTCACCTAGTAGCTGATGGAAGCAGAGGCAGACACCCACAGCTAAACACTGAGCTGAACTCTGGAATCCAGGTACAGAGAGTAAGGAGTGATGAGCAAAGAGGTCAATACTAGATTGGAGAAACCACAGGGACAGCTGACCTGAAAATTGGGTTGCTCATTGACCTGAGACTGATAGCTGGGAAACCAGCATAGAACTGTTCTGGACCCCCTGAGTGAGAATATCCATTTTGAGTTCTTGGCAATCCATGGGGTCTCTTGTAGTGGATCAGTATTTATCCCTAGTGTAGGAATGTACTTTGAGAGCCCTCTCTACATGGAGACATACTACCTCAACCTAGATACACAGGGGAAGGGCCTGGGCCCTGCTCCAAATGATATGACAGACTTTGAAGATCTCCCATTTTTTGCCCTACCTGGGAAGCTGAAAGAAATGGGATAGGGGTGGGGGACAGAGGAGTAAAGGAGGGAGAGGGAACTAGTATTGACATGTAAAAGAAGTGTGTTTATAATAAAAGAGAAAAAAGAGGCATAAATGTATATTAGTGTATCTATATCTGCATGCAAACACATACAAAGAATTCCTATATTTTTAATTTGCACATATTTTAAATTTGAAAATATTGGTGTCATTTAAAATCATTGCTCTTAAAATTACAGCAAAAATATAAATAAATAAATATTGGAAGCTTAAATAGCTGATGAGAAACATATTGGTATTTTCTTCTGCACTCTTAATTACTATGCCGCCTCTTGGTATAATTTTGTGTCTTCATCACTGTATTCAAATAACATAAATCTTCCTGGGCAATTAATATCTCTTTTGCAAAACAATTGGCCACCAATACAGAAAATGCAAGCACTAAAGAGTAGAAATGTCACAAAAATAAGATAAGTTTAGCCCTATATAAAGTTTATAAGAATTGCTGTACTTTTATATGAGTCTAATTTCAGTTTCTCTGTTCTTTATTGCATCAAATAGTTTGTTACAGTGTTATCTATTGCATTTGCTAAAGAATCATTGTTTTAGCATGGCTATAGCATCTTTTAACATAGAACTTTTTAAAAGAAAATTTTGAGAAATTTGAAATTTGAAAGCACTTCATTTTTTATTATTATAATTTATTTACTTTAAAGATTAGTCATTTAACATATTATATGTTTTGATCAAATATATCATTCCACTTCTCCCCTATCTCCACCACCACTCCCCCTTCCAAACTTTCTAATGGCTTTGTTTATTTTTATTTTTTTAATTAGTTCAAGTTACGGAACAAGCTTTTTTTACATGTAAGTTCCTTATCCCTCTCCCTCCCCTTACTCCCATCCCTCCTCCCCCACCCCAACCTACTCCCACCCTATCCACCCACCACTCCCCAGGCAGGGTAGTGCCCTCAACAGGGCCTCTGCAATGTCCACCAAATCTTCCTGTGCTGGGCCTGGGTCCTTCCCCATGTGTCCAGGGCCAGAGTATATTCCTTCATGTGAGATGGGCTCTCAATGTCCCTTCTTACACCAGGGGAAAATACTAATCCACTTCCAGAGGCTTCCTGGGGTGCAGAGGACTCCTTATTGACATCCTTGTTCAGGGGTCTGGATCAGTCTTGTACTGGCCTCCCAGACAGCATCTGGGGTCGATGTGCTATCCCTTTTTCAGGCCAACTGTTTATGTGGGTTTCTCCAACCTGGTACAGACTCCTTCGATCCTCATTAGTCCCTCTCTTCAACTAAATTCCAGATTTCAACTCAGTGTATGTCTGTGGATGTCTGTCTCTGCTTCCATCAGCCACTGGATGAGGGCTCTAGAATGGCATAAAGAGTAGTCATCAATCTCATTTTAGGGGAAGGGCTTTTAGGTTTATCCTCTCCACAAGGGCCTGGATTGTCAGATCTTGTCATCCTTGTAGGTCTCTGGAGATCTCCCTAGTTCCAGATCTCTTCTCAGTCCTATAATGGCTCCCTCTAATATGGCATCTCTCGTCCTTCTCTCTCTTCTCTATTCTTCCCCCAACTCAGTATTTCTGCTTCTCCATTTCTTCACCTCTAAACCTTCTGATTCACTTGGTGCTGCCTGTATGTGCATGGGTATAGTGTCATCTACTGGAGTCAAGGCTATGTCTGAAAGACTACATCCTTGAAGAAAATTGACGCTCTTTTTTTGCAACAATCATTTATCAACATCTCCTTAGCTAGGTGTAGAATTTTCTGTGTTCCTCCTCCATCCATGTTGGGATTTTTGGTTAGCTTCATCTTGTGCATACCTTATTTATGAAGTCATAGCCACTGTGATTTCATGCATAAAATGGCCAGATTATATCCATTAAATGCTGTTTTGCTGTAAATGTCCAATCCCTCCGGGTCTTCAATCATTGCACACTCTCTTATGAAATGGTCTCTGAGTCTTTTGGGGATGAGATGTGATATAGATATTCCATTGGTTGAGAGACTCACTACTCTACAGTTATAAAGATTAGAATTTAGGGGCAAATTGCTATTATATCAATTGAACAAAATACTATTATGTTTTCTCTGTGGACAGATGACTCAGTCAGCAGTCACATTGTGGCCCACATACCAACTGGACATGGCTATTGGGAATGTCTCCAAGTTTGGCCTTGGCCTGAAAGGGCAGTATGAATAGGCCATGTAGAGTGATAGTCCAGGTTGACTCAGAAAAATAACATGTGGATATGGCTTCTGCTGTGGAAGATTAATCTCCTGGCTGGGCCAGGGTCTGGAGGGGTGACATATGAGGAGGCTCTAGATCAAAATTAGCAGGATGGCATAGAAATGAGTTTCAAATACAGATCTGGGCATGGGTGGGAGTAGTGTAGGAGGAGGAACTGGGTCAGACTCATCAATAGAACTCAAATACATGTCTCCAACCTGAGCTCAGGGAGAATGTAGACTGGTATGATGTTAAGGTCCTCTTTAAGACACACTAAGAGTATGATGTGGACCCTTGCTTGGATTGGTCTTGGGCTAGAGGCACGCGACTAGGGAACAGAGTTGGATTCATTTTTAGAGATGAAGCTTACCTCTTGCCTTGGCCTGTACCTATGGCTTGCAGTGAAGATTCTGGGTCAAATTCAACAATAAGGTGAATAAATTAGGCTGTTCTCTTGTATTTCTCCTTCTGAGAAAACTGTGTTTAGTTACATGCTCCAATTTGTAAATATTTTGTTTAATTTTTTGATGTTTTATTTTTGAGTTTTCTATATATTCTAGACATTCACTCTCTGTCAGTTTGCTTTGATAAACAGATCCCTTTAGTTTCATGAGCTCCCATTTGTCATTTGTGGTCTTGATGTCTGTGCTAACTTGATCCTGTTCAGAAAGTCCTTTCAGGTGCCTATAAGTTAATGAGTATTATCTATTTATTGTAATAACAGATTCAGGATATGAGATTCATGTTAAAGTCTTTTATCCATTTCAGGTTGGTTTTTGTGTCAGGTGGGAGGTAAGAATCTCATCTCACTCTTCTACATATAGCAATCCAATTTGACCAGCACCACTTGTTGGTGGAACTGTTATTGCCTTTAGTAGGTACATTTGGCCTCTTGTCCAAAAACTTCAGGTGGCAGGAGAAATATGGATTTTTATCTCAATACTCTATTCTATTGCCCAACATCCCAATTTTTGTGCCAGTAGTATGTAGTGTAACTTCAGACTGGGGTTGGTGGTATCCCTACCAGTGTTGCTATTATGCACAACTATTTTAGCTATACTGGAAAATTTGTGTTTCTATATCAATTTTAATGTTATTTTTTCACGTTCTATGAAAAAACTTTATTGACACTTTCATAAGTATTGCATTGAATCTGTAGATTCCTTTAGATCGGATGGACACTTTTACCATACTAATCATGCAAATCCATAAACATGGAATTACTTCCTGGGATCTTCTCCATTTCTTCTTTCATTATTCTAACATTTTTCATTGTTCAAGTTTTTTACTTCTTTGGTTGTATTTATCCCAAATATTGTGTTTTTTCTCGAGGCTATTATGAAATATTATTTTTGTTGTTGGTCTACAGGAAGACTACTGATTTTTGTATATTAATTTGCAACCTGCTGCACTACTAAAAGTGACATAGAAATTTTCTGGTGGAATCTTTTGCATGTTTCATATAGAGAA
This sequence comes from Cricetulus griseus, assembly GCF_003668045.3. Classification (NCBI taxonomy): domain Eukaryota; kingdom Metazoa; phylum Chordata; class Mammalia; order Rodentia; family Cricetidae; genus Cricetulus; species Cricetulus griseus. The sequence continues at coordinate 126,588,241 of NC_048599.1, forward strand.
ATAACAGCCACTGTTTTAACTCCAATAGTAAGTAGCTTGTTAACTTTTTAATGGTATTTACACCCACTTGGATTAGTCCATCATCTGTGTTTTCTCTTCTGTTTCCAGGCTGCAACAGAGAAACTATAGATTACCCAATTCATTGAAGTTTAAAATCCATGCCTCTAATGGTATCTGACTTCTGCATCTTCCTAACAGTCAACCCCCTTTTCCTCAGCACTCTCCGACTTTCCCTAGACATTACTAAAAACTTGTTGTCTCATGCCAACTTTCTATCCACCATCTATTTCACCATTTTCTGAAGCCTCCAAGTTTTCAAGGAACATATCCAGGAGATTTTGGCATTTCCACCCTACAATGTGTGATAGATCAAAGTATTTGTACTTTATGATACAACACAAATTTTACTCCATAGGTGAGAGCACTGTAGATAGCCTGAGTTGTCCCCATGGTAGACACTGACCTCTCAGACAAACTCTTTTATCTTCCTCCTCTTTGTTATCAGCACTGTAAAAAAGTAAAATATAGATCTTTCCATTATGAAAATTAGACAAATTATTTTAGCACTGTGACATAGGGCAGAGAAGGTGTAGGCCATTAACATATTCAACAAACATGTGGATCCTAAATTTCTCAGCCAAGAAGTATTTTTTATTTGTCAAATGAGGAAAAGATTACTGCTCAGGTTTTATCAATCAACAAAAATGTGCATATTCAACATACCATTTTCTCTCCGGAATTCATGGAGTTATACATTGAACTAATGGGTGTTGTATTCCTCTTCTGTCATTGTTTTTGTTTTTTTCAAAAAATCATGTGTATGTGTATGTGTAGGGTATGCACATAGGGATAATATGGGATCATGGTGACAGTGGAAATGGTCACATTACTGGTAATTATGTTGGGGCTATTAGCACTGAGTCACTGAAGGCAGGGTTGGGAATGTGGGAGTACCTGGTTCTGGAATGTTGGCAGGTCTCAGTTTACCAACAACATAAGTGTATAAGTTATGTTTTTATTGTTCTGACAAAAAAAACATGATCAAGGCAACTTAGAAAATTCATCATTTAATTGTGTATGAATTCAGAGGGTTAGAATCCATGATGGTGGAAAATGGCATGATCCAGAAACAGCTGATATCTCACATCTGGATCTTCATACAGGAGGCAGCGAGGTGAAGTAGGAAAGACATAGGTATTTTCAAACCTCAGCCATCAAGTAACACACATTAAACCAAAAAAAAAAAAGCTGTATCTCCTAATTCTCCCCCAAAACTCCCCCCAATTATAGAACAACCTATTACAAAACATGAAAAAATGGGGAAAATCTCACTTGAACCACCACTTACAGTATGTGCAAGTTTTAGGTTCAACCTAAAACCCCCAAATCAAAACAAAACAAAAAAACTCCTCCCAGTTCTTAAATTATTTGACACATTTTACTCATTTTATTTATTTAGATAACTTTAACTCAATGAAAATCTGTAGTTGCTAAGCTAATAGTGTGTTACCTCTTAATGGAAAAGTTATTTAAAAGTATCTTCATATAAAGGGACTCATTGAAACAGAACTCACCAGGGTTAGATAAGTAAGCATTCTTGTTGAGGACTGGTGCATGTATTAGGGTTCTTTAAAGGAACCATACATATATATGGTACATATATGACACACACACACACACACACACACACACACACACACACACACCTCACCATCAAAAGTGTGTGTGTGTATGTGTATGTGTGTGTGTGTGTGTGTGTGTGTGTGTGTGTGTGTGAGAGAGAGAGAGAGAGAGAGAGAGAGAGAGAGAGAGAGAGAGAAAGAGAGAGAGTTTTAGAATAGCTTATAGGGTATGGTCTAAGTTTTCCAGCAATTATTGTCTCTTAATGGAAAGGCTGGGGACTGAAAATAAGAGAATAGGATAGTTCTTCAGCACAAAAAGCATGATGTCTCAATTTGGGGATTTTCAGAGTGCTACTACTCTTTAAGTCTATACTAGAATCCTGAAGACAATGGCTTTACGACCAGTTGTGGAACAGAAATGAATTTGCCAGAGAGAGTGAAAGCAAAGGCAAACAGGCAAAAAGCAAAGTTTCCTTCTATTGTGTTTTATATGAGTGGCCACAGGAAGGTGTGGTCCAGATTAAGGGTGTGTCTGCCATCTTCAAATAATCTGATTAGGAAAATCGACAATTGTACCCAGCATCTTGGGTTTTAGTTGATTCCAGACAAAGTATATTTGACAGCAATGAATAGCCATCACAAAAAGCATGGGATAGTTGAAACACTGAAGTCAGTCAAATAGAAATTCATCCAAGGGCTAGATCTACCCAACTCATGGAAACAAAGAAGCAAAGAATGAAGAGAGATTTGACTCTAAATGCAAAGACAAACAATCAATGAGGACAATCAAAAGTAGACACTGATACATGTAGAAAAGGAAGAGTTGCATGGCCAAAGAGTCAGTATCTATCTCAAGGGAAAGAGAAAAGCAAGTATCTGAGGCCATAGCCATGCCTGTTGGGTAAATATTATTTTGTCATGTTTCTTAAGTACATAGCAGTTCTGACAAGAGTTGCTGATAGTGAGGAAGTACCATATGGGTTGTTGAAAAATAGCCCTCACTTCCTGTACTCTGTATAGATTCCTATGCCCCCATTTTTTGCTCTTTGACCTTATAGCACCATAAAGAACTATTGGTTATCCATTTTCCCTTCTTACAAACTTTGCCTTATAACTTATTTTAGTCCATAAAGTGCAATAGAAGTAATGGGGTGCCAGTTCCAAGTCTAGTCATCAGAAAGCTTAACCTGCTTCTCTTCATTCTCTTGGAAACCTACTGCATCACCATGAGAACAAAACTTGCAGAATAATTACAAATACATAAATGAGAGATATAAGCCCAGTTGAGTCTTCATGAACCAGCAAGTCTCCAGCTGAATGGACTGCTGAGAGAGGACACAGTGCAGCTGAGCCCAACCTATATTAGTGGCCATGAGATTTAGGACTAAAATGTAAAAGAAATTGTCATGTTTAAAGATACTAAATTTGATGATTTTCTTTTCATGTGGCAAAAGCTCACTGATGCAGAAATAATTGGTTTCTAGAATTGAGGTGCTGCCATAGCAAACGTCTAAAATAAATGCCATTGGCAGTATGCTCTGAGCAGAGGATGAAAAATGGCAAACAAAATTTTCACAAATGCTAGGGGAAAGAAAATAAAGCAAATTGTTTTTTGGAGGTTGGGAAAATGGTGGTGTGTGTGTTTTAGAATAAAACAATTAGCAAACATGAAGCCTGCAGGAAGATGAAAGACAGCCAATCTATATAATGACCTTTTGATTTTAGTTTAAGAGACCTTTCCAGAATTTTGAAATGTCAGATGGTTGGTCCTAGCTGCATATAGGTATAAGAAAAAAAAGAAATGTTCTAAATAAAGAACTGGCCAGCTTGCAAAGGGAATTTTAGGAGAATATGGAGGGTACAGAATTTTCTGGGTGGGAAAATAAAGTTGTTTCTCATCTTTAGTATTTCTAGTCACAAAAATTTTCTATGTAAGATGACAAAATGATCATTTGAGATCACAGCTCTATAATCTTTTGTTTAAAATCTAAACAATGATAAATAAATGGATAATGAACTATCTCAAATATCAAAAAGAGCTTTTCCAATTCCAAAGACAGTGGGCATTGAGAAGTTCAATCATAGATTAATAACAGGAAATTTCTAAGTAGATATCATTACATACATATAATTTAAAAAATCATAAGGTGACAGAAACTAAGCCTAAATTCACAGTGATTTGGGAAGCATTGTAATTATAAAATACTCATCAATCAGAACTTAAAAGAATAATTTCACTCAAATTGTTAAAATGCCTCTGGTATCCTGACTTACTATGATCAGAAAATAGGTTCCAAAGGTTTCAAAAGGCTATGGAGGGAAATTGTTGAAGTTGGAAGTGTTAGAGGCAGATTTCAGAGCAGATGAATGGGGTAATAACCATGAACAACAATGACAAAAAAAAACACTTCTTTGGAATACATACTTGTCTTATGTGATAGTTCTACATCTGTGAACACACAGGAAGCATTGAGTTTATTTGGTGTGATTAATAATAAAACACAAAATAGTGGTGGAAGAAATAAAATAAGAGAGGAACTGGAGGGGAGGGAATGGGGCTGAATTTTTCAAAACACATTTTATACATGTATAAAATTACCAAAAAAAAATCCAAGCTTATGATGGAAGATAAAAGACCTTATAGAACAAAGATAAGACAAAGAAGCCAAGCCATTCTACATGTGTGTATATACCTGCTTGGACTCAGAGTAGGACAGAAAATCTCTCTGAGCCTGCATTTGATTGTAAGCACAGGTAGTCATGGTTGAAATTCACAACTTCTATCTAATCCACTTGGTGTTGAAGTGGTTTGTGACAGTGAAATCTAACTGGACAATTTCATTGATTTTCCTCAGCTTCTAATTTTTTCCACAGAAAATTGTGATGAATGAAGTAGTTACCCTCCATATCAAGCCCTCAAGACAAGAGGAGGTGTTTCAGACACTTAAAACATATAGGCTAGCATTACTTTCATGAGTGCTTCTAAGGGAGAAACTCAAAGTCTATTTGTGAATAACAATATTTTTATCAGTTCTGTGTACTTAATCTGTTCTAATTTTGTCATCATGTTAGGTAGGCATTTTAATATATTATTTTAATACTCCTACAAACTGAAAGTAATTTGACTTCCTTTTTACAGTTCAGAAACTCAGTAATAAGAGGCTGAATGTCTGTGACATGGATTGCCAACAAGAAGGTGGGAAACATAGGGTTTGAAAGGCTTTGTGTGTGTGGTTAGTAAATGGCCTCTGTAGTTTGTTGAATAATAATACACATGCCTCCCTCTACTAAAGTATTACTACTTATCCATTCCTTTACCATGAACTTAGGTGTGAGGCGGTGTTCATGTTCCATTTTTTGACTTTGGCATTGAAGCAGAGTTCCCTTGATTCACAGATACAGAAGTTAGAGTCACTACAGGTTTCTGCATGGCAAGCAAATGCTTATAGCTGAAATCAAAGAGGATTTTGGAATTGCATCATGCACAGCAGCGTCCGATTCAGGGTTGGAGAATCAATTGTTGAATGATAACACAGTAACAAAATCTTTCACAGGATAAAATCGGTCTAATCTCATGGAGATTGATGAGAGATAAGTCATTTTCAACGGGGAATAGAGAAAACAGACCTGTCACGTGTGCAAATATTACGGTCTCAAATTTGAGCTATTCTTCCTAAGAAATATATGGAGACAAGTTTTACATGAATCACAGATGAAAGGTGTGGCTGAAAAGGTTTCACTAGACTCAAGATAAATGATATATGGGTGTTTATTGGGTCATACTTACATAGAAAAATATAAAGAACTGCAGGAGCACTTCTTGATCCTTCCTAACTGATAGGCTGAACCAAGAGAAAGGACCGGGCAAAAAGAAGCCAGGCATCAAGCTTCACACTTTCCATTTCCATCCTCCTGAACCCACACCGAAAGGGGTGTGGCCACTGATACAGGTTCAGCAGCAAGACCAAAATAACAGATCTCTTCTTTTTGAGTGCTTACTAAAAGAGGACTGGGCCTTGGACCCAATTTCCATCTGCCCACTCTGGGAACTCCAGCCCTGGCTTCTGTAGGCAGATTGAATCTATCCCAGAGGACCAAGCAATCCTGACTCTGCTAAGATTGATGGGCTACTCCAACCCAGAGACAGTGCAGAAGTGAGCTGCTTTGGCACCTGCCTTGGGCCCATCTTCTGCCTGCCAACTCTGGGAACTCCCAAACTGGGGTCTGCAGCTAGGTCAACTTGGCCCCTGAGGACCTCTGCTGACATCTCTGTACTAGTCCCACTCTCTCACACCGGGAAAGCCAGTGCTTCAGAACTGCCTGCATCTGCCTTGACACCCATCAGAGTATGGGAGTCAATGGAACCCACTTGAAGAGTACCTTGGAACCATACACAACAGGAAAGGAAGAGACACCACCTGCACCCACTGGAAGAAGTGATGGGAAGACAATATAAGAACACATCCAACAACAGGAAAACCAATATGTTACCACCAAAGTCTAGGGACACTACACCAGCAAGACCTGAACATCCCAACACAGATGAAGCAGAAGAGAGCAACCTTAAAAATAACTTCATGCAGATGATAGAGATCCTAAGAGAGAAAATGAGAAAACCCTTCAGAGAAATGGAAGAAAAGACAAAACAATAGATGCAACAAATCAAGAAAAGCCAAGGAAATACACTTAAACAGCTGAAGGAAATAGTTCAGGACCTGAAAACTGAAATAGAGAAAATAAAGAAAACACAAACTGAGGGAATGTTGGAAGTGGTAAAGCTGAGTAAAGAATCAGGAACCACATATTCAAGCATAAGCAACAGAATACAAGAGATGGAAGACAGAATCTCAGACACTGAAGACAAACTAGAGGAAATAAATTTATCAAGCAAAAAAAATATTAAGTAAAATAAATCCTTAATACAAAATATCCAGGAAATGTGTGACAACATGAAAAGACCAAACCTAAGGACAATAGGTATAGAAGAAAGTAAAGAAACCCAACTCTAAAGTGCGGAAACCATATTCAACAAAATCACAGAAGAAAACATTCCCAACCTAAAGAAAGACATGCCAATGAATGTAAAAGAAGCCTACAGAACACAAAATAGAATGGACCACAAAAGAAAGTCCCCTCTTCAGATAATAATTAAAACACCAAACATTCAGATTGAAGAAAGAATATTAAGAACATCAAAGGAAAAAGGCCAAGTAACATATAAAGGCAAACCTTTCAGAATTACACCAGACTTCTCCATGGAAACTCTGAAAGCCAGAAGAACCTGGATAGATATTCTACCAACTCTAAGAGAACACGGATGCCAGCCAAGACTACTATACCCAGCAAAGTTTCAATAACTCTAAATGGAGAAAACAAGATATTCTACAACAATATGTAACCACTAATCCATCACTACAGAAAGTAATGGTAGAAAAACCACAACCTAAGGAAATTAACTACACTCATATAAACATAGGCAATAGATAATCCCACTTAATGAAAACCCAAAAGAAAAAGCAGGGTAAATCCACATACAATACCAGTGCAAACAACAAATCAAAAACAAACAAGAATAAACACTCAATGGTCCTTAATTTCCATCAATATTAATGGTCTTAACTAACCTATAAAAAGACACAGGCTAACAGATTAGATACAAAGAGAGAATCCATCCTTCTGCTGCATACAAGAAACACACCTCAAATTCAAAGACAGACATTACTTCAGAGTAAAGAGTTGGTATATGATATTTCAATCAAATGGATCCATGAAACAAACTGTCGTAGATATGGTATTATCTAACAAGTTCCACTTTAAACTAAAATCAAAAGAGATGAAGAAGGTCATTTCATATTCATCACAGGAAAAATCCACCAGGAAGAAGTGTCAAGTCTAAACATCTATGCCCCAAATACAAATGCACCAACATTCTTAAAAGAAATATTATTAAAACTCAAATCACAAATAAGACCTCACACAGTTATAGTGAGAGACTTCAACACACCACTCTCACCACTGGACAGGACCACCAGACAGAAACTTAAAAAAGAGACAAAGGAACTAACAGAAGTTATGACCAAATTGGGATTAACAGATATCTATAGAACTTTCTATCCAAACACAAAAGGATATAACTTCTTTTCAGCATTACAGGGAACCTTCTCAAAAATCGACGACATACTCAGCAACATAGTAAACCTCAACAGGTACAAAAAAACTGGAATAACCCCCAGTGTCTTATCAGACCACCATGCTTTAAAGTTAGAATTCAAAAGCAATACAATTTGCAGAAAACCTATCAACTCATGGAAATTGAAGAACATGCAATTTAACCATTCCTGGGTCAAGGAGGCAATATAGAAAGAAATTAAAAACTTCCTACAATTCAATGAAAATGAAGATGTAAAATACGCAAACTTATGGGAAACTTTGAAAGCAGTACTAAGAGGAAAGTTTATAGCTCTAAGTGCTCACATGAAGAAACTAGAGAATAGTCACACCAGAGAGTTGACATCATAGCTGAAAGCTCTAGAACAAATGGAAGCAAAATCTCCCGGAGGAGTAGACACCATGCAAGAATCAAACTGAGGGCAGAAATCAATAAAGCTAAAACAAAGAAAACAATTCAAAGAATCAATGTACAAAGAGTTGTTTATTTGAGAAAATCAACAAGATAGACAAAACTTTTCCAAACTAACAAAAAAGGCAGAGAGATAACATGCAAATTAGCAAAATCAGAAATGAAAAGGGGGACATAAAATCAGACACTGAGGAAATCCAGAAAATTTTCAGGTCATACTTTGAAAACCTGTACTCCACAAAACTGGAAACTTTAAAGGAAATGGACAATTTTCTGGAAAGACATCACATACCAAAATTGAATCAAAAACAGATAAGCAACTTAAATGGACCTATAACCTCTAAGGAAATAGAAGCAGTCATCAAAAGTCTGCCAACGAAAAATAGCTCAGGGATAGATGGCTTCAGTACAGAATTCTACCAGAAATTCCAAGAAGAACTAATACCAATACTCCTCAAATTGTTCTACACAAAAGAAGAAGACATTTCAATGCCAAACTCTTTTAATGAGGCTACAATTGTCTTGGTATCCAAGCGACACAAAGACACAACTAAGAAAGAGAACTACTGAACAACATCCCTCATGAACATGGATGCAAAAATACTTAATAAAATTCTGGCAAACCGAATCTAAGGACACATCAGTAAAATCATCCACCATGATCAAATAGGCTTCATCCCTGTCATGCAGGGTTGATTAAATATTCAAAAATCAAATCTATCAATGTAATCCACCATATAAATCAATTGAAGAAGAAAAACCATATGATCATCTCACTGGAAGGTGAAAAAGCCTTCAACAACATCCCTTCAGGATAAAGGTCCTAGAGAGATAAGGAATAACATAATTAAAACAATATACAGTAAGCCAACAGCCAACATCAAACTAAATGGAGAGAAACACAAAGCTATTCCTCTAAAATCAGGAACAAGACAAGGCTGTCCACTCTCTCCATATCTTTTCAATATTGTCCTTGAAATTCTAGCTAGAGAAATAAGACAATAAAAGGAGATCAAGGGGATACAAAATGTAAAGGAAGAAGTAAAGCTTTCAGTGTTTGCAGATGATATGATAGTCTATATAAGTGAACAAAAACTCTACCAGGTAACTCCTACATCTGTTAAGCACCATCAGCAAAGTAGCAGGATACAAGATTAACTCAAATAATTCGTAGCCCTATTATATAATGATGATAAATGTGCTGAGAAAGAAATCAGAGAAACAACACCCTGTACAATTCCTACATCAACATAAAACGCCCTGGGGTAATGCTAACCAAAGATGTGAAAGACCTGTATCATAAGAATTTTGAGTCTTTAAAGAAAGAAATTAAAGAAGTTACTAGAAATGGAAAGATCACCCATAGTCTTGGATAGATAGGATCAACATAGCAAAAATGGCAATATTGCCAAAAGCAATCTACAGATTCAATGCAATCCCCATCAATATCCCATCACAATTCTTCACAGACCTTGAAAAAAGAATTCTCAAATTTATATGGAAAAACAAAAGAACCAGGATGGCTAAAACAACCACGTATCATAAAAGAATTTCCGGAGGCAGCACCATCCCTGATTTCATGTTCTATTATAGAGCTATAATCCTGAAAACAGCTTGGTATTGGCAAAAAAGTAGGCAGGTATACCAATGGAATTGAGGTGAAAACTCTGATATTAACCTGCACTCTTATGAACACCTGATTTTTGAGAAAGAAGCCAAAGCTATACAATGGAATAAACAAAGCATTTCAACAAATGGTGCTGCCATAACTGGATTCTGGCATGTAGAAGACTTCAGATAGATATGTCTATCACCATGCACAAAACTTCAGTCCAAATTGATCAAAGACCTCAAAATAAACCCAGCTACACTGAACATATTAGAAGAGAAAGTATTAAATACCCTTTAATGAATTGGTACAGGAGACCACTAAGTGAACCTAAAACCAATAGCACAGATAATGAGATCCACAATTAATAAATGGGACCTCCTAAAACTGAGAAGTTCCTGTAAGAGAAAGGGCACAGTCAACAAGACAAAATGACAGCCCACAGATTGGGAAAATATATTCACCAACCCCACATCCGACAGAAGGCTGATCTCCAAAATTTAAAAAGAACTCAAGAAGCTAATCTCCAAAACACCAAGTAATCCAATTAAAAAGTGGAATACAGAACTAAATAGACAATTCTCAATAGAGGAATCTAAAATGGCTGAAAGACACATAATTAAGTGTTCAACATCCTTAGCCATCAGGGAAATGCAAATCAAAACAACTCTGAGATACCATCTTACACCTGTCAGAATGGCTAAAATCAAAATTACCAATGACAGTTTATCCTGGAGAGGTTGTGGAGAAAGGGGAGCACTCCTCCACTGCTAGTTGGAGTGCCAACTTGTACAGCCACTTTGGAAATCTGTATAGTGATTCCTCAGGAAAATTGGAATCAGTCTACCACAAGATCCAGGAATTCCACTCATCTATCTATCTATCTATCTATCTATCTATCTATCTATCTATCTATCTATCTATCTATCTATATCAAAAAGAAGCTGCATTATTTGTGATAGCCAGAATCAGGAAACAACCTAGATGCCCCCCAACTGAAGAATGTATAGAGAAAATGTGGTATATTTACACAATGGAGTACTACTCAGTGGGGAAAAAAAAGCAAGGGAATCTAGAAATTCGAAGGCAAATAGATGGAACTAGAAGAAACCATTCTGAGTGGGGTAACCCAGTCACAAAAAGACAGGCATTGTTTGTATTCATTCATATGTGGATTTTAGACATAGAGTAAAGGATTTCCAGCCTGCAGTCCATGCTGCTGGAGAGGCTGGTAATCAAGGAGGATCCTAAGAGAGGGTATGGGATAGGTAGGGTGTTAGTTGGTGGGGAAGGGGAAGAGTGGTGGGAGAGGGACCTGGGATTGACATGTAAAATAATTTTCTTTCTAATATAAAAGGAAAAAAGAGTAAATCAGAAAATTTTACTTGTTTTAATGACTGAATAATATTCCTCTGTGTAACTGTGCCACATGTTCGGGTGTTCATTCTTCAATTGATGGACTTCTATGTTGTTTCCATTTCCACAAATGATCATGGAGCAGTGGATATCTCTAGGGTAGGATAAGAATGAATTCCCTGATAAATTTTCAGTAGAGTTCTCCACAGGATGAGAGATAGGATGCCTTTCATTCATCTATAAGCTATTGAATTTTGAGTGCAATTATTGATTGATGATGCTACCTTCTCTGCAATGTGTATTGTTGACTTCGTTGTCAAAACTCAGGGCTGTGGGAATTTGGGTTTATATGTGGCTCCCCAATTTGATTCTATTGCCAGAGTCTGTTTTATGCCAGTTCCCTCTGGCTTTAATTACTGCAATTAATTTCAGTTCTGCAGTATGATTTGAAAAAGTGGATGATGATACCTTTAGGAGATTTTTTTTTGCTGTCCAGATTATTTCTGCTATCTGCCAGAGAAGCTAGGAAATAAGGAATACCCTAAGAGAGACATACATTGATTCCTGGAGAAGGGAAAGGGGACAAGGTCTCCTGAGATAATTGGGAGCATGGGGGGAGGGGAGAGGGAGCTAGGAAAATGAGAAGGGAAGAAGATGAGGGGTTAGGAGGACATGAGGGAGCAGTAAGTTTGAGTCAGGGGAAGAATAGAGGAGAGCAAGATAAGAGATACCATAATAGGTGGAGCCATTATAGGTGTCAAGAGAAATCAGGCACTAGGGAAATGTCCAGATATCTACAAGGATGACACCAACTAACCATCTAAGCAGGAGTGGAGAGGATACCGTAAATGCCCTGGCCTGATAGTGAGATTGATGTCTGACTTATATGCCATCGTAGAGCCTTCATCCAGCAGCTGATGGAAGTAGAAGCTAACACCCACAACTAAACAGAGAAATGAACTGAAATCCAGTTGCAGAGAGGGAGGAGTGATGAGCAAAGTGTTCAAGACCAGCTGGTGAAGCCCACAGAAACAGCTGACCTCAACAAAGGGGAGCTCATGTTCCCCAGACTGATAGCTGGGAAAACAGCATAGGACTGATCCAGACTCCATGAATGTGGGTGTCAGTGTGGAGGCCTCAGAAATCTATGAGGCCTCTTGTAGTAGATCAGTACTTATCCTTAGCTAGCTAAGGAATGGACTTTGGGAGCCCATTCCACATAAAGGGATACTCCCTGAGCCTAGACACATGGGAGAGAGCCTAGGCCCTATCCCAAAGGATATGAAAGACTCTGAATATCTCTCACCCACCCTGGGGAGCAGAAAGAATATGGAATAGGTAGGGTGTTAGTGGGAACAGGGAGGAGCAGAGGGAGAGGGAACAGGGATTCACAGGTAAAACAATATTGTTTCTAATTTAAATAAAAAATGTAGAAAATAGAGCAGGGCATTGGTGGCACATGCCTTTAATCCCAACACTTGGGAGGCAGAAGCAGGCAGATCTCTTTGAGTTTGAGGCCAGCCTGGTCTCCACAGTGAGTGCCAGGATAGACTCCAAAGCTACACAGAGAAACCCTGTCTCGAAAAACCAAAAAAAAAAAGGAGTAAAATAAATAAAAAGTGGGGTACAGAACTAAATAGACTATTCTCAATGGAGGAATCTAAAATGACTGAAATAAACATAAATCGCTCAACATCCATAGCCATCTGGAAAGTGGAAATCACAACAACTATGAAATACCATTTTACTCCTATCAGAATGGCTAAAATTAAAAATACCAATGAGAGGCTGGAGAAACCCACAGAAACAGCTGACCTGAACATGGAGTTGCTCAAGGACCACAGACTGATGGCTGAGAAACCATCAGAGGAATTTCCCAGGCTCCTTGTATGAGGAGGTCAGTTTGGATGTCTGGGCAATCTATGGAACCTCTGGTAGTGAATCAGTATTTATCCCTAGTACATGAATGGACTTTGGGTGCCCACTCTACATAGAGAGATACTCTCTCAGCCTAGACACACAGGGGAGGTTCTAGGCCTTGCTCAGAATGATATGCCAGACATTGAATATTCCCCCACGGAAGGCCTCACCCTCCCTGTGGAGCAGAAAGGGGTTGGGATAGAGGGTGGAGAAGCAGGAGAGGAGGAGAGAGAGAGTGATCTGGAATGACATGTAAAAGAATCTTGTTTCTAATTTGAAATTTGTCTAATTACAATTATAAAAAAATAAAAACCAGGATCAGGTATTAGGGGCAGGCAGGAGGTAGAGGTAGGGTGGGAGGGAGCTGAAAGACCAGAGAAGCAAAGCAGAGAGACACTAGCTTTTATCTTTACCTCAGAAAAAATGGGCAATCATATCTCCATGAATCCTAAGAACGAATCCTCAGACTACCTTCCTCAGATTGACTGCCTAGACTACATCTCTCTTTATGAAGTCTCAGACTGCTTCAGACTGACTGCCTCAGAGTAATTGTCTGCTAATACCTTGTGTTCTTCTTTGTACGCAGCCATATCCCTCCCAGTCTCCACCTCCTTAGTCCTGGGATTAAAGGTGTATCACTCCAAGTGCTATGATCTCCTTTGTGTGAGCTGCTCTTTTTTTAAATGGATCAATTTGTGTAAACCAGGGTGGCCTTGAGCTAACAGGTCCATTTGTGACTGTCTCCCAAATGCTTGGATTAAAGGTGTATTCCACCACTTCGTGGCCTCTATGGCTAACTAGTGTGGCTAGCTTTGCACTCTGGTCTTCAGGAAAGCTTTGTTTGTTAGATCATAAACAAAATATCATTACACTCAAAGACTCCAGGGAATTTACATTGCAGGAGAAATACCTGTTCCCCAATTCCAGATTTCATAGTCCTCAGAGGCCTGATATCCAAAATATAAAGAATTCAAGAAGCAAGACATAAAAATCAAAATAATACAATAAAAATGGGTTATATTTAAAAACAGAATTCTCAACAGAAGAATCTCAAATAGCTGAGATACACTTAAGACATGTTCAACATCCTTAAGCAATCAGGGAAACACAAATCAAAAATGACCTTGGGATTCTATCTTATACCTGTCAGAATGCAAAAGATCAGTAACACAAGTGACGGGTCATACTGGAGAGAATGTGGATAAAGGAGAAATACTTCTCTATTGCTGGTGTGAATGCAAACTTGTACAGCCATTTTAGAAATCAAGAGGTTGGTTCCTCAGAAAATTGTGAATTGACCTACCTCAAAACCCAGCTCTACCACTCCTGGGCATACACCCAAAGGATCCTCTGTCTTACTAAAATGATATTTGCACAACTTTGTTCATAGCAGCTTTATTCATAATAGCCAGAATAGAAACAACCTAGATGTCCCTAAACCAAAGAATGGATAAAGAAAAAGTCGTGCATTTACACTATGGAGTATTATTCAGATGTTTAAAAAATAACATCATGAAAGTTGCAAGCAAATGGATTGAACTAGAACAAAACTCATCCTGAGTGAGATAACCTAGACCCAGAAAGACAAACACGGCATGTACTCACCCATGATTATTATTAGCTGTTTAAGTAAGGAGTAATCATATTACAATCCATAGATCAGATCCAGACTGACTCAGTAACAAGGAAGGGTCAAGGGGGTGACACATGAATCTTCCTGGAAAGGAGAAATAGAACAGATTTCATGAGTGGACTGGGAGCAGATAAGGGTTTGAACAGGAAGGATCAGCAATCAGGTAGAAGGGGGTGTTGGATGAAGGGAGAGAGTACTGGGAGAAATGATTATTGACATATGTTTGATTGATGAACTATTACTAATTCAAGTTGATATACTACTGTACTGGAATATTCCATTTTAATTAACGTTTTCAGAACTGTTATGTTTGTTTCTTTTTCACAGCATGGGAGTTTCTGGGTAAATGACTAGACTTGTTTCATGATGATGAACTATGCCTAGTAAGAGTCCACATGGATTCTGTTTGATGTTTGTAGATGTCATCTCTAACATCAATACTTTGTAATTCATGGAGCCCTCACGAATAGTTCTCTGTGAGGTATCCATTTTTCCTTTTTCATTTTGCCAAAGCACACCAAAATACAAAAGCTTATATTGTAGTCAGATTATACAAAGTAATAAAGCTGGGAATTGGTCAGAGGCAGTTTAACTCCAAACTGTGCATTCTTAGTTTGAAGGGACTTTCAGTTATAAAGATATTTTTTAAAAAGTTAAAATAAGAGATATACAAAAGGACAATAAATCAAAACAGGAAAATTTGAAGTCATGAAGAGAGTAATGAAGTTATATTATGGAAGAGTTAACTGCTAAATTTAGATCAGATTTCTAACAGGCAGAAAGGAAAACAAGATGAATTAGACAGGTCTTAACAGTCTATGGCAGAGTAAAGGAAACTCAGAAGTTTTCAGTACTAAGAATAGAATTATATCAGAGATACCTTCTAATAAAGATGTGTCTTACAAAACTTTTGCAGATTAAATGGAAATTCTGCTTCTATTGTGACATGATAAGAAATAAGCCAAATATAATAATGAAGACACTAAATTCTCATGATGGAGATTGGAAGTAAAATACTATTTATTAGCATATTGGCATACTTCTATTTCTCTTAGTTTAGTGATCATAAATATTGAAGAGGGATTGCCCTCACAGATTTTATCCTTTTGTTTTGGAAAAGAAAAATCAAAATATTTAATCATTAACAGAGTCAATTAAGAAATTTTATTGCTGGTCATTGGTGGTGCACGGTTTTAATCCCAGCACTTGGGAGGCAGAGGCAGAGGCAGAGGCAGGCAGATCTCTGTGAGTTTGAGGCCAGTCTGGTCTCCAGTGTGAGTGCCAGGGTGGCTCCAAAGCTGCACAGAGAAACCCTGTCTTGGAAAAAAGAGAAATTTTATTATAGTTTTAATTTTTAATTTTAAATTAAAATGTAATTCCATTATTTTCCTTTCCTGCAAACCAGTTCACCCATATCCTCCTTCTACTCTCTATCAAATACATGTTCAAATGCAAGCTGCTCAGCCCACATAGCATTACTTTCACATATATGGTTTCAGGGTTGACTATTTGGTAATATTGTGTTTCCAACTGGAGGTATTTTCCCTTGAGATTTCTTCTTTCCCCCCAGCATTCCTTATTTGCATGCAGTTTTATGTATAGAGTTGAAGCCCTTTGCAATCTTCCCCATTTCCTGATAGCACATCTCTTGGTGTCTTCATTGGTCAGGACTTGCTGAGGCAGCCACGTTGCTGATTGTAGCTTTCTGGCATTGCTGAAAGGTGCAATCTCACAGAAGACAGCCTTCGCTCTGGCTCTTACAGAATCCCATGCTGTCCTCTGTGCTATTTCCTGAGGGTTAGTTAGTTCCAGGAGTTGTGTCATAGGTGTTATCAGTTAGCACAGAGTACCACATTACTTGTTCTCAACATTTTTGTTAGTTGTGGTTTTCTATAATGATCTTCATCTATTTCGAAGAGAACATTCCTTGGTGAGGGGTGAGTACAACTTTTATCTGTGAATATAAAAATAAATATTTTGAATGCAGTTAGTTATTATTCTGGCTTTTAAAAGTGTCAGCTGTAGATTCTCCCTCTAGATCCTTGACTTTACTAGCCCATGTTTCCATTTCCAGGCATTAGTTTTCTTTATTTGACCAGACAAATCTAAGATGTCAGTCAAATTTGAGAGCTGTTGGTTACCTTGAAGATGTGGTTGCCATTATTGCTTCCTTAGAGCTATTATACAATGTTTGTCATTGTGGTAGCTCAGAGGCCCCATAGCTGGTTGCTTCCTCCTGGTAGCTTCTTTGACACCTTTTGGTACATGAAAACTATATCTAAAGGAAAAAACTTAATGGTCAGTTTCAACTGGGATCACCTGTGCCCTGTCTTAAGTACATGGTGTGTTCAGGAATAGGGACTTACCTTGAAACTCTGGGAGGCAACTAAAGGCAACATAAATACCCTATAATGCTCTGTGAATCTGTTGAATTCCTTAGATGAAAAACTGGAAATGGAACTTCTTTTGCCTGATAGTGGGATTTTTTTCTTAGATAGTTTATGTGTCTTTAAAAGAGCATTAACAATCCAGGTGGGAAAATTTGACTTATATATGTATATGATATATATATATATATATATATATATATATATATATATATATGATGTATGTGTATATGATGTGTGTATATGTATATATGAGTTATATGTGTATTACATGCAATTTTAGGTAAATAGATAATAATATTGTTCCTTATGACTTTTTCAAATGATCTTACTGTTAGTTCACTCAAATCTCCCTATCTCTCTGTTGACCACCATTTTTCTATTTTGCCTTTCAGATCACATTTACTGTATTACTCCCCTCTCTTTTTCTTCACCCCTTCACTCCTCATGGTCTCTTTTCACTATCCTGATTTTGCTGTAAATTATAGCATATTTGAAGATTTATTTTTAAGAAAGAGATGAGGAAAGGCTATCAGTGTTTCTTTTTCTGTGTCTGGATAACCTCATTTAAAGTTATCTTTAATTGTTTCATCCATTCATGTGAAAATGTAATGTTTACAACTTTCTCTGCATTTGAGGAGTATACCACAATATATGTGTATATCATTATTCACTTGTCAGTTGAAGGGATTTTACTTGATTTATATTTACTAGCTATTATGAAAAGAGGGGCAATGAACATGGCTGAACCCATATCAATTAAGAAGGATTTTGAGTCCTTTGGACATATGCCAAGGAACAGTATAGGTTGGTTCTATGGCATAATATATTTCTAAATATTTGAGGCTCCTCCAAAAAGACTTCCAGAGTGGTCACAACAGTGCACAACCCCAAAAGTAGTCAATGAGATTTCCTTTGTAGAAAATTATTTAAAAGTGTGTTACATTTATTTATGCTCTGAAACATTTGCTTAACAATGTAAAGATGTGTTGCTTTTGTTTGTGTTTCTTTGTGTTTAACTCTGTGAAGCTGTGATTCTTTGCCTGTCTGATCAACATAATGGCCTAATAAAGAGCTGAAAGGCCAATATTGAAGCAGGAGGAAGGATAGGCAGAAAGCATAAATGAAAGGTGAAATCTGGGAGAAAGGAGAAGGATCAAGAGAACAAGGAGAGGAGGACATCAGGGGCCAGCCACCCAGCTACACAGCAAGCCATGGAGAAAGAAATAAAGAAAGGTGTGCAAAAATAAAGATAAAAGCACAGAGGCAAAGGATAGATGGGGAAATTTAAGATAAGAAAAGATGGTAGATACAAGTCAAGGCCAGGTGTTTACAAGAAAGAATAAGATTCCACATGTGACTAATTTGGGAGCTGGATGGCAGGACCTCCAAAAGAGCAAAGAACAAAGAGCAAAGGGACAAAAGAATAAAGAGTAAAAATAACCAACAAAGCCTTCCCCTTTCCTCACATTCTCTCCAGCAGTTGTTGTCAGTTATTTTGTTCATCTTTGTCACTCTGAGTGGGGTTTGATGAAATCGCAATGTTGTTCCAATTTTTATTTTGCTAATTTCTAGGGATGATAAATATTTTTGAGACATTTCTGGAACATTTTTCTTTTTCTTTTGAGAATTATCTATCACATCCCAAGCTCAATTTTGAATGAGATGTTTGTTTGTTTGTTTGCTTGTTTCATTTGTGGTTCATTTATATTCTGGGTATTAGTCCTTTGTCACGTATATGGATGACAAAGAGTTTCTACCCTTCTGGGGACTTTCTCATCACTTGAATGATTTTGTTTTCTGTAGCTCAGTAGAAATTTTTAGCTTTATGATATCATTCCTCAGTTTCTGCTTCAATTTTAGAATTCTACTCTGAATGTCGCTTCCTAAACCTTTATCATGTGTGGTGCTGACTATTTTCTTCTAGCACTTCCATAACTTCACATTAAAGTCTTTTACCCATTTGTAGTTGGTCATTTAGTGTAATGTGATATTTAGTGTAATGTGATTTTCTATGTGGAAATCTAGCTTTCTTAGCATCACTTCTAAGATGCTTTTTTTCCCCATAGTATGTTTTGGCAACTTTTTCAAATAATAAATCAATGTAGTTACATGTTTGTCATGTTTGGATATTCAATTTTGTTGCATTAGTCTACTTATTTGTTTTTGTACAGGTTCCAAATTATTTTTATTACTTATACTCTGTACTATATTTTGAGATCTGGATTGGTGTTCCCTCAAGCATTGTTATTTTCTCCTTTGTTCTTGTTACCTAGGTTCATTTGTATATGAATTTTAGGGTAGTTCTTTCTAGTTCTATGAAGAATGAGAGGGGAAATTTGACTGGTATTGTACTAAATCCATAAATGCTTTTTTTCTAGAATGGTCATTTTCACACTATTAATTCTACCAATCTAAAACCACTGTTTGTCTTTTCATTTTCTACTGCCTTTCTCTACCTCTTTCTTCCAAGATTTAAAGGACTTATTCTAGAGGTCTTTCACCTTCTTGGTTAGGTTTGTTCCTTGGTGAGGTTTGTTCTTTGAGGTTATTTAGAATGGGGGTAGGTCTATAATCTCTTTATCTATGAGTTTGTTATTGGTGTGCAGGAGAGTTGATGATTTTTAAAAGTTAATTCTTGCTATATTACTGATGTCTTTGATTATTTCTTGAAATTTTTTGCTAGAACTTTGGGAATATCTTATGTATACTATCACATAATCCACACGTAAGGACAGTTAGATTTATTTTATTCCTGATTATATCCCTTTAATTTACCACTCTTACTTTTTATTGTCCGAGTTAGTTTTTTGAGCACAATATTGAAAATGAATGGGGATAGTAGACAGTCATTTTTAATCAGTGGAATTACTCTAAATTATTCTTTGGTTAGGATGATGTTGGGTGTGGTTCTTATTTATTCTGTATTCTTAATGTTTTACCTAAATATACTATGGGGAATTTCTTTTCTGGCTCTGCCTACTTGGTGTTCTGTGAGTTTCCTGCTTCTCTATGGTTATGTCTCTTCTTAGTTTGGAGAAGTTTTCTTCTGTGGTTTTGCTGATGCTCTAGTCCCTTGACCACTGACTCTTCTTCCTCATCTACTAGTATACTTGGAAGGTTTGCCATCTTTGGATAGTATAATACATTTCTTTTAATATTTCTTCCTTGCAGGTTCTTTTCTTTTCTTTTTCTAGTTGTTTGGTCTTGTTCCTCTGGTTTCATCATAATATAATTTTACTTAAAGCTTCCCTTTGAATTTTACAGCTCAGTTGTTTAGTTTTGCAGTCCCATCTTCATTTCAGATTGAGTTCTTTTTTAGTGTTTTTCTGTACTGAATTTGGTTTTCATATCTTGGATTGTCTTAGTCATTTTAATCGGCATTATGTTGTGTGTTTTCTAGGACATCACTCAGGCATTTATTTCCTTCAGGTTCATTGGGCTGTTTCTTGGTGTCACCTTTATGAGCCTTGAATTTATTCATGAAGTTCAAGTACATTTTTGAAAATTCCCTGCCCATGAATTCATCTAGATAATTCTCTTTGAAAAGCATTCCTATTACAATGGTAGATTTTGCAGGCAAAATAGAGAATACTGCCATGGTCTTTCATGTTGATTGTATTTTTGTGGTGAGAAATTCACATGTGGAATTCTTAGTTACCTCTGTGTCTAATATGAACACAGCATGCTGGAAAAAGAGCATAGGATATGTGGACAAGGTTGAAAGTGATTTGGTTGAAGACTTAGGTAGAATGAAGTCAGGTGGACACAGTGGGCTGGACTGGAATCCAGGACAAGCATTCAGGTTCCAGCCTAAAATTTAGGAGTTAATCTGGGAGAGACAAAGGTGCTCAGAGTGGAGATACTATATTTGGGCCCCATGTGAAACATGAATATTGCAGAGGGAGGGAGAAGCAGGCCAACTCATCCAGCTAGACACTGGCACAAGATATGCAGAATGTACCTGGAAGAAGAGCACTGAATAACCCTGAGCTGTCTGAGGGTTGACAGCAGGTGACATAGATCCTGGCCAGAGATCAGAAGTTCAAAGTTCCTTTTTGGGTATTTGAATAGGCTTCATTAGCCAGTCAAAATTTTACTGATGGTTCAGAATTCTATTACATTATATATGTGGGATATAAAATTTTCATTATTGACTCTCTTTTATTAGTTGTGTATATTTGCAACTACCTTCTTTACTGCATTCATGTAATCTGAGCTTTTTAACTTTTTTGTTTTTGTCCCTTGAAATCTAGCATTAAAGAAATTTGCTTTTAGTAATCTACATTTGTGAATATTATTCTTATATGTTATTATAGTAAACATGTAGAAATTTCTGACAGGTAGATTATAAATTGAAAACACGAAGTTATATTTATAAAATCACTTAATGCCATTTTCAATAACTTCATAAGTGCTTAGATTACTCTTAGTTATTGCAAGGATAGCAAGGGATTCAGTAGAAATGAATTGGAAAAATAAAAGACACAACAGCAATAGCAAGATTTACAAAAAAAATTATTAAAGGTTAATGTGAGTTAATTTTAGACTAGATCCTATGAAATATTTCTATGAGAATATTTTCAGTCTTACTATCATAAACTTATAAGACTGAAAAATTTTAAAATTCTGTAACAGTAGAAATGGATGTGTATTTCAAAATTCAATTTGAAGACTATAAAATTCATATGTTTTCTCAATAATCTTGAAGAACCTTGAGAAAATATTGGGTAAATGTATGATTTGTACACCTAGATATTTGGGATCATGTGAAAACTGCTCAGATAAAAACCCTTGTGCCAGGTTTCTCGTTAAGATCATAGCAACTCCCTCTATTAAGGAATCTCTTCCTTGCTCTTCTCCTCTGTTCTTCACCCAACTGGACCTTCCTAATCTCTCATGTTCTTCTACCCCCTCCTGTTCTTCCCATCTCTTTTCCCTACATCCTTCCCCTCCCATAATGCTCCCTATTTACTAAGCAGTTTTTTCCCTTTTCCCTTCTCCTGCTGGAAGGATCAATCCATATATCTCTCTCTTAGGGTATTCCTTGTTTCGTACTTTCTCTAGGGCTGTGGATGTAGGCTGATTATCTAGGGAAATGTCCATGGATAAACAAGGATGATCCCAACTAAGAATCTAAGCAATATTGGAGAGACTACACTCTCCAATGCCCTTCCCCTATAATGAGACTGATGATTAGATTAAATGCCATCATAGAGCCTTCATCCAGTAGCCGATGGAAGCAGAAGCACAGACTCACAGCTAAGCACTGAGCAAACTCCTGAAATCCAGTTGTAGAGAGGGAGGAGTGATAAGCAAAGGGGTCAAGACCATGTTGGGGAAACCCACAGAAACAGCAGACTTGAGTGGCAGCTCTTGGACCCCAGACTAACAGCAGGGGAACTAGCAAAAGACCAAACCAGACCCCCTGAATGTGAGTATCAGTTGGGGGTCCTGGGCAGTCTATGATACCACTGGCAGTTGAAAAAGTATTTATCCCTAGTGCACGAATGGGCTTTGGGAGCCCATTCCCTATGGAGGGATACTCTTTTATCCTAGATACAGTAGTGAGGGCCTAGGTCCTGCCCCAAATGATGTGACAGATTTTGATTATCCCCCATGGGAGTTCTCACCCTCCCTGGGGAGTGGATGGGAGGTGGGATAGGCGATGTTGGGGTAATGGGAACAAGAGAGGGAGAGGGAACTTGTATTGGTATGTAAAAATAAGATTGTTTTTAATTTAAATAAAAATTAATTCATTTTTTCTTAAAAAGAAAAATGTTTGTAAATGGAAAAAGTTTAGGAAGCTTGATCTAGGGGAAATGAGTTTTCCCAGCAGACAAAAATTGCTTTGCACAAAACCATGATGAATTTAATCCCCTGAATCCATAATGGAAGAAGGGTAGTTATTCCATAAGTTGTCATCTCACCATCTCACATTTCCATATGTGTGCGCTCCTCCCATCTCTGTCTCAGACACACACACACACACACACACACACACACACACACACACACACACACATTTAATTTATTAAAAAATTTAAAAAAGAAGCTTGGATATATTTATATATTTGAGGCAGAATCATTCTGGTGCCAATATATAGTAACTTCACTCCAAGTTGAAATATTTATATAGTGAATATAAATGGAGCATTTGTTTTATTATTGTGTCCTTTAATACTAGCAAATATATATCACTGAGACACAGTTCATATAAAACATTGAGGTTAAGGTAGATCAAGAAGAACCATTTTCCCAAACTTTCTCACTGGTTAAAATTGTGCTCTTTCTCTCTTAGCATCCTCCTTTTTTCCTAACTTCTCTGGTGGTATGGTGTGCAAGCTGGTAATCCTTTGCATTATGTCTAAAATCCCTATATGAGTGAGTACATAGCATGTTTGTCTTTTGCTGACTGTGTTACCTCACTCAGGAGGTTTTCTTCTAGTTCTATACATTTGCCTGCAAATTTCAAGATTCCATTGGTTTTTTTTTTCCTCTGAAAGTATTCCATTGTGTAAATTTACCACATTTTCTCCATCCATTCTTCAGTTTAGGGGCATCTAGCTTGCTTCCAGTATCTGGCTACTACAAACAACACAGCTATAGACATACTTGAAAAGATGTTCTTGATGTATGAACGTGCATCTTTGGGTATATGCCTGAGAGTGGAATTGCTGCATCTTGTGGTAGACTCATTCCCATTTTCCTGAGGAACCACCATACTGATTTCCCAAGTGGCTGTGGAGTTTGTACTCCCTCCAGCAGTGGAGGCATGGTCCCCTTTCTCCAGATCCTTTCTAGCATAATCTGTCATTGGTGTTTTGATTTTATCCTTTCTGACAGGAGTAAGATGGTATCTCAGGGTTGTTTTGATTTGCCTGAGAAGGAGAAAGGGACAAGATCTCCTGAGCTAATTGGGAGCATTGGGGGAGGGAAAGAGAATTAGATGAAAGAGAAGGGGATAAGAGGATAAGAAAGGAGGACACGAGAGAGCAAGAAAATGGAGTTGGGGAGGAATAGAGGAGAGCAAGAAAAGAGATACCATAATAGAGGGAGCCATTATAGGTTTAAAGACAAATCTGGCACTAGGGAAATGTCTAGATATCTACAAGGTTGATCCAACTAGCAATCTCATTAATAGTAGAGAGGCTACCTTAAATGTCCTTCTTTAGTAATAAGATTTATGACTACCTTATATGCCATCTAGTAGCTAATGTAAGCAGAAGCAGAAAACCACTGCTAAACACTGAGCTGAACTCTGGAATACAGTTGCAAGGAGAGAGGAGTGATGAGCAAAGGAGTCAAGACCAGGCTGTAGAAACCCACAGAAACAGCTGACCTGAACAAGAAGTTGCTCATGGACCCCCAGACTGATAGCTGGGAAACCAACATAGGACTGTTCCAGACCCCCTGAATGAGGATGTCCGTTTGGAGGTCTGTGCAATCTAGGGGGTCTCTGGTAGTGGGTCAGTATTTATCCCCCTCCATGTAGAGGGATACTCTCTAAGCCTAGATACATGGGGGAGGGTCTAGGCCCTGCTCCAAAGGATATGACAGATTTTTAAGATCCCCCATCGAAGGCCTCAACCTCCCTTGGGAGCAGAAAGGGGATGAGATAGGGAGTTGTTGGAGGGGGAGCAGGGGAGGAGGGAAGGGAGAAAGAACTGGGATTGACATATAATACAAACTTGTTGTTAATTTAAATTAAAAAATAAAAAAATAAAATTGTGCTTTGAAGGAGTTTGGTATTTTCAGCATGATTTCTCAAATTTTAAACTTTTAACTTTTAGATGGACCCGAAGGGAGATGAGATGTATAAGAAAGTGCCATTTAAAATGTTTCTGAATGAGGTCTTGGATTTGCACCCACTGGGAGAAAGACTTGGAGTCAGATCAAACCATCCAGCATCTGCTGCCATTGGAGACTTGGACCTGCAGCCAACAAAAAATGCAAGAAATAAACAAATATCTTAAAGAAAGCAAGGAAAGCCAAGAAAAAACTATCAAACAGGTGAAGGAAACAATTCAAAGAGTTCAAGACTTGAAAACTGAAATAGAGACTATAAAGGAAACACAATATGAGGCAATTCTGGAAATAGAAAATCTGGGTAAACAGTAAGGGACTACAGAAGAAAACATACACAACAGAATACCAGAGACAGAAGAGAGAATCTCAGGTGTCAAAGATAGAGGAAATAAATTCATAGACCAAAGAAAATGTTAAGCCCAACAAATCCTCAAGACAAAATATCCAGGTAATATAGGACACCATAAAAATACCAAATCTAAGAATAATAAGTATAGAGGAAGGTGATAAAGTCTACCTCAACGGTGCAGAAAACATATTCAACAAAATAATAGAAGAAACTTTTCCAACCTAAAGAAGAACATGTCTATTAAATTACAAGAATCTTACAGAACACCAAATAGACGGGACTACAAAAGTCCCCTAGCCACATAATAATCAAACTACCAAACATGCGGAATAAAGAAAGAATATTAAGACTTGCAAAGGAAAAAGGCCAAATAACAAAAAAGATAGACCTATCAGAAATACACCTGACTTCTCCATGAAAATTTTAAAAGTCAGAAGGTCCTGGACACATGTTATACAAACACTAAGAGTTCATGGATGCCAGCCCAGACTACTCTACCCAACAAAGCTTTCAGTTATTCTAGATGGAGAAAACAAGATATTTTATGACAAAACAAGATTTAAACAATACATACCCACAAATCCAATGCTGCAGAAAATACTGGAAAGAAAAACTCCAACCCAAGGAAGTTAACTACACTCACAAAAACATAGGCAATAGATAATCCCACTTTACCAAAAACCAACAAAAAAGTTTCTGACTGATACTTTATTTAGTTCTCATCTAATATTTCCTCAAAGATAAAAAATTCTTATCACATAAAATTTTTAAGCAAATTTTTGTTCTCTTATTGTAAATATATATGTTAAATTTTAATACTCAATTTATAATAAGTTTATGTTAACTTGGCACAAGCTAAAGTCATTTTTGAAGAGGGAAACTCAACTTAGAGAGTACCCCCTCCAAATTGGCCCCTGGTAAGCCTGTGGTGCATTTTGTTCATTGAGGATTGATGTGAGATTTCCAGAGTCATTGGACAGTGTTCTCCCTGTGCTGATGGTCCTGCATATCCTAAGGAAGCAGGCTGAGGGAGACATTGAGGAGCAAGTCTGTAGGCAGCAATCTTCCATGGCCTCTGATTGAGTTCCTGTATGCAGATTCCTGTCCTGTTTGAAATCTTGCCCAACACTCCTCAGTGACAGACAGTTACCTGGAATTATAAACTGGAATAAACTTTCCCTACCCAAGTCTATTTTGGTCCTAGTGTTTTATCACCGTGGCAAAACAAACTAAGACTGAGATATATTTCTTTCATTGTAACTGGCTTTTTACTCACTTAACTTTTACTATTGTTTTAAGTTCTGAAGTCAGTTGTCATCCTTACCAAGAATAGGCACTAATTGTGGTTTTATGGTGCATTTAAAGGAGTCGACCCTGACTTCATTATTTCAGTTCTCTCTTCCAATTCCAATGGTGTTGGAGGTGGTAGAGGTCTTGTGTTTTTTTCTGAGGTGGACCAAGTGTGATTTTCTTGAAGAAAATATAGGAGGAATGTGTGTGAATATAATCAAGAAGCTGGGAAGACTGTGCGATATTCCTTTTGCCATTGTTTTTTATTGGTTCAGTTTTAGGGCAGATTCTATATTCTAATTGAAATTGGCATATGGAATTGTGAGCCAGTGACAAAAGTTGTATTTGTCTTCAAGGGAACATTAACTAGCTTGAACTTTTTCCATTACAATCACCTTTGTACTGACAAATATTTATTTGAGTCTTGATATATGGGCAAATAAAAAAAGAATACATAACTATTGATAGTACACCATGAAGAAATTTGTTTTAACACTTCTTTGAAATACATGTAATTTTACCATTTATTGCCAACAAATGAAAGTCACATACTTTTATAAATGTGCTTGCTTATTTTCCACTGATGATTACATTTTAGCTGAGTTTTTCATATTACAAAATGTATAGCATCTTTGGTGCTGTTCAGAATTCAGCAATATTTTGATTTTATGGTCATCACTTTGGAGAATGCTGCTTTGTATAAGTACACACTACCAAGTGTCAGAAGTATGTTTAGGGCCATTTCAGAAATTACTGGAAATTCTGTACTAAAAGTAAAATCCATTTAACAAATTTTAAAATGAAAATTTAGAAACTTTACAAAGCAATTAAAAAATCAAACATTCTGACATTATAAACCAAATTTACTCTAATTTGATACATGGTGAGGAATAAGATATCTTGTTTTTCACAAGTAAACCATTATGTGTTTTTTTAGAGTGGAAAACTTTGTATGTGTAATATAAACACAGCAGTTCATGGCACATTGTAGTTCAATCTGAGCTGAGGTATTTCAGGCCATGTGCTCTGACGATGTGTGGCGTGCCAGCATACATAGTGTGAAGTACACGTGTTCGATGAGCAGGACCCACTCTACAGTGACATTGTGCTATGAAACATGGCCAAGGAATCCAGCAATACCTAGGATTTGTTAAATATTATATTTTGATTTAATTTTTGTCATTGTATAGTCATAGCTCTTTTGCTATTGCAAATTCCTTGTGACACTCAGATTCAGTTTATTTGACCCTCTACCATGTCCCAAACCACAGTTCAAAAACTGACTATAGTAGGCTATTTTGATTAGGATGCAAATTCTCTATTGAAATAAATTCACAGAACATATCATTTTATCTTATTTTTCTATTGATATTGTTTTTAATTGGACACAATTGATGTGACTGTTTTACGGTTTTTAAACTGTAGAAGCAGCCATTTTATGGTTTTGTATTTAAGACTTCTATGAACTAGGTCGTTTCAAATCTTTCAGAAGTTTCTTGGTTCAGAGATAGAAACTGGACAGTGTGGAGAACTCTGGCTCCTCCATTAATCTGTGTTAATAGTGGGGCCAGAACAAGAATTGTCCTGTCATTTTGCAGATGGGCATTCTTGAAGGATACAGCTTCCATTCTCCATATCACAATATTTGAAGCTGCTGAACATGAACTACTGAAGAAAAGCAACTCTAGCCAAATATCTTCACCACTTAAAGGTGTTTCTTTATTTTCTTTATTTTTTATAGTGAAATTACATGCACTGTCAAGAAGCATAGTGGAATGAATTAATATATGATTTCCAGTGCTCATGTTTCCCCTTTTGATTGACTTTGGGGTCTAGCACACAAAGTTCTGACACACACATTTCTAGTGAGTCTTCTCCTGCTGTTAATCCAGTGATGACAATCCCTCATAGACATGCTCGCAAGCTGACCTCGTAAGCATTGCAGCTTGGATGGAAAGGGATTGTGGCAGTCAGGAGCCAAGGAGTACCACAAAGTCACTATAAACATAGAAGCTTACAGTCCTGCTTCAAGGAAAGGTTTCCCCAATGAGTAACATATGTGCTGCATGGTATGTTGAAAGTAAAAATATATAAGTGTTTTGTGGTTGATTGCTATTTAACAGAGAAACTCTGTTAAGGTGAAAAAAGTTACTTCTCTGCTTTGCTCCATTCCAGTGGAAGAAGGTATTACCCAAATCGCATTCAAGAGAGATTTGTTGTTAGGGAAAAATCCAGGAGGGTTGCTGACTCTGCCAGGGTGGAAAAAGACATCCCGTGTTTCCGCATAAACCTTTCCTTTCAGAAATTGTATCAAAATTTGAAGCCATTTATATTCCCAGCTTAGCATCAAGCTACTTTAGTGGACATTGAAATCATTAGAAAAATTTCTTAGAAGGTGAATTGTTGTTTGAAAGAATATGAAGGCAAAGGAAGAATGAAAGCTTAAACCTTTCATCCTTGTATAAGAACTTCATAGCTCCCTTCTCCTGTCAAATGTTACAAATAATTGCCAATGGTTTTGCATGAAACTGGCATTTTGGTCCTGCTTTATTTGCATTTCTGCCATCACTAGTGATGTTGAGTAGCATATCTAACATTGCTTTAAGTGTGAAAGAGATGGGGAGGGAATAGATCACAGATATTTTGTCATTTGTTATGATGTTCACACTCTGTTTCCTGTGATTTAAGCAAATAAAACAGGGTGTAGATAAAGCCTCTAATTCTGATCAACCACTTTTCTTTTCTTTAGCCTTTTCTCTATTTAGATATCTAGGCTTCCAGATATCTTAATTGAGCTGGAACAAGAGACTTGGATACTAGATTGGGTTGTCATATTTCTTTCCTTCTCACCCTCTACACTTGAATTATGCATCCTGTGCACTTAGACTTTAATAATTCTGTTCTCATTTGCTGGAAAATTCACAGTACCTATGTTTTAAAGTGTATTGTATTTTGACCCTGTGGTTATAAAACAGGAATTGACTATTATTGCACAATAAAAGATTAATGGCAAGCTAACCTTCCTCATGTTTTACAGCACCTTGTGTTTAGTAGACATTTAGACTTTGAAAGGGTAAATAAACAAACAAATAAATAAAGAGAAACAGAAAAGAATGAATAAATGAAGGTTTTTGACAAATGATTATTTGCAAGATACAAACAATAAAAATATTAATCAAATAATAAAATAAAATTGATGAAATTTATCCTATGTATACTTTTTAAATGACATATAAATGTTTGATTCATCAATGACTGAAAGAGTCAATCTATCATAGAAATAATTCATATTATCACTTATAATGTATCAATTTACATGCTTTATTGTTTGTTGAAAGTAAAAATGTAAGATTTTTGGGGTTGATAGTTATTTAATAACTAATTGATTTAGGATTGTCAGAGATACCAAAATATGTACTTTTATAATAAAATATAACCTGTAAAATGTTGTATAACTGTATTATTTAAAAAATAATAAAGTACCAGTGCATATTTACTCTGAAAAGAAGCGTTTTTCAAAAATTTGGTATGTAATTGGTTGAAGTAACAGATACATGATGCACAATGGGGACATTATTGTACTGTGGCTTAACTGATAATAGATTAATTATATTATGTGAAAGGAAAAATCAAATTATTATCAGAAAAGCATCACTTTTGCGTATATGTTTGTCTTAAGAATTTACTGTTAAAGTTGAACAACTAACTTTGTAATTTAGGTTGGAAAATGCAAAGATGAACTATTAGAATACAATCAAGATAGTAATAATAGAGCATAAATGACAAATTAGCAAAGGTTGAGTTTCGATGACAAATTGGATAATAGGGAAAAAGAGAAGAAATACAAAAGAGGACAACTTGAGTAAACATTACACATTCATATTAACTTAAGCTATAGATGCAGAATTTGAAATTCAAAATAAAATCTTGTAGTATTTTCACACAACTATAAGCAAGTTTTATATCAGGCTGGAGATCTAATGAAAGATTTATATTAAAGAAGGGGAGGTAACTATGCCAGTAGAGGACATATGTCACCATTATGAAGACAGATAGTAGCTTCAGCTACGAATCAAATAGCTTTAGTTAGTTCAATTGGATGACTTCTATGTTTACTTTCTTCTCCTTCCTAAATCACTTCTGATTACTGATAACTGATCTACGGGTGACAATATTTCATTTATGTGGCCATGTTACCTGACACAAACAATCCAAGTAGGAACAAACAATTTTGCTTACATTTTCAGAGGGTCCCAGTTTATCCTGTAGTAAAGTGAGTCATGCAAGAGCATAGAAGTTTACATCCTAGAAGGCTAGGGACAGTAAGCAAGGATGTAAGTACTTTACTGGATTTTCTATTTTGCCTTTTTCTCCGTCTAGACCCCAAGTCCATGTCTTAGTTCATACTGTTGTAGGATTGATGGACTCTATTGGGTGCATATTGTCTAGGCTGTTATTCATTGTGGTTTTTCCCTGGGGTCTAGGCATCTGGGTTTGGGAAGACTTTAAATCTAGATGTTTTTATTTGTGCCTTGGTTTCCATTGCAATTTCTCATTCTTTGAAGAATGTAGTGGCTTGATGCTGAGTGGTAGAAAATTCTTTTGGAAACCTAATAGGTTCTGGGTAAACGTTTTTCTGCTTATTGGAGTCCTACAAGTAGGAAAGCAGATGATCTAGAATGGGGGCTCTAAGGTGGTCCACAGGAGGGGAGAAAGCAGAGTGTTCCACCAGGATCTGGTCAGTCCCCTGGATATGGGGTCAGAAAGTGAAAAGCACTCATATAGGTAGTCTACTATAAATATGGGGATGAGGAACTAGATATATAGGAGAGTAGAGGGAGTAAAGATCCAAAGCTTCACTGCCTGCTTAGCTGGCCTACTTGCTTCTCTGGCAATCTTAGATGATGGGTTCTAAGGAAGCCTGATGGAATTGCATAGTTGGATGACAAGATGTGTGGATAGGAAGTTTAGAAGAGAATATTTATGTGATCACTGGAGATGGGGATAGAGAAGTGGAGAGGCCACAGCAGGTGTTTGCCAGAGGGAGGGATGTGGGAGTGGAGCATTGCATTAGGAGAAAGGACAGGGAGGTGAAGCCCCACTCTTTAGCTACCTGCTTCCCTAGCCTGAGTGGACTACAGGCCTCCAGGGAATGCCTATTGGAGGTGGAGACTTGGATAAAGAGAAAAGGAGAATAGTTTGGAGGGGAAGATTCCTGTGATCCACTGGATATGGGGACTGAGGGGGTAGTGTGCAGGACACTGCAGTAGGTTATCTGCTACAAATCTGGGAACAAGACTGGGTCATTGGATTTGTTAGAGAGTTGGTATAGCTGGAGATCTACAGTTAGCCTACCTACTTACCTGGCAGGGGTGGCCTGCAAGTTCTTGGATAATACCTGCTGGAGTTAGGGGTATGGATAAAGTGATGAGTGAGAGTGAAGGGAAGATTGGAGGAGAAGGTCTGTGTGTGATCATTTGCAGGTAAGGGTCAGAGAGAAAAGAGAGGCTATAGCAGGTGTTCTTCTAGAGCTGGAAGGAGAGGATGAGACTGGGGATTGGTGATGGAGAGTCAGACAGAGAGGTTAGCCAGCCCTTTTCCCTGGCTGGATTAGCCTGAGGCTTCCAAGGGATTCATGCTGGATCTGGGGTTGTGCTAAAGCTGTGTGTGTGTGTGTGTGTGTGTGTGTGTGTGTGTGTGTGTATGAGAGAGAGAGAGAGAGAGAGAGAGAGAGAGAGAGAGAGAGAGAAGAGAGAGTTTAATCTGTTAGATTCATTAGAGTTGGAGCCAGTGGGGGAGAGAGGGGTTGTAGCAGGTGGTCTGATAAAGACCTGGGGATAAGACAGGGCAATTGAACTGGGAGGAGAAGGGGGAGAGGTACAGATCTCCAGTTAGCCTATCTGTTTCTCAGGCCATCCTGTATGAATTTAATATAGGAGCATAATAGCTGTGATCTTCTCTCTTCCTTTTATTTCTTGTAGGCTTGGTTTATTTTGTTTTCATATTTCTTCAAATTAACAATTTAATAAAAGTTTCCATCTATAGTTCTTTGATGACCTATTCATCACGAAGCAGTATATAGCTCACATGGATTCATGTTCTGTCATGCAGTTTCTCTTACTGATGATTTCAGGCTTTATCAAATTGTAATAAGAGAGAATACAAGAATTTACTTAAAATTTAATATATTTACTAAGAGGAACTTCGGGTCTATAAAACAATGACAATTAAACTCTGATAAAAAGCAGTAGGATTTTAACACTAAATCTGGGATAGCTACCTGTGTAATGGTATTAAATGAAAAATGAGTAAAATGCAAAAACTGTTCTTATGTAGTGTGTTGACCACTTTAGTTTTCATTACTTCTTTGGGGTTTCATGTCAGATTCTCCTCAACATTTTGTTCTCATAGAGGTTAGAGAATCATATTTAAATCATTTTTTTTAAAATTAGCATCTTTATATCACTTTTTATTTAAATTAATAATTATCTTATTTTACATACCAATCCCAGTTCCCTCTGCCTCCATTTCTCTCACTCCCTCACCATCTCCCCATTCTACTCCCATCTACTTCTCAGAGGGGGTGAGTCCTCCCATGTGCAATCATCAAAATGTCACATCATTTGGGGAAAGACCTAGGCCCTCACCAATATGATTGGCTGAGAGAGTATGCCTCCATAGGGAATGGGCTCCAAAAATCCTGTTCATGCACTAGGAATAAATACTGGTTCCACTGCCAGCAGCCTCATATACTGCCCAAGCCCCCCAACTGACACCCACATTCAAGGAGTCTGGTTTGGTCTTATGCAGGTTCCCCAACTTTCAGTCCATATTCTCTTAGGTCCCACTTTCTCAGGTCAGCTGTCTTTGTGGGTTTCCCCAGCATGGTCTTGACCCCTTTGCTCATCACTCCTCTCTCTCTGCACCTGGATTCCAGGATTTCAGCTCAGTGCTTAGCTGTGAATCTCTGATTCTGCTTCCATCAGCTACTGAATGAAGACTCTAGGATGGCATTGAAGGTAGTCATGGATCTCATTATAGGGGAAGGGCATTTAGGGTAGCCTCTCGACTGATTCTTAGTTAGGGTCATCCTTGTCGATTTTTACTAAAATATAATTATTTCTCTTTCCACCTCTTCTTTCCCCCCCTTCAACCACTCGCATGACTCCTCCTTTTTATCTTTCCCATGATTCTCCTACTTCCTCTAAAACTGATGCCTTCTTTTCCTTTATTACAGTTATGTATTTGTGAACAAATATATAAATACAATCTCCTGATTCTGTTTTACAGTGGGTTGAGTGTCTCTAATTTCAGAGATGGCAACATTGTATTGGATAACCAGTTAATGGGCTCATGCCTGGAAGAGGCTAATTCTCACACCTCACAGCTGGGATTAGTTCTCTTTAATTCTCTGTCTAGGGGTTGGACCCCACTAAATTTCTCCCTTCTGTGTTGGCTTGTCTATTGGTATCCTCATCGTTCAGCTCTTGTTTTTGTAGGCATATTTTGAGGTATTGTGTGTGTAGCTTTTATGTCATTTGTAGGAGACACAATCTCATGAGAGATTTCCACTTCTGAGACTTTCTTTCTGCCACATTTTCTGTGGTGTTCCTTGACCCTTATCTTTGGGAGTTTTGCTGTAGATATATCATTTGGGGATGAGCACACCACAATCTGTTGATCTCTGCATTGTGACAAATTGTGATTATAATAGTCTCCATTTTCTGTAAAGAAATTTTTCTATGATGAAGGGTGAGAACTATACTTATCTGTGGGTTTAAGACTAAGTTTTAGGATAGACTTATACGTTGCAGAGGTTTAGTAAAGTTGTGGTAGTGGGTTCTCTTTTAAGATTCATGAACTCGTTAACGAGGGGTTGGTGTGTAACTCTTGAAATATGAATGCGATTATTGTATCTTTAAGGATACCATACTACTCAATGTTACAGTTCATAGACATTGAAGCTGGATAGGACTATTGATTGTTTTCTACTCTTGGCAGCTTATATAGTACTTCTGGCACTGTGTAGCTAGACTGCAGGAAGAAAGCTTTCAGGTTAAGATCTATCACAAATCTTCTGAGTCTTATATATCTCTTAATGTATCTCATTAGTTCTTGGTATAGAGCCATGAACATGTTGTTTTAAGAAATGACTGTTTGCTGAGTAATTATGAGATTAAACATGAAAGAGTGTATGTTTATTATAACAAGTAGTAATTAATCTGGAAAAGTCATATGTGCTTTAAACTTAGTTTTAGATCTTTTCTTTTCCATTATTTTATGGCTGATATTATCCCACAGAAATATGGTATTACAAAACTGTATTGCCACTGGAAACAAAACACTGGATAAAAACAACTTAATGAAATGACCATTCCCTTTAGCTCATAGTATTGTGTCACTTGGCTTCATGGTCTTGAATAGAAAAGTATGGTGGCAGAGCCATATGATGGAAGAGTTCACTCCACCCTGGGCAAGAAGCAAAGGTAGCAATCAGAGTGGTAAGAGTTCAGACATCTCAAGATCTGCCTGCTGTAACCAACTCTCTTCAGTTAAGCCCCACTTAGAGTTTACAGAATTCCCACTGCAGCTCTTGTAACTTTGGACTGAGTGGTTAACATATAAGACTATGTAGCTATGTAGGACAATTCATAGTAAAGTGATATGAAATACTAAGAGAAGCCTTCAAGTGTGTCTGCCAGTGAACTTTATGAGATTGTTAGTGTATACTTTCTTTTTCTCAAAGAGGCAGCTAAAATTAAAATCTAATATGATCCTGGACCTAGCAGATGAAGAAATTATGAGCTTCAACTTGTCAAGGTTATTACATGGTCATCCACCATGATCAAATAGGCTTCATTTCAGATATGCAGGAATGGTTCAATATAGAATAATCTATCAATGTAATCCACCATATAAAATAACAGGAAAAGAAAAACAACATAATCATCTCACTAGATACTGAAAAAGACTTTGACAAAATCCAACACACCTTCATGATAAAGGTCTGGGAGAGATCAGGGACAATGCCTAAACATAATAAAAGCAATATACTGCAAACCAACAGCCAACATCAAACTAAATGGAGAGAAACTCAAAGTGATCCCTCTAAAATCAGGAATAACACAAGGCTGTCCACTCTCTCCATACCTCTTCAATATTGTATTTGGAGTTCTAGCGAGAGCAATAAGGCAACAAAAAATGGTCAAGGGGATATAATTGGAAAAGAAGTCAAACTTTCACTATTTGCAAATAATATGATAGTTTACATAAGTGACCCAAAAAACTCTACCAGGGAATTCCTGCGGCTAATAAACACCTTCTTACCAAAAAAAAAAAAAAATCAACAAAAACAAAACAGTCGTTCTACTATATACAGACAATAAATGGGCTGGGGAAGAAATCAGAGAAACATCACCATTTACAATAGCCAGAAATAACATAAAATATCTTGGGGTAACTCTAACCAAACAAGTGAAAGACCTATATAGCAAGAACTTTGAGTCTTTAAAGAGAGAAATTAAAGAATATACCAGAAAATAGAAAGATCTCCCATGCCCTTGAATAGGTAGGATCAACATAGTAAAAATGGCAATCTTGCCAAAAGCAATCTACAGATTCATTGCAATCCCCTCAAAATCGAAACAGAATTCTTCACAGACCTTTAAGAATAATACTCCACTTTATATGGTAAAGCAAAAAGCCAGGATAGCCAAGACAACCCTGTACAATAAAGGAACTTCTGGAATCATCACCATCCCTGAGTTCAAGCTCTATTATAGAGTTATAGTCCTGAAAACAGCTTGGCATTGGCACAAAAATAAACAGGTAGAACAATTGAATTGAATAAAAAACCCTGATCTTAACCCACATGCCTACAAACACCTGATTTTTTGACAAAGAAGCTAATGATATACAATGGGGAAAAAAGCATCTTCAACAAATAGTGCTGGAATCACTGGATACTGACACATAGAAGACTGCAGATATATCCATATATCACCATGCATAAAACTTAAGTGCAAATGGATCAAAGACCTCAACATAAATCCAGCCACACTGAATCTCTTACAAGAAAAATTGGCAGGTACCCTCAATGAATTGGTATAGGGACTGCTTCCTGAACATAACACCAGTAGCATAGACACTGAGATTGACATTTAATAAATGGGACCTCCTGAACCTGAGAAGCTGTTTCAAGG
Organism: Cricetulus griseus; assembly: GCF_003668045.3. Taxonomy (NCBI): domain Eukaryota; kingdom Metazoa; phylum Chordata; class Mammalia; order Rodentia; family Cricetidae; genus Cricetulus; species Cricetulus griseus. The sequence continues at coordinate 126,624,998 of NC_048599.1, forward strand.
CAAAGAACACAGTCAACAAGACAAAACTTCAGCCCACAGAAGGGGAAAAGATATTCACCAACCCCACATCTGACAGAGGGCTGATTTTCTAAATAAAAAATTAATTCAAGAAGTTAGGCACCAAACACCAAATAATCCAATTAAATAGTGGGGTACAGAACTAAATAAAGAATTCTCAATAGAGGAATCTAAAATAGCTGAAAGACACTTGAGAAAGTGCTCAACATTCTTAACCATCATGGAAATACAACTCAAAACAACTCTGAGATACCATCTTACATCGGCCAGAATGGCTAAAATCAAAAACACCAATGACAGTCTATGCTGGAGAGGATGTGGAGAAAGAGGAACACTCCTCCTTTGCTGGTGGGAGTGCAAACTTGTAAGACCACTTTGAAAATCAGTATGACATTTTCTCAGGAAAATGGGAATCAGTCTACTTCAAGCTCCAGCAATTCCACTCTTGGGCATATACTCAAAGAATGCACATTCATACAATAAGGACTGGTGTTCAATTATGTTCATATCTGTGTTGTTTGTAATAGCCAGAACCTGGAAGCAACCTAGATGCCCCTCAACCAAACAATGGATGGAGAAAATGTGGTACATTTATAAAATGGAGTATTACTCAGAGGGGGAAATAACAAGTAGAACTCTTGAAATTCTTAGGCAAATGGATGGAACTGGAAGAAGACACCCTGAGTGAGATAACCCAATCACAGAAAGACAATCAAGGTATGTACTCACTTATATATGGATATTAGACACAGAGCAAAAGACTACCAGCCTACAATCCACACCACCAGAGAAACTAGGAAACAAGGAAGACCCCAACTCACATGGTCCACTGAAGAAGGGGAAATAGATAAGAACCCATGAGCAAATTGGGAGCATGGGTGGAGAGATGAGGTGGGTAAAAAAAATGGGAGAAGAGAAGGGGGGAGAACAAGAGGGATCAGGAGGACTGATACAGGGGAGAAATAGAGGAGAGCAAGAAAGGAGATACCTTGATAGAGGGAGCCAGTATAGGTTTAGAGAGTTCTGGCAATAGGGAAATGTTCAGGGATCTACAGGGATGACCCCATATAAGAATCTAGGCAGTAGTGGAGAGACTACCTTTGATGCCCTTCCTCTATAATGGGCTTGATGACTACCTTAGTTGCCATCCTAGAGCCTTCACCCAGTAGCTGATTGAAGAAGAAGCTGGCACCCACAGCTAAATACTGAGACATATTCTTGGAATCCAGTTGTTGAGAGGGAGGAGGGATGAGCAAAGGAGACAAGACAGTTTTGGAAAAACCCACAGAAACAGTTGACCTAACCTAGTGAGAGCACAGCGTCCCTAGTCATAAAACTGGTGAACCAGCTTTGGAGTGAACCAACACCTGTGAATATGGGTGCCAGCTAGGAAGCCAGGGCAGTGTATAGGACCTCTCATGGTAGAGTCAGTGTTTATACCTAGTGCACAAATGGACTTTTGGATCCCATTCTGTATAGAGGGATTCTATTGCAAATATACACAAGAAGGGCTAGGCTTCCCTCAAATGATGTGACAAACATTGATGATCCCATGGAAGGCCTCACTATCCTTGGGGAGTTGGATTGGTGGATCAATGTGGGGCATAAGAGGGATGGTAGGGTGAGGGAATGGGGGATGGATATGTAAAATAAGATTATTCCTGAAATAATAAAAAGATCTAGGCAGTAGTGGAAAGGCCATCTTTGATGCCCTTCCCTTATATTGAGATTGATGACTACCTTAATTGCCATCCTAGAGCCTTCATCTAGTAGCTGATGGAAGCAGAAGCAGGCATCCACAGCTAAGCACTGAGCCATACTCCTGGAATCCAGTTGCAGAGAAGGAGGAGGAATGAGCAAAGGAGTCAAGACTGAGTTCTGGGAAAAAACTACTGAAAAAGTTGACCTGACCTAATGAGAGCACAGGGACCCTAGATGTAAACCTGGGGAACCAACATTCAAACAAACCAAGCCCTCTGAATGTGGTTGCCAGTTAGCAGGCCTAGGCAGTCTATGTGACCTCTGGCAGTGGAACCAGTATTTATCCCTAGTGCAGGAGCCCATTCCCTATGGAGGGACACTCTCTCAGCCCAGAAACATGTAGGCGGCCTAGGCCCTCCCCCAAATGGTGTGACAGACTGTGATGATCTCCCATGGAAGGCCTCACTGTCCTTGGGGAGTGGGTGGGTGTGGGTTGGTGAGGGTATTGGGAGGATAGCAGGGAATGGGGGATTGACATTTAAAATAAGAAATAAAAGAAAAAATGTCATTGCTATAAATATCAATATATATGCTCTACCACAATACAGCTAAACTATTCTCAGACATATACCTAGAGGATTCATATCTTCTTACAGAGATACTTGCTCATCCATGCTCTGATGCATTCATAATTGAGAAATTGGAAACAGCCTAACTGTCTTTCAACTAATGAGTGGATAGCGGGTATGTGATACATATATACAGGAAAATATTATTCAACTGTTAAGAAAAATAAAAGTCAGACAGCCAGCACTCAGGAGGCAGGAGCAGACAGATGTCTGTGAGAATGAGATCTACATAAACAGTTCCAGGACAGCTAAGTTGACATAAAGAAACCTGTCACAAAAAAGACAAAGCAAAGAAAATTATATTTACAGGTAAATCAGTGGAGCTAGAAGCTCCACTGAGTGGGGAAAGTGCATGTTTTCTTTTCATATGTGGTTATTAGATTTTAAGCTTCAGGCATATATATTTCATTTAGAATGCTCTGCTCTAGGAGGCATAGCTTACAGAAACCATTAGAAAAATCAAAGTTGTTAAAGATACAGGCTCCTTTCTTCAAGGGAAGGCAATGACTGACACCTATTCACCAGGAAGCCTGGCATGGATGTTGTCTAACAACCAAGTGATCTTTTGCTATTCCATTGGACCAGCCTTTACCTGAATCCCTGAATCCCGAGCATCAGACCCTCATCCGGAGCTTTTTCTCTCTGAGAATAGATCACACCGTTGTTATAGATATCCCTGAAGCTTTGTTGTGACGACTGTCATGTGGAGACCATTCCCCAAAGTTTTACTTGTGTTTACATGTGTAAGAAAAATAAACCACTTGGTCAGACTCAGGATGGTTTAGCTTAGCTCCTGCTAAAGTGGTGCTGACCGAAGCAATTTTCATTCTTCAGCTCACATGGATAGTTACCTGCCCACCGTAACTTTCAGGGACCCCAATATTTAATATTTTTCCTGTTTAATCCCAGCACTTGGGAGGCAGAGTCAGGTGGATCTCTTTGAGTTCACAAACAACCGGTCTACAGAGCGGGTTCCAGGACAAGCTCCAAAGCTACGCAGAAAACCCTGGCTCAAAAAAATAAAACAAACAAAATTTATTTTTCACTTTTCATACCAACCCCAGTTCTCCCTCACCTTCTCTCACCTCCCTGATCCTGGTCCTCCCACCCATTCCACCCCTCATTCATTCCTCAGAGGCGTAAGGCCTTCCTTGGGGAGTCAACAAAGTCTGGCATACCAAGTTGAGGCAGGATACAGTCCATTCCGCCTGTATCAAGGCTGAGCTTGATATCCCAACATAAAGAATGGGCTCCAAAAGGCCAGTTTATTGATCCTGGATAAGTTCTGTTCCCACTGCCTCCCCAAGAGATCCAGTTACATAACTGTCACCCATATTTAGAGGGTCCAGTTCGGTCCCATGCAGCTTCTCCAGCTGTCAGTCCATGAGCTCCCTCTAGCTCGGTCAGCTCTCTGTGGTTTTCTCAGTGGTGGTCTTGACCTCCCCTTGTTCATATGATCCCTCCTTTCTCTCTTCAATTGAAAAGGAGCTCAGCCCAGTGCTTGGCTGTGGTTCACTGCATCTGCTTCTGTCAGTTACTGGATGTAGGTACTATGATGACAGTTAGGGTAGTCACTAATCTGATTAAAAGGGGAAACCTCATTCTGACAGTCTCTCCACTATTGTTAGGAATCTTATCAGGGTTCAAGCTTATGGATTCCTGAGAATTTCTCTAGCACCAGGTTTCTCCCTAACCCCATAATGGCTCTCTCTATCAAGAAATATCTTCTGTTGTTCTCCTCCCTCTGTCTCTCCCTCAACTGGGTCTTCATGATCTATCATGTTCACATCCCCCAACCCCTCCCTTATACCCCACTCCCAGTTTACCTAGGAGACTTAACTATTTCCCTTCCTGAGACATTCTATGTGTATCCCTCTTATGGTGCCCCTTTTCTACCTAGCTTCTCTGAGGTTATGGACTGTAGCCTGGTTTTACTTTGCTTTACATCTAATGTCCATTTATGAGTTAGTATGTAACTTTTTTTTTCTTTTTGAGTCTGGGTTACCTCACTCATAATGATTTTTTCTAGTTCTATCCAATTTCCTACAAATTTCAAGATGCCATTTTTTTCTTTTGAGTTATACTCCATTGTATAAATGTACCACATTTTCTTTATCCATTATTTGGGTGATGGGCATCTAGGTTGTTTCCAGTTTCTGGCTATTACAAATAATGCTGCCATGAACATAGTTTTGCAAATGTCTGTGTAGTGTGATTGTGCATCATTTGGGTAAAGGCCAAAGAGTGGTATTGCTAGGTCTTGATATAGATTGACTCCTATTTTCCTGAGAAAACTGCCATATTGATTTCCAGGGTTTTCACATCTAGAATTGCCTGTTTGTGTTTTATTTATTGCTTCTATTTCAATTTTCAAGTCTTGGACTTGTTTGGTTGTTTTTCCTTTATTTTCTTGGCCTTGGCTTTCTTTAAGGGATTTGATTTCTTCTAATTTCTTGTTTGTCTTTTCCTCCATTTCTTTAAGGGATTTTTTTATTTTTTCTTTAAGGTCCTTTATCACCTTCAAAAAGTTATTTTTAAAGTCATTTCCCCTGCTTTATCTGTGATGGGCTGTACAGAACTTGCTGATGTAGGAAAACTGGTTTCTGGAGGTACTATATTGTGTTGTTGAATGTATTCCTACACTGCTCTCTACCCATCTCTTCCTCCAATCAGTGCAGTTGGGGACTGTGGCTCTGGTAATTACTGTCCCTCCAGGTGTGGGCAAAGGTCCAGTGGCCACTAGTGAGTAAGCACTTGATGATTGGCCCAATATTGCGATCTTAACCTGTTTCTATACTTTCTTCCCATGGTATGTGTTATTGTTTAAATTGTGAGAAATATACATATATACATTTATAGCACCCCTTCTTTACTGGAGAAGTAATAACTTCTGATTATTTTGTTCATTGATATACCCATAGCTCTTGGAACAGTGTTAATACATAATAGGCATATATCAATCATTTCTGAATAAATTAATCTATATAGGAACTAATGAACGTAAGAATGTAGGTTGCTGTATCCAGGATGGTGACACAAGCATGAAACCCCAGTTACTTGAGTGGTTGTAGCAGGATGACCATGAGAAAATACAAGGTCTACTAGGGCAATTTAAGCATGCGCCTCCAAAAATAATGTATAGGGGGAAGGGAGGTCATAGAGATTCTTTTTAAAACATGTAGCTTGAATATGCTAGAGCCTTCATTTATTGCCTAGTATGGCAAAAATAATGCATAAATAAATAAGTAAAATGATATAAATAAATAAATGTACTACTGTCCAGTGGCTAACAGTCATCTATGAAAACACACAGAGAAGTAAACTTATATAGACAAAACAGGTTATATTTAGAAACATATATATATATATATATATATATATATATATATATATGCATGCAATAACAATTAGCGGAACAAAAGAGATCATGAATTTGAAGGAGAGTTGGGAGGTGTATGTAAGGGTGTTTGGAAGAGAAAAGGGGAGGGAAAATGTATTTATGTTATAATCTCAAAAAAGAAGTATAAATTAAAATGCTCATTATTTTGGGGAATCTAAGAAAAATACCATTTGTCTCATAGGAGTGTGTTCCAATGGAAAATGCACAAAATCTTCCTGTTTTCTGCATGAGCACAACCTTTTCAATTTTCAGTTATCTTTGAAAAAAGTATTGAAAAACAATGATATTCCATCAAGAAGTTTCTGAAGACAATATTAAAATGCACTAAAATAATTTAGAGATCATAATTACACTTGAATAATAACTTGAGAAAGTTAAAACAAATTAATGTGGCTTACACAGCTAAGGTGTTAATAAAAATAAATTGAACTTATTATGAGTAGATTAAAAAAAAAATAAACCTAGCAGTAATGGGTGAATAATACCGATGCAGGCTGAATGTCTGCAACACTGTTTTCAATATTCTGTACAGTTACTATGTACAACTGCTTAATCTCTCTCTGTTAATAAGAAACTTTGTCCTATACTGGACAAAGCTGAAACCAAATCCAGATGGCTAACTGACATGTTAGACATATTACATGACACTAACATTCTCTATCTTTCCCATTAACAAGCATATGTCATATGGAACATTATATTACTATCTATGTAGTTAGGTTTCTAGGCACACATAATAATATATGATTTTATATGCATGTGATATGTAGACATGTGCACAGGATATGTATGTATACCATATGTGTACATAGGCACACATGTAAATATCAGTCTTTGGACTTTACAAATACACATTTTACCCTAGGAAGTACTGCATTCCAAAACACATCTCGTAGCACCCTCTCTGGTTTAGTATTCAGATTTCTCCATCATAGCTAGTTTTTCTTCATTATATTGCTTGTGATTTGAATGTGAAGCTCCATGCACAAAACCCTGATGAGGAGGAGTTTGAGATTGAGACCGAGCATCAATTTCATGTCCTTGCCCTAACTTTCACACATGTTGACTCTGTTGTCTAAGGTAAAACACAGAGGGATGCTGATTTACCAGAAACATATCCTCTGCTCCCTGAGTTACCACAGTGTAGGCCATCTGTAGCCTTTACCTAATAATTTATATAGAGCAGTACATAAAGATGTCTGACTTGCTTTTCTAATTAAATAGAGAAAACACATCCATTTATGTTAAATTCTAGACTTTTACTTTTTTCCTACCAGCAAGTGTTCATTCTGATGATTTCATTTCTGGCCTCAAAAATGTAAAAGAAAAAAACAACTTTCCTGGCTGAAGCCAGTCCACTCTAATCACATTTTTGGTGAGTGTGCGCCCTCGTGTGGCAAAAGAGTGCTATCAGTAATCTGAAAATTCGTTTTCTAAAAAACAATTCACTGTACTTTAAACAGCTCTATTATTACTTCTCAAGGTCAGCCTTTTCTTTTGATCCCTAAAGATGAAGATGGCTGTGTGCAAAGATTTCTGCAGTCACACTGGATTTTCACATTCGTGACTGTGGCTTGTTTTAATATTCAGGAAGCTGTCTCCAGAACTCAGTTAAATCACAATGTAAAACTGTATCATATTTAGCTTATGGGGACACATGGTCTGTCAATTCAACACAACATTCTGTTATTTATCTAAGTTTTTTATTCGACCTATAATTAACTTTTCTCAAATCATATGGAGACTATAAAAACAATCCTAAACTTATGGGAAATTTCAAACATAAACTAGGTAATTCAAAACAAAAACAGCTAAAATCTGACTTTATTTTAAAATTATCATCTATATAATAGAATATTTTAACTAGTTACATTGTTGTAATGTCTGAGAAATACTACAAAAACTGAGGCAATTAGGATTTTCCTCTCCTCATTGTTTCATCATGTTTGTGGAAATCAAGTTTCCTTTATCTGGATCCTCATAAGGTATGTAATATGTTTTGTGAAAAATAGCACCCCAATATGCAGTTGGATTCTAGAATTTGTTGTTTGTATCTGTCTGCATCATGGAATTGTTATCCAACCGCCCTTCACCATTCTTCCAATAACCAAACAGAATACTTGTTTATGAACTGGAAAGTAATACTCTCTGTTCGAAATATTTCTGAGGACACAAATTTATTGTGGGAAATCTTAGACTTTCTAATAAACAAAAACAAAAACTGAAACAGAAAGAATAGCACTAAAGTTATTCAACAAAGTGGTATTGAAAACCCTTTTTACATAGGTTAAAATAAATCTTAACACAATTGTCTGGATATATATATATATATATATATATATATAGAGAGAGAGAGAGAGAGAGAGAGAGTCTAGATTAAAATATAACACAGCACCATTTTTGAGCATGTTTAATGAGACTAGGTCATTTCAAATAAATGTTTAATAATTATCCATAAATGTTAAAACAAGGGTGATCAGCTTGATGTATACCTCCTACAGGCAAAGAACATTGACGATAATTGATCGTAACACTGGTCTCTCAAAAAGTATAAAAGGTTGTTTTCCAAAACTGCAAAAAGATACTCAATTTTTTTCTGTCAAATATTTTCCTGTTTGAGAACCTGTAGGTAAGCTTATATACTTTTTCTGTATTTTAATCTTGCAATATAAATGTGGTTTGTGTTAATTTCAGTTCACTCTCATGAGCAGCCAATGCTTACTAGAAACAGAACAGAAAATACTGATAAGGAAACCAAAAACGAACAAACAAAAAAATTCTACTTGTAGCAAAACTCTCCAATACCCACACTTCACAAAGATCAAGTTTTAACATTTTCATGTGTTTGAATTTATTATGTAAATAAAACATATGTATAAAGAACTATTTTGTACAAAGATAACACATCTAAGAATTGGGTACACTCATACCCTTGATTAAATTATACATGTAGCTTTAGCTTTATGTGTTTGGGTTTCAGTCCATAATGTTTAGGTGAAATCAAATGTTCCCTACTCTAGCAGTATACAAGTGTATTTGTTTGTTATCATTGATTTGGTCTTCCCTTTCTCTAGAAGTGTATCTAGAACATTCTCTGAAATGTTTTAAAATCATTGATAAAAGCGTACCAAACTTCCTGAATGTATGCTTATTTTTAAGGTATACTGCTAAGTCATTTTAAGATTGTACATATATTATGGTGATTTTCTCTTGAAAACATTTATCATTGAAAGATGATTGCAGTTATTTAAATACTAGTGCTGATAATATTGACAAAGAGCACCTTGGGACTTTTGGAAAGAGGTGACAGGCAACACATAAGGTGCTATGATAATGGTACACTAAAATGAAAAGACTAACAAATCATTACATATTATATTTTATTTTAAATTATAGAATCCTGAGACACAAATATATTCGAGAATATACAAATCCTGAAAACACCAAGGAACTCTTTTAGTGGTTAAGAAATAAACTGAGAGAAAATAACTCTGCCGAGAGCTTGGAATCTATTAGAATAGCAGAATCCTTTAGTGATTGTAATAAATGCTGTGGAAGAAAAACTCATAAAAAGCATGAGAAAGCCTCGGGAAAACACAAGAAGTCAGCAACTGTGGACATGTGTGGTTAGAGTCGAAACAAGAGAAGGTTATTTTAGATTACAGTACAAAGACTGACATCCAAGTATGAAGAAAACAGTTGAGAGTGACCTAGAAAAAGAACATTTACAGAGCTAGTAGGGAAAGATTACAAACTGGGAAATCTATTGCTCCACAAATTACGATTGGTATAAAACAAGCAAATGACATTTTCAGATGCTCAAGGCTCAGGCATTGCACTGTCTGTGCATCCTTCTCGGACATTTTACTTGAAGACACAACCTGGTCAAAGGAAAGAAGAATAGAGATGAGAAATTCTGAATGAACATAGGAATGGGGGGGCGGGGCACTGGATGTTCACACACTATCCACAATAGAAAACTGTTTAAAAGTAACCAAAGAATTTAAATAAGCAATGATACATTAAAAAAAAAAAACCTTTAAGAGTGATGTGGAAATGAAGGAACATGGCTTTAAAGAACAGAAGTAGACACACCTATTATGACAAATTCTTAAACTTATGTGTTTACATATAAAACACAGAGAAAAATGCTTTCCGATGGGCTAAGGCTGTAGTTTTAAGCTATTCATAAAAATGTATACTAATTCATAGTTATAATTTCATGTTTTGGAAAGTGAAAGTTCATAAGGCTTTATCAGGGTTCAATTTGGAGCATCAAAACTGCCCAGCAAAGAACAGATACTACAGTTCCTATGTCTTAGAGAAGTGCTATAAACTTGAGAAAAGGCAGTCCCTTTGACTAAGCTGGAAGCTGGCCTCATGCTGGCTGCAGTGTGCTGTTCTTTCGGATCGCTATGTCACAACACTTTCACTTTATGTTTCAAAACATTCTGATATTCAGAAAATAAACAGATTATCAGTCACAACAATCTGAGTGATGATTAGAGATCATAAAGTCCTGGCTAAGTCTGTTATTCTTCAAAATAGACTTTCAATTCCTAATATAAGCTGGTGAGTTTATTTTCAAAATTCATTTACTAATTTTGTGGAGGCTGGGGCATGAGAGAGAAAGAGAGAGAGAGACAGACAGACAGACAGACAGACAGACAGACAGACAGACAGAGACAGACAGAGACAGACAGTGACAGACAAAGAGACAGAGACAGAGAAAGAGAGAGACAGAGTGACACATTTAGGGATTCATTGCATCAACCGTGTTTCTCTGGGAATCAAATTCAGGTGGCCATGCATGACAGCAAGCACCTTCATTCAGTGGGCTGTATTGCAAGTCCTAAGATAATGTAAGATAATTAATCTTACATATCCCTGTAGGATATTTCAAAGGAGAACAAGTAGCACTTTGTAATGTAGGTGATAGCATCTACCAATTTAAAACCTTTCTAAGAATGGAAATTGGTATATTACAAAGTCAACTATGTGCTTACTTGTTCCCACAGTGAATCTCCAAGGAATAAAGATCCCTATATTTTACACAACATTGCACTACTCTACTCAAAGCCTACTCCACACTTGCTATTTAATACACTGTTGTAGAACTAATTATTGATTTAGCTAATTACACAGTTAAAAAGTAGTGGGGAAATTTTTGCTTAAGATTTTCTGAAGGAAAGAATTTTATGGAGGCTTCCATAAGATTAATCCTGTTAATGTTTCAACACAAATTTGGAGTAAATATGTTTGAGAACTTGACAATAACCAGACACACCTAGAAGTGGCTTCTAGTTTGCAACCTGTCCATGTTTCACAGAGTGCCTAGAGTCCAGCGAAGTGCCCTCCACTTCCCATCCTTCCCAGATAGGTGCACTGAACCATGCTATGGGAGGGTTAACAGTAAATTGACAAACCTTTGTGTTTCGATTCCCTTTAAAAGTTCAGAATTCTGGGATATTGTGTGGGACTACTCAAAAGGTAACAAAAACACCAAGCTTCATCAGTGGTGTCATGTCTCTTGCTTTCTGTTTTCCATTTGTTATTTGTATTAACTAGGGGAAACAGAGGGTGGTCAGATGTATAACATCTGCATACCATAAGCTCTAGCAGCCCATGGGCACACGCGCGTGCGCGTGCACACGCACGCGCACACACACACACAAACACACACAAACACACACACACACACACACACACACACACACACACACACACACACACACACACACACGGCTTTTCTGTTCAGTATCACAGGACTGAGCAGAAATTTAAGAGCAAACCTGGTTGAGAGAAATTTTAGGAACTACTATTCCGAAATCATGAAAATTCAACTGTATTTTTTGGTCTTGATCTATTTTTTTTTTCCATTATGCTCTATGGAGAAAGGAACATTGATTGGATTTAATCATTGAATGTGTTCTCTACTTGTTCCTATCCTCTATGTTTGTGAATTAACCAAGTCACCATTTTTGTTTTGTGCTCACTTTTACCACCTATGACAGAGTGAAAGAAATCAATTTCTCTAAAAGTCTTTCTCATTTATAAAATATAAACCAGAGGAAAATTACTAAGCGAAGACGCACTAAAATTTCACTTTTTGGTCACAGTGTTGAATATTAGTCATTCACAAGAAAAGACAATTGGCTATTTTAAAGGTCTAAAGGCGCCATGCTTTGTTGGAAAATTATCATTGGAACAGACACTTTTGAGATTATATCTCCTTGATTCTGCATTAGGCAGAAATTCTGAGCTCTGTCACCAACACAGACTCCCCCCCCCCCCATGGTGGTGTCTAAGTGCCTAAAACAGGGCCTGGCAAATATTAGACATAGTGTAAATGTTTGCTGAATGAGTACTGTTATGACTTAGAATGATCAAGTTCTACAAAATTGTAATTATTAATAATGATGATAATCAGACATGTTAAAATCCGGGAGGAGATGATAGCAAAGGTGAAGTTTTTGACAGCCCTGCTAATGGGGAGATGTCAAGAGAATCACAGCTAACATAATCAAAGGTGTGACATGTAAGGCAGGTGTAAAAGCTGTGCCAGATAGCGCTGGCTTTACATGTGGGTTCATGATGTTTCCCTTAAAACTATCTGCCTTTTGCCATTACAAAAAACTTTGCATATTTGAAAATACAACCATCAATTCACGTCAAAGAAAAATCTTCCAGTGATACAACCCAGACAAAAGGGCAAAACTCTGTTTCTGTATTGGGGCAGCTATACGCTGAGCATTATTTCATATTTTATTTGGTGTGTTTTCACAAAGGAGTAAGTTTAATTAATACTCGGCATGTGTGCTCAACATCCTGACCCAGTATTCCCCAAGGTTTATCTCAATTTTGTGATTAATATATTAATATTTGCTCTTCTTTGCTTTTTTTAAAGGGAGTTTGAGACAGGATTTTTCTGTAGCTTTTGGAGCCTGTCCTGGAACTTACCCTGTTGACTAGGTTGGCCTTGAACTCACAGAGATCTGCATGCCTCTATCACCCAAGCGCTGGGATTAAAGACATGCACTACCACGGCCCTGCCTTTGCTGATATTTTTAAAACTAAACTTAGATTTCTGTCATGCAATTTCTATGTACTTCATGCACTTATCTAAAGCAAAAGCAAAAACTTCTGTGGGTACACTTTCAACCAGAAATTTCAACAAATCCATTATTAGTCCATGCACTACTCAACACATGCTTTAGTCACTCCAATTATCTGAAGCACAAGGGCCAGCTCTGGAATATATAGTCTTAAGAAGGCCCATGCATTACATCTGCCATTAGGTTTCTCTGAAACTATTTAATATATTATAGTGATAGCTTAATATATAATAATAATAGCTACTTCTCTTTCCTCCTGTCATTGGCTAGTCAATAAATTATAGTTTAAATTCTGGAATTTTATAATCATTTTGTGTCATTTAAGTGACTTTTTTCTTCTTTCAATTCAATGTCCTACAGAGACGGAAGTTGTTGCACACCCTGACCGAGTTTCATTTACTTCTGTGATGTTCTTTATTTATTATATTTGTTTCCACCAACTTTTATCTAATATTTCATCAATGTTGAAGTTTCTCTTCAGAGCTTTGAAATGTGAATTCAAAGTTTTATAATTTCGTATTTACATATTATCTGGAGTTCTTTGTTTTGGATTTTCTCTCTTTGAAAATTGAGTTTGTAAAAGGAAATTTGGTTTAAACATTTATTTCCTTCATTTATGTCACTTCCGAGAATGAAGACTGGTAATTTTCACATCCTAAATTCTTATTTTCTATTATTTTGAAATAACAATTTATGTTAAAAACAATAATTGTCTTAGTATTAGTAATAATCTGAATATGTCAAGGGGGTAAATATTTTTCAGTGGTTTTCAACCGGTGGGTCATGTTCCTTTTGACAAACCTCCATTTCAAAAAATAATTACATTGCTACAATATAAAGCACTGTATTAAAGAGTTGAGTTGATGCATTAGGAAGTATGAGAACCACTGGATTAGTTTGACTTACAAACTCAACTTCTCAAAGTACTGTGACGTAAGTCACTAAAGGGAGAGTGTTTTCTGATATATGGTTAAATTCATTCACATACATTTGGTTTATAGATTGTTGCTAAGTTTCATTGTATTTCATACAGTTTTGTGTTTGGAATAAAAACTTATATTTAAGTTGTTAAAGCTTGTGGCAAGTTGTAAGAGAGTATCTAACTCACTGTCCTCTCTTAACGCTTGTGATTCTTTCTCACAAGAGAATGTTCTACTGTATTCAGATACATTCCTGCTTTCCCAAGGCCTGTGATGTAATTTACTGTTTTTATTTACTTAGCTGTATGTCCTGATTATCTTTCTACTTCTTGGTGTATATTCCTGCTTCCATATTTGCTTTCTGTTCCATTTATATGCCTTTCCTCTTTCTGACCCTTCTAGCTATATTCTATAAAATCCCAGCCATGCCCTCTTCTTTCAAACCAATATCCTCTTTTTGTTAATTATTATGTGACATCTGTCTTTCTATCTATATCCACCCATCTATCTATCGAACTATCATCTATCTATTCATTCATCCATCTACATGTACAAGCACACACACACACACACACACACACACACACACACACACACACACACACACACCACATGCAATGTTCTGAGTCTGGTTTAGTTGTGAAAGGTGCTCATTAAGTTTTCTTCCTCTAGTAGTCATTAGCTGCCTGTAGTTTTAATTTAGGGGTGAGACACTATGAAATTTTCTCTTTTATACATTAACCCGTGTATTGACATTGACATTGTTCTAGTCTTTTTCTGCAGGTATTTCTAAAAGAGACTGTTTCACTACAGATTTCCTGGTATTCTGACTTTTCCAGTCTTTTAACTTCCTGCTTCAGTGATGTTTCCTGAGCCTTGGATATGGGCATTGTTTTGTAGATGTATCCATGGAACTGGGCTCCACAATTCTACAGTTTAGTTGGTTGTAGTTTTCTGTAATGGTCTCAGTCTATTGTAATCATTTTTATTTGGCTCTCCTTTATAAAAAGTATTTTTGCTTTGTAGCAATTCATAGGTCAACTGAATATATTTCTTGGTCATGAAAATGTTTTTCCCCTGTCTTCCTTTGTTTACCATTGGAAACTAAGATAATCTATTATTGGTATATATGTTTAATTATTGGTATTCATAAATAATTTTTGTCTTCATTGCTGCTTCAACATTTCCTTTTAATACTTGGTAGACCAACTCTTTTTTGCCTAAGAGATTTGTTGTTCTTTATCACGAATGAGGTTTCCTGAGATCATTAAATACTTTCAATTGATTATAACATTATATTTTGATTGACGATAATATTATATTTGAAAAAGTGAGTACAATTAATTATTTGAAGGACACTTTATGGTTTATCTTTCTTTCTCAGTTTGGATATTTATTAGTTCTTTGAGAGTTTCAGTTTTATAGAACGTGTTTTGATCATATTCACACACCAAACCCTTCCCAGATTGTGCCCTTCCTCTATACACAACTTTGTGTTCTCTTAGCTCTTCAATATACATTTCGTGCTGTCTCAAATAGTTTAACTTACAATACTCCATTGCTTCTCAAATACATGGCCTTTTTTTCTTTGTTACTTATACACATACAAACACACACACACACACACACACACACACACACACACACACACACACACAGTCTCAATAAAAACTGCCCTTTCCTTTCCTAGCACTAAACCTTTTGCAAGGTTTGGTGTTTGACTGTGTGCACAATTTCCCTCTCCAGCCTTAGGTTTGGGCAGGTTTTGTGCATACTCTCACATGCTCACAACCACTGTGAGTTAGGAAACATTTCAAACAAGAATACAGTAAACATGTAAGATGCAGAGGTGGTAGATGACTAAAAATTCAAAGAATAAAAGCTAATGTTTATACATATGAGAAAATGGTACATTAGTTTTTCTAGGTCTGGAGAGCCACATTCAGGATGATTCCTTCCAGATCCATCTATTTAGGTGCAAATTTCATAAACGTTCTTCATAGCTGAATAGTACTTCAATGTGCAAACATACCACATTTTCATTAACTAGTCGTCATTTAATGGGCATCTAGACATTTTCTCTTTCTTTTCTATAGTGAGAAGAACAGAAGTGAATATTTATGACCAGATATGTTTCAAGAGGATCAAAATGTATTTTGATTATATATCCAAGAAGGGTATATTTAGATCATATAGTAGTTTTATTTTAATCTTTTTGAGTAAACTCCACATTAATTTCCATTAAATTCAAATTAGGCATATGCTAGATCTTTGGTCCAATCACATGAGTTCCCTAATGTCCTGTGGAGTATTCAAGTTCTATCCCTAGCTACTTATAGTTGTTGGTCAATATAACCAGAAAGCCTTTTCATTCAGATATTATTGTGTTACGTATATTTGATATTTCTTAGAAGTTCAATAACTGTCTTAGTTACTGTTCTATTCCTGTAAAGAGACGCCATGACCAAAATCACACTTACAAAAGGAAGCATTTAGTGGGAGGCTTGCTTACAGTTTCAGAGGAATGTCTTTATCATCAAGGCATTAAGTATGGAGGCAGGCATGAGTCTGAGAGGTTTACATCACATTCCATAGGCAGCAGGCAGAGAGAAAAAGAGAGAGAGACAGACAGAGAGATACACAGGCAAACACAGGCAAAAAAGGAAAGAGTCAGAGACAGGAAGAAACAGAGATAGAGACAGAGAGACACAGGCTGGTAGGAGACTGGGCCCTACAAGCCTACCTATAGGGACATACCTAATCCAACAAGGTCATGCTTACTCCAACAAGCTCACAACTAACCCTTTTCAAACATTTCCACTAACATTTGAAGAAGCATATGAGTCATTCTCTTTCAAACCTCCTAATATTCTATTAGGCTTGCTTTAAAACAATAGATTATTTTTTAATTTGATTGTCTAGCAGAATGATCACATAACACTTTTTAGCTTCATAAGAAGCCATTGTATTGTCCTCCAGCATGGTTACATTATCTTGTGTCCCTTCCAGGACTGAATTGGAGTTTCTCACAAGCCTGTGTTTTTTGTCTGTGTTTCATATTTTAAACATTTCATATATCTATGGAAATATTTCATTATTTTAATGAAAGTGGTAATTACATGTGCTGTCAATATTACATGTGGTTTTGCTATGTATGTCCTCTTTCTTGAGATGTCTATAAATATCTATTGATCATTATTTAATTCAAGTGTTCAAGCATTTCCTTAAAGGTAAATTTTTAAAGTTCTTTCCATACTTGGAGTAAAAATTCTGTAACAGTGATGTATGTAGAGAAGGCTTTCTCCTAGGATTGAGCTTATTATTTAAAATTTTTATTATGCTATTCATAATTGCTATGAAAAGAAAAACAGTTTTTCTCCAATGTGTCACTGGGTATATTAATCACACTCCAAGGCAGGCCCTGCTATGGAATATTATTTGGAGATGTGTTACATTTGTTTATGCTGTGGAACATTCATTTAATGATGCAAAGACATGTTTCACTCTTTTATGTTGCATTTATTTAATTCTCTGAAGCTGTGTTACTGTCTAAACCACCTGATTGGTCTAACAAAAAAAACTGAATGTCCAATAACTAAGAAGGAGAAAGGATAGGCAGGGTTGGTAGTCAGAGAGAATAAATAGAATGAGACCTTTGGGAAGAAGGGCTAAAGAATGGTAAAAGGAGGAGAAGAGGACATCAGGGGCCAGCCAACCAGCTACACAGCATGCCATGGAGTAAGAAGTGAAGAAAGGTATATAGAACAAAGAAAGCTAAAAGCCCAGATGCAAAAGCCCAGATGCAAAAGATAAATGGAATAATTTAAGTTAGGAAAAGCTGGGAGGGACAAGTCAAGCTAATGTGTGTAGTCATTAAGAAAGAATAAGCTTATGTGTGATTTATTTGGGAGCTGGATGATGGGCCCCCCAAAAGCCAAAAGAGCATTAAGAGTTAGAGTAAACAAAACTGACTACAAGACCCCATTCCTAGTTGATTCACACAAACTAGACTCTGTATTTGTTGTCTTCTTTTCTTTGTTTTTTTTTTTTTTTCTCTTTGGGTATTTTTCTAGTTTGATTGACAGTTTACTTTCTGATGCATATTGTTGTTACTGTTTTTCCTACTAATTTTTCTGTTTTTAAAAGAGAGCAAGAACATGAAGTTGTGTGGATAGGGAATTGTGAAGGATCTAGGAGGGGTCAGAAGAGGAAAATGATCAAATACATATTATAATATTTTTTAAAATAAAAACTGAAAGTATTTTGAGAATTCCATACATTACATTTTATTACTTTTTGCAAAACACTGTCCCCAATCCCCACATCATTGCATCCAGTGCTCTCACTCCCTCTCAAGTTCATGACTTATTTTTCTTTTGTATTTAATTAGCATTACAATATATATACACACACATCATTGAGCCCATTTAGTATTGCTTGTGTGTATATATGTATAGTGCTGATCACTTGGTATTGGATAACCAACCAGGAAGCTTATTTCTGGAGAGCTCTCCTCTCTCCACAGCCATTTATTGATTGCCCTTTTGTTCCTAATCTAGGTGTGGGATCTTGTAAAATTTTCTCTATTCAAAATGACATACTTGGTGATGTTATTATTCAGGTCTTGTTTAGGTAACCATATTATTAAGATTTCATAAGTTTAGCTTTCCTATCAAATTTGGAAGGTACTATCTTGCAGCCAGCTTTCTGCTTCTGTGTGTCTTACAATTTTTTCACCACTTTTCCTCAGCTTTGTCTGACATTTAGAGAATGGATCACATTTTAGATATATCAGTTGGTGTTAGGAACTACATGGTCACTTTTTCTATGCATTTTGGCCAGTTGTGGATCTCTGCAATAGTCTCTGTCTGTTACACAAAGAAATGTCTTTGATGAGTGGTGAGAGAGCTTCACCTATCTTTGTGTTAAAGTCAAGTATTTAAAAATTAATTAGTTTAGGGAAAGCAGCAGTTGGAATTCCTTCTTTGGGGATCTATGACCCCTCCAGCCTTGGGTAAGTGGTTGGCTTTATAGTAGCAGACATGAATTCTCTTTCAGTATATCTCAACCTCACTTAGATAGCTATTGGTTATCCACAAGATGTAAGGGCCACTCTTATACCATATCTTTCAAGATCAGTCATAGTTGTGGTTCATAGGCTTTACAGCTGGATAAGTCTATACATCACTTTTATCACTTGGCAGCTTGCATAGTACTTCCAGATTCTGAGAGACAGTCCTCAGAAAGGAGGATTCCATGTCAGTTATGGCTCAAAGTTTTCAAGTCCTATATCTAAAGTAGGTGGTATCTTCAGCAGTAGGGTCTTTTTTACATTTATGTTCTGAGAGGAAGCCAAGACAATTGAAATAGCCCCCATTGTTCAGGAAGTATCTTGTACTTTCCTCACCAGCACATCAAAGGGAGGTATCCTATCTGGATGCTAGAATTTTTGAAAGCATATTCATCCCTTGTATCTTAACCCCATTTAAGTATATTTTTAATGAACTTATAAAACAGCATATTTCTCTATATGACTTTTGTAAAGCTCCAAGTGACAATTTTCTTTCTTTCTTCTTATCCCCTCTGAATTTCTCCCTCTTCCCCTTAGAAATCCTTGGGAAGAATTCTCAAAAAAGCTAAAATCAGATCTTTTATATGACCCAGCTATACCACCCACTCTTTGGCATATGTCCATGGAACTTGACATCCCACTTGACAGATACTTGCTCAGCTATGTTTATTGCTGCTCTCTTTACAATAGCTAGAAAAAGCAAACTAAATGTCCTTCAACTGAAAAATGGATAATGAAATGCAGTGCTTTTATACAGTGGAATTAGATTTATCTTTAAAGAAAAAATGAAATCATGAACTTTGCAGGTATATGGATGTAATTTGAAAATATTATGCTCAGTAAGGTAACCTAGACCAAAAAAGACAAACCATGTGCTCTCTTATTCATAGTTTCTAACTCTAAATCTTTGGATTTCAGTATAGAGACTGAATAACAAA
The DNA here is from genome assembly GCF_003668045.3 of Cricetulus griseus. NCBI lineage: Eukaryota > Metazoa > Chordata > Mammalia > Rodentia > Cricetidae > Cricetulus > Cricetulus griseus. Next base: position 126,644,790 of record NC_048599.1, read on the forward strand.
ACAAGACCACAACACATACACACACACACACACACACACACACACACACACACACACACACACACACACACAAACACACACCAGGAAAGTAGAAATGTACTACTAGGAATATGAAGAAAAGGAGCTCTAGAGAAGGAAGTATAAAACTTGGGGCTTATGGTTTTAGCTCTTCACAGTGCCCTTTCTTTCTTTCTTTCTTTCTTTCTTTCTTTCTTTCTTTCTTTCTTTCTTTCTTTCTTTCTTTCTTTCTTTCTTTCCTCTCTCTTTCTCCCCACTCTGTCTAACTCTCTCTCTTTCTCTTTTTCTTTACAGTGTTTCTTATACCTAGACTGACTCCTAACATATAGCAGAGGAGTCCTTCAGCTTCTCCTGTTCCTTACACTGAGATGACATCTATGTCCAGCTTCTGAATGGCTGAGGACTAAGCACTGTGTTTTGTGCATGTTAGTCCACTGTATTGCCAACTGAGCTACATCTGTAGCCCCTATATTGTCTCTCACCAGCATGTTAAATTCTTAATAATCTCTCACTAAGAATGTTTTCTTTCATTTTTGATTTTGGTACTCTATCTAGTGTCTTTTCAAAATCAGTCATTTTAGGTTTTCTTCTATGGTTTAGAATTAGCATAATTTTAAAATTAAGTTTAGTCTATGATTAAACCACTTTTTATAGATTCATTTATTTCTTGTGAATGTCTATTTTTCATAGCACCATTTTTGAAAACCACTAATTTTCCTCTGTTGGATTACCTTTATTTATTTCTATATGACCTACATTTGTGTGGATCTTTCTAAACTTTATGTTCTTTCATGGATACCATATTGCCTTTATTACTATAGTTTTATAGTAAATCATAGTGTTTTAAACAGCCTTGCTTAACAAAGGTAGTGAATTCTGAGAATGGAAGACATCAGGATACTCTGTCATTATACGACATTATAGCATGTACTTTGTAACACAATAAATAAAAGACCCAGAGACTGATACTGAAGTTCAAGTTTCAAGATGAAGTTCAGAAAAGCAAAGAAGTGTGCCACTAGCTCAGGCTGAATGGGCTGATCTTGATGCCTCTCCTCAGCATGGCTGGAAAATCCTGAGACTGAATGTCTTCCTATCTTCAGTGTGGCTGGAGGATGAATCTCTCCTGTTTTCAATGTGGCTGGAGAATGAATTCTCTGTACTGAGACCTTGCTCCTGCCTTATGTACCTCTCATGAGTCCCGGAATTAAAGATGCAAGATATAATTCTTTTTAAGACTGATTCAGTCTTGTGTAACTCTGGGTGGCCTTGGACTCACAGAGATCTGTGTACCTCTTAACACTGAGACCTAAGATTAAAGGTGTGTACCACCACGTCTAGCTACTGGATGTTGGGATTAAAGGTTATATGCCTGGTTTGTATAGCTTGTGGCTGAATTTGCTTTCTGAATCCAGAGGCAACCTTTAATAAATCATTAATAGTATATCACCACAGTACTTACAGAAAGTAAAATGTGTACTATCCATATCAGTGATTGATATAATCCTATGGACTTCCTGATGCATATGCTGTAATTTTTTAAAATGACATCATGCATACAAGGCCAATTTTTCAATATTAGGACTTCACTGTTCAAAATTTTATCCATTGAAACTTGGATATTGTTCTGAGTCTTTTGTTTTCTCATATGGAATTTTGAAAGAAATAATTGACGTATTTGTTGAGAAAACAATCAAGGTGACTAGACAGAGGCTCATGTATTATGTTTTCTTCCTCCAAAGAATGTCTCATCATGTAGATGTTTTCTTTCCTGAAACTGGTGGCTTTATACATTATGAAAATCTTTTATTTATTTTTCAGGGATAAATTTCCTTAAGGGAAATATAATCCCAACACAAGGTATAATGGTATGGTTAACTACTCTTGCTCTTGAAACTCTGACTAAATTTCTAATGTAGGGAAGACAGCTTATTCTTTTAGTACTTGAAAGGACTTAACCTTGGTAACTAGGATTTCAAATCTATACTCACTGATGCATTACTTAACAAAAGTAGAGCATTTAGAATTGTCATTCACTGCTTGTCCTACATATATTGTACTAAAATTTATATAATAGATATGAATTTCCTCAAGGAATATTATAAAATAAAATATTGTATATATTACTTAAAGTTTTTACAAATTTTTATTTAAATTAGAAAAAAAATCTTGTTTTACATATCAATTCCAGTTCCCTCTCCCTCCCTTCCTCTGCTGCCCCCACTGATCCCCTCTCCCATCCCCTTTCTGCTCCCTACATAGGATGAAGTCTTCATGGGGATCTACAGAGTCTGTCACATCATTTGGAACAGGGCCTAGGCCCTCTCACATGTGTCTTGGCTTACAGAGTATCCCTCTATGTGGAATGGGCTCCAAAATTCTATTTGTACACTAGGGATAAAACTGATCCATGATCATAGGCCCCATGGACTTCCCAGTCCTCCTAACTGACACCCACATTCAGGGGGTCTAGGTTAGTCCTATGCTGGTTTCCCAGCTATCAGTCTGGGCTTCATGAGCTCTCCCTTGTTCAGGTCAGCTGTTTCTGTTTCATGAGCTGGTCTTGACCCCTTTGCTCATCCCTCCTCCCTCTCTGCAACTGGATTCCAAGAGTTCGGCTCAGTGTTTACTGTGGGTGTCTGCTTCTAGTTCCATCAGCTATTGATTGGATGAAGGCTCTAGGATGGCATATAAGGTAGTCATCAATCTTATTATAGGGGAAGGGCATTTAAGGTAGCCTTTCCACTATTGCTTAGTTACTTAGTTGAGGTCATCCTTGTAGATCTCTGGACATTTGCCCAGTGGCAGATTTCTCTTTAGATCTATAATAGCTCCCTGTATTATGGTACTTTTTTCTTTCTCTCCTGTATTTTTCCCCTGACTCAATCTTCCTGCTCCCTCATGTTCTCTACTCCCCTCCTCCTCTCCCCTTCTCATTCTCTTAATTCCCTTTCCCCTTCCCCCATGCTCCCAATTTGCTTAAGCGATCTTGTCCATTTTCCCTTCTCTGGGGGACCATGTATGTTTCTCTTAGGGTCATTCTTGTTTCCTAGCTTCTCTGGTAGTGTGGATTGTAGGCTGGCACTTTTTTGCTGTATGTTTAATATCTGTAGATGAGTGAGTACATATCATGTTTGTCCTTTTGTGAGTGTGTTGTCTCACTCAGGATGGTTTCTTCTAGTTCTATCTATTTGCCTGTGAATTTCAAGATTCCATTTTTTTCTAATGAGTAATACTCCATTGTGTAAATGTACCACATTTTCTTTATCCATTTTTCAGTTCAGGGGCATCTAGGTTACTTACAAGTTCTGGATATTACAAATATTGCTGCTATGAACACAGTTGAACAGATGTGTTTGCTGTATGACTGTACATCCTTTGGGTATATGCCTGAGAGTGGAATTGCTGGGTCTTGAGGTGGATACATTACTTTTAGAAATCAGTATGTACCATAAATATATCAACAATTATAATATACCTTGATTTGAAATATTCATTATTTTTCATATTTGGAGTTTTTCTTTAAATATTAATATTTTTAATTTAAAGAAACAAGATTTAGGGTGCTTACTATGTAGCTTATTTTTGAACTTTTTTGTGATCATAATTGTCTCATTTTCTCCTTCCCCTTCTTCCCTCCAAATCCTTACATGTACCACTCCTGTCTACATGCCTCTTTCAAACCCACAATGTCTGTTTCTTTCATTGTTATCATTGCATATGTGTGTATAACATATGTGTGTATGTGTATGAATTCCTAAATACATAAATAAAACTATTCATTGTGGACAATGTTACTTGTATGTCTGTTTATTTTTAAACATTTATTTTATTTTCCCCATATCAGTGTTTCAGCTACACAAGGGTACGTGCAACACATTTAAGTGTGGTATCTGCAGAGGTCAGAGGTGGGTGTCAGGTTTCTTGAAACAGAATTTACATACATTTGAGAGCTCCCTCTAGGAGTTCTGAACACTTAATCTGGTTCCTCTGTAAGACAGACAAGTGTTCTGACCTGCTCAGCTAACTCTTCAGCCCTCTCAGTGTCAACTTTTGAAATAAAGAAAAAAATGTGTAAAAGAGTCAGCTTGTGGTGGTACACACCTATAATTGGGAGGCAGAGGCAAGAAGATGTCTGAGTTGGAGGCCAATCTGACCTACAAAGAGAATTCCAGGACAGCCAGACAAGTTACACAGGGAAACCCTGTCTAAGAAAGCAAGCAAACAAACAAACAAACAAAAAGTACATCAGCAGTTTGCTTATCACCATCATCATCACCACTATTATTATTACTTATGATTGTATGAATGTGTGCATAATGATATTCAAAGCTTACTGTGTATGTATCTCCAAATAGTATTATGTCTATATTTATGTTATAATTTATGCCTTCCCAAAATTCTACCACTGAGGGGACTATAATGTGATTGAATTTGAGCATGGTTCTTTAAAGACCCATCATGTTAAATGAGATCTTTTTGGTTGCGTTAATCAAAAACAACTAACATTCTTTCTTTTCTTTAAGTGTATAATAGGAAAGGTTTCTATTGTTATGATTAAAACATCATGACCAACAGTAACTTAGGAGAAAAGGGTTTATTTCAGCCACATTAAAAATAACAGTCTATTACTGTTATGGCAGAACTCAAATGGTATAGGAACTTGGAGGCAGAACTGAAACAGGCAGTGGAGGGGCACCTCTTACTGGTTTGCTCACAGGCCAGTTTGGTCAGGACATTTTCTTAATGGAGGCTTCCTCTTCTCAAATGAATCTATTTCTCTCAAGTTGACATAAAACTAAACATAGCAATTTGTATGTGTGCATGAATGTATATGTGTATGCATGTGTGCATGTTTGTGTGTATCTATAGGTATGTATGCATATGTGTGATTGTGGGTATGTGTATTTTACATTTGTGTGGGCATAAATATAACTCTATGTGTGTGCGGGCACTGGTGTATGTTTGCATGAATGTGTATAACAGTGTGTAAGAGCATGTGGGTGTGTGTACATGTGTGTGTTTATGTGAGTGTATGTGTGTGTGTGAGGATGTGTGTGAATGATCCTGTGTATATGTGGTATGCATTTGTGCATGTAGACCTCCAAAGCTGATGTTGGAAATATTTTCCACCCTTCTACCTTATTCTCTTGAAGCAAGGACTGTCAATCAAATCCAGGGTTTAGCAATTTGGTTGATCTCATCAACTCACTTTGGAAATTCCTGTGTCTATACCTGGAACTTCAGGCAGGCCACCAAGAAAGACCACCTGGCACTTGCATTTTACTGCATGGCTATTTGTTTAAGAACTCACCAAAATCTTACCTAAATTATTGTCATTGTTATTTTCTTCTTTTCATGTGTAGAAATGTGATATGTGCATGTATTCACGTCTTTTAGGGAGAGAAAACTGAAAGAAAATGTGCAAGGAGGAAGGCTGTCCTAAGAGCAGGTGTCTGTGCTAGTGGCAGAGAGAAGCTTGAAGCACATACTTTTCTTTGTGGATTTTAGAGGTGTGAACACATGATAACCTTTGATTTCCCATGTCCTAAACTGTAAGAAAATAAGTTCCAAATGCTTAAGCCAATCTGTGATCCTTTTTGCTGTCCTAGGAAAACAACAAATTTGCTTAGTGGAGTGTAGGGAGCTACAGAATACCGCACCCAAAAGATGGCGCCGGTTTCCGCCCTCCACCAGCCGGACGTTGAGCGCTCTCTGTGGTAAACAACTCCTAATTTGGTAAAGGTCATGTATCCTCTTAATTCTGCTTGGGGACAATCAATCCTGGCGCACCACGTAGGGTTAGGTGATTGGTAGATGTAGACTATATCAGGCCCCGTCTCCCTCAACCCGGGGCCGCCGCCATTATACACTGTAAAAGCAAAGAGGTTCCCGATTAAACGGTGTTAAAGAAGATTCCTTGCTGTGGCATCGTTCTTGCTGGTCAAGGGTGGACGCCACAGTGAAGAAGAAAATTAAGAATAAGAAGAGTTGCATATTTGTATAACTGACTTATGTTAAAATTTTACCATATGATATTCTATAAACAAAATCACACACAATTTCACTTTTAGGACTTAATTGTTCTGAGATAAGTTTTAAAATTATTGCTGTACGTAGTTTCTGTCATATAATCTGACATATTTGACTTCTAAGTCCAGTAAGTGTCTACTGTATTACACTTTACTGTTTCATAAAGCCACAGAATAAGTATTTTTTCCCACTTTAATAATGAGGACACTGAGGGTTGGAAACTCTGACATGATGTCTGGGGCAAAAGAATAGATAAAGCAACTGGTACTGCAGCTACAGGCTGTTTCTTGAGGGAAGCTTACTGATTTCTCATTTACTTTTTGCTACTTCCTCAGGAATCATTTTCATGACCACCTTCACAAACATTTACTTTATGATCTCAAATATTAGAGTGCCTATCTTGTACTTTTTAATGATAATTCACATGCTTTTTCTAGAAAGTTTGTACTGGTTTTGCTTTGCTTCACTTTGTTCTTTGTATGGCTGATAATAGCTCCTCCCATCAAATTATTTCTCTGTATCATTTCTATAGGTTTGAACATATCTCTCTTGTCTGGTCTTAGTGTAAACTTCTTTCTTTAACTCTGCTTTCTCAAAGTCTCAAATATTAGCTTTGGAAAAACTTCAACTGTCTCTCATACTTTTAGTTCAGAGGGATCAGAACTTCCAGTGGGCATGTCAAAGGAAAAGGTTTATTTCTCTACAAATTGTCTGCTCTTTGCCTTCAAATATCATAGACATCCCAGAACTTCCCTTCCAAGTCTCTGTTACCTATTGACTATCTGATTAAGTATCATGTAATTCTACATGTCAAATTGAAAAAAAAATATCTGGTTTCTTTTACAAACACATGTTGATGTGTTTTATTTCATTTTTATTATACATATTTTACAACTTTTGACATCTATGCAACACCAAACAGAGAACTGAAAATGAAAACAATTTTTATGGAAAATATTGAGGTTTCCTTTGAGATACATGCAGTGACTACACCTGTGCAGTTGGGAGAGTGAGATGAAAAGGTCATGATTTCATAGCATCCCAAGATTTATGGGGGAAATGTGTCTCAGAAGAGAAAAAAAGAAACCCAGTTAACAGTAGAAATATCACAATAGACTGATTTGCTTGGAAAGAAAATAAACTTGATTATTTATATGTTTACTATGCTTAATCACATAAAACCAGTTACTGAGTGACAACAATGTATTGCATCAATCCCAACTTATAAATTTTTGCCATTAAGAAACTTCTGGAGGCATCACCATCCCTGACTTCAAGCTCTATTACAGAGCTACAGTCCTGAAAACAGCTTGGTATTGGCACAAAAATAGACAGGTAGACATAAGAAATAGAGTTGAAATCCCTGAAATTAACCCACACACCTACAAATACCTGATTTTTGACAAAGGAGCTAAATTTATATGATGGAACAAAGAAAGCATCTTCAACAAATGGTGCTGGCATAACTGGATGCTGGCAGGTAGAAGATTGCAGATAAATCCATGTATATCGCCATGCACAAAACTAAAGTCCATATGGATCAAAGACCTCAACATAAATCCAGCCACACTGAACCTATAAGAAGACAAAGTGGGAAATACCATTGAATTAGTTGCTACAGGAGACAACTTCCTGAACATTACACCTGTAGCACAGACACTGAGATCAACAACTGATAAATGGGACCTCCTGAAACTGAGAAGCTTCTGTAAGGCAAAGGACACAGTCAACAAGACAAAACAGCAATCCACACACTGGGAAAAATATTTAGCAGCTCTACATCTGACAGAGGGCTGATGTCCGAAATATACAAAGAACTCAAGAAGTTAGTCTCCAAAACACCAAACAAGCCAATTAAAAAGAACAAAATAGACAATTCTCAATAAAGGAATCTAAAATGGCTGAAAGACACATAAGAAAGTGTTCAACATCCTTAGCCATCAGGGAAATGCAAATCAAAACATCTCTGAGATATCATCTTACTCCTGTCAGAATGGCTAAAATCAATAACACCAATGACAGTTTATGCTGGAGAGAATGTGGAGAAAGGGGAACACTCCTCCACTGCTGGTAGGAGTGCCAACTTATACAGCCACTTAGGAAATCAGTATGGCAACTCCTCAGGAAAATGGGAATCAGTCTACTACAAGATTCAGCAATTTCACTCTTAGGCATATACCCAAAAGAAGCACATTCATACAGCAAGGGCATCTATTCACCGATGTTCATAGCAGCACTATTTGTAATAGCCAGAAACTGTAAGCAACCTAGATGCCCATCAACTGAAGAAAGGATAGCAAAAATATGGTACATCTATACAATGGAGAAAAAAACCAAAAGAACCTTGAAATTTGTAGGAAAATGGATGGAACTAGAAGAAACCATTCTGAGCGAGGTAATCCAATCACAAAAGACAAACAAGGTACATACTCACTCATATGTGGATTTTAGATACAGAGTAAAGTATTACCAGCCTACAATCCAAACTGCCTGCTAAGCTAGTAAACAAGGAGGACCCTAAGAGATACATACATGGTCCCCTGGAGAAGGGGAAAGGGACAAGATCCCCTGAGCAAATTGAGAGCATAGGGGGAGAGGAGAGGGAACTAGGAAAATGAGAAGGGGAGATGAGGAGGGGTGAGGAGGACATGACAGAGCAGAAAGTTTGAGTCAGGGAAAGAATAGAAGAAAACAAGAAAGGAGACACCGTAATAGAGGGAGACATTTTACGTTTAAAGAGAAATCAGGCACTAGGGAAATGTCTGGAGATCTACAAAGATGACACCAACTAACAATCTAAGCAACAAGAGGAGAGGCTACCTTAAATGCCCTCCCCTGATAATGAGACTACTGACTGACTTAAATGCCCTTCTGTAGACTTCACCCAGCAGCTGGTGGAAATAGAAGCAGACACACACAACTAATCACTGAACTGGAATCCAGTTGCAGAGAAGGATGAGTGATGGCCAAAGGGATCCAGACCAGGCTGGAGAAACCTACAGAAACAGATGACCTGAACAATGAGGAGCTCTTGGTGCCCAGACTGATAGCGAGAAACCAGCATGGGACTGATCCAGACCCCATGAATATGTCAGTGAGGAGACATTGGAAATCTATGGGACCTCCTGTAGTAGATCAGTACTTATTCCTAGCATAGGAATATACTTTGGGAGCTCATCCCACATAGAGGGATATTCCCTGAGCCAAGACACATGGTGGTTGACCTATCCCAAAGGATATGATAGACTCTGATGACCTATGGAAGGCCTCAACCTCCTTGGGGAGGTTGTGATGATTGGTAGTGTTTTACTTGGGGGTGGTAGGGAAGAAGGCAGAGGAGAGGGTACTAGGATTGACATGGAAAACAATATTGTTTCTAATTCAAATAAAAAATCTGCAAAAAAAGGAAAACAAATTATTTTGTTCATTGTTTCTTCTTAACTCAGGCAGCATACTGATTTTTTAACCTTCAAGTAATTAAGTATCAATAAAAAGTAACAAATAAAATTTAATAAGATAAAGCAAAAAACACCACATCGAAGTCAGACAAGAAGCCAGGCTGTGGTGTCACATGCCTTTAATTCCTTCAGGCAGAGCTTTATGGCCTAAGAATGTGTTCTAGGACAGCAGGGCTACATAGAAAAACCCTGTCTTGAAAAACCAAAGCAACAACAACAAACAAAGCAAAACAAAAACCAACAATAAGAGCCAAAAAAAGGAAAGGGCACAAGAATCAGAAACCCATTGGTTTACGTACTCAAAAGATGCATAAGATGTTATATTTTATTTTGCTTTGTATTTTTGTTATCTCTTAGAAGTCTATTCTTTTCTAATGAGATGCAGAAATTGGGTGTACCTGAATGAGAGGGAAGGTGGAGAGGAATTTTGATGAGTAGAGGGAGAAGAAATGTAATCAGTATATATTGTATAAAAAGAATTCAATTTTCAATAAAAGTAGGGAGGAAAGAACAGAAGTTGAAGAAACTAATAATGGTATTAAATTTCAATTTAATATGGTATTACAAACAATTTAAAATGTTATTACAAACAATGACCACAAGCAGAATTTCAATAACCTTAAAAGTCCACATGCAATTTATTGTTGTTTATAAATAAGTAGATTTAAAAATGTTACTGCTTGCTTCTTTCCATAGCCAGGCATGCACTTTAATAAAACACAAAGTTATTGTTTTAATTATATCCTTATAAGCCAGAAAAAAATATTTGACCATCATACTTCTTACTATTTGTCCTTTTTATATAACTTAGTAAGTGGTATTTTCTGAAAAGAAACTTTAGCAGAAAACTCCAGATACATTCCAGAAATATTCTAGATATTAAATATTATCTAACTTTGAAATTTTAAATGAGAACTTCTATAGATGATACCACTTATATTTTAATATAAGTGATACTGATAATAACATGACAGAGTTGATGGTAAGAATCTAATACAAAGTGCTAGAAATAAACATACATTCTAAATAAGAAAAACAATATAAATCCTTATTTAAGAAAGACACTGTCCATCATGTAGCAGGTACTACATCTTCTAGCATAATGAGACTGTAAAATGCTCAAAAACTGATGCATAGAACTTTGGCTATTCATGCTACCATTTGAGGATTTAGATTATGCAATGATTATTTTACTGTTGTGAAATACATTGCTTTTTGTTCTTTGTTGATGTTATGAAACAATTAGAATTAAAAAATTATTTCAGATTAAACAGTAAAGATTACCCAGTTTCTATTTGACTAATTATTGACTGCATTTAAAAATAAATGAGGTATTTTGAAATAAAAAAAGAAAAAATTAAGTATTTGCCCAACACTTTGTAAAAAGAAGGGTATCAATATTTAATTAATTTGATTACCCAGAGAAAGTACATAAAGCAGTTTGTAAAATTGGTAATTTTTTGCGTCCTGATTAAATGCAGTTAAACTTTGTTAGTAGGAACTTTGTATATTGTATTTATTACCTTGAAAATTGTAATTAACCCTTGGTAATTGCTGAGAATCTGAAACCATTTCTGGTTTGCATTGTTATAGTTCTCACAAATCAGCAGAAAATTAATAGAATGAACTCATGCTAAACAAATTTTAAGTCAACTTAGTTTTCATTGTATTTGAAAAAAACTACAAGTATACCCACAGAGAAATATTTTTAAAGAAATTGAATATTAGAAAAGTTCACAGTACTCTAAAAATACGTAATTCTAAACACACATGACTGTATTTATTTCCATCAATTTTCTTTATCAAATATAAATTCTGAAACATTTGTGTCTAGCCTTCTCTTTGGTGTTAATTACATCATGCTCATTAAAAAGGGCATGGGTTATGAAGAGACATGCACCAAGACAAGCTAAGTAAATGACTGAAATTAATTTTAGTTTAGTTTCAAAGAATTAATTCACTTAGTTTCAAAGAATAATATGATGTTACTCAGTAGCCATTTGTTTATGACATAAAAAATAATATTACAATGATTTCTTTGGAAATACTTGAATTATCATGTTCTGAAAGCAGATAATTTCAAGATAGAGATGCCACTTATAGGCTTTACAATGCATTAATTCATTTGACATATAATAGTAAAAAAATGGTAAGGGATACTTTAGTGACTTGCCTCAACACAAAAAAAGGAATAAATATCTATAGTTAATTGATTTATGGTTACTCTTGAAACATGAGTATAGATGTGATGGTTTGAATAGGAATGACCCTTGCAGGCTCATATATTTGAAAGCTGGGTCATTAGGGAGTGGTTCTACATGACAGGGATTAAAAGGTGTGGCCTTGTTGGAGTAGGGCTGGCCTTGTTGGAGGAAGTGTGTCACTGGGGATAGACTTTGTGGTTTCAAATGATCAAACCAGGTCCAGTGTCTCAATCTTCCCACTGCCTGAAGTTGTGGATGAAGAACTCTCAACTACCTCTCTAGCACCATGTCTGCCTGGTTGTTGCTATGCTTACCACCATGATGACAATGGATTAAACCTGTGAAATATAAGCAAGCCCTAATTAATTGCTTTGCTTTATAACTGTTGCCTTGTCATGGTATCTCTTCAAGGCAATATAACAATGACTAAGACAAAAGTAAATGATCATTTCAAATATAAAACCGTTAAGTATAGTAAACACACCTGATTCATATAGTCTATAAATTATCAATTTATTAAACAAAATGATTTAGACAAATTATCTTATATTTGATCTTTTTATGTAAGTAGTTTAAATGAGTAACTCTACAATTATGAATGTATTAAAATTTAATTTTGCAACATGTTAATCAACTGCATTAATCCCTAAGACTCAGATTTATACTGAAATGTGATTTCACAAATTTGATTTATAAATCCATAACCATAATTAAATAGATGCACTAGGTAAAGAATTGACAAGAAAAACTCTTTAGTAATCATGGTAGTGTTAGTTGACTGTGATTATTTGTCTCTGTTTTCAAGATCTACAGTATCTAAGATATTTTTAATGTTCAAATTAAGATATCAATTAAAATTAAAGTATAAAGAAAAATGGGATGATGAAATGCAAAATGTTTTATTAATATGAGTTGTTTAAAGAAAAGTAGAAATGTTAACTATCTTCTCTGTGTTGAATTTTTCACTTATCTATAAATTATATATGCTACTCCAATTTATAAAATGAACATAAAATATTAGTGAGGACTACCTGGTTTAAAAAAAAGGGAATCAACTTATTGGAGGGAACATCGAGGAGAGCAGTATGGGAAGAGGACATGGAAGGGATAGAAAGTATGTCATATGAGTATAAGTAGCATGATGAATATTATTATTTATATGCAAATCTCATATGTTAATGTAAAAATCTGATACTGATAGTTACAAAAATCCCTTTATTTAAAAATATGCATGCCATATAAACATTTTATTATTTATACATTTACTATCCTACTTGGTAATAAATGCCTCAGAAACAGTATCGTATTTTAAAATACCTTCATGCTTATGTCATTAGATAGAAACTATAATTTAAAAGACAGCAAATGAGGAAACATAAACCAATGGACAATTATAATATGCAAGACAAGAAACTTTCTTTGTGGAAAGATAAGCAAAACTATCCCTACATTTATTATTTACTTTTCTAGTTGTTGTAATCAAGTAGTCAAGAAAAATAGCTAAAGGAAGAATTTACTTTGGGTTCACAGAATGAAGATACCATCCTGGAGAAGGCATGATGAGAGGAGAATGAGGCATACAGTTGCATCTTGCCCAGTTATGAAGGGGGGTGGCAAACACAGGTACTTGACTAGTTGCCTCCCTTTTTATTTGATTATTCAATGTGGAAGTTAATCTATGCTTTTTGACAACTCACATTCAAGCTGGGTCTTCTCTCCTCAGCAATTCTCTCTTGAACTCCCTCAGAAATATGCCTAGTGATATATCCCCCAGAAGAGATTTCAACCTGAGTAATGTTAACAGTAAGATTATCACATAATACTAATGTAACAAGTATGAGATTATAAAATTGGAAGGAGAAGAAATTAAAGAAACCATGAGGAAATTGTATGAACTATGGAAAGGAATATAAAAAAACAATTGATTAGAAAATTATATGGAGAGAAACCACAGGCTCACCTGATGCCAATAGGACTGATCTGGTGAATGCGATCCACATGCTTTCTTGGGGTTGCTTGCGGTAGGCAGGTGTGAGAAACCACAGTCATGGTCACAGATGTCTTGCAGGTGAGTCAGCCTGAGGGAGTGAGTATGCGAGACCTGGCACTCCTACTTATCTATCATGTAGTGGCATGGACAAGGGAAAGATCTCTCTCCATGGACCCTGGCCCCTGATCCCTCGCCACTTGCAGCAAATGAGAGTTGGTCCAGATCATATGGACGTTTCCTGGGCAGCACAGTAGACAGCACACCTTGTTAATGGGACATCGGCGAGCCAGCCTGAGAATATGAGAGTGGGAGATCTGGCCATGCCCCTTGCTGCCTGTGGCATTAGGGATGAGCTGTCCACAGCAGTGCTGGAGAGCTCGCCCTGGTGGTGAAGATGAGGGAGAGCTGGCAGGCTGACTGACCTAGCTAACACCAGGCCCAGAACAAGAAATATGAGTTGGCCCACCCTAACATCAACCCCATTTACAAACTGCTAGAGCACTTGAAGGGGCCGGAGCTGCAGATCCAAAGCTGCAGGATCTCCATGATACCGGGCTACAAAAGGATATTCAAGAGGTGTCCCAACAAGGGCACAATATCCATAATGTACCAGAATTCAGAGGCCTTTGACCAGACCAATGACTCACTGCAATGACATTTGCAAGTTAAGATGTGTAGACTAAAGAGCAAATTGTGGGACTCACTGTGTCCCACTATTGCTTCCAAGATGAGAAGCAGTAGTGTGTTATTTCTTTTAAATTTTATTTTATTTTATCTTGGGGAGGGGATTGCAAGGTCAGAGGACTGATATGAAGGGATGGCAGTGGAGAGGAGTGGGATCAAGATGCATGAATTGAAATATACAAAGAATCAATAAAAAGTTAAAAAGGAAGTTATATGGGTTATTGAAATAAAAATTAGAGACACGCATCTAAATATAAAATTTATAAAACAACAAATTAATGAAGTCATAGAGAGAATGGGAGGAGGACAGTAAAAGAAATATGAGGTCTGTTAATGACTCCAATTTGAAAATTTATTTTTTTAAGTACAAACATAAACTATCCAAATATAGTCTCCTAGACATATCAAGGTGATATAAAAGAACATTAAAGATAATGAGATGATTCTAGAATATTTAGGCAATGATGAATATGTTTACTTGGTAGTAGATTTCTTAAGAGCAGACAGAGTAAAGAGAGTAGAAAAATGTTATATAACAAAAAGATATATCTGTGTGTATTTGAAAATAAACAATTTTTAAATAATGAGTTGTTATTGTGGGAAAATATATGTATGAATGTATAAATATTTTACATATGAAACCAGAATATATTTTCTTAGGATATAACTAGTTTTCATAGGTTGATATTTATAATTTTATATTATTATTTGTTAGTATAATTTATTGAAAGCACAAAATTGATTATAAAGCATTGGACTGAAGATGAAGAAAGACTTTATCACTAGAACAGACTCCATAATATTCTTGAGTGAGGACAAGGGATAATCATTAAGTTGAGGATAAGTTAAACATTTATAAATGTTTTTATTTATTTATAAATAAAAGCTGAGTACATAAAAGGTAATGTAGTACTCTAAAACTAGCTCTGACTATTGGAAAAATGGCATATATTAATTAAATAAAGTTAGAAAACAGAGGTGAAGAAAATTCAGAGCAAGGAGAAAATACAAGGAATGAGTTGTAATAAATCACCAAGTGTTTCCAGTTTCATTCTTGTGGCTGGAATAAATTACTGCAGCCAAAGGAACGATAGAGAAAAGGTTTACTTCAGGGTACAATTCCAGATTGTGGTCCATCAACAAAAGAAAGTTAAGGTAGCAGGGACTTGAAGCACTGATCACATCAAATTTTCTGGTGAGCAAACTGTCTCCTTTTCATTCAGTCCATGGTACAGTCCATAAGTGGTATTACTGACATTCAAGGTGGTCCATCCTCCCTCAGTTAATCTAAATAAGAAATCCCTAAGGCCCAGTAGTGGATGCTCACCATTTGGAAAACAGAGGCAGTAGGTTCTCTCTGAGTTCGAGGCCAGGATATTCATAGAGAGAGTTCTAGGACAGCCAAAGTTACACGGAGAAATCCTGTCTTGAAAAACAAAACAAAACAAAATTAAGCAACAACAAAAGAAATCCCTCATAAACCAACCTAGTCTAGGCATTCATTTTTTTAAAAAAAGGTTTTTATGTATTTTATTTATTATTTGTAAAAAATTTTTCTGTTAGTATGAAATATAATGACTTTTGTGGATGCATTACTATATAAACTTGCTTACTGTATTACCTACATATTGCTAAAAGTTTCTATGTAAGAGAGTTATATTGTAATAACTATGGAATCTATGGAATTCTTTTTAATTGATTTATTGTCATGAAGCACAAACAATTTTTCACGTTTTTTTTTTTTTTTTACTTTGTTTCCCTCAATTTTTTGAGAGCTTGCACATACTGAATTATTATTTTTTCATTCTGGTTGAATATGCTTGTACTTTTATTGTGATACTAATCCTCATAATGATTTTTATTTAAAAAGTGTTTTGACTAATTTAGATGCATAATTTATTAGTTTTCAGTAGCTATGATTAAAGTACAATGACCAAAAACAAATCAGGATTTATTTTGGCTGACAGTTCCATAGGAACTAAGTCCACCTTGGCAAAGAAGACATTGAAGCTGGAACATGAGCCTGGCCTGGAATTCAGAAAGCAGAAAGGTGACATTTCATTAAAGGAGGCACAAAGAAAGACTAGGAAGTGGGGCCAGGTTATAAAGCCTTAAAGCCCTCACCCCATGGCCTTCTTTCTTTAACACTGTTCAACCTCTTAAATGTATCATGTCATTTCCAAACAATATCCAGCTGGTGAAACAAGTATTCAGTGTTCAAATACATGTGCCTAAGGAGATTACTTTGTGTTCAAACTCAGGTCCTCTGCTTTTTTTATTATTATTATTATTTAAATTAGAAACAAGATTGTTTTACATGTCAATCCCCCTTCCCTCTCCCTCCCCTCCTCCCCTGCCCCCCACTAACACCCTACCTATCCAATGCCATTTCTGCTCCCCAGGGAGAGTGAGGTCTTCCATGGTGGGGTCTTCAGAGTGTGTCAAATCCTTTGGGATAGGGCCTAGGCCCGCCCCTGTGTGTCTAGGCTGAGGAGAATCCCTCTATGTGAAATCGGCTCCCAAAGTCCATTCCTATAATAGAGATAAGTACTGATCTACTATAAGAGGCCCCATATATTTCTGAGGCCTCCTCACTAACACCCACATTTATGGGGTCTGACTAAATTCCATTCTGATTTTCCAGTGATCAGTCCTTTGCTTTTATGGTAGGCATTTTGATAACTGCACCATCTCGAAGGTCCTGGTGCAACTCTTTTAATTATGCCTTTACCTGCCCTCATTTTGCTTTGAGCAAATGATAGTATTATGTAAATATGAAATCTAAACTCTGAGCTTTGAGATACAAACTTTCACTATCTCCCATAGCATCTGAATGTATTTTCTTTACTAGTACATTCTAGTGGAATGTTTTATATGTAAAAGAAAGAACTATTCAGAAATTGAGTCATCTTGTGAGTCTTTTACCCACAGTTATTAGGAAAAAAATGCCAGCCTTTTGAGTAGATGATCTTAACTTGATCTATCAACCAGAATGTCAGCTTACATCCAAAGTTCTGTTAAAAACCGAAGGGCTTTTTAACAGTGCTTTTGTTTTTTATTATTTTGCCTGACACAAAGCTAAATCTTAGAAGAAAGACTCTCAAATCTATACACTGTGTGTTTATCCCTTTCCATGTGCATTTTATATGTGTTCCTGCCATCAAAATCTACTAAAGATCTCTAATTACTTGGCTTTAAAGTGAATAAATATTTACATAAATTAACTATTCTCCACAACACTCAAAAACAAAGAATAACAGTGGATTGAAAAGGCACACAAGCAGATCATATTTGATGAACAATACTACTTTTAGTTTGTCAATTTAAGATGGTATTTCAAATTCTCACATTGAATAAAATGGGGATTGTACTTTGTAATCTAAATAGAGTTACTTATTAAATAAAGTTAATTAAATAGAGTTAATAATGACATAACCTTATTATCATAACTTGATGCTTAAGATTACAGAGCTATAAACTAAGCATATTAAGAAACACAAAGATGTAGGACTCACACAGCAGTTGAACAAAACTAAACATGTATTCATTCTTTGCTTTTTGGATGACTATTTTGGACATCCTACTAAAAGAGCTTGAAGTACAGTTTTTGAGATGATAACTAGCTTTGCTCAATAGCTTATAACATCTTCATGAATAATCCAAACAATTGTTAAGAGAAGTTCTTTAAATAGCTGTCAGAAACAAAATGGCTCATGAGTATACTTTCTAAACCTAATTATATTTTTTACAATTAAACTTAAAAATAGCTTAGTGTATATCTTTGTTAATTTACATCCTTTTAATTTTGCTAAGATAAACAATTGACATTCACTGAATACTCAGTTCATTTCCAAATCAAATAAAACATTGAATTATTAATTACTGATCATGAGCCGGACCATGTCTGCTTCTGAGTTATTACAGAATAGCTAAATAACACTTGTACCATGGGGAAGAATTTGAACCTGGGAATTATGAAATGATGTCCTTGTAGACTTGCTAGTAGATAGAACATTGATGTGACAGGTCACAATTGCTTCTCTATTTATTTCTTTTTATTAAAAATTGATTCTTCTTTCAATAATACTTCCCATTCACAGTATTATTTCCCTTTACTCCTCCCAGCTCCCCTGTCCCTCACCAAATCCCCTATGCTCCAGATGTGCTTCCTCTCTGCTTCCCTTCAGAAAGGAGGAGGCCTCCAAGAGACAAGACCAAAACACACACAAAAAAAAACCAAAACACAAGACAAGGCAAAAGCCCTCAAAGGAGGGAAAGAATCCAAAAGCTTGTTTTCTAGTTTTCTCAGGAAAATGAATTTACTATGATTTAGGAACTCTCTTATACAAAGTATAATGAAAGCTACTAAAATTAATTGGAAAAATAATTCTTACACAATGATGTAAATTATATAGTTGTTAAACAATGATTATAAACTGAGCTGTGGTAGTGTATGCCTTTAGTTCCAGCACTCAGGTGGAAGAGGCAGGGGGATCTCTGTGAGTTTGAGGCTTGCCTGGTCTACAAGAGCTAGTTCCAGTACAGCTAAGGCTACTCAGAGAACCCCCTCTCAAACAACAACAACAACAATAATAATAGTAATAGTAATTATATAAGTTACAGGGAAAATTGTTTTTCTGTCTTTTTAAGAAAGTGGTTATATTTATGGTAAAGGAGAATCTCTTGATGCTCCCAAATAAATAATAAAATAATAGAAAATAGCCTGAGCAAAGTTGTGGAAATTTTGTAGAACTGGCTTCTTGAAAAACAAATTTTATGTGTGGCTTACTAGGTAAGTGTTAAATGAATTTATTTTAAGATTTAAGTATATTAATTGATATGAAATGACAATTCATTCTGTTCTGTTAAAATAATGGAGTTTCTTGACATGTACTTTCCTCTTGTTATGAATTCATCTAACATTTTTGCTTTGGAAAACAATTTTACTTCTTTTCAAATTAGTTTTCTATTCTCAGGACATACTTACCTGGCAATTGATTATTGAAGAAAACTAATTCTCATTACTGTTGAAGGAACAAAGTTCTTTTAAATTTACATTTGAAATTTTAATTCTCCCTGGGATTGTTTCACAGTGACTTGTGGGCATATGCATTTATATATTTAAATAACTACATATTTTGTACAGAATTTCAAAAGTCATATTTAACTTTTTAATCCAGAATTGGCTTTAACACTCCTTAGATGCATCTCTACAATTTCTGGAAGCAAGCATTTATATTTTTTCTGATTTATTTTATTTATATGTTTGGTTGTTTTGTCTCATAGGTATAGATGTATGTATATATACCATGTATATGCCTTGTGTCTGCAGAGGTAAGATGAGGGTATTAGATGCCCTGAAACTGTAGTCAAGGTTAGTTATGAATCCATCAATCATACCGTAGTAAAACTGCATCTTATGCAAAGAAAGGAAATTATAGACAAATTTCCCTTATGAAAATAGGTGCAAAAATATTCAATAAAATCTTAGCAAACAGAGTCCAAAAGCACATCAAAAAGATCATCCACCAGTATTAAGTAGGTTTCATTCCAGAGATGCTGGGATGGTTCAGTATATGAAAATCAGTAAATATAATCCATCATATAAGCAAACTGAAGAAAAGAACATTGAAAAAATCTAAGACCCCCTTCATGATAAAAGTCCTGGAGACATTCGGGACACAGGGGTTGATTTTCCTGATTAGGTTCACTGAAGTAGCAAAATTACCCTCTTGGTGGGTAGTAGGTTCTAGTGAGAGTCTGGAGTTAAGGCTGAGAATAGCTTTGTTCTTTTCCTCATTTCCTGCCTGTCTCACTGGTGAGTTTATCTACCCTTTGAGCTAATTCATCTCTTCTGTTGCTGCCTTTATCCCTGCTGTAACTGCTGCCACCACCATCCCTCACTCACATCAGAACCTAGCCTATTCATCTTTTCACCATGCAGTGAAGACAAACATCTCTCCAGGACTCCTCCATGCCATAAACACTATACTGGGACTGGGGTGGTATTCAGCCTTGTGTGCTGAGCAGCAATAGGCTTTCCATGTCCCCACTGTCACTGCAGCTATGGTGGAACTACCTCATACTATATCATGTATGTAAGTCAGTTTAATGTACCCCCTTTAATAATTTTATTCAATGCATTTGCCCCTATAGAGAATCCTGACTCATACATTTTTGATAAAAAATTCTCTCACAATTCTCATTATTTTAAAAGGTAGTGTGGAAATAATGACTTTCCTTCTAATTCTACTGTAATAAACACCCACATTACTTTCCCCTATGCAACATCATTTTGTTACTATAGTCTGAAAGTGCTTTTTAAAAAAGTGATTCTTTGAAAAGATTGGTAAATTGTTTCATGGCCAATTAATTTAACTCTGTGTGGATTCCAAAATTCTAATAGAAACACGGGATGTATAAAACTATTGCTCACAGATCAAACAAGGAGAGACTCTTTCTTCAACTTGTTCATTTTAGAATGCAGAAATTACAGTATTCCTTTTTTAGTAGCATACTTATATTTATAAATTCAATAATAGTTTGTTTTAAATTATGTATACTTGTGCAAAGTACATAATTTCTGGGGGCCCTGAAAAAGCAGTGTTATTATTACTAAGACATATCCTTCATTATTTCATTTTATGATTTATATTAAGTATGTCTGTGAGTGTGTGTGTGTGTGTGTGTGTGTGTGTGTATGTGTGTGTGTGTGTGTGTGTGGTGTGTTGAGTATGCACACAGGCGTACAAAAGAATCTCCTAATGAAATAGCAGTGCATATTTGGATATTATGAAGGCTTCAGCTGTAGTGATCTATTTGACAGTAGGTATAGGATGATATGTGGGCAGAAAGATTCATTATAATTAGATTAACTCTATGGAATCACTAAGATTCTTTGGATAATAAACAGTCAGGAACCTTGATCATAGCATTCTCTGTTTTACAAATTGATAGCAAGCTTGCTCCTAATTTGAACTAAAAAAATAAAATTTAAAAAAGGAAAAAAAAGAGTTTGAAAACAAATTGATAAAAAGCTCACTTTCTAACAACTCCATGAATATTAGGTATATTTTGAATATTTGGAGAAAAGAGAAATTCATTCATACCTCAGGGATTTATGATAAACTCCCCAAGTGAGTCTTTGGTTTGAATTTTCAGCTTCAAATTAATTTAGAAGTCTTTTATCAAATTCTTTGTTTAATTTTTCACCTAAGTTGACTTAAAGAGAAGCCTATATGATCAAACACTATTCTTACTACATGTGCTTAAATGTCACATGTATGAAAATGTTAAAGTCAAATTTAATGAGAGTAGACCTGTTTGTAAAGAAACAAACTTTATGATTATCTTTAGTAGAAACATTAATCGTAGAGAACAAAATTAAAGTTTATTGTTAGAAATCTATAGTAAATTCATTACTAGCTTCTAGATACATTCCTTTTGGGTTTTTTAATGTGTAGATTATTTTGGGTTCTGAATTCTTGTCATTCCCTCTGATATCTGGGTATAGTAGTTAATCGTGTTTGCTAACTTGATTAGATTTAAAATCATTGTGAAAATAAATCTCTTGGGTGTATGAGGGTACTTCTTGAAGGGATTGATTAAGGTAGGGAATCTGACACTAAAAGTAACTAGTACCATTTCATGGATTTATTAACCAGGTCAAATTAATTGAGTCTAACATTAGTATTCCTTTTTCTCTACTTCCTGAACATGGATGCAGTATGGTTAGATGTCCCAAGCTCCTGTCTCTAGAACTTCACCACCAGGACGGACTGTAATCCTGAAATGTGAGCCAAAATTCACCCTGAGTTTCTGAAGTTGTCTCTTTTTTTGACATTTTTTTAAAATTTTAAAACAATGTTTTCTCATTTTACCTACCAATCGCAGTTCCCACTCTCTCCCCCCTACCACTTTTTTCGCGTTCCCCACACCCTACCTCACCCCATCTACTTAAATTGTTTTTATTAGGTATTTTGTCATAGTGATGAAGATAAGATTTTACAAGCAAACATTTACCATTTTCTTCTGCATTTTTCGGTCACTATCAGTAAAATTAAAGGCACCCATTCCCTTAAGCAAATCAACCTAAGGCTGGATGCCTAGTATAAACTTCAGAAGACAACTATAATGCATTCGACTGGGTAAACTACAAAGGCAGTTCCTGGAGATGATTAATGCAACCACCCTAGTCATTCTATCTTCAAACCAAGAGCATTTCTGGACTGCAGCTTCCATTCTCATTTGATCAGGAAATATTGTTCACATGAAAGTCTAGACACTGTCTTTATTACATAGCATTTGAACTCAGAGACTGAGTTAGTAGTTTGTTCTAGCCATTGACTATTGATTTTATTCAACTTCCTAGTACATTATAATCAAGTTTTTGGTGTTATTCTACTAATTTGTGAAGACTGTGCATAGGGGATATACTGCAACCTTTGGTACTGTCTTCTTGACAGCTATCATTGTAACACTCCTTGCCTACTGTTTCCTCAAGTTTGAGATGCCTGTTTTCATCCATCAACAGTAAGCCAGATGGTCTTCCTGCTACTTCAGTGAGAAAACAAGGGCTTGATTTTACAACTTATGAATTCCAAATAATGATAAAGAAACCAAGCATGATGAGAACAGACAGTCATGACAATAATGCTGGAGTTTTGATCAATGGTCCATAAGGGAGGGGTTTAACTGTAATAGCCCATTATATGCTGTTACATCAAAGTATCTGAGGTTTTATACTTACCTATGTAACTGGATTAATAAGCCTGCAGGCTTAAGTTTTAAAGAGAATAATGCTAGCATCTATTCAACAACTCTGCAAGAGATTCTTGGTTGGGCCATAACATTGTGAGAAGTAGAAATGGGAATAATACATATAGAAGATAAAAATCATGGAGCAAATGTCCATTATGATAAGACACTCTCAAAGAGCTAACTAAAATTTCATAAGTACTTTCTCAGTGCAATTCTCCTGAAATAATTGGCTTATTTGAGGCTCTAACTCTTAGGTATTCCTCTACCTTAAAAATTTGCAGCACTTGTTTTCTAGACTAAATACCAGGGAAAGAAACACATTCAAACTGAACAAAATAAGAAGAAATTGTGAAAATGGCAAATTGGGTAGACATTAGACAGACTGACAGTCTCTAAATTGTTACACACACACAGACACACACACAGACACACACACACACACACACACACACACACACACACACACACACACACACAATTAGTGTTGCTCATAAGCACACATGTTTACAACTAATCAAGGATTGGATATCTTATCAGACATCCTGTCACTGGAGAAAACCTACCCTTCCTCATCTTCAATTGATTGCCTGAAGTTTTCCATCTAGACATGTGGCCTTGTGAAATTTCCAATTGTCTTTGGGATTTTGACTTCTGTGATTATTATTCAGGCTTATTTAGGCAATTATATTATTGTGATTTCACGGGTGTAGCATGGCTGTCATATCTAGAAGACATTATCTAACAAGAGGCATTCTTGTCCTCTAGCTCTTACAATATTTTTATCTGCTCCCCATAATGTTACCCAAGCTGTAAGTGTCAGATTTGTATTCCAGATGTAATATTTGTGTCTGCGAGCTCCATGATCATTTATTCTCTGCATTTTGACCAGTTGTGAATGTTTGCATTAGTTTTCATCTGCCGAGAAAAGAAGCTTGTTTGAACTGTGGGTATAATGTTAAGTATTTAAAATACAGTTAGAAACTGTACTGTTTCACAAAAAAATATTATTTACATTTCATCTTC
This sequence comes from Cricetulus griseus, assembly GCF_003668045.3. Lineage (NCBI taxonomy): Eukaryota > Metazoa > Chordata > Mammalia > Rodentia > Cricetidae > Cricetulus > Cricetulus griseus. The sequence continues at coordinate 126,668,960 of NC_048599.1, forward strand.
TAGCATTTATGACATATTCAGCCATAGTTACTTGGCTGGATATGTAGTACCAGGAATTAATAAATACCCTTGAACTGAGAGGACTTTAAGTCCATTTCAACATCTGTTGTTTAATCACAAGACATAAAACAACCCCCTGAAAAAAAACAACAAACAAACAAACAAAAGCCACTATTGCACTATTGGTGACATCTTTCTGGGTTGATCATTGTTTTTATTTTCAGACTTAACATCTGGGTAGGACTAGTGATTACTTTTGGAAACTTGGATAGCACTTTGCTAACCTGAAAGCTCAGGTAAGAGGCTTCCAGGTATGACTTCTCCCAGTCATGTGCCCAAAGTGTGTGGTTTCCTCAGCAAGAGAATGTCAAATATTGCTTTAAATAGGCCTTTCCATTTCTCTAGGGAAAAGTATTAATCTGGAAAGTAGAAGGACAGTGGTGAAGATACCTGGAGTTATGCAAAGTGCTTCTGACTTAGTAAAGTGCTATGTTGACACCAGCCAGCTCCAAAAGCACATGCCATGCTGTATCTGTTGCTCCTGTCTGCACATTCTGTATTTCTGGAAAACACAATTATTGTTTTTGTTTGTTGGTATTTTCATAACAGGCTGTTTATGTATATTTAGGTAGGAAAACACATTCTTTATGGGATGGAATTTGAATAGAGACAGCTGTTTCTCCTAGATGCTTTAGATTTTTCTTTTCTGTAATATATTTAAATTGCATGATAAACTTTAGGTTGTAGATAAAATACAAAATAAATAGGTTTATTCTTATGGTCTAAATCGACTAGTCTTAGCAATGTATCACATGCCAAAAGATTGCAATACAAGAAGATTATAAACTGATGACTAATAATGGTAACACAAAACATTAAGGCAAATGACATTTGCATAAGTATCTTGATCTTAATACATGTAATTTACATATGAAAATTTAATCACCATAGAGATAAACAGCTGCAATGTTTAATTAAACTCTCCACACAAAATCAGCCTGCAAGAAGTAGTTTGTCACTGCTAATTCATCACAATTCTCTTAAGTATTCTTTAAAATAAAAATGCAAAATAAATGACTCTTATTGATAATTTAACTTCTGGTTACTTTGTATTTTAATTGTATCATCAAAGCCTGTTGAGAATACGATAAAGATTCCAGGGTCATTTTCACTCTGTTCAGAAGGCAAAACCATAAATATATAGAAAACAAATGCATTTGTTTACAAACTTGTAAGGGCCATCAGCAAAATAGCACAAAGGGTAATTTAAGGAATTTTAATGCCAAAATAAGTGTGGGTAGTGAATGGAAGTAAATGCCCTTCTCAGTGGAGCTTTTAAAGAAAGAATGTATTTTATACAGAAATTAATGTCAACATTAGGAGAGAGAGCATGCTTACTGTGAGCTTAGAATACATAAAAATAAAAACAGACATTAATTGCACTTTTAGCATATAAAAGCACTAACAAATAGAAAGGAAAAGCCTATCACATAAATACTTCAGGAAGTCATCTTTAACCAGGCATTAAAAAAATATTTTGCTTCTGTGTATCTTACTTTTCTAAGTATGTGTATTTAACCATATTTTCATTTACAAAGGGAAGCATGTCCTTTATACTAATGAGGTACACCAAAATGAATAGTGCCCTATGCAAACAATTAGCTAGAATTTCCATTTTTCAGGGACAATGAAAGTGTATTTATAGGGACAGAAAAAAAATGAGGTAGTCAGCTATGTTCTTAACAAAGCAGTGGGCTTTGGGTATTGAAAACTATGTTTCAAATCTCTATGGTTCTGAATATAAGTTTAAGTGGTAGAACAAGAACAAAATCAAAATGAACATATCTGTTTAAAAAAAAAAAAAGGTAAACCCAACCTGAACCTTGGAAACAACTTTTATCCATTGGTTGCTAGGATATGCTTTAATGTTCAAGCATCCAAGTTCTTTCTCAATATGTTTCTAAATTGGTAAGAGTTGTCTAGACTAAATAAAAGCTGTCATTACAAGTATATGGTGATACATTATTAATTTACATAATACATTTCAATACTATGGTTTTCTCTTGAAATGACCCATTGTAAGCCTCCTGTGGTGGCACACACCTTCAAGTTCATCACTTGGAAAACAGAGCCAGGTGGAGCTCTCTGAGTTGGATAGCAGCCTGGTATACATGACAATTCTGGAACAACAAAGGCTATATAGTGAGATCCTGTCTGAACAACCCTTAGTCTGTAAGTCAAAAACATGAGGGATATTAGTCTTATATCTATGCTGAAATTAACCCCCACTCAAAAATAAGAGTGAATCTGGCAAACTAAATTATAAAACTTTGTGTATAAGTGGCTCGCACATTTCAACAACCAATTCTATGTGAAAATGGTGGTGTCTCACACCTTTAATCCCAGCACTCAAGAGACAGAGTCAGGCAGATGACTATGAGTTCAAGACCAGCCTGGTCTACAATATCTAGGTCCAGGATGAAATTAATCCAAGTGAAAATGTGTATGTGGCTGTCTTTCAGTGATTTCCAACCACAGAAATAGAATCACTTATTAATTTTGGAGCTACATAATGTTGAACCCAGTTTTTTAAAAATAGTCTATGAGGGATTCTGTTAGATTTAGTAGTTTATCTTTTTCCAGATTAGTATAAAGAAATTGAGGAAAATTATCATGTTAGTGATATATATGTCAGAGATCTCACCACAGAAAGTGAAGGTTTAGGTGTAAAGTTCTTCAAATTTCATTTTAGGAGATATTTATAATCTTACAAATTAATTGCTAATGTTCTCACAAGTATGTAGGTTTATTGTATTTTCTTCCCCTTTGCCTCAGTTGGGTTTTGCTCTTCTTCCCTCTGCTCATTTGTAGAAATTTAACATCAATGAGCACATGGTCCATTTCATATTCCTTCTTAGTTTCTACCACTTAACTATTCTAAAGAATAAAATACAATTTTTATAGATTTTTATAATTCTACTTTTACTTATATTCTAAGCCCTATGGCACTGTCTGAAACCCCAGCTAGTACAGAAGCCTATCCAATTGCTTTTTTTCTTATACATAATTACTTTAAAATTTACATTTATGATTTACATTGATTTCAGTAAAAACATCAAAAAGCTTTAATAAAACAGTGCAAATACAACAATACATTACAATAAAATATATGAGTGGAAGCTCTGTTCATAGTGTGGATTGCTTTCTGACACAATGTGTTAGAGAAGCACACACTTTTTGAGATACAAGGGTGTAGCTCACATGGTAAATCACATGCCTATATGCTCTATGGTTCGGGCTTGATCCACAGCACAGCAACAATACCACAGCTACTATTGGTCTTCCACCCACAAATTTAATGCACTTCCTAAATCTTAGCTAAGAATTTGATTCATTACACACTTTTTTGCTCTAACTTTTCCATTTGAGATACAGTAGTGTGCATTTCCTTTTCTTTCTTCTCATTTTCCAGCATAGAAGATTTGTTCATTCCAGAAATCTCAACAATGCACAAATTTTCTTACCTTATTAACAATTGAAACGGTTTGGTGAGGTTCAGGCAATTGAAAAATGCTAGATAAAAAAAGAAAAAAAAAACATGATGCTGGAGGACAAGCACCAAAAATGGCCTCTCATCTGCACATGCATACAGGGAGACAGGGAGAGAGAGAGAGAGAGAGAGAGAGAGAGAGAGAGAGAGAGAGAGAGAGAGAGAGAGAGAGAGAGAGAGAGAGAGAGAGAGACAGAGAGAGAGAGAGACAGAGACAGAGACAGAGACAGAGAGATGAGACAGAAATAGACAGAATGAAACAGAGACAGAGAGTTATCTTCTGAAAGATTTAAACAAGCACAAAATGGCTTTCATTTAATATTTTCAAAGTCACCACTCTTCTCACACATTGAAACCATTATTAAGGAAAATTAATGTGATTTGAATACAAATACTGTGGTATTATATGAGATTCAAGCAGCCATGTAGTCACTAATTGGTAGGGAGTGTATAGTGCAAAGATACCCTTGACAAAGAGATTATTCATATTTATGAGTAAATATAGAAGAATGGTATTATATTGCATAGAATGGAACACAATTGAAAGGTTTCCTATTGTTTATTTCTGGGGTCATCCACATAGAAATTTGATGTGTTTGATCATAAGCATTGGGGCCTCTGGAAAGTAAGTCATGGAGTAGGTCTTACTACTGGAGTTTTCAATGAGATGAATTAGCCTGAATTAAATGCTGATTTTTATGTAATATCATATGTTTCCATATTCTCTTTGACCTTTCCTCCATGGTGAATGATGATAAGGCTAATGTAAGAAGAAGTGCTAGTGTCTATTCCAGGAGAAATATTATTTTCTGTATTTACTTGATAGCTAAAATAATTTTTGGAATTATGTTAGAATATTGGAGAATCTCCCTGAATAGACTGGTTTGTCTAAAACTACTAGATAACCTATTAATGACACTGAAATCTCTTGTATATTATGTTTTTAATCCTTGAATATACATACTAATAGCACCTGTGTGTGTGTGTGTGTGTGTGTGTGTGTGTGTGTGTGTGTGTGTGTGTTTGTATTGTTTTTGTGTATATGGCACATGTGTGTGAAGTTTGTGGACACATGTGCCCATGCACATCCATGTAGAAGCCAGAATAGGACATTGGTATCTTCTTCTATCACTCTCTGCCTTGTTATCTTTAGATAAGACTTCTCATCAAACTGGAACCTCTTTGCTTTACCTGGGTGGACTTCCTAATGAATGCTTTGGATACATCTGCATCTACACTCCTGTGCTGAGGTTGCTGGCATGGGTTACTATACTCAGCTGTTTGTGTGGATGGATGTTGGGGATTCGAACTGAAGCCTTCAAACTTGTAAAAGAAAGTGCTCTTACCCACATTGCTGTCATATTCCCCTTATAATACTTTACCCAAAGAAAACTCCTTTTTATCAAGCATAAAATTTACATTAGAAATTCTTGCTACCGTCCATTTCTTTTGGGCTCACTTGAATTCATGTATTCCCTGTTATGTTTGAGATGACTTTTCTTAGAATGAGCGAATTATTTGTTATCTTATTGTGTCAGTAACTCTGCCATTGGAAAACAAGACAATACTTTATTCTGTTCTTTTCACATTGGGATAAATATGAGTCATGGATAGAAATGCTTTATGGAAAAGAAATATAGCTCAGCTTACTTTCCTGCCTCCCTGGATTTTTGAGCCAAGCATTACAGCTGCCCATGTTGTCAAAATGCCATAGGAGAATTTAGTACAAGGGAAGGCAATAATGTAGTCAGTTTCTGACATTTAAATAAATGTTTTTGCTGTTCTGTCAAAATTAATCATTAACTTTAGCATTAGAAGCTTGTATTTCAGTAGTACAGGGAAATTTTCCCACCATTACTTCAGAGCAAATGTAACCCCATGGTGTTATAAATATATATTTCAGACTTAGAGAAAAGATGGATCCCACAGGACATCTTCCTCTCCATCCATTGATGATGTCAGTGACTCTTTGATTAGCCACTGACACTTGAAATTATGGTGGGTCAGTAAGGTTAATGAAAGTCTTCTTTATATAGCATGGTTCTCTTGCCTTGGTGCCTTCCCGGGCTCTTGGCTTGTTTGCTGACCTCAAAAAGCAAGGAAACATAAGAATAAATATCAACAGAACTATCATCTGAACACTCATATGTTGATTTCCAAAGCAGCTGTTTTAAACAAAGGAAAAGATAAATACCTAGCAACTTATGTGGGAATGTTTTAGTGTAAAGACTCGCCTTGGCAACCTGGGAGAACTTATGTAGCATAGGCTCTGTTTACATGAAAAGAGCAGAGAAATTAACTGAACTAAAATTTTTCCTATGTGGCAGAGTATCATGAATTTCTCAACCTATACTATTGAGTCATTCTTTGTTGAGGAAAATTGAAGGTACAAAACCCGAATTAGATCTGCTAACTAAACAATCATAGAGTTTTAGTGCTGGAGTGAGCCCCCAAAATTCAGTTTATCTTTTCAACTGGTATTTTGTAGCATTTCAGAATTCCCTGGAGTGAATGGGTATCACTGTTGGAAGGAAAGCATGCCTTTGGCTCTCATCTTTACTAACTTTGAGCGTATCACCTGGGCTATCACAGAAAAAAATATTGGTGGAAAAATATTTTGAAAACAATTGTTATATACCAAAAATAAGCATTCTACTACTCAGAAAACTGTCTAAAAGACAAAATTTAGTCTCACAGTTATTATATATATTATAAATATATAAATAATATTATATATATTATAAATTTCTATGTTATACCATCTAACCTAGAGTTCTTTTAAACAAACTTTTCCTCTTTTGCATGTTTCTTTTCCTTTCATAGAAAAGTAATGTTTTCAGTGAATTTTCTTCCACAGTGGCCTGAAATTCCAACCTGAAGTCATAGGGAAGTAGTAGGCAAAGCTCTTTCCAAACAAATATTCTTTTCTTTTACTTAAAAATAGATTTCTTTCATTTTTTGTTACATATTTATTTTTTAGGACAGTAGTATTTAGATCTACCCTAGGTCCCTGAAGTATCTAATGTCAGGCTCTTTGTCACAGAAAGCGTTATTTATGGATTCCATCTCCTGAAGTGGGCGCCAACTCAAATCAAAGTCTGATTGGTTGCTCCCACTAGTTTGTTGTCACTAAAGCACTATCATATATTGCAGAAAAAACAGCATTGTAGACCAAAGATACCTTGGTGTTTGTGTTTTCATTTGGTAACATACAGAATATTTTCCTCCAGCAAAGACACAAGAACATAAGAATGAATGTTCTATGTAGGCATCAACTCAACTTCTGCATGTTCAATGAACTGTATAGGAATTGTCTTTAACAATGAAGGCTTGTTAACACTTTGTGGAGGACAAACTATAGTCTTGGCAACAGGCTTAGTAATTTGGTTCCCATATAGCACCTTTGACCATCAACTCAATTAGCTGTAAAACAATACCTTACAGGAAGATTAATTGGGGTTCAAGAGATGTCCAGTGGTTGCTCTGTCTCCCCCAATATTTAGCAATTTCATTTAGATCACTTTCATATATGTATACATTTCAGGACTCTTATTCCACATTAAGGTTCTATACTTCCCTTAAAATGGCCTTTTAATATGAGCTGTCTCTTCCCATATTTCTCCTCACTCATTACCCTCTTCCCTTAACCCTCCCTACTTGATCTTATTTTTCTAGTCCTCCCATCCATGTATAGCAAGCTATTCTATTTTCTTTTATGAGGGAGATCTCTCTGTGCTCATCTAGTCCCTTGGTCTACACATTAGTTTTTGTGGCTTTACAGATTGTATCTTATTTATCATTGATTTAATAGTTAGTATCCACATATAAGTGAATACATACCATATTTGTCTTTTTGGGTCTCAGTTAACTCTGCCATGATTTTTTTTTTGGTCTGGTTGCATAATTTACTGTTGAATTTAATGATTTTATTCATTCTTTCAATGGCTGATTAATGTTGTATTGTATAAATTTAGCAGATTTTCTTTATCCATTCATCATTTAACATACATGTAAGTTGTTTCCAAGTTTTGGCTATTATGAATAGAAAGCAATGAACATGACTGAGTACCTCTGTAGTAGGGTGAAGTGTCCTTTGGGTTTATGCCCAAGAGGTTATAGATGGATCTTGAGGTAGATTGAGTCACATCTTCCTGATGAACTGCCTCACTGATTTCCATAGTATTTGTACAAATTCACATTACCACATACAGTGGTGAATGAGTATTACCCTTACTCCACATCCTCACAAGCATGAGATGCCATTTGTTTTATTGGTCTTGGTCATTGTGACAGATATGAGAAGAAATCTCAAAGTAGGTTTGATTTTAATTTTCCTGATGAATAAGGATGTTGATCATGTCTTTAATTGGGTCTCAGCCACTTGGGTTTTCACTTTTGAATTATCTCTTTAGATCCGTACCCCACTTTTATTAGGTTGCTTGTTTCTTTCATATCTATTTTTTGAAGTTCTTTGCATTTCTTGATTGTTAGCCCTCTAGCTTATTCCTGTTCTGTAGGATGCCAGTTTGTTTAAAAGATGATAATTTTTCCATGAAAAATCTTTTTTCGGTTCATGAAGTTCCATTTATTAATTGTTGTTTTTGTGCCTGTGCTAACAGAGTTTTGAACAGCAAATATTTTCCTATACCAATGAATTAAAGGCTAAACCCCCGTTTCTCTTCTGTTGGTTAACTGCATCTGGTTTAAGTTGAGGTCTTTGATCTACTTGGATTTGAGTTTTGTGAAAGGTGATGGATATGGATCTATTTGCATTCTTCCACATGCCAACATCCAGTTAGAACAGCACCATTTGTTGAAGATGCTGTTTTTTTTTGAGGTATATTTCTGATATATATATATATCAAGTGTCTATAAGGGCATGCATTTGTATCTGTGTCTTAAGTACAATTCCATTCATCCACATGGCTATTTTGGTGTCAATACCATGCCGATTTTATTGTGATATCTCAGTAGTATAACTTGAAGTCAGGGTTATAGAGTCTTCCAGCTGTTTTTTTATTATTCATTTTTTTTCTCTTAGCTATCCTTGGTGCTTTATGTTTCTACATAGATGAAAATTGTCTTCAAAATCTGTGAAGAATTTGGGTTAAAATTTTGGTTAGGATTGCACTGAATCAGTATAATGTCCGTGGTGTGATGGACAATTTTACTATACAAATTCTGATCCACAAGCATGAGCGATCACTCCATCTTCTGATACCTTCTTCAATTTCTCTTCATAAGGACATGAAATTTTTATCATACAAGTCTTTCACTTGCTTGGTTAGAGTTACACCAAGATATGTGTTATTATTTGAGATTATGGTGAAAGGTGTTTTTTTCCTGATTTCTTTCTCAGTCATTTGTCATTTATATATAGGAGGGATACTAGTTTCTCATAGTTGATTTTGTGTCCAACTACTGTGTTTGTTGTGTTTAACAGGTGTAGGTATTTCTCAGTTGAATTCTTAGCATCACTTATATTTACTATGAGATCATCTGCAAATAATGATATTTTGACTTCTTCCTTTCCAGTTTGTAGCTACTTTCTCTTCTTTAGTTCTTTTATTTCACTGGCTGAGACTTCAAGTACAATATTGAGTAGGTAGGAAGGGAGTAGATGACCTTGTCTTGTTCCTGATTGAAGTATAACTGGTTTGACTTTCTCTCTATTTAAGTTGTTGGCTATGGGCTTTCTGTCACCTGCCCTTATAATGTATCCATATCCATAAAGTATCCCTAATCTTTCCAGGACCGTTATCATGAAGGTTTGTTGGTTTTTATCAAAGGCCTCTACATCTAATAAGATAATTTTCAGTTTTTGTATTTCAGTTTGCTTACATGGTTGATTACATTTATTGACTGACACAAGTTGAACCATCCCTGTCTTTCTGGGATGAAGTATACTTGAATATGGTGGATGGTCTTTTTGATGTATTCCTGGATTTTATTTACACTTATTTCATTGAAAATTGTTTCATCTATATTAATAAGGGAAATTGGTCTGTACTTTTCTTCCTTTATTGGATCTTTCTGTGGTTAGGTTATCAGGATAGCTTGTGGTCTCATAAAAGTAATTGTAGGAGTTTGTTCTGATTCTTTTTTGTGGGATAATTTGAGGAGTATTGCATCAATCCCTCTTTGAAGTATTTTTTCCTTTGCTTGTTTAATTTTAAATCAAGGTCCCAGCAATGTGTCTGACATTAAAGTTAACACCAACACCACTGTGCAACCTCTGGTGGAACATTTTGAGTAAAGCCTCTCCTAAATATCCCCACCACCTTCTTATCTTGAAAGCGGGAGATGGTAGCAATGTAACCAAGATGATCATCACAGACATTGGAATCATTTCGAAGATGGTCTCTGATTTAATCCCTGGCTGTTCTATATAGTGGAGATCTTTGCAATAGTTGAGAATGTTCCAAAGTCATTGATACCTGGCTGGAATATATTCTGTATAGGTGAGTAGTCCTATGTTCCTACTGGTCCCTGTTCTTCCCTTTGTGATAATCAGGATGCCTTCTCTAGCCTGTTGGTCGGTTACTGTGCCTGCAGTAGGCAACTATGGACATGGAGCGCTGCAAGACAGCCAGCAGCTTATTAACGACATATTGATGCTGTTGTCATTGATTCATTTAGCATGCCTTTATTGAACACTTGCTATGTTAGAGAGGTCCTTCCATTTCTGGAACTTTTATCCTATGAATAAAACAGATAATAGATAAAAGTGAGCAAGTGCTTAGTATAAGTCTTCAGGCATTATGCTGGCCTGCTCCTATTACCTGACAGAATGCACTCAGGCAGTACCCTTGTCATCTCAGATGCAGAGGACCCTTTAAAAGAAAGACCTCTGCCCAATTACGCTATCTTTCTGCTCTCTCCTTCCCTGTCTTTCCTGCTCTCTTTCCCTGGGGCAGACAGTACTTTTTCTGTCTCTCTCTTCTCTTCTGTCCTCTCTGTCTCTGTGCCTCTTTACCTCTTTTCTTTTTCCTCCCCCACTTCCCTTTCTAATAAAAGGGCATGTTTGTCCCTCTGCCTCGGTCATGTTTGTCTGCCAAGGAATCCACCAAATTTCCCCTCAAGCTTTATCATAACAGTTAGGTGATGATTATGGCTAAGGAGAGGGAAAAGACAAAAAACTAGGGAAGTGGGAAATGGTACTCTTATCTAGGGTGTCATGTGAGGATGCTCCATGGAAAGGTGAGTTAGCAAGATCTGATGGAGTAAAGAGCCAACTACATGGATACCACAGGGTTTTGACCCATGCATTGGGGGCAGAGGAACAGCTAGTGCAGAGGCCCTCAAGCTGAAGGATTTGTGGGAGGCCATAGTGGTGGGAATGGATCTGCAGGAGCTAGACTGTGAGGGGGTGGAGGCACCAGAGCTCAGAGCATGGCCTCTGATTTTTCCTATCATGTGGTTAAAGATCTCTGTGGTTTTAGCGACCCTTGCTCAGTTAGACTGCATCCCACTTGGTCTACTTACTTACTTTGTTATTTGCGTGGTGTTGCTGAGACTTATGTTGTCATTGTAGCCTTAAGCAAGAGAAAAACCCACATGAGCATGTATGGCTGGGATGGATTTAACAGGAGCTGGGAATTGAACTTTCGGCCTCTAGAAGAGCAGTAAGCACTCTACTTGCTAAGCCTTATCTTCAGCTCTTCCAAGAATATTGCTTGGTGATTGACACTCGTGTTTTATCTTATCCCTAGAAAGCCTGCACTGAACCCAATGAATAAGGTGACTGCCCCAAGGTCATATGGTCTGGTTTCACTTAGTTCACTCAACCTGTGCATATAGAATTCAGTGCTGGATGGGATTTGAAAGCTGGGAGGAAAATATAGATGTGAATCTCACCTACCATCTTTGCTGGCATTCTTGTTTCTCTGGCAAGCTTGGCTAGTGGGTGCCCAGGGTATGCTTGATGGAGTTGGTGCTTGTAATAGCAGGATGTATTGGGAGAAAGGTTGGAGAAGAGCATCTGTATAACCACTGAAGACTGGGCAGGGAGGAGGAGAAGCTATAGGATGTGATCTGCTACAGAGTTGGAAATGAAACTGGGGGATTCATTTGTATGGTAGGAGGAAGAGATAAATATCTGCATTTAAACTCTCTACTTCCTTGGTTGGAGTGGTCTCTGAGTTCCCATGGAACACCTGCTAAGTGTTGTAGACTGGGACAAAATAATGAGTACTCTCACATTGTATTGTTCTTTCAATTATAGAATATAACTAGGAAAGTGACTACTAGAAGATGGTGTGGAAATGTTCTTTTACCTATGAATACTGTGAATACATGGATAATTTATCATCAAATTACAGTCAAGAATGTCAATCCCTTAACAGGACTTCACTATCAAGCCTGGAGGGGGAGATATTTTGCACAATTACTTGCCAGAAGTATACTATTCCAAGTAAGTCAGTCAGACAGGGTAACTACCTGACTATAGTTGTCTGTGTCCATTAAGAAATGAGAGCTCTTAAACAATATACTATCACCAAGGGTCTTTGTCCCAAAACATTTTATGTGTTCTTCCTCTTTTTTCTGTTTCTTCTACTGTTCTTTGTGTTTAGTATACATCTCATTTCATGTTCATTCACTCCTACCAAATAAACTGTTTGAGAGAGTCAGTAACTGTTGCTGAATTGAATGGAACCATGCTTGTTTCTAAATAGAAATTTGAAAGTATGTGTATTTCATGTACTTGCTGTGAGGAATTACTAGGGTTCTAGAAGGAATGAATGAAAGACTACTTGACAAAAATTATAATTATTATGTGATATGATGACAATTATTAAAGACTTGGAGATGTATCACAGTTTAAACTTGATAAGAAAATATTCTTATTTAGTATTGAACTCATCACTCATGATATAAAAATTTAGAATATTTCTGATTAGCTTATAGACAGTAAATGGTGACATAAGGGAAAGTCAAAATATATTAGAGAAATTTAAACAGCCTTTTCATGTAAGGTAAGTAACACTCAAAAACTAAAAATAATTACATATAAAGTGAAAATATTGACCCACTATTTTATCTTCCACCACATATGCTAGCGAGAGTTAAATATTTGAAGAGTTCTAACAGACACTGTCACTGATGATTTAAGGTGGGCTAATTTATGTTATTACAGTGTTACAAATTCTTTTCAATGTGATATAGTGAATTATGTCACATTAGGATCCCCAAACAGGGTTCATAATACTGTTTTTAATGGAGACACAAAGATATTATCAGTTTATATAAAATATTTATTTTCTTATTTAAAAATGGTGAATTTTGTTCAGATTTTATAAGGGAAAAGTCAATATTAGAACTAAAATTTACAAATTTATCATTGTCAATTTATAAATAAATACTCACAGATGTACAATATCTTCTCCAAGAAGTCTTGAGCACATCAGATATGGTTCTTAATGTAGGAAAAGTGAAGCTGTTTCTCAGAAACAATGCAGATGAGCAGCGCAGGACTGTGCTTGTTTTGACAGCATATGTACTCATTCCCACAACTAACTGAGGAGCTATGGAAAGCTGAATGATTATGAAGAAATGAGAGTTGGTTGTCTTCAAGGGTATGGCCTCATATGTCAACCATGCTCCAGTGGCTAGCCCCACACCAATGAGTTATTGGCAATATAAATTGGGTTCTGTGGGTTATTAGTAAAAGAAAAAAGGGGCATGATTTTGGGGGAGTTAGGGAAGTAGAGGTGGATGTTGGAGGAGTTACAGGAAGGAGTGAGTGTGAATATGATGAAAGTACTTTGTATGAAATGCTGAAAGAATTAGTAAGAATATTTTGAAGATGGAAAAAACAGGAACAAGTGATCTAATGGGTAAGTTATGAAAATAGGAACTCATTAGAAGGGTGGAGGGAGTGAAACATATTAGAAGGTGGGAGGATGCAGGGAAATACAATTCAAAACAACTCTGGGATACGATCTTACTCCTGTCAGAATGGCTAAAATCAAAAACACCAATGACAGTTCATGCTGGAGAGGATGTGGAGAAAGGGGAACACTTCTCCACAGCTGGTGGGAGTGCCAACTTGTACAGCCACTTTGGAAATCAGTATGGCGACTCCTCAAGAAAATGGGAATCAGTCCACCACAAGATCCAACAATTCTACTCCTAGGTATATACCCAAAAGTAGCTCATTCATACAACAATGTTCATAGCAACACTGTTTGTAATAGCCAGAAACTGGAAGCAGCCTAGATGCCCTTCTACAGAAGAATGGATAGAGAAAATGTGGTACATTTACACTCAGCAGAAAAAAAAAAAAAAAAAACGGAATCTTGAAATTTGCAGAAAAATGGATGGAACTAGAAGAAACCATTCTGAGTGAGGTAGCCCAATCCAAAAAGAGAAACATGATATGCACTCACTCATATGCGGATTTTAGACATAGAGTAAAGGATTACCAGCCTACAATCCACACTGCCAGAGAAACTAGTAAACAAGGAGGACCCTAAAAGAGAAAACATTGTCCCCTGGAGAAGGGAAAAGGGTCTCAATCCTCTGAGCAAATTGAGAGCATGGGAAGAGGGGGAGGGAGCTACGAGAATGAGAAGGGAAGAAGAGGAAGGATGCAAAGGTCATGAGGGAGCAGAAAGTTTGGGTCAGTTGAAAAATAGAAGAAAGAATATGTGATAGATAGGGTTTTAGTTGGGGGGTGGTAGGAGAGAAAGGGAGGGAGAAGGTAACTGGGATTGTCATGTAAATCAATCTTGTTTCTAATTCAAATAAAAAAATGATAAAAACAGAAGGAGGGAGGATGCTAACTATAAGAATGTCTGGTAAAAGTAGGAAGCAATCAGACCCTTAACTCTTTACCCCAAGCTCTACAATACATATAATTCTGTATATACATATAAATGTATGGTTTTAATGAACCTTTTTTCATTTGGGTCGACAATGCTTCCTCCAAGAGCAAAAGATTGCCTAACATTTTGAGTCATTGATCAGGGTATCCAAGTGACTCTTGAAAACATTCACCCTTTCACTATTGCCTTTAGTTGACCCCTATAAGGGAAAGATAAGTCCATATTCCTAAAGATATCATATACTTCAGAAATAGGGCCCAGAGGACCCTGAGTTGGAACTGATTGAAATGTTTTCTCCAGGAAGACTAACTTTCATAGAATACAAAGCACTGTGTCATCTTCCAAAGAAAGGAGTAACCAGAAGTCCTACCCATGTATGATGCTTATACCCCACATCAAAAACCAGCATGGCATATCCTTAAAAGTATATTAGTGGCATGCATGTCTTTGTGTCTACCAGCATCTTTCTAATTTGACCAGGGTTCACTCAACAAGTGGGGACTATATCTGACACTGGAAACCTAACTAGCTAGCATTACTGAAAGCATGAGTATTCAAAAACTTACAAGAACTAGTTTACTAACCCAGGATAATACTTAACAAAAATCTAATTATGTGAACTTATATCCACAGAAAAGTGTAATCTTCACCCTTAATCAAGGAAAACTCTCCTCATAACAGATAGAGACCTCTACAGAAAACCACAGTCAATCAAAATGTATAGTTACTAGACTCATCCCATGGGATACATCTACAAAATACCCCATACTTATATCTCAGGAACATTATAAAAGAGGGACCAAAAGAGTAAAAGCAAGAATATCAGGTGATATGAGATTGTATCTCCTGTTAATTTCAGAAGCCATAGGAATAAAGTTTTGCAAATGTAACTGCCTAAATATGATCGGAGCAAGGATGCAGTAATAAGCATGCCAAACTACCTGGAGAAAAGATCTTGAGACTTTTACCCTACCCGAAAAACCTATAAGCAACTGTGTAAAGTGGAACACCTGGGTTTAACTGCAAGTATATAAGTAACATTATATAGAATGATCAAATTAAATTTGGAAATACAATAAGAATTAGAAAAAGAGAGTCGGGCAGTGGTGGTGCATGCCTTTAATCCCAGCACTCGGGAGGCAGAGGCAGGCAGATCTCTATGTGTTTAAGACTAGCCTGGTCTACAAGAGCTAGTTCCAGGACAGCCTCCAAAGCCACAGAGAAACCTTGTCTCAAAAAAACCAAAAAATAAAAAAATAAAAAAAAGATTTAGGAAAAGTGTCCTGAATTTTAAGGAAAGCAAGGAGAGAGAAACATGGTAAGGTTTGGATAGAGAAAAGGGGGGAGAAAATTGTTGTAAGTATATTATAATCCCAAAAATAAAGAAGGGAAAAATGAGTTTGAGTCTAATTTCTTAAGGCTAGGGAGTAGGCAGAGAGAATATCCTCAGCATGTATTCTGTGCATTTTAATGGGCTCCAAAATCTCAATTTCCATGGTCAATATAAGCTCACTCCATGTAAAGGATGCTGTGGAGATGCTACATGACATAAGAAGGACCCTAAAGAACTGAGAAGCTCCATTTGTAGCTTTCAAATATAAAACTCTACATTCTACCTTACCTGCTCAAACCTACCACTAATAAAGATCAATTCATAGTATTAGATATATATTAAAAGAAAACAGTCTTTAGTAAATATAGCATTAGTAGTGTTGTTTTGGTTAGAAATTTAGGATATCTTTTTGAAAAAAAGTACATGTTTTCATGCCTGTTTAAATCATTGTTTCTTAAAATGTAGAATGTCATATTCCACAGTTGATGATTATATTAGTGACTCATGTCTGGACATTCTTTGATCAAAGTTAAAAAATTAGTAGAAGATAAGTAAATAGACCTAATAGAAATAAAACATGTCAGAAATTATATGAGATAAAAATAATTACACAGAAGGAAGTAGATTTCTACTAAGACGTTTAGCAGCATTGAGCTACTTTCTCTTTCTTAAGTTGTAAAATAAGTTTTGATGGAAAATATACAAATGTATTTCTACTTTTTTATTTTTGAGTGGAAAAAAGGTTGAATTAAAGTTTCTACCCAATTATTAATAACTGTCATATTGTTCAAGAGTTAAACAAAGATCTGAGATCCCTTCTGGTACAATGTGATTAACATTTCAGTGTAATGTGAAAGGGGAGATTGCTGACAGAATCAACATTTAATATCACTATCAGTGTCCCCAGCATCCTTTCACTTACATGAACTTCATGCTCATGTAAACTCTGCTGCTGAGACTCTGGTTTCCATCAGCATTGCTTTTCCTTAGGGTACTGAAATGTGCCTAGTGGGTAGGTAAAATGCAAGAGATATCTAAGATTAAAAACATGTGAAAAGAATGATAATTTTGTATATAACATATTATATAATAATAAGCTAGCAATGTGTGAAAGTAATGCAGTCTAGGGGAAAATGACTCTGCAGTTCTGGTGACTATAAGGAAGAATTTAAGGAGAGTGACATCCTCAAAGCTTTGTTTGGAAGTGTGCAGAATTTCCAACAAATTGATCTTTAAGATTATTTTGCTTCTTGTCCCTACTGACAATATTTGCATTTTCATGTTTACTTACTTCTTGGTTTTATGAGACAGTGGCCTTGACAATATTTACATTTTTATGAGCAATAAGAAATATTTGGCTATTTCTCCACCTGCTTGGAGCAAAATGCTCTGAGCCAGCATGTGCATGTCTGTTCCCTCAAAAACAAAGCTTTTAGAAATTAACAGACTTGTCAAGAAAACATTGTACTAAACGAGACATAAAGTGACAAGGAAGAAAATCAAGAGAAGTTTGGCTGGTAAATGACATGGCAGCAAACATGTTAATAATGAAGATCTACAACCTCTGACCAACATAAAGTTCTAGATAATTGTCAAGATTTGGAAAAAAATTGAATTGCAGTAGAATAAAACACACAAAAATATTTTCTTTTGTAATTGAGAATTATGAAATGATGCCTTTGCTGCAATTACTTTTTAAAATTTTTTTAACTTCCCCAAGTATTGATATGTTATATTTTAATTAAATCAATGATAAGTATATTTTGCCTTGCATGTCAGCCCCATGTTGTCTCTATGGAAATTATATTAATAATGACTTTAATACCCTAGTGAAGCAAATTAAGAAAAATCAATGTAATTAATTTTCAATATTTTAATTAGACAGGTAGATGTCTTTGGTGATATAATGTTGCAGGTAGGTTTATATATTGATAGTTATTATAATAGAAATATTATCTTCCTAGAATGGATGCCAAACCAGATAAATATGGTAAGAAATGACTAAGGCAGCAATTATTGGGTCATGAGCTAGATATGAAGCTATTGAGGAAAATCTGTTCAACTACCTACTTCAACTGTTGAAGAGCCCAAGAGTAAGAATAATCAAGATGATACACTTTAAAAGTTTATGTAATTTATTTTAGAGAAAACTATATCTGTAGTCTTGATCATATTCCTTTCATATATATCATTTATATCAATTACAATAACTCATTTACCTAATTAATAATCTACAATAATTTGTTGTCATATTGTGTAAATGTCACTTGTAAATTTTGTGAATGACTAGGACATTGAGAACCAGCTCTGTATCATCCAAGAACTCATTGTATATTTAGTAATGGATTCTCATAGCTCCCTATCATATTTTTTAAAAATCTGGCATTGTGCTGTATAAATTGCTGGTTCTAGATAAGAAATCCCTTTCTGAAATAATGATTCAATACACATCTAACAGTAATTTGAGAGAATACAAAATAATGTGAATGTAGAGCCTCTGATCATGAAATTTTGTAGAACAAGGTTTACAATAATTATAATGTTTGACATTAGACTAGCTGTACTTATGGATATGGACAGAGAAAGTAAAACTGAGGATGTTGAGTTCCCCTGTTTAGAGACACAATAGCAATGGGAGATGTTTTCGGGAGGAAAATATTTCATTATAACATACCTTTGAACTGGAAGGAATTTGATAACAAACCAGGAATTATACATCCAGTGAACTTGGGGCTATACCAACTAAGATTGTTTGAGATTGAGAAAAAGTACAATTACTGTTACTGTAAAGTCACTACATTTTTATGCTCAGAAGAACAATTGATTTCAGGTTGTGACATATGTATGAACATTAAGAATGGCATGTCAAATAATCAGTCAGATACAGCTCAGCAGAGAAGCTATTTTAGTCGTATTGTTTACAACGTTGACACTTGTAATAATCATGGAATATTATTCTGGAACATATAATTTGAGGGAACATGATAAGCTATGAAGATACTCTGAAATATAATGGGGAACTGGGAAAAGTGAATGGTGACCTTGGCCGTGTATATTTGTAGCAGATGAAGCTCATCTTAAACAAATGTGATAAAAATTTGATTGTCAATAAATTATCCTTCCTATTTTTCATACTCTTTGAGATGTGATAGAAATAGCTGGATGGATTGGTGCAGAATAAAGAAAGTCTAATTAATTGTGTGAGTCTCTCCCATCAAGCCTGCATAGAACATCAGATCCTCAAAAATGCTCAATACGATAAAATTTGGAGGTAGAATACAAGTTAACATATGTCTCACATATTTAGTTTAAATAAATCCTGTTATGCAAATTTCCATTGATTCAAGGTAGTGTAAATGCTTTGTGAGTCTTCTGGAAGCAGCAAACATATGTGCCCTCAGTTTTCCTGCACTAATAATTATGATGAGGTAGGCATTTGTCCCTTAATGTTTATGATTTTCTTCTGACCAGATGTGGTTGTTTGGAAAAGTATTCTAGCCACTTGGCAGGTCAGTGAAGGAGAAGCAAACTTGTCACTGTAAGGGCCCAGCCTCCTTTGGCTGTAAATGAATTAATACATCCCAAGGTTGTCAGTCTTCTCATAAGAACTTACATTTAAGTCAAAGTAATGATGCCACTTAAACTGCAGTTCATTCTGCCAGCACTTGATTAGCAAGCTACTGAGCACAGTGACAGAGCAGAAAGCAGGTCTTCATTTCATTCAGGGTGTCATTAGAGCTTACACTGGCTCTCATATTACCATTATTACTACTGCTAATTATTATTTGTAAAAGCTGATAGGATTCCTACCATTATCTCCAATGGATAAGATGGCATGGTCTTTTACTAGGCAAGATCGTCTTGATCTAAGTTAAATAAATGAAGACATTATCCCAAGCCAGAAATGAATAAGAGACCATTAATTCTGAGATTTGCATGCAGAAGGTCATAATTCAGATGAGCTAACCTGTGGATAATTAAACTCAATGCATACATTTTCTAAATCATAATCTTGCACATGATTATATATATATATATATATACATATATATATGTATATGTATATACATATATATACGTATATACATATATATACATATATTTCTTCTCTCTCTGTATCTCTATGTGTATATATATATATACACATAGAGATACAGAGAGAGAAGAAATAACTAAATGAAAGCAATGCTAAAATGTTGATCAGAAATGAATGACATGGTACAAATATCTATTCAGGCACATATATATATATATATGTATATATACATATATATATATATATATATATATATATATATATATATATAATTGGCATATGATTAACCCTTCCACTTGTAGAGATAGCCTTTTAAGATAATAATTGCCAATCACAGTCAACCTAAATGCAAACAGACTTGACTTACACACTTTTTCTTGTCACAAAAGTGATGACAAGGTACATTCAATATTCATACTAAATGGAATTTTGGTTTCTATTTCAACCATTGTAAGTGTAGTGGTGTGAATAATTACTTTGAAGAATCATTGATTGAAGATCACCAACTGGTCTCTTCATTTGTCACTCTGAACAGTTATATGGGCATTTTATTGCTTAAATATGAAGTGGACCCCCCTTTACTAATTCTATCAAGGTAAATTTCATAGGAATTTGAAAAAAAATGAAATATATATTTTCCAGACAGGTTCATATTTTTGTTAATTAATGGATTTTAAAATAAGTTTTTGGTTTAAAATTTTTTAGGTGATGAATAAAAATGACTCAGAGTTTAGGAGAACTTGCTCCCCTTCAAGATTACTGATTACTGTGGATGCCTCACAATGTGGCATAGACTAACAGAGATGCACATACACACAGATAGAGACAGAGACAGAGACAGAGAGAGGCAGAGAGACAGAGGCAGACAGACAGACATAGAGAAGAGAGAAGGGTAGAGATACAGAGAGAGAAGAAATAACTAAATGAAAGCAATGCTAAAATGTTGATCAGAAATGAATGACATGGTACAAATATCTATTCAGGCACATGCACTCCGGTTTTGACATGTTGCATTAGCATAGTACCCTTGCCATAAATAATGAGCCAATTCTAATTCATTAGTAATAATAAAAGTCTGCAACCTGTGTTAGAGTTCAGTGTTGTAAATTATGTAGGCTTTGACACATGCATATTCCTGTAATATCACTGAAAGTTAAGGCATGAATTTAGAGCAATAAAGTCCCACATCCTACCGTTCTTTCATCCTTCCCTCACTCCAGCATCTCACAAGCAGCAACAATTTCCTCATCATTTTACTTTTGAAAACATGCACTATAGTTAGAAACAATATAGAGCCTTCTTCATTTGGTTTATTTTTCTTAATGATACCACTTTAAAAAACTCTCCTTGGATTTTGGGGGGTCTTAGATTCATTTATTGAAAGGATTTTTGTTGATTTTATGTTTTGGTCATCATGCACAACTATTTTAGAGACATTTCTTTGCAGCTTATTATATGTATTTATGTTCTCACTGTCTCCCAAGGACAATTTCTGAGTTACATATTAGGAGTATGTTTGCTTTTGTGGGAATCTGACAGAGTACATGACAAAGGCAGTGAAACAGCCAACATTTTGCACTCGGTGAACACCAAGTGAATCTTCATGTTGCAGATTCCTAGGCATTGTGTGACAGTGCAATATTCCATTTTTACTATTCCAGGAGCCATGTCCATTTATCTTTGTTTTTGTTCCTTTATATTATTTATTTTTTAATTTAATTTAGAAACAATCTTATTTTACATATCAATTCCAGTTCCCTCTTCCTCCCATCCTCCTATGTCCCCCACTAAGCCCCCCATCCCACAACCCATCCACTCCCCAGGGAGCATGAGGCCTTCCATGGGTGATCATCAAAGTCTGTCACATCATTTGGGGCAGGGAATAGGCCCTTCCCTGTATATCTATGCTGAAAGAGTATCTCTACATGGGAAATGGACTCCCAAAATCCATTTTGTATTAGGAATAAATAATGGTTCTGCTGTCAGAGGTCCCATAGACTACCCAGGACTCCTAATTGACACCCACATTCAGGAGACTTGGTTCAGTCCAATGCTGGTTTCCCAGATATCCAATTGGTGTCCATGAGCTGTCACTTGCTCAGGTCAGCTGTTTCTATGTGTTTCCCCAACATAGTCTTGACCCCTTTGCTCATCCCTTCTCCCTCTCCACAATTGGATTCCAAGAGTTTGGCTCAGTGCTTAGCTGTGGATGTCTGTTTCTGCTTCTATCAGCTAGTGGATGAAGGCTCTGGAATGGCATTTAATGTAGTCATCAATCTCATTATAGGGGAAGGACCTTTAAGGTACCTTCTCCACTATTGCTTAGATTTTTAGCTCAGGTCATCCTTGTAGATCTCTGGACATTTCCCTAATGCCAGATTTCTCTTTAAACCTATAAAAGCTCCCTCTATTGCCGGATGTTGGTGGTGCACACCTTTAATCCCAGCACTCGGGAGGCAGAGGCAGGTGGATCTCTGTGAGTTCGAAGCTAGCCTGGTCTCCAGAGTGAATGCCAGGATAGGCTCCAAAGCTACACAGAGAAACCCTGCCTCGAAAAACCAAAAAAAAAAAAAAAGCTCCCTCTGTTAAGGTATCTCTTTTCTTGCTCTCCTCTTTTCTTCCCCCGACTCAATATTATCTCTTTGTTTTAATGTGCAACGCTGTAATGACATTCTATGAACACATTAAACTGTCTCCCATCTGAGTGTCCTCTTTGATTGAGAATCAGTTCAGAGGCATTTCTGAGTTGTTTTTTGTCTTCTTACAGGTGGCTTCATAGTGTTCTTTGTACATTTCTGGATATCTTTGTGGGATTTGTGATATCTATATATGTATTTTTCAAAGTCTAACTCTCATTATATTATTTGTGTCCCCTCTTGATTCTTGCAACTTATTCTTGCAATATATATATATTGTTATAATGAGTGTGTGTGTGTGTATACAGAAAAAAACACTTTGATTTTAATGAAGTCTGGTTGTCATTTGCTTTCATGCATAGAACACATATTTGGTGTTTCAAAGACAAGTGAAATGGAGTTCACTTAGATTTCTCCCTATGTTGTCTTATGAGGTTCTAATAGTTTTAAATGTAATGTATTGATCTGTGATTAACTGTTTAAAATATTGTCTGTAATTGCATTCTGTCATGCAGAAATACATATTACTATCATATTTGGATCCTTCATTCAAAAAGTGAAAAGTCATTAAGGAAAAAGCTGCTGTGTTTAAGTCAGTGGAGAAAAGTTATGCAAAGTTGTTGCATAGTTGAGTATAACAAATTCCCATTCCCAGTAAGCACACCATGAGGCAGTTAGTTCTATTGGTGCCACTTAACATATGATATGCCCCTAAAGTTAATGTGTTCCTGGTTTCCTCACAGAGCTTCACAATAATCTTATAGATGGTAAAAGCATGTTGCAAAAATAAAAGAGAAAAGAGGAAATAAAGTGTTCACTGTCAGTTACTAGATTTCCCTTATTCAGCTACAGCCCAGAAATAATTAAAAATGAAATTATAGCATATAGTTAAATAATGCAAATAAGCAATATATGTTAATGAAACCCAAGTGGCCACTGAGATATTTTGATAATTAAGCTTAATGTCACAAAGTCATAAATCAGTTATTACTTTGAAGAAATGGTGAATTAGTAAGAATAATTTAAAAATTTATAATCTTGGCCAGGAGGTGGTGGTGCATGTCTTTAATCCCAACACATGATGAGGCAAAGACAGGTGGGTCTCTGTGAGTGTGAGGCCATCCTGGTTTACATAGTGAGTTCCAGGAGAGGCTTCAAAGCTACAGAGAAACCCTCGAAAAACAAAAACAACAATAACAAAATAATTCATAATATTTTTAGGTTATAGGCATTTTTACTACAATTAAGAGGTATTATAACACAAATATAATACCTGAAATACAAATAGATATATTTTGTGAAGTATGCAGAACCTAATAACATACATATTTGCTCAGTTCCATATGATTAACTTATGGCAATTGGAATACTAATGTGGAGAGAGGAATCTCACATAGAACCACGCATAGACAAAGAACTACAGGCAGCTAAGGAATGCTGAAAATGGGAAAATAGTTCTCCCCTGAAGATGAGTTCCTTGGTTCCTTGGTTTGATGCCAAGAAGTCAACTTTGAAATCATACACATACGAAAACATTGGATTAACTTGTTTGATTGTAGGTGTGTGTGTGTGTGTAAAACAATAGCAGTTGAAGAGTAAGGGACCACAAATTTGAGAGGGAGTTATACAAGGGGCTTGGGAGGTGTTGGGGACAAAAAGGGAAGAAGTGATGTGTTGTAATTTATAGCTTTTAAAAAAATTAAAGAAAATTTCAAACTTCATATGATGTATGGATGCTACTACATAACAGATTTACATGTTTAACAGATCCTACTCCTCAAAATTCTAATTGTTCTAATTGTTGATCAAGTCTTGAAACAAGGAAATTTTTCACTTGTATGGAAGGCCTCACCCTCCCTGTGGATCAGAAAGGGTATAGGATAGGGGGTTGGTAGGGGACAGGGGAGAAGGGGAAGGAGAGGGAACTGGGATTGACATGTAAAACAAGCTTGTTTCTAATTTAAATTAAAAAAAGAAAAAAGTTAACTTGGATGATTAAAAAACTCAAACATGGACTAGATCACTGAAAGTGGTATGGGTTATCAAAAAAGTTTGACATGGTATTGTATACATTCAAAGATTATTGGCCTTCAAATTAGTTGGTTTTTAAAGCATACTTAAATATATCTCAAAAGCCCCATAATTGTCTAGGGAGATGACACACTCTCTGATCTCATTGCCATAAAAAGAAAAGGACCCACATAGATCCCTAGAACTTGTCTTAAAAAGGCAAAAGGATAGATTTTGCTGTACTTGCTTTTAATCCTACAGCGGGGATGGTAGGAAAGGAAAATCCCTGGTTCTCCCTAGTCAAGTTATGGGCTTGTCTGATAAAACAAAACAGATGGTGCCTGAGGAATGACAATCAAAAGTGGCCTAGAAGTTACACGTGCGCGCGCGCGCACGCACGCACGCACGCACGCACGCACGCACGCACGCACGCACGCACACACACACGCACACACACACACACACACACACACACACACACTTTTGAAGACTCCAGAGCAAAAATAAAACTAAAAGTGTTTTCTCTTTGATTACTTCAACCTTTTCCTATTCATTGTCCTTCCAATTTTGACAAAACTTCCTTTTCCCTCTCTTTGTCTTTATTTCCTGATTTTCTGTATACTTTTTTCTATCCTTCTCCTCACCTTTCTTTTTTCTCCTTTCTTCTATCACATACACACACTCTAAAAATGTGATATTCAAACTGGATAACTTCACTAGTAAATTATTATATAGTTCAGACAATATAAAGTACAAATATTACATCAGTACAACCTTGTGGCAGAATGGGCTATCTACTCTCGATATATGTCATCTCTTTATGTAATCTTTTCCTATTTTCTTGACAAGAAGATATTACTATATACATACAGTTTCATTATAGAGCATCAAGTATATTAAATCATCACAGTACTACTTTTATATTCATCTGAGAATTTCTTGAACTTGATTTGTAAACACCTGAATTAAAAATTTTACAAAATGTTCAAAGACATTGCTTGAACACTGCAACTAATGGAAAAATCACCTGGGCATTGACAAGTTATTTGAATAAATACAATGTGCTACCAAGAAGTCCTTTTTCTGACGTACAGGTGGCAGGTTGGTGTCAGAGAATGAAACAATGTGCAAGTTGAAGGCTGTGTCTAGGCCATATGTGGTTGCTATTCTGGACCAAGTTTCCATGAGCACATGTCTCTCTCCTCTAAGTGTGCATGCTTTACTAGCATGCCTCACCTGTACTGTTACTGAGTCAGGGCCTACAGCATCTACAGAAAAAAAGTCAAGACACAGCCACAGCAGGAGAAACAGCTGCAATGGTGTCTTTGCCTATGCAATTGAAGAGAAGTTGAGATAAGTTTTTGAAGAAGAGTAGTTTTCATTCTGTAAAGGTCTTACACACAGTCCTGTTTTAACAGGATTCCCAAATTGCAAAATTAAAAAGCTGGCAGACTTTCCTTCATAAGGCTATTTACTGACCTTGCCCTTTTGATAACATTACTATGTGTTTATACTGAAGTCTATTATTAAAAGAACAAATAGTAGGAAAATGAAATGTTAGATTAAAAAGTTGGACTTTCAAATGCAAACAAAAGTGCTAAAAAAATAAGTCTTGCTATTTGAATATGGCTCTATGTGCTTCTGAAAGACGATAAATGACATCAAAGAAAATTTGCAGTGTAGATAGGAATGTTGATTATGTGGCTCTGTGGGCCTCTCCAACAACTAGTTTATGGAAATATGGCACAGGTTTTCTCTGCCAGGTACATGACTACATCCTATGTATTAATTAGCATATCTCTATTTACAAAAGAAGCTAATGAAGAAGTTCAGTTTTGACCATTTCAACCTGGTTAAAAAAAATCCCAGTATTTCTAATGACTTGTTGTCTCTTGATCAGTATAGTGTCTTTCATTCTTTTTAATAAACTAAATACCTTTTGGTAACATAGTGCAAACCACAAAGAAATCTCTCTTACTCAGATAACAGCAACCTACTGTGTGGTTTGGTAAATAAGAGAAGGATAGCTGATGAAAGCTGCCCTCACAGTCTGCTTGGTCGTTTGCTGTTTCTGAATGGTGGCTGATGGAAAAAATCAGGGCTCAATTTTATGCTGATTTTGTGCCCCAGTTAGCAGTGCTAATTGGGGCACACAAGTAAATTGCACTTGCCCTGTGGAAGTTTTCAGTTAGCCAACTAAATCAGAAAATCATTGAGAGCGTTAATCCATCGTGCAGTCACTACTTAATTAGGTGCAAAATCCATGTTGCCTCTAGGAAGGACAAAGTTCAGACATAGGATTTCAATGATCAGTTGTTTGGAAATACACATAAACATATATTATATATGCTACTTTCATAATAAGCAGGCTGAGTTCAAAAACAAGTATGTCCTTTTGAAGGGTAAGACCACTAGGAATCAGCAGTTTTATTA
Source organism: Cricetulus griseus (assembly GCF_003668045.3). Lineage (NCBI taxonomy): Eukaryota > Metazoa > Chordata > Mammalia > Rodentia > Cricetidae > Cricetulus > Cricetulus griseus. The sequence goes on from NC_048599.1 coordinate 126,695,784, forward strand.
GGGGTGACAAGAGAAAATGTCATTTGGTTCTTCTCACACGTCAAAGATAAATTTTCTGGTAAAAAATAAAATCATTTTACCTATAAAGAATGTAAATTACAGGGATAAACTTAAGAGCAAATGTTCTACATTTCATAGTGCCAAGCACTTGCTTGGGTGAAGGTCGGTGCCAAGTATCAGAGCCTTGCAGACATAATAGTTATTTTCATCTATCTGTTTTTACAATGTTTGTATTAATTACTTGAAAATTCCTTATAATTTACTTTGAGGATACTCATGCCCTAGCTCACATGCTTCACCCCCTCAGCAGTCCTTACCCCTCCCATCCTTTCCCAATGCACTTTGATATTATTTTGTTCTCTCCCCATTGGGTTCAGTTTATGTTTCCTGGCTAGTCTTGAAGCTGGAACATGCCTTTGTGTGTGGCCAATACATCATATATGGGTCATATTAAAGGAGTGTTTAGGATTATGTGCCCATTTGCCCATTCTAAAACTTTTCCCATCTTGACCTTGAGAAGGTCATATGCATACTTTCATGAGTGCTGTGAATTTACAAGTGCATCTGCCCTGAATTGTTTAGAAAGCACTATTTCCATAATGTACACTAATGCCTACTTAATACTCAAGAAGTATTTTTAAATGAGTGAGTGAGTGAAAGAGCAGGGGCATAATGCCTATGTAAAATGCATTTGAAACTGTGTTTACACTGCATTTTTAAAAATAAAATAAGATGGGTAGTGTATATATTGCAGTGTTGCTAGTACTTAATGTACCTTTGTCTTTGGTAAATGTCTCAATAACTATGACCTATTCTTTGCTTTTTCTAAAATATAAAGCAGTAGTTGAAGGATGTTGCATTAAATTACACCCTCCCAAATTCTAACTTAAAATTTTAAGTTAAACTTGATACTTATATAGTTTTCTAAAATTCAAAATTTATCTTTGAAAGAACATTGCTAACAGCTTTAATGTGATATGGAAATTTACAGTGCATAGATGGTTTTTATCATGAATAAATATTCCTTGTAATTCTAGAATTATTAACACCACAAGGAAACAGACTTTAGTATCATTGCAAGAATAGAGCCATATTTCTTTCAATGATTATTTATTTTTACTAAATTGGCCCAGTTAGCCATAGTTCTTAATGTAGGGAATATTTGACAGTTTCACAAACAATTTCAAATTCTTAGTATGAGTGTCTAGGTACAGTATTGTCCCAGGCACTGTCATTTTAATGCTACATGAATCAGAATTCTCCCTACTAATCTTCCTCTTTCTAGCATCCAGTCTTTCTCAGCTTCCCAAGCCATTGTTTTGCTGGCTTATTATCTTCCTCTGCTTCTTTACCTGAAACTTTTTCTTTTTCTTTTTATTAAAGAAAGCAGTATAATCCATGAAATCCCTCCCATTCCAGTTCTCAGATTCCAAATTATAGTTTCCAATTCTGTGTCCAAACAGTATCTCAAAATTGAGAAGTATCTATTTTGTAAGCTAAGTCTTTGCATACAAACTTGACTTCACTCCTGATTCTATTGGCTCCATAGCCCATTCTGTAGTTTTATCTTTGAGTCTATTCTGGCTTTCTCTCCTATATCCTTTTTTTCAAGAAGAGTTGTTGGTCTTATTAATTTTCTTTTTATCCTCCCACAGATTTTAGATTCCATTTTTGCCTTTGATGATTTCCTGTGTTGTTAGCTCTGAACTATTCATGCCATGTTTCGAAATGCTATCCTATCATATTTCTCTGTCTCTGATATTATGCCCTCTGCAATACCTTCATGTCAAACTAAATTTCTCTGTTTAAAGAATATTGAAGATTATATCACACTTCTGTTGTTATCCAATATTGCCTGTAGATACAATTCCATAACTGTTCTTGTAGCACTTCATAGTTCACAGAATGGATTTAACCTACATTACTGACACATATCTCTCATACTGTCCATGAAAAATCAAGAGAGTTAAACTTTGGTATGACCCAATGAGCAGTCATAAAACAATGAGCTCTGAAATTTTCATCTTTGTTCATTTCTCTTTACTCCCTTAGGCTTATCAAAATATTTTGTAAGAACATGCATTTATCATTATTATGTAATTGTCTATGGTGCCTGTCAGTGTTCATGTTCTCAGCCACAAATGGTAGGGACATGTGTAGAGGTCAGAGGACAACTAAGGAATGAATCATTTCCCTTTGAAATCTGGTAATTGAATTCCAGTTACCAGGCTTACAAGAGCTCTTACCTGCTGAGCCATCTTGCCATCCCTGGCCCATCACCAGCTCATTCTTTCTTAAGGATTGTAGAAATATTATCTATAATTTAAGGCTCTTGTGTTCAAGTTTTAAAAGACTGGAAGGTGGTATAGTTCGAGTAGATACATTTTCTTTCTCAATATCTACTGTATTTAATAAGCAATTTGTAAATAAACATGGCAGCAAAAACTGAGTGAGCACACTCAGTGTCCAAAGGGCTTTAAAAATCTTCAGTGTTTAATTCAAGACCACCTTGGCTATAAGCTGATATTACTGCTTCTATCTTTGTATGCTGCCAGTTTTTTTTGCACAGTTTCTGAAGTCTAAGTCAAATTGGCTGACTGTGATGATTATGAGGTCTTGAACTAGAATTCATATTGTAATCGAGATGCCTGGCTAGGACATATATCTACAACTTTTTTGTCATTTGAGCCAAGATTAGAAGGTTCTTCCTCATTACTTAGTTCCCTAATTATCGAGTTGAGTGCCAGTATGTATTACTGAATGGTATTGAAAGTATTACAATTCCAGAGAATATTTTGCTTTATTTTTCTACTTTCTAGGTATGTTAAACTATTCACCAAAAATGCAGTTTATTCCCTGCAGATGACATTCTTTTAGTGAAAGTGTCAATCTAAATTTGCATAGGGAATGAGTCATTGATACTTACAAAATGGTCATAATCCCTGCCTGTGGATTCAAGCTGAACAACATATAGAGATTCTGTTGTACTTGCCCAATAAAATACACAGTGCTCTCTTACATGTGGATAATACTTATTCAAAATTTTACATATGCTGCATTATATGATATGCTTTTGAGTACATGTATCTTTCTTAAATGTTTCTATAGTTTGTGGATAATACAGACCATACATACAGCAGATAGTACTTTTAATAGTAGTTGGACATTGTCATTTTAATAACTGTTATGAGAAGAATAAATAGATCCTCATGAAATTTAAGTGTCCCAGTGTTGTTCTTTGCTTAGCACACTAAATGAGAGCTGTTGTAGGAGAGTAGGACTTGATTTTAGGAAAGTAGAGTTTGATTCTCACCCTTGCTCATCCTCACATTGGGGAGCTTTGGTAAGCTTAGGAATCTCTCAGAACTTTGCTTATTCATACATTTAAATGTTTCATTTTCTGCATGTCTACAATAAGGATAATCCCCCATGGGTCAATAAGATTCTACACAAGGTCTTATAATAATTTCCTAAATGTGTAAACATGGTATGGCCATACCTTCTTCATCCAATGATTAGCATTTTTATTAATGTTTATTATACTGAAGCTAAATTTCTCAATAAAGCTTTGAAATCTCAGAACTAACAGTCCCTGATGAGCTCTTTCATACAAACACCAAAAGTTAGATAGACAAAAGTGGAGTGTTGATGACCAATTAATACTTGGAAGAATTTGGGTAAGATTTTAATTTGTCAGTACTCGTTTTTTAATTGTGCATGAGGAAAATAATATTTAATTCATAGATCCCTATTCATGTCAAAAGTTATAATGTGTTTACACTGTCCAAACATGCTTTGTGTATGACACCTGTGTGTGTGTGTGTGTGTGTGTGTGTGTGTGTGTGTGTGTGTGTGTATGAAAATAAACTGTGGATAGTGATTTCCTCAATTTCCATCTATTCTTAGAGCCAGGTAGCTTTGAAAGATTTCATGCTGCCTATAATCTGTCATTTGCTGTGGCAGATTGAAAAAGACCCTGTACTCCTTTATAATGTACCATTTACATTATGAATACTTTTATCAACTGCATTCAATTTTACTTTTGGAAAACTGTGTGTGTGTGTGTGTGTGTGTGTGTGTGTGTGTGTGTGTGTGTGTGTGTGTACATGCACGAATGTGGGGACACGCGTACATTCTCACCCCTATAGGCATGGAGGCAGCAGTTGACAATAAATTTCTTCTTCAATCACAGATGTAACAGATGTCTTAAACTCTGGCTGGAGTTCCCTGCTTTGGCTGGGCAATGAGTCCATGGGATTTGCTCTTCTTTTCCCCCAGCACAGGGGTTACAGAAAATCCCGTTCACATTTTGTTTTGGCTTGGTAGGTGGGACAGGAGCACAGATCCTCATGCCCAAGCACTTTACCTGCTAGCCATCCCCAATACCCAAAATCTTGCATGTTTGAAACATAGGTAAGGAGTTTTATAAGTTTTGAAATTCTGTTATATTTTGTCATTAGCTGCATCTTTCTGCTTTGTTGCTATCACAATATTTATCTAAAAGACACAAGGCCAATTTAGATTTTTCCTTTTTCTCTTAAATTAAAAACAATATTATTTTACATATCAATCCAGTTATCTCTCTTTCATATCCTCCAATGTCCTCCACTGACCCCCATCCCATTCTCCTTCTGCTCCCCAGGGAGTTGAGGCCTTCCATGGAGGATCATTAAAGTTTGTCACAATTGGGGCGGGGCCTAGGCCTTCCCTTGCGTGTCTAGGCTGTGACAGTATTTCTCTGTGGGAAATGGGCTCCCAATGTCCATTTGTACACTAGGTATACATGTTCCATTACCAGGGGCCCCATATATTGCCCAGGCCTCCTAACTGACACCCATATACAGGAGGCCTGGTTCCATTCTATGCTGGTTTCCAAGCTGACAGTCTGGGGTCCATGAGCTCCCCCTTGTTCAGGTCAGCTGTTTATGTGAGTTTTTCCAACATGGTCTTGACCCCTTTGCTCATCACTCCTCTCTCTATACAACTGGATTCCAGGAATTCAGATTTTTTAAGATAACTTTATGGTTTTATATTTTCTCAACCTCATTTAGGAAAGATATCTGTATAGTGACTTCCTAATTTCCTCTTTCTTCCCAGCAGATGAAAAACATTTACCCCTCTATTGGAGTACACACCAGGGGTCTTCTTCAGCGAGGGCACCTTCTTCATCAGTATGGATTCTATAACGGGGTTGTCAAGAATTTTCTGCAGAGTTTCAATGTGTAAGGCTTCTTTGTCTCTCTTTCGTTTTCACTTGCTGTCATGTAAAACACCACTAGATGGTGTTAAAACCATAAGCTATGTATTTTTATTTTATTTTTTAAAAAAATCAGTTTTCAAAGGAGAGTTCTTTCAAGATCTCAATGGCTGTTTCCTGCCCATTTTATTAACCAGAGAGAAAGTGAGAAAAATAAAATGCGATAATATTTTCCATGCAGCTCAGTCGTCTTTATGACATGGAATACCTTTTGGCCCTGAATTTTTTTCCAATGTGCTGCTTTCAAAATTAAGATGTTTTGTTAGGATAAATATCAAGGATAACAGTTATGAATCATCCTGGCAAGTTTTAATGGTGATCAGAAAGTAAATTAATCCAATTCTGTCGGACTCATCATGTCTCTTTTTTTCTTCAGATACAAATGAAGAGTAAACAATGCTTTTGCAATTTTTAGGTTAATCATGTGGGACTGATTACTCAAGAATGCTATTAACATTTAGTCAATTTATACCCTTCAATATGACAAATTAAAATTAATGTTTCTGTTTTTTGAGATATCAAATGGGTCATGATTTTCAGAAAAATGACAATTGCTATAGAGAGACAATATAACATTGTTCCTAGGACGAGTGAATCTGGTGATGTAAAATACCCACTTAAACCTCTCTGAGAAAACAGCGAAATAATTAAGCAAACTCTGATTGAGTCCATGTCTGCCTTTACTTTAAGCAGGTTGCCTTTTGAAGTGCAACGAAGAAGAATAATCAATTGTCAATGATTCCCTGTGGAGCAGCTGTGGTTAAATCTTGCCAATAGCTTAATAACAAAAGAAAGATATTCTTTTTTAGATTGAGTATGTTTGCCTGATGAAGCTCTATTTGATATTTTTTCAATGTTTATAATCAGTTGTTCCCTTTAGTATTCATTTAATTAGCTCATTTCAATACTCTAACTTGATGGCATATGTATGTAAATATATATTTGAAATCATCATTCTCTTTATTTCCGAAGTAATTGATGTAATGAAAATATGTAGCTATTAACTTTGAATCAGGTTGAAAACAATACAAAGAGCACATTTTAATATAAATTAGTTTATATGAGGGGTTTCTTTTTATTTTGCCCAATTAAACATCTCCATGATTATGTACTTGCACTTTTTCACATGGACATATGCCAAAGGTTCCCAATCTCCCCTGAGTGTCCTACCTTCAAGATGAATTTGATAATGATTAGTATCATCTGAGTGTCATAGACATTGACCTTTCTAGACTGTCAAAGTCAGGAGTTTGCCCTGAAAGATATTCTACCTTTTCTTTCCAGGCTGCCTAGGAACAGTTGTAACATGAGTTTTTCCTGGCCCAGCTAGGTCCCACTGCCCTTCTCTGTCCCCAAGAAACACACAAATGCTATATTATTTATAAGTTGTTGGCTGGTGACTTGGGCTTCTTATTCTTAAAACATAATTACTAATCTATGTATTTCCTCCTGGCTTTATCTTACCAGAGAAAAGGTCTGGGCCCCTTACTCCATTGGGGTCTACATCGTGTTTGTTCATCTTCTCCACAGAGAAGAGAAGAGCAAGAGAGCAATTTGCTGTTTGTTCTTGATTTTATACTGTTACTGCCTGCTAAGTCACTTCCTGCCTGGATCACATGGTGATTTATTTTACTACATTTCCCAGAATAATCCTTGTCTCCTAGTCCCACCTATCTTGCTTCCCCATTGGCCAATAGTGCTTTATTCAACAACCAATAAGATAAACATATACACAGAAGAACATTGGTCATCAAACAGTATTCATTTTAGTAAGATTTACATGATACCATGGTCAGTGATGAGTGATGTCATTTTTGACAACATCATGGCTCCTCCTTGAGTTGCTAGAGTCAAGCATTTTTAAAGCGTTTCAGTTGTCTACATTTTCTATTTTACTGAAACTTAGGAAGGAAGCTTGGAGTGCTTAAGGTTTTGGTTAAAATTTTCCATAAAGATTCATCTGATCAACAAAGCTGAAGACTATTGATCATCTTGCTCTACTCTATTCAATTCTGAATAGAAGGGGGATATCTAGGTCCAGGATAGAAATTGAAGCATTTTGGATTCTCCTGGGATAGTGCACACTAGTTTATATTGTGCTGACACCAGTAACACAGTAGTAGAATAATGCCAATGGCAATTTATTCAGACAGAGAACTAGAAAATTTCAGAGAATTTATTAATTTCACAAAAGTCATATTTCTTCTATGTTACAGGTTTGGGAAACTGTATTTTATGTCTCCTTTGAGTGCCTGTTACAGAAATTTCACATAAATAGAATTATACAGCCTATTACCTTTTGTACCTTGCTTATTTCACTTAGCACAGTGCTTTCAGGGCACAATGTGGCATGTTTAGGTACTTCATTCCTTTTATGGGTGAGTTAAACTTCACCATATAAAACAATATTCCAAATGTTTTCATTTGTTCACCTGGTCATATACACAAGTGGTTTTGTAATTCTATGTGGTGCAAATGTGTTACGATAATCTTTCTGCCAAAAGCCGCCTGAGCCCCACCAACACGTGTGAACTTTATGCCAGCCGCCTGCCCAAGTTAGGCCCAAATGAATACACAGAAACTTGTATTAGGTTCAAAGCTGCTTGGCCAATGACTAGGATTCCTCATCTGTTAGCTCAGTCTTAATTATCATAAATCTATATATTTTATAAGACTTATCGGATGCCTTATTGGCGTCCCCCCTTGCCGGTGGATCACATCGTGATGCTGGAGGAGCAAGGGGAAAAAAGGACCCTTCCTATTTCTCCTTCGCTTAAATATGAGTCTCCTTGCTATGTCACTTCCTGCCTGGATCACCACTTCTCTACTACGATTCCCAGAATTCTCTTTGACTCCTAGTTCCATCTAACTTTCTGTCTCATTGGCCAAACAGTACTTTATTTTACAATCAATAAGATAAACATACACAGTAGTACATTCCCCATCACAAATTATTATGTTTGTATTTTATTTTTTAATTTTTCTTTTATTGAAAATAGATTTTTTCATACACTTTATTCTTTATTCTAACTTTGGAGTGTTCACAATCAGGAATGGAATTGATGAATTATATATTCTTACCAGCAAATAAACAAGAGTCCAGTGACTCCCCATCCTCACAAAATCAGCAAAATTTTTTACATTATAGATGTATTTGTGATTGTGATTTCCTTGTCAACTTAAGACCAAAGCCAAACGGTCTTTATTAAGCATATCACTGAACTTGTGTGTGAGTGCACTCACAAAACAACACATAAGGGAGGAAGACATCTCTAAATGTGAGTGCAGCATCACTTGGTCGATGGGCCTGGATGTGACAAAGGGTGACCAGAAGACAGTTTGTGAACACAGACACACTCTCTATCCCAGTATGGAGATTTAGGCTGTTCTCCTCCTTGAAACCTCTTTGTCTTTACAGAGACCTAGGAAACTATGAGCTCAAACAAAACTCTTCTAACATGCTTGCCTGAAATACTTTGTCTCAGTCCTGAAAACTCTGACCTGAACACCATCTTGCTATTTAAGAAATGGTATCTCATTGTGATTTTGATTTGCATTTCCCCAATGACTAATTATATTCCAAATCTTTTCATGCAGTTATCATCTATTTGCATATCTTCCTTTGAGAAATGTCTGTTGAAATCACTTGCCCATTTCCCAAGGAGTTTTTTTCATTGAAACAAATGCTTTATGACTTCCTGATGTTAGTCTATTATGAAATAATTGTTTGAAAATACTTTTCTATCCAGTGGTTTGTTGTGTTCCTTTTTGATAGCACAGAGGCTTTAATTTTGATGAAGTTTAATTAATCTATATTTTCCTATGTTCTTTTTGGTGTCTCATCTAAGGAAACATGGCTTAACCCTGGGCCATGAAGATTCATTTCTATATTTTCCTGTAGCAGTTATACACTTACAGTTTCTAAATTAATAAATAGACTGTACTTATAGGGTCTTCTGTTTTTGATGTTCTCCATCACCTCTGGCTCTTATATTCTTTCTGCCTCCTCTTCAAATGGTTCCCTGAGCTCAGAGGGGAGGAATGCAATGAAGAAATCCCATTTAGAGCTGGTATTTCAGTCTTCCACTCCTTGCACAACATCTGGCTGTGGTTCTTCATATTTCTTCTCAGCAGCTAAAGAGGAATCTTCTCTGATGATCATTGAACAAGGTATTGATATATAAGTATAGCAGAATATCATGAGTAGTTATTTCATCACTACTTTTTCACAGTAGTGAAATCAGTAGTATTATTTGGTTTTATACTAATTCCAGGTGCTCTCTAGTCTCAGGTTCCTGGTCACATGATCAGTGTTGGGTATGGATTCCATTTCATAGACTGGGACTTAAGTAAAATCAGATTGTAAATGGAATTCTTAATTGGTCTAAGTAAAAAAAATCTGGAGTCAGATATTGAGGAAAATCCTGAGAGGTCAGAGAAAAGGAACAAGCCATGACACACCTTACCACCTTAAAGACTCCGTAGAAAAGAGTCTTTTCTCCCTGCTTATATCCTGTTTCCACCCTGCTACCTCACTTCCTGTCTGTCTGTACAGACCTCCAGACCTCTATGTTTAGCTAGTGGGAACCTCCATTCTCTGACCTTCAGACAGGCTTTATTTGTACAAGCAAGATATCACCACATCAGATATTGCTTGTTTATTACCATAAGTTTTGTGCCATCATTACCCTAGCATCTGGCAAGCAGTGTACATTGTGGATGGAGGGTTTGTGGCTGGCTTGGTGGTTACATTTCTCTTTTGGTAGCATGCAGAGTACCAAAGACTGAAACATAGAAGCGTATGTTCTATGTAGATGCTGGATCAACATCTCCAATTTCATTGAGTTGTGTAAATGTTGTTTGTGTTTATATTATGATTTCCAATTTAATGTCATTTATTAGATCCTTGAGTGTAAGAATGAGTGGGTCTCTGAGTCTTCAGCCTATTTTGGACTCCTTTACTTCTGTTGATTTGCCTTAACCAACTTCAATGTGATTGTTTTTGTTTTGTTATGAATGCATGCATGAATGAATGAATGAATGAATGAATGAATGAAAACCTAGCCACAAGGGTAAAGTCTAACAACTGAATTTTCACTTTTAACTTTAGGGATTGGAAAACTCAATTTTATACAATATTGAGATTGCTATATTAACTACTTCAAGGAAGGCCTTGTGTTAATGAGGAGGTGACCAACATATAATGGACTGCACAGCGTGTGTGTGTGTGTGTGTGTGTGTGTGTGTGTGTGTGTGTCTATATTTGGTTCTAGTTTGGTTGGTTATTTGAAAAGAGATGGTTATTTTGTTTTCTTGTTTTTGAGGGGATTTTGGTTGCTTTGGGTTTTTGCTTTTTTCAGAAAGAACTTAAAGTTGCTTGTGGAGGAGGGGATGAATAATGGGAAGGACTCAGAAGTGAGGAAGAATATGATTGAAATATATTTAAATTTAAAAATTGTTTTAAATAATTAAAAATGTATATATTGAAAACATAATTTATTCACATTTAATATGTAGATAAATATAGCATGTTATATTACAAAGGAATAAAATGAATTTAGATTGTTTAAAAATAAAAAATATTGCAGAATCTATTTTAGTTTTGTGTCCACTTTTCATTATTATTTTATTTTTAGTTTTAAATGTATTTCTTTTATCTTTTGAGATTAATATAATTACATCATCTCATCTTCCCATTCCTCCCTTTTAGACCTTCTCATATAATCATATTGTTACATATACACAGACACAAACAAATACACAAATACACAGATTGACTCCTGAATACTTATGTGCACCCTGCTCAGTGTGGTTATGGTCTCATGTATGTATGTTTCCAGGGCTGACCATTTTTTATCAGGTAACCAATTGGTGTGTTCTTCCCTGTAAACGGACTTGTCTCTCTCACCCTCCAGTTCCCAAATCACCACGCAGAGGCTTGAATTAATTACAAATATTTATCCAATAGTTAAGGCTTATTATTAACTAGCTCTTACATTTAAATAAACCCATTTCTGTGGTAATATTTTGTTTATGATATAATGAACAATGCTTGCCTGAAGATCAGAGTGCAAAGCTAGTCACACTAGCTAGTCATGAGGTCAGGCATGAGTGGCATACAACTTTAATCCTAGCAGCCACACTAGCTAGTCAGAGGCCAGGCAGTGATGGTACACACCTTTAATGTCAGCAGCAGATAAACAGAGGCAGATGGATCTCTGTTAGTCCAAGCTACCCTTAGTTACACAAAATTGATATAGTCTAAAAGAGAAACAGAACTCACACAAAGGTGATCTCAGCATTTGGATCTTATGACTTTAGTCCCAGCACTAGAGAGTTATACAAGATGGGAGGATATAGGAGCTGAGTGTAGTCTGATTTTTGGTGAAGAAGATGCAGTCTGGAGATACAATTTAAGGTCAGGATGACCCTTTTCATTCTGATCATTGGTAGAGGTGAGAACCCTCTAGTGGTTGACTGTTTCACAGATCCACTGCCAAGTACTAGGCTGAGCTCCGGCATTCTTGCTGAAGAAAGGGAGGAGGAGTTGTATGAGCCAGCAGGTTCATGATGGCAAATCCACAGAAACAACTGACTTGAGCTCATGGGAGCTCATGGACTCTGGGTCAACAGTTAGTGAGCCTCCATGGTACATACCTAGGCCCTCTGCATGTGCATGTCAGTTGTGTAGCTTGGTCTCTTTGTAAGGCTCCTAGCAGTGAGATTAGGACCGGTCCTTGGCACTTAGTTGGATTTTTGGAACTGTTCCCCATGCTGGGTTACCTTGCCAGCCTTGACTGAAAGGGAGGAGAACCTTCCTGTCTCAACTTGATGTTTCATTCTTTGTTCAAATCCATGGGAGGACTGCCTCCTTCTGAATGAAGATAAAGGAGGAGTGGAATGGTAGGAACATAGATGGGAAGGGAGGAGCAAAACTACCACACAGGATCACAACCTGCAGGAGAGGAAGGAGGGAAACTGCAGTCAATATGTAAAGTAAGTGGAAAAATTGTAATTTAAATAAAATAAAAATGAAAAGCATCTTGAAAGCATGTTTTGATTTTTTTAATACTAAGTAGCACTCCTACTAGTATCAGGTTTTTAATACCAAGTGTGACACTGATTTAAAACCAGTTCACCTCACATTATGTTTCCAAATTTAAGATTATCATGTGGAATCAAGAATAGCCAAAAGTAGGAGGGAAGAGAAACTTTTCTGCTACAATTCATGAAGGACTTATTTGAAATCTGAATAAAGGTAAGTGGTGAAAGGAAAAAAAAAAAGCTTTAGCTTTATCTCTTAAATTTTGGAAAAGAAAATCAGCAAATCCTGTAAGAGAGTGTTCTGGGATAAGTTGGTATGAAAGGTGTGCACAGACCTCGGAACCATGGATAGCACTGTCTGCCTTTTAAAAAAAAAGAAGCCACTTTCATTTAAAATATCAGGCAACTGAGAAAAATGTTCTTGCTCCAGACAACAACTTCAGCTATCCCAGACAACCGCTTCAGCTATCCATTTTGTACATTCAAAGTCACAGAGGAAAGACACAGATTGAAGACAGAGCAAGTAGGTGCAGACAAGGGAGCTGAAAAGCTCCAGGTGAGAGTAGGACAGGTAGATCCCTCCCACATGTACATGCCCAGGCTATGGCCCAGGCAACACATTGACAAATGCTACAGGACTCATCACTGTGCTCAGAGACTGAGAGCACCGCGGATGGTTGGGGGGAGGGGATCTGATTAAATTTGTGGTGAAGAGCAAAAGTGCTCACTTCTGATTGTGCACATTCTCCAATCCCCTCCCTGCAGGGTCTCACTGTGAATTCCTGGCCAGACTGGAACTCACTATGTACACCAAGCTGGCCTGGAACTCACAGAGATCCATCTGCCTCTGCCTCCCAAGTGCTGGGAAAATCCTTAATGGTTAAAAAAAAGAAAAATGAAGAAAGAAAATGTTAGCCGGTGGTGGTGACAGGCAGATCTCTGTGAGTTTGAGGCCAGCCTGGTTTACAAAGTTACACAGAGAAACCCTGTCTCGGAAAAAAAAAAAAATGTGTGTGTTGTAGAAATTTTTTTCTTTCAAAGATAATGCTCAAATAAAGAAAATTTGATCTATTTATGACATTTTTCTTTAATAAAAAATTAGCCTACCAAAAATAAATCAAAAGCATTTATATTGTGCTGGGTTTTAGACTATCCAGACAGAGATACCTAGTTCTACACAAATATGACTTTGTTTCTTTGCTTGTTATCAGCTGCTTGGGAGTGTATCCAACTCTCTGTTCTCATGATTTCTTCTCCAGACATCTTAAAAACTACTGATTTTCATATATATATATATGTATATATATATATATACATATATATATATATGTACATATATATATATATCATATCATATAATACAAAGCTTATAATTATGTTTCTAAATTTAATGCATTATTATTTAGTTGAAGGCCATGTTTGACTTTACATGGTCTCACTCAACATCAAGAAAACAGGCTTTTGTATGCAATATTAATCAACCATGGTGTCAGTCAAAAGCTATTGATTGAACATCTGCTAAGGGGAGAATAGTACACAGTAACCTGAAGGCTTTATTTCTTGGCCTGACTCAAACTGTGCCCTCAGGAGGGATTTGGCATATAGATTATTGTGTGTTCAGTTCCTGTCTTAGTACATGAAGTCCCAAACTGTCAGAATGAATGAGTGTTGGATGAAAGGAATATTCAATTTCCAACCACACATTCATTGCCACTGGGTTTTGAAACAAACTTTTATGGTATTTGGTAAGGTGCACCCACATTCATGTAAAACGGCTCATTCTGAGGCTGATTCTCGGTATGCTATCTCTGAAATGAGACATTCTACATTGCACTGTTACTTTCAATCTTGTAGAAATCTACATAGATACACTAATTTCTCTATTCCTATATTTTCATATCATTTCTGAACCTATGTAGTAGGATAACACCAAAACTTGATTCACAGATTTCCTATGACAATATAGCAAACTAAAATTCCATAGCATTTTACAGGATGTTAGATTTACAACACATTTCCATTTTACTTTTACTAATTTCATAAATTTAAGTATTTATACAGGTCTAAAGATACTTTATGTGTGACAAAAATCCAGAAATTTAAAAGACCCCGTAAAAAGACCGTAAGTTAAAAGAAATAAAGGAATAAAGATATACCAGAATCTGAAAGATTTTTTGAATAAAAATTTGTTCATGTAGGAATATCACTCTTGGTTTTTTTCTGGATATCCTGGTAGCCAATGTCTAATACAAATATGTGACTCTGTGCTTCTAGCTTATCTAGCTCATTCATGTGTCATTCTCCATGACACATTTTACTGAAATTCCTATGCATTACATTTGTTCAGCTTTGAAAAGAATTTCAGAGCAGGAAATTCCACAAAAGAATTCTGGGGATGTTGATGTCAAGGGGACTCACAGAACTCATTTAGACCACAGCATCCTTATAAAGTGGATATACTTATGGTCCTCTTTTAAAAACTAGGAAACTGATACAAAGATAGATTTTTGACTAAACCAATGTTATAACAGAGCTCATCAATACAGGTTGTTTAGTTATACAATGCTTGTAATAGAGCAAATCCTGCAGGATGTGTTCCAGACATCACAGTATATAAAAAAAGAGCATGTATACTTTCACAGTAAAATTGTGAGACAGGTATAGACATTTCACAGGAATCCCATCCAACTAAATTACTTCTCTCACTATAGTAATATTTTTGTTAGAATTGATGAAATTATCTACTCCAGCAGTAGCTAATGTTAAGAGTCCACTTTCGACGATGTTCATTCTATAGGCTTTATATATAGGCTTGAACAAATTTGCAAATGACATCTAAACATTACAATTTGAAAAAAAACCCAAAACATTCTATATATCTGTGCTGTTCCTCTTATTTCCCACCACAAGTCACTATAGAACCAAATTCTTTATGTATAGACATTCAGCATTGTTAGACTTCTGAATAGTTAGACTCTACACACTCCCATTATGGTTAACAACAGTTTACATATATATTAGAGGCTCCATAAGGTTATATCACCTGCTTGCACCATTGTCATAGTAATTTCTTAGCTGTTTGAACTATGACAGAAACACTTAGTGATATATATTTGTGTGAATATATCCATACCCCTAAGTAATGTGTCTCTTTGGTTAGAAGCACACCTTATGTCTGATTAGTTCCTTTGCTTGGTAATTCACATTAAGTATTGCTTCATGTATTTTGAGAGCTCATTTGTGTTTAGTGCAGAACAATGTCCCATTATCTGAATGTATCACAATTATCTATTTACCTCCAGAGGGAAATCTTAGTTGTTTCCATATTTTGGCAGTTGTGAATAAAGCTGCTATACACATTCATGAGCTGATTTTTGCACAAATTTAAGTTTTTACTTCTTTTTTCTTAGTGCCAATAATTGTGAATATTGGATCATACTATAAGAGTATGGTTAGCTTTCTTCAACAATAAACCATTTTGCATGCCCCCCAGTGACTAACAGTTGTTCTTTTTGTTTTCTAGCCACAACAGCATTTGGTCTTTTCCTTGTCATAGGGTTTGTGCTCCTCTACTAAGTTTGTAGTAGTATGCCATTCTTGTTTCAGGGTAAATTTTATCTACTTATTTATTTTTGCATTCCTTAGTCTTTCATAATTGGTTGTTTAAATATCTTGGAGAAATAATAGTCTCTATTTTATGGGAAACTCAGTATTTTTCTGTCTTGAACAAGTATCTTACCAGTTTCAGGCCTCCTTTAGTTTTCCTCACAAGGACTGGCTTATCTATTTATTACTGGGGCAAATTACCTGACTAGAAGCAAATGAAAGGAGAAAGAATTAATTTTCACTTATTCATGGAGATACTGTCCATCATATATACAGTATGGCAGCAGGAGAAAGAAGTTGCTGGTTACATTGGATTCACAGTTAAGAAGCAAATAGAGATGAATTCTAGGTTTCAGATAACTTCAACCTCATTCTTGAATTTGGGCCCCCAGAAAATGGAAAGTTATCATCAATATTTATGGTAAGTGTCCCAACTTCCATTAATATAATCTGAACTATCCTCACAGGCATGTACAGAGGCTTTGGTCTATGGAGATTCAATGTCTTCCCTAGTTGACAGTTTTGATCATCATAACCCCAATCTTGCCAAGTTGACATTAAAATACAGCACTGTTAAGTCATAGCCTTCTATCCCTATCCCCATAGGTTCACTTCTATCATGCCACAGTGTCCTCAGTCTAGTATCAGAAGTTCTCAGAGTATTCTGTCACTGCACTGTTTTAACAATCCAAGACCAAGTCTTGTCTAGTCAGAAACTCTAGGCATTCTTTTAGCTGTGAACAATTACATAAACAAAACACAAGTTCCATGTTCCTAACATACATATACATAGTAAATATTCACATTCCAAATGAGAAGAATGGAGGTATAGCAAGGAATGATCAGATCACAGCAAGAACAAAGCCAAGCAGAGCTAAAACTAAAGCATGCAGCTCCATGCTCAGCTTCTAGAACCAAGAAATAATCATCAAAAAGGACCATCTAGTTCTGGTACACATAGAACACAAATTCTCTCTCTGGGGCCAGGCTCCACTCCATTATTTCACATTCTATCAGTGAACTCCATAGTTCAGACATCTCCCATATCCTTTGGTTTCCATTGCAACTTAAATTTTATATTCACAGTATCATGCAGCTGTGTCTCAGATCCTCCCTAAAGAACACAAATCCTACTATACATTATCTTCAGGGGCTTTCTGAAAAGTGATGCAAGATTTCATGCCTTCTCAACCATGCATCATCCATGCCTGCAAAACCATTACTACAGAGATAATGGTGTTGTGTCTTCATTTGTGGAAGAAGTCTGATTCCCTTGGACCATAATTGCATCAGCATTTTTATGTGGCTCTTGTGGAACACTTTCTTAGATAGTTGTTTGTGAAGTTCATTCTCTACCAGCATTTTTTGTTTTTTATTAGAGTCTTTCCTTCCAAACAAATCTGAATTTTTATCCAGGCTCTGATGGTTGAGTCTTTCCCTCAGGATGATTTTTCTATTTTTCTCTTGCTAAGTTCCTGATTTCTTCCCTCTTTTCATCCACAAGGATAAATTCAATCTTTCCACATGATTTTCAGTCTTTTTTCTTAATTTGTGTTCTCCCTCTCTCACTGTACACAGCATTAAAGCAACAACCATGCCAAGTTTTGAATGATAATGGATCTTGGAATTGCCTTATCAAACAGATTATTCCCTTATTCCTGTATAAATTGCAGCCTCACTCTGGCCCCAGCATCCATGTTAGAATCTTTGAGACATAGATAAAATTATTTCATCTTTTATTCTGTGTATACATGTATGTGCCACCCTGGGCTGATGATCATAAGGCATGTTAGAAAGCAGGCTAGGCAAGTCATGTGAAGCAAGCCAGTAAGCATCAGCCTTCCATGGCTTCTGAATCAGCTCCTGTCTCCAGGTTCTTGCCCAGTTTGCATTCCTGTTCTCACTGCTTTTAATGATCAACAGTTATATGGAACTGTGAGGAAAATAAACTCTTTCTTCCCCAACTTGCTTTTGGTCATGGTGTTTCCTCACAAGAATAGTAACCCTAACTAAGACAAGTGAACTAAGATGGAGTCTACCATATCCAGTCCCCCACTCAAAAAAAATAATTCTCCTCTAATATTTCATATTGACAGGGTAATATTGACCCCTGGGGTTTGGATCATTGTAAGAACAGTTATGTGTGATATATGATACCCACTTATATCCTATTTTTCTACCATTTTAAACAAACTTACCAGTGCCCCATGTAATCTCTCTTTTAGATCTTGAACTTAGCCTTCAGAACTGTGTATCACACCCTTTTATTATATTTTGTTTTTCATGCCTGACTCTTTTTTGCTATCTTTATCTTCTGTGAGTAGTTTTCTTAGTGTCAGTGTTAAAATGATTCTAAAATGTGCTTTGACAGTTTGTCAAAAATTAGGAGGTAGAGCAGTGTATTCCTATTATTTCTAGGTACTCTGTTCTTTTGCATTGGTCTATAGATCTGGTTGTGTCGGTATCATGCTGCTTTTGTTGGTGGGGCTCAATAGAATAATGTGGAATCAGGTGTGGTGATATTGTCAGCATTAATCATTCTTCTTAGTATCAGTTTGGCTATTTGAGGTCTTTTGGTGATGCATATAAATTTTGAATTTTATTTTACTTTTTACTCTCCAAAGTGTGTCATCATAATGCTTATGGGAATTGTATTGGAAAGATAGATTACATGGTAATGTGATGACTACAACAGGAGTGCAGACAATCCATGAGAATAGGAAGTCATTCTCTTATACAGCCACTACATAGCCTTCAATGCCGACCTTCGTTGTTTATGGAAGATGATTTTCATCTCTTGGATTAGGTTTATTTGTAGGATTTTTGTCATTTGAAATTATTATGAATGGGTATTTTTCCCTGAATTTTTATTTTCTCTGTAAGTTTCTTATGACACATAGAGAAGCTATTGGTTCTGTATGTTGTTTCATACCCCTGTACATGAGAGAGTGATTATTTGATATAGACTTTTTGTGGGAGTTTTTGAGTCTTTAAAGCATGGGATGTGGTATAGGAAAACAGGAAAAGTTTAACTTCCTTTCATGTTGGCACACCTTTCACTTATTTCTCTTGTCTTGTTTCTCTAGCTAAATAAACTATTTCCTCCCCAACTTGCTTTTGCTCATGGTGTTTCCTCACAGGAAAAGTAACCCTAACTAAGACAAGTGAACTAAGAGTGAGTCTACCAAATCCAGTCCCCAACTCAAAAAAAAAATTCTCCTCTAATATTTTATATTGACAGGGAAACAATGACCCACCAGAGTTTTGATCATTGTAAGAACAGTTATGTGTGATATATGATGCTCACTTATATCCTATTTTTCTACCATAGTAAACAAACTTACCACTTGTATTTAATACAATTGGAGAGAGTAGAAAGAAGCCTTATCACATTTTTCATTTCACAAGACATTCATTTAGATTTTCACTATTGGTTAATGTTGGCTACCTGTCTTTCATACATAAAGTTAATTATGTTGAGATATGTCCCTCATATTGATAGAGTTTTGCTAGTTCCTGTAATTTTGTTGTGATTTTTCTGGTTGGTTGAATGAATTTTCTTTCCTTTCTTCCCTATTTCTATTGAGCAGTTGCTGATTTACTTCCTTAGAATTATGGCATCTTTCTCTGTTAATCTAGTAGTCATGAAGTTTATTATTTCTACTGAATGAGACTTGTCCTTATCCATGTGATTCCTTTAATGGTCTTCTCACTGTAGCATCATGGTTATGAATTTTTTAATTCTCTGGAATATCCTTATTTCTCTATCATTTAAAATTTATATCTTTAATGGACAAAGCATTTTGGGTAATTTTGCTTTTTTCTGGGGTTGGAAGTACACTATTACATGCTCTCCTGGAATATTAGGTTGTTTCTGAAGTGTGATACCATTCTCACATGTTTGCCTTTGTAAATAAGTTGATATTTTTTGTTTTTAATTTTTTTGTTATTGTTTATTTCTTTGTGATTTTTACATTCTTTCCATCACTTATGATGAAGAAATTATTCTCTGTTATTTGTATTTGTAGTTCTAAATCCCTCTTGTTGTAGGGTATAAATCATTTCATCCAGATTTTAGGAATTTTCTGCTATAATGGGTCATTAAATTTGTTTCTGTGCCTTTAGGATTTTAATCTCATATCCTTCAGCTACCACATGGATATGAGTTTAGATTTGTTCCTTTCATCCTTGAGTTCCTGAAGTTTGCAGACATGTTTATTTTTTAATTGCTGTCTGAATGCCCCGTTATCTCACTCTTGTCTTTCATCAGTGAGTGCTGTTATTATTTCTTTTTGATATTGTCTATTCATGTGTCCCATTCTGTGTTGTTTTATTAATTTGCTTGCACTTGAAGCAATTTGTTTTTTCTCTTTTGGTTTTTCGAGACAGGGTTTCTCTATGTAGCTTTGGAGCCTATCTTGGCACTCGCTCTGGAGACCATGCTGGCCTTGAACTCACAGAGATCCACCTGCCTCTACCTCCCAAGTGCTGGGATTAAAGGGGTGCACCACCAACTCGAAGCAACTTGAAGCAATTTCTGCACATTAAAATTTTTCTATGTGTAGTCCTTTGTTGTGCTTATGATCCTCACTATCCTTCATAGGGAGGAAGTGTGGTGGATGTAAAAGAAATAATAATTTGACAACAAGCATTATATTAAAATATAATTAGAAGCAATTTCTTTCTTCAATAACTCATGTACTAAGATTAGAGAAAAATATGCTAGAATAGTGTTAAGATCGATGCTAGATAATGATTTTTAGTGCTAAGAGTATTAACTTTAAAGATCTAAATATTGGAGAGCTTTGGAAAAGGAGAGAAGTTGTAATGAAAATGAAATATATTGTTTTAAATTTAAGAGAACAATGAGAAAAACAGACAGAAATGGTAACGAAATTCTAGGCAATAATGATAAAAGATAAAGCAAAATAACTAAAATTAGAGTACAAACTAAAAGTATAAATTTAAGTAAAAAATATAATATAGCATCAGCAATTCTTTCTTGTGATGAATCCAACATCCCCTAACTTTTCCTTTGCAGCTGACTCTGCAGATGGGAAGGAGTCTGGTATTCTTTCTGTATTTAAACACTTAGACCACAATGTATTCTCTCTTAGAGTCAATTCTGGCTTAAATGTGTCTTACATAGAAGTTTCCCAGACCTCAGCATCAAGTGATCCCCTCAATATCAACCCCTTGAGGCCATCTTCTAGGTGATTACAGTTTACACATGTAGTTTTCCATTGCAAACATGCAGTGGTAGAAATGAAACCACACTGGTGTTTACCTTTGTTGCAACCAGATTGTCATACCCTTAGTTCTTGCCTGAGTACACATTTGTCTGGAGAGTCTTTATCCAATTATCCTACTTCTGGTATTTTGAGGATTATCCTGCCATCATTTGCTTTGTCAGTGGAAGAGACCTAAGATTTGGGGATGAAATAGGGATGAAATATTTGTCTTCCCTGGCAGAGTGATGGGGGTCGTTCAGTTTCTGTCCTTCATCCCAGCCTAAGGAAAGGAGGCTTAGTAATATGCAGGTCACTTCCACTTCACTGGTCCAAAATTTTGTTTTGCCAGAATTTTCTTCTTGAGACCTGTCTGTCTGTACTCTGACTCTCCATTTCTCTCTCTCTCTCTCTCTCTCTCTCTCTCTCTCTCTCTCTCTCTCTCTCTCGTTCATGCTCTACATTGGAATCTCTTGTTTCCTTTCCAGATTTAACATTCAATATTTCTTAATTTATACCTTCTCACACTTTACTGTTTACTGTGGCTTCTCTCCTCCTCCTGGAGGCATGGATCAGATATTTTCCTGGGATACAATGTCTCTCATCCACAATCTTCCTGAAAATCCTGTGCATCTTTATGGATTTTTTACATTATTCATATTGAAATATATACATAATTTTCCCCTTTTTCCCTCCAGCCACTCTTAGCCCCCTCTTGATCACTTCTCAGATTGATGGCACCTTTCTTTGTTTTATAATTAATTATAGTTTTAGGTCATTGCATAAATACATAACTATAACCTGTTTATTCCATTTAATGTTGTTTATATATACACATGATATCAGACTTTCCCACTTTGTATTGGATAATCAATTAGGACACACACTGGGAAAGACTAATTCTCCTACTCTCAGCATGGATTAGTTGCCTGCAGTTCTTTATGTAAAGGTAGGACCTTTCTACTAAAATAAAAATTAGTGTTCCCAATAAAAATTAGTATGCTCATTCAGAGTCATCTAATTGGAATTGTCCAAACATGGCTCCTCAATATGTTGATGTTCTCCTATCAAAACTTGTGCTCAATTATTTCCTTCTCTAAAAACCACACATTTTGATAGAACCTTCAGCCAAAATACTGTAACTAATGTGACGGGTTATAGATTTTAAGACTACAATGGATCATGAAGTATGATTGCCTTTGGACTTCTTCCCTCTTTTGGGAAAGAACTAATTCTGAACTCCAGTTGTTATATTGTGACAAGGCCCCTGAGCGAGGTGTTAAATATCTACAGATGAGATTTCTTTGGACAAGTTCATCTCGTCAAGAACATCGGCTATAATTATGACCTAACATTTCAACTTTGGCTACTTCACTAATGCTTTAGACCTCATTATACATGAGCTATTTTAATTATTCTCTGTCTGAATTTCAAAATTAGAATAATCAATAATTATTGAATGTAAGCATGGAGTTTGAGATAATTTGTTACTCAAGAAAAATGTAACAAGAAAACTTTTTTATTTTTATTATTGTTATACAGGGAAAACAAAGATAATATAGTAGAGTATGTTTCTCTAATTTAATTTCTGTTGCTGCCATAAATACCCTGGAAAAAATAACTTGGCATAGGAAAGGGTTTATTTCTTATTTTACAATTTTATATTATAATACATTATTATGAAGTAGTCAAGGCATGAACTTCAAGCAGCTAGACACTTCTACATTCAAACCTGAGATAAATGAAAGCATACATGTTAGCTTGTTGGTTTGATTATTTTCAGCTAGATTCCCCATTATTATTATACAGTTCACAATTCTATGCCTAGAGAATGGTGCTGCCCACAATATACTAATTGTCATACATCAATTAACTTAGTTAATCTTATCTCCCCCAGACTTTCCCACAGTTCAATCCAATGTAAACTGTCCTTAATACAGACTATTTTCCCAAGTGAAACTAGAAGAAACCATTCTGAGTGAGGTATCCCAGTCACAAAAAGACAGGCATTGTATGTACTCACTCATATGTGGATTTTAGACATAGAGTAAAGGATTGCCAGCCCGCAGCACAGGCTTCCGGAGAAGCTGGTAAACAATGAGGACCCTAAGGGAGACGTACATGGTCCCCTGGAGAAGTGGAAAGGGACAAGATCTCCTGAGAAAATTGGGAGCATGGGGGAGGGGAGGGGGGAACTGGGAGAATGAGAAGGGGAGATGAGGGGGGTAGGGAGGACAGCAGCTGGGGGAAGTAGAAGCAGACACCCACAGCTAAACCTTGAACTGAGAATGAGGAGTGATGAGCAAAGGGGTCCATACCAGGCTGGTGAAACCCACAGAAACAGCTGACCTGAACAAGAGAAAACTCTTGGTCCCCAGACTAATAGCTGGGAAACCAGCATAGGACTGATCCAGACCCCCTGAATGTGGGGGTCAGTGAGGAGAACTTGGAAATCTATGGGGCCTCTTGTAGTGGATCAGTACTTATTGCTACCATAGGAATGGACTTTAGGAGCCCATCCCACATGGAGGAATATTCCCTGAGCCTAGACACAGGGCAGTTGTCCTAGGCCCTATCCCAAAGAATATGACAGACTTTGAAGACTCCTTATGGAAGGCCTCACCCTTCTTGGGGAGCAGAAATGGCATGGGATGGGTAGGGCGTTAGTTGGGGGGGGCAGGTAAGGAGTGGAGGGAGAGGGACCTGGGATTGACATGTAAAATAATTTTCTATCTAATAAAATTAAGAAACACCAAAAAAAGAAAACTGCCTACTACTCCTCATAAGTGAAACGCAGGACAAAATCATGCCAACTAAGTTGCTATTTCTATTGTACCTATAATTCAATGTATTAATAAAAGATAGTCAAAGTTCTCAGTTCATTTTTAAAATTGGTCAGAATGATTCAATTCTATTTTTATGAAGGCTGTATTGTTTTCTTTTATTTTTAAGTTTTAAATTTATATTTGTTTTTAAGTATATTATTTATTTTTTAATTTTTTACATGTATGGGTATTTTGTTTTCATGCATGTCTGTACACATTATGTTTGTGTATGCAATGCTCACAGAGGTCAGAAAATGCCAGACTTCTTGATGGTTTTGGGCTGGGACTCAAATCTAGGTCTACTGTAAATGCAGTCAATGCTATTAACAACTGAGTCATGTCTTTAGCCATATTTTCTCTTTTATTGCAATTCGAAAAGTACATTTAACATTCATCTAGCTGACTGAAAACTGGTTATTGGTATGGTTTTTTTACAAATGTCTTTACCAAATTAGAGAAAATGAACCTTCCCTTTAGGGCCTCATCAAGGGTGACAGACAAATGATGAACCTGTAACAAGCACATGGTTCTAGTTGGGTTTTATACAGAGAGTGTCATTCAAAAAAAACCCACTTAAATATTGGCTTTTATGAGTTCCAGCTTAGTTTCTTTCTTTATGCATCAGGTATTTCTGGAATAACTGATATCAAAAATAGACTTCTGTTAGAGCAACAAGTAGGGGGTGCAAATACTACTTAATGTAGAAGACAGCAGAAGAATAAGTTCCCAGTCATGTGTGACAGGTAAGAAACTGTCAGAGCTAAGGCTGGCCATTTTCAATTCTCTTATTGTACATGTGTGTGTTACATAAATACTGTTAGATGTTAAACAAGATAATATTAATACTCAGGAAAGTCCAGCAGCAAGATAGCAGCTAATGATGACATTATATCTCAAGACAGACACCCAGAAAGAAGACAGGCCCAAGGCATTAACTTTGTTATTATATATTCATATTCTTTATGATGTGTTGGTTCTTGTTAATTTTTAATGGCACTTTTCTTAAACGGATATTATTTAATTAATGTTCAGGTAGCTCAGTCTATCATCTTCTGTCAATGCTATCTGTCTTATATGTATAATGCTGTGATTTGTCACTTGGCCATTATATTACCCATTAGTTTCCTTAAGCACATTCTTCTCTATACTAATGAGTCAATGTCAAGACATCCTGTGGTAAGATCTTGACACAGTTTTAACTGAGGACTCCATTAAAAATGAGTCAATGATGAGGGATTATCTTGCACTCAAAGAAAAAGAGTAGAAACATAATGAATCTGGGCTTTGACATATCATATATCTTATGTGGAGACACACAAGGTTTGTTGGAGAACACTGGAAATATGCCAGGAGTCACTGCGGCAGGATGGTGGCCAGGTTGATGATGATACATTATCATTTTACTTTTGGAAACTCCGGTGAGGCTCACTATAGAGTCTGGCAATAGCAATTACAATTACTGTACTTCATTTTATTCACTTGGGCAAAATAATGTCATTCCATTTAAAACATACAAAATTACAAACTAATAATAAAGCCCTCTTAATGGCCCTTAAAGTGAGGAGCTAACCTTGATGATAAAGTGATGTAAGGTTTAATAAACCTTGCTTCTGGCCAAGTCCCAGGGAGAATGAATTCTGTGTGACTCAGCTATATGGAGTCACTGGTAACTGACTACTGCTTGGCATTGATTCTTTAGGACAAACAAGATATGACTCAAAAATGGGTAATATAGAGTCTCTCCATACCACCCGTATAATGTGCCCTTTATTTTGTTTTCAACTCTTAAGCTGTGTATTTGACTATGCCTTTCTAGCAAGGATTACCTCACTTATTCATATGAATTCAACATAGTTAGATGACCAAATCCTCTGTAAGTTTCTATGGGAAACTTAAGGCAAAAGAATGCTTCTATCAACTCTTAACTAAAGAAGGGGGTGACATTTACAGATTTGAGAAAGAGCATGTGAAAGACAACTAAATATCTAAGAAAACACCAAATTGGAACATTGGAGAATATAATTGGAGGCCAGCTTCTATCATTTGAATGCTTGTGTCATCTGAAAATCTGTATGTTGAAATTCTAATAGTAAATTCATAGTCCTTTGTGGAAAGACCTTGGAAGTTAAATAATTTATGGGGTAAGGGTCTTCCTATACCAATGTCTTTGCAAAGGAGCCCGAAGTAAGCTCCTTTTCACTGTGTTAAGATACATGGAAAAAGCACTCTTTATCAAGAAGGAAGCGGGACCACTCTACTATACATTGAATCTGCTTGTGCTTTGAACTTAGTCTTTCCAGCTTAAAATATACTATTTAATAATAGATTATTTCTTGGCCTGACATTATCAACATGAGAATGGATCTAGCTTGTGTAGAAATTGCTTTCTACTGCAGTGGTTGCCTCTGTGGAAAAGAGATGAGAGTAAAGAAACAGAAATGAGCATATGGCTTACCACAGTCACCATGGGAGAAACTACTCTCTGCTCAGAGTATTGATGCCATAGCCAGTTCATGTCTAGATCACTAAATTATCTCACTCACAAGCAAGGAAAAGAAAAAAAGAAGTCCTGATTAACAGAGTCCCCAGTTGAATTACCTAAGAAAAATGCTAAGATGGTCTAGTTTATATGCTTTTAAGCAGATTGCTTATTCTGCTATTAGGCAGAAAAATCTTCAAAAAAGATGCCATTAAAACAAGCAAGCTATATTTTCCAATCAAACTGTGTGGTTTAAAAATAAATACCTGCTGCTTGTCAGCATATATATATATATATATATATATATATATATATATATATTATGTGGAGTTCAGTTCATAATGGTATTAAAACATTTAGAACTTTATAAAAATATGAATTTATGAATATTTTGAGAAATAAAGAAATTGAACAGTAATTAACTAAAATTAATAAATCAGTCTTTTTAAATATGTCAAGACCAATGGTTCAGTGGCAATAGACATGTTTTGATTTAATTTCTGCAATACAGAATCAATGTTATTTAACAAAGTTTTGAGATTTCTTTAAAATATCTATTTTAATATTAGATTTAATTTTAGATTTAATATTAGATTTAATTTAAAATTAGATTTAATAAATCTAATTTATTTTAATGCTACCACATGGAAAAATTGGTACATTCCAGAACAAATTTTGAGCCATGGTGGGCTAAGTTAGTTTTAACTTCCTTAGTTTTCTTATACAATAATCCATTTGAGCTAACACATATGGACATAACCAAAAATATGGAGTGACACATAATAAAATAAAACTTATTCTCTCAGATTTTAAAATAAAATTTAGCATGAGAATTTCTATACATGAGAAGTTCTAATCTGCTTCTTCTGCTTTTGTGCTTGACATATTTGAATATATTTTGATATTTAGTAATCAAAGTGAATGCCAGAGCCCAAAGAATACTAAGCAACAAATAAAATATGAAAAATCATGTCACATAAACTTCTTAGAAATGGTAATGAGTTTCAAATAACTTGAAATATTGATATAAAAATTACATGCTATCAAACTTTACTAACACACAAAGAGTATTTCTGCATTTTGCTACCTGAGTGTTTGAGTAATTGGATACTCCTGCTGTGTTAGATTTGATTAGAGGTTTTAGATCCACTTCTTAACAAGCTTAACTGTGAATATTAGCTAACTATTTTTTAGAGCTAGAAAGTATCAGAGTATTACAGATAGATGGTTTATAACCACTGTTATCTCATTTTATCTTAAAAGCCAGAGGATGCTGAAAATACAAATGGTACCAAAAAGGAACAGTTGGCTTAATACAATACCACAGAGAACTGGGACCTGCTAAATCCTTATCATTTTTTAGACATAATTCTGGACTCAGAAAATAAAACTGCCAAGACACCAACTTTTCTCTCTATGAATTAATAGTGTTTTGGAAGCAAACATGAACATACTTAAGAACAACTGATAGCATGTATAATGCCAAGTACAAAGAAGACCAAGTCACACAGCTCCAACAGAGTAGCCAATAAAGATATTTTTCCAGAAAGACACATTCTAGGTGCTATGCTGCATCTTTGTGCATTCTCTCCTCTTTATTTTTCCTTCCCCTACCCCACAAGGAAGATGAAGATGGGGTATCAAGATAGAGGAGTTTGTTTCCATAAATCATCACAAATCATTAACTAGAATATTCTTTTACGGCATTACATGTGTATGTATACTCCTGTTATAATCTATTCCACCAGATATGATTACCACGTGTGTAACACTGGCTCAACCCTGACTTGAGTTTATTAGACACAGACATAATAAAAAATAAGGAGGATGAAATGTTCATACCAAACATTCCCTGTCATCAGTAAACCTGCCACTTTGGGCTTGGGAGTATAGAGACATGAATAGGCCAAAGAAGTAAGTATAATGAGCCATGTTGTAGAAATATATATAGCCCAATGCATTAGCTTCATAATCATTGGGCTGCACAGTTTTGTTTGGTTTTTTGAGAAAGGGTCTCTCCATGTAACTCTGACTATCCTGGAAATTACTGGTTTTGAACTCAGAGAGACTCTCCTACCTCTGCCTCTCAAGCATTGGGCATAAATGTATGCACTATCATCACACAGTCTAGGGCTCTTCATTTTTAATGCATACTTTCCAGAGCCATCTGGTTGCCTTGATTGCAATGACATTCTCTCATGGAAGGAAAAGGGAAGTTTAGGTTGATTGTGGTACTTGGAAGGAATATTGACCATGATCAGTGGTCCAGGCTAAATGGACCTTGTCTAGGCTGAACATTTAAAAGTGTTCTTGGTTGAAAATCCTGTGTATCAGGATTTGTCATGGTGCCTAGAGTAGTTTTGTTTATTTGCCTTAAAATACATGACTTGGGAATCAAAAATCTGTAAGGGAAACACTTGCGGTATTGCAACTTAGAATAAATCCAACTAGTAAATAAACAAATTATTTCAGCAGACAATTCTCAAAAGTATTCCACATGGTCAATCAATATTTGAAAAGAAAAAAAGAGATTCAGCAACCTGAGATATTAAGGTGATTTATAAATTATGTCACCTTGAGATTCCATTTATTCCCGATCAGTCATAATGGTTCTTATGAAATCAAACCTCAGCAAATGTTGCTAAAAATATAAGGGAGGAACAGCCCTGTTGTTGAGAAAGTGAATTAGCATGGGAGTCAGTAGGAGTTTTGTTGGACATCTCTTTCCTTCCAACAGAAATATTTCCTCTTATAGAAAGACCAAAGCTTATAAGACTTCAGAACCTCAGGTAACCCAGAAAACTCAGGAATCTCCTAAAATTAGGAACAAGACAAGGCTGTCCACTCTCCCCATACATCATCAATATTGTCCTTGAAGTTCTAGCTAGAGCAATAAGACAACAAAAGGAGATCAATGGGATACAAATTTCAAAGGAATAAGTCAAACTACCACTATTGCAGATGATAGGATAGTATACATAAGTGACCTGAAAAATTCTACCAGGGAACTCCTACAGCTGATAAACACCTTCAGCAAAGTGGCAGGATACAAGATTAACTAAAAAAAAAAAAAATCAGTAGCCCTTCAATATACAGATGATAAAAGTGCAGAGAAAGAAGTCAGAGAAACAACACCCTTTACAATCACCATAAACAACATAAAATACCTTGGGATAACACTAACCAAAAAAGTGGAAGACCTGTATCTTAAGAATTTTGAGTCTTTAAGAAAGAAATTAAAAGCTTTCCTTTCGGAGACCAACCCAGGAACTAGGTGAGTCTCTGCCCTTACCCAACTTCCGCCCAAAACAGCACTCACCTAGACCCCCCACCCTGCACCTACGGGCTTGGGGTAGACACACCCAGGCAGGGAGGAGCTCCTGCTCCCTGAATCTGCTAGCACCCCACTCTTCCATTCCACCGAATGACCCAGGAACTAGGGAGGAGACTACCAGGAGAGGCAAGACCATCCAGAATTGTGGACATTGAATTCCTGGCCCCCACACACCACTGGGTCACAAGAGGAGATAGATAGAGAGATCCCACCTGCCACCACTAAAAGAAGATATGGGAAGAAGACAGAATAAGATTTCACTCAACAGCAGAAAGACCAATATGACACCACCAGAATCTAGGGACTCCATTCCAGCAAGATCTGAAAAGCCCAACACAGAGCATGAAGATGAAATGGAGCTCAAAAATTATCTCAGCAAGATGATGGAGACCTTTAAAGATGAAACAAGAAAATCCTTTAAAGAAATAGAAGAAAAAGCAAATAAAAAATAAATGAAATCGAGGAAAAGACAAACCAAAAAATTCAATAAATGAACAAATCTCTTAAAGAATCTAAAGAAAGCCAAGACAAAACATCCAAACAAGTGAAGGAAGCTCTTGAAACAGTTCAAAGCATGAAAGCTGAATTAGACACAATAAAGAAAACACAGAATGAGGCCATGCTGGAAATGGAAAGGCTGGATAAGTGATCAGGAACTAGAGATGTGAGTATAACCAATAGAATTCAAGAGATGGAAGAGAGAATCTCAGCTACTGAAGACTCGCTAGAGGATATACATTCATCAACCAAAGAAAACCTCAAGTCCAACAAATCCCTAACACAAAATATCCAGGAAATATGGGACACTGTAAAAAGACCAAACCTAAGAATAATAGGTGTAGAAGAAGGTGAAGAAACACTGCTCAAAGGTACAGAAAACATATTCAACAAAATCATAGAAAAAAACTTCCCCAACCTACAGAAGGATATGCCTATGAAAGTACAAGAAGCTTACAGGACACCAAACAGACTGAACCACAAAAAGAAGTTCCCCCAGACACATAATAATCAAAACACCAAATCTACAGAATGAAGAGAAAATATTAAGAGCAGCAAAGGAAAAAGGACAAGTAACATATAAAGGCAAACCAATGAGAATCACACCCGACTTCTCAATGGAAACTCTGAAAGCCAGAAGGTCTTGAATAGATACCCTACAAGCACTAAAGGAGTCAACCCAGACTGCTGTACCCAGCAAAATTTTCAATCACTATAGGTGGAGAAAACAATATTTCCATGGCAAAAACAGATTTAAACAATACATATTCACAAATCCAGCACTACAGAAGGTTCTGGAAGGAAAACTCCAACCCAAGGAACATAGCTATACTCAAAAAAAAAGAAATCAAAAAAAAAAAACAAAAAAACAAAAACAAAAACAAAACAAACAAACAAAAAAAACCACTGGCAATAGATAATCTAATTTTACCAAACACAAAAAGAAATAGGAGGTTGAAATCCACATGGAATGGATGGATTTCACCACCAACAATAAATCCAAAACAAACAAGAACCAACTAACAATGGATATTAATATCCCTAAATGTCAATGGTCCTAACTTACCAATAAAAAGATATAGGCTAACAGAATGGACACGAAGACAGAATCCATCCTTCTGCTCTTAACAAGAAACACACCTCAATTTCAAAGACAGGTGAAAGGATGGGAAAAAATTTTCCAATCAAATGGGCTCAAGAAACAAGCTGGTGTAGCAAAACTAATATGCAACAAATTAGACTTTAAACTGAAAGCAATCAAAAGAGATGAAGAAGGGCATTTCATACTCATCACAGGAAAAGTCCATCAAGATGAAGTCTCAATCCTGAACATCTATGCCCCTAATACGAAAGCACCCCCATTTGTAAAAGAAGCGTTACTAAAGCTCAAACCACACATAAAACCACACACTCTTATAGTAGGAGACTTCAACACCCCCCTTACACCACTAGACAGGACCACCAGACAGAAACTTACCAAAGAAACAAAGGATCTGACAGAAGTTTTGACCCAACTGGGTTTAACAGATATCTATAGAACATTCCATCCAAACACAAAAGAATATACCTTCTTCTCAGAGCCACATGGAACCTTCTCAAAAATTGACCACATAGTTGGCAGCAAAGCACACCTCACAGTTACAAAAGAATTGAAATAACCCCCTGTATCTTATCAGACCACCATGCATTAAAGCTAGAATTCAACAGCAATACGAATTGCAGAAAACCTACATTCGCGTGGAAAATGAATAACACCCAATTGCACCATTCCTGGGTTGAGGAAGAAATAAAAAATGAAATTAAAGACTTCTTAGAATTTAATGAGAATGTATACACCACATACCCAAACTTATGGGACACTCTGAAAGCAGTGCTAAGAGGGAAGATCATAGCACTAAGTGCCCACATGAAGAAACTGGAGGAAAGTCACATTAGAGAATTGACAGAACAACTGAAAGATTTAGAGCAAAAAGAAGCAAACACACCAAGGAGGAATAGACGCCAGGAAATAATCAACCTGAGAGCTGAAATCAACAATGTAGAAACTAGGAAAACAGTACAAAGAATCAATGAAACAAAGAGTTGGTTCTTTGAGAAGATCAATAAGATAGACAAACCTCTAGCCAAACTAACCAAAAGGCAGAGAGAGAGCATGCTAATTAACAAAATCAGAAATGAAAAGGGGAATATAACAACAGACACTGAGGAAGCCTTTCCTCTAAAATCAGGAACAAGACAAGGCTGTCCACTCTCTCCATATCTCTTCAATATTGTACTTGAAGTTCTGGCTATAGCAATAAGACAAGAAAAGGGGATCAAAGGGATACAAATTGGAAAGGATGAAGTCAAACTTTCACTATTTGCAGACAACATGATAGTCTACATTATTGACCTGAAAAACTCTACCAGGGAAATCCTAGGGCTGATAAACACCTTCAGCAAGGTAGCAGGATACAAAATTAACTAAAAAAAAATCAGTAGCCTGTTATGATAAATATTTCTGCCAAAAGCTGCCTGAGCCTGACCACCATTTTTGTGCTTTACGCCAGCTGCCTGCCCAAGTTAGACCCAAATGAATACACAGAAACTTTTATTAGGTTCAATGCTGCTTTGCCAATGACTAAGATTCTCATCTGTTAGCTCAGTTTCAATTATCATACATCTATATATTTTATAAGACTTATCTTATCAGACGCCTTATTGGCATCCCTCCTTGCTGGTGGATCACATCGTGCCGCTGGAGCAGGAGCAGAGGGGAGAAGGGAGACCTTCCTGTTTCTCCTTCACTTAAATATGAGTCTCCTTGCTGTGTCACTTCCTGCCTGGATCAGCACTTCTCTACTACATTTCACAGAATCCTCTTTGACTCCTAGTCCATTCTACTTGCTGTCTCATTGGCCAAACAGTATTTTATTTAACAATGAAAAAGATAAACATACACAGAAGTACTTCCCCCATCAGTAGACCTACTATATACAGATGATAAATCCAATGAGAAAGAAATCAGGGAAACATCACCTTTGACAATATCCACAAACAACATAAAATATCTTGGGGTAACACTAACCAAAAAAGTGAAAGACCTGTGCAATAACAACTTTGAGATTTTAAAGAAAGAAATTAAAGAAGATACCAGAAAATGGAAAGATCTCCCATGCTCTTGGATAGGTAGAATTAACATAGTAAAAATGGCAATCCTGCCAAAAGCAATCTACAGATTCAATGCAATCCCCATCAAAATCCCAACACAGTTTTTAACAGACATTGAAAGAACAAAATTCAACTTTATATGGAAAAATAAAAAACCCAGGATAGCCAAAACAACTCTTTACAATAAAGGATCTTCTGGGGTCATCACCATCCCCGACTTCAAGCTCTACTATAGAGCCATAGTTCTGAAAACAGCTTGGTATTGGCACAAAAATAGACAGATAGACCAGTGGAATCCAATTGAAAACCCTGATATTGACCCACACACCTACGAATACCTTATTTTTGACAAAGGTGCTAAATCTATACAATGGAAAAAAAGATAGCATCTTCAACAAACGGTGCTGGTACAATTGGATTCAGACATGCAGAAAATGGCAGATAGATCCACACTTGTCACCATGCACAAAATTTAAGTGCAAATGGATCAAAGATCTCAGCATAAATCCAGCCACACTGAACCTTCTAGAAGAGAAAGTGGGAATTACCCTTGAACAAATTGGCACAGGAGACTGTTTCCTGAACATTAGGCCAGTAGCACAGACGTTGAGGTCTGCAATTAATAAATGGGACCTCCTGAAACTGAGAAGCTTCTGCAAGGCAAAGGAAACAGTCAGTAGGACAAAACGACCACCCACAGAATGGGAAAAGATCTTCACCAATCCCACATCTGACAGAGGACTGATTTCCAAAATATATAAGGAGCTCAAGAAGCTAGCCACCAAAACACCAAACAATGAAATTAAAATGTGGGGTGCAGAACTAAATAGAGAATTCTCAACAGAGGAATCTGAAATGGCTGAAAGACACTTAAGAAAGTGCTCAAAATCCTTGGCCATCAGAGAAATGCAACTCAAAACAACTCTGAGATACCACCTCACACCTGTCAGAATGGCTAAAATCAAAAATACCAATGACAATCTATGCTGGAGAGGATGTGGAGAAAAAGGAACACTCCTCCATTGCTGGTGGGAGTGGGAACTTGTAAGACCACTCTGGAAATCAGTATGGCGGTTGCTCAGAAAAATGGGAATCAGTCTACCTCAAGATCCAGCCATTCCTCTCTTGGGTATATACCCAAATAGTGCATGTTCATACAACAAGGACATATTTTCAGCCATGGTCATAGCAGCATTGTTTGTAATAGACAGAACCTGGAAGCAACGTAGATGCCTCTCAACTGAAGAATTGATTGAGAAAATGTGGTACATTTATACAATGGAGTATTACTCAGCAGAAAAAAGTTATGGAATCTTGAAATTTGCAGGCAAATGGATGGAACTACAAGAAACCATCCAGAATGAGGTAAGCCAGTCACAAAAAGACAAACATGGTATGTACTCACTCATATATGAATATTAGACATACAGCAAAGGATTACCAGCCTATAATCCTCTTCACCAAAGAAACTAGGAAGCATGAAGGACTCTAAGGGATAAATGATCCCCAGGAATGGAAGCGGCAGGAACTCCTGAACTAATTGGGAGCATTAGGGTAGGGGGGAAGGAGCTGCTACAATAAGAGCAAGAAAAGAGTAGTAGAGGAGAGGAAATGGAGGGACAGAAATATTGAGTTGGAAAGAGAGCAGGATGAGAGATACCATATCAGAGGGAGCCACTATAGGTCCGAGAAGACATCTGGAACCAGGGAGATCACCAGAGACCTACAAGGATGACACGACCTGACAATCCAGGCAATGGTGGAGAGGATAACCTAAAAGCCCTTCCCCTAAAATGAGATTGATGACTTCTCTTTATGCCATCCTAGAGCCTTCACCCAGTGGCTGATGGAAGCAGAGACAGACATCCACAGATATACACTGAGCTGAAATCGGGAATTTAGTTGAAGAGAGGGAGGAATGAAGAACGAAGGGGTCTGTACTAGGTTGGAGAAACCCACAGGAATAGTTGGCCTGAACAAGGGATAGCACATCAACCCCAGATGCTGTCTGGGAGGCCAGTGCAAGTCTGATCCAGAAGCCTGAACATGGATGTCAATAAGGAGGCCTCTGCACTCCAGGGAGCCTCTGGTGGTGGATTAGTATTTTTCCCTGGTGCAAGAAGGACTTTGAGAGCCCATCCCACGTGACGGGTTACACTTTGGCCCTGGACACATGGGGAAGGTCTCAGGACCAGCACAGGAAGATTTGGTGGACTTTGCAGAGCCCCTGATGAGGGCCCTACCCTGCCTGGGGAGTGGTGGGTGGATGGGGTGGGGGGTAGTTTGGGGGTGGGGGAGGAGGTATGGTGGTGAGGGGAAGGAGAGGGAGAAGGGACTTACATGTGAAACAAGCTTGTTCCCTAACAAGAACTAATAAATAAATTAAAAAAAAAATCAGTCAACCTTGACAGATCTAGGAGGGACCTACATCGCCCTTCCACACCTGCTGAACTATGGGCAACAGATGGATTGTGGGAGAATGCAGATATTGTTTTAAATTCTGTACCCATTGATGGGTGTTGGGAGCCAAATATCAGGGCCTGGCATGAGATCCTAGGCCATGCTTGGCAGGTCACATAGTTAACCTTTACATAACAGCTCCTTAGAACCTCAGCTCAAGAAAAGAAACAACTTGACCCAGTCCTCCACCCACAGGCTCAGTCACCTAGGCAACCCTTCCTGGTCCTCTTACTCATGAACTCTTTACCCTGCCAAACATCCTCTCTGTGGCTTCCTAATATCCTCCCTATACTAACACCTTGTGCAGAAACAACCCATTCTGCCCCTCCCCATATCCTGAGTATATAAGCTAGGCTGAGAAAAGTAAAGTTTGCCACTTGATCAGAAAAAAAAAGAAAGAAATTAAAGAAGACACCAGAAAATGGAATGATTTCTCATGCTCTTGGATAGGGAGGATCAACATAGCCACACTAAACCTCTTAGAAGACAAGATAGGTGATACCCTTGAACAAATTGCCACAGGAGACAGCTTTCTGAACATAACACTGATAGCACAGACACTGAGATTTACAATTTAATAAATGGGACTACTGAAACTGAGAAGCTTCTATAAGGCAAAGGATACAGTCAACAAGACAAAACAGCAACCAACAGAATGGGAAAAGAGATTCACCAACCCCACATCTGACAGAGAACTTATTTCCAAATATAGAGAGAACACAAGAAGCTAGTCTCCAAAACACCAACTAATCCAATTAAAAAGTGGGGTACAGAACTAAATAGACAATTCTCAATAGAGGAATCTAAAATGGCTGAAAGACACATAAGAAAGTGTTCAACATCCTTAACCATCAGGGAAATGCAAATCAAAACAACTCTGAGATACCATCTTACTCCTGTCAGAATGGCTAAATTCAAAAATACCAATGACAGTTTATGCTGAGGATGATGTGGAGAAAGGGGATCATTCATCCATTGCTGTTGGGACTGCCAACTTGTACAGCCACTTTGGAAATCAGTTTGGCAGTTCCTCAGGAAAATGGGAATCAATCTACCACAAGATCCAGCAATTCTACACTTAGGCATATATCCAAAAGTTGCACATTCATACAGCAACAACATCTGTTCAACCATGTTCATAGCAGCATATTTGTAAGAGCCAGAAACTGGAAACAACCTAGATGCCCTGTCCCGCGCGCTATGTTCTCGCTGGCAAGAATCACGCAGGACACTCGGATCCTTCTGCAGGAAAGCTTTAATGCATCTTGAGAGTGGGAGAGCATAAGCTTACCAGAGCAGAGACCCCGAGCCAAGAATCCCGTCCCTTAATAAAGGCTGGCAGCGGCTGCCTGGGACGTGTCACCCTATGAATGGCTTCAGCTCCTCAGGCCATATGAGCCACGGGATAGGCAGAGATCAAAGAAATGGAAATTACCCAGCGCCTGCGAAATAATTTACATTCGGTGCCTGCAGGCACCATCATTGTAATGGAGAATGCAGGGACGGCTCCCTACAATGCCCCTCAACTGAAGAATGGATGGAGAAAATGTGGTACATTTACACAATGGAGTACTACTCAGTGGAAAAAACAACAACAACAACAATGGAATCAAGAAATTTGAGAGCAACTGGAAGGAACTAGAAGAAACCATCCTGATTGAGATAACCCAGTTTGCAAAAACACAAAATGGTATATACTCACTCATATATGGATTTTAGACCTAGAGCAAAGAAGTAGCAGCCTACAATCCACAACACCAGAGAAGATACCAACAAGAAGTTCCCTAAAAGAGACATACATGGTCCCCCAGAGAAGGTGAAAGGGACAAGATCGCCTAAACTAATGGGGAACATGAATGGAGGGGAGAGGGAGTTAGAAGAAAGAGCAGGTGAGAAGAGGAGGGGAGAGGAGGACATGAGGGAACAGGGAGATCTAGTCAGGGGAAGAATAGAGGAGAGCAAGAAAGAGATACCATCATAGAGGGAGCCATTTTATGTTTAAAGAGAATTCTGGCAGTAGAGAAATATCCAGAAATCTACAAGGTTGACCCCAACCAGCAATCTAAGCAATAGTGAAGATGAAACCTGAAATACCCTTCTCTGATAATGAGATTGATGACTACTTTATAGGACATCCTAGTGCCTTCATCCAGTAGCTGATGGAAGCAGAGGCAGACACCCACAGCTAAACACTGAGCTGAAATCTGGACTCCAGTTGCAGAGAGGGAGGAGTGATAAACAAAGTGGTCAAGACCAGGCTGGAGAAACGACAGAGACAGAAGACCTGAACAAGGGGTTACTTATGGAACCCAGACTGATAGCTCAGATACCAACATAAGACTCTCCCAGACCCCCAGAAGGAGGAAGTCAGTTTAGAAGTCTGGACAATCTATGGGGCCATTGCTAGTGGATCAGTATTTACCCCTAGTACACAAGTGAACTTTGGGAACCCTTTCCTCATAGAGGGATACTCTCTCAAACAAGACACACTGGGGAGGGTCTAAGCCCTGCTCCAAATAATATGACAGATTTTGAAGATCCCCATGGATGGCCTCATCCTCCCTGGGAAGCAGAAAGGGGTTTGGATAAGGGGTTGGTGGGGCAGAGGTGAAGTGGTGGAAGAGGGAACTGAAATTGCCATGTGAATGAAGCTTGTATCTAATTTAAATTTAAAAAAAGGAAGAAAAAGAAAAAAGGGGGGAAACTTGCAAAAAAAAAGTTTCAGTGATCATGTTGTGTCTTCACATCAATAGAAACTCTAAGTAAGATAATAGGCAAATAATGATTGGGATCATTTTCCTTGGCATCTCTTCATCCTAAACCCTTCCCATAATGGCTAGGTATTTTCAGAATACAGACTGAAATGGAAATGACATGGTGAAAAAGAAATAGCTACGAAAATCAAAGCAAATACAGACATTCTAATATGGATGGAGTTAAACTCACAGGGCTCAAGTGTAACAGCTCCCAAATAAAGACATACAAACTTAATATTAGTTGTGAATGCTCAGCCTAATCTTATACTTGTCCCACTAGCTCTTATAGCTTAATTTAACCTGTTTCTCTTCGCCTACATTTTACCTCATGGCTTTTTCTATTTCTTTCATATGTATGTCCTACTTCATGTATGTCTCTCTGGCTGGCTGGCTGGCAGCTGCCTGACCCTAGGTAAATCTTTTTCTTTCTCCCTTGTTCTTTCCTCCCGTCTCCCCAGAGCCTAGCTCTCTCCTACTTATTCTCTCTGACCATCAGCCCTACCTATCCCTCTACTGTGTGGCTATTGTTCATTCAGCTTTTTATGAGACCAATCAAGTGCCTTAGGCTGGCTATGTGAACCAGCAACACATCCTTACATAATTAAACAAATGCAGGATAAACAAAAGAAACACAACTTTACATAAATAAACAAATTCAGAATACACAAATGTAATACAATTTTACATAGTTAAAGTAATATTCCACAACACTTCATGATACAAAAAGAACTCCAGGTAGCTAAGGAATACTGAGAGCTGGAGAAAAATTTTTCTCAGGCAAGAACACACTGTTTGGTTTTCTAATATCAAATGGTAATGTCTTAAAACATATATGTGTAAATAAGGTTATATAGACTGAGCAGTTTGTATTTATATATTATTTATCATTTGTTGTATACATTATAAAGTATATTATATACACACATGAATATAACACAACAATTGAACAAACTTACTAATTTTAAAGAAAGCAGGGTGTACATTGGAGGTGTTGGTTGAGGAAAGGGAAGAGGAAATGATATGATTATAGTAACATATTTAAAGACAAAGTTAAAATGTGGGAAACATTAAAGTAAATAATTATTTGAATATAATATTTCAAGTGACTAATATTGGTAGGAAGTCATGATTCTAACCATATGGTATTGTAATTAATAACAGAATAACAGAGGGTGGTATGTGTTAGTAACAGAATAACAGAGGGTGGTATGACCACCAGAGCACCAGCTACATCCAGACTGTGAACTTTGCACCCTGGTTTTACGTAAGTTTCCTGTTTGGGATATACCAGTTGTCTTGCCAATGCAGAAAACAGTTTACACTTTGTCCACAGATGTATTGCCAATGCAGAGAAGAGCTTATACATTGCCCACTTACAGGTCTCTATTTGGACTGTTTAGAGGTCTTAACTTCCTTGAGGATATTCAATCTTATTCATACATTCCTTCATGTAAGACATAGAATTTAAAGGAAAATAAATAACTTGGAATTCAAAATAAAATTTACTTATTTCCTGTGTGTCTGGGATTTCAATTGAAAAAATATATATAAAACAAATCATTGTAAAGGAGACTTCTTAAGATCCTGGTCACTTTGAGCTACCAAAGACTAGAAATTTAGTATTACCTGACAAAGAGGAATAAGAACTGACCACATTAAGACAAAGGAATGTTTCTTGAAAGGACTATGGTGACCTGGCATGTAGTGGTTATAATCTGAAAAGCCACATATATTTTATTTAATTTTGTTTATGAAAATTAAATTTTGACTAACTTAAATGAAATATAGTATATTTCTGTACATCCTAATAATCAGATAAAACTGAAATTTTATTATTAAGTTGGCTTTTACAAACATTTTTAAAGAAAATTAAAAATAACAAGTGTTATGGAACAGTTTTTCAGTTTTCTTTCAGGCCATTGTCCTCTCCTATGAATTTCAAATTCCTCTAAAATATTGTTTAAATATTGATGACAGAATGTTATTAGTATTTACTGACTACTTGCTACATTCTAGGTGTTTATTGAAGCCATTTGCTTCTGTCTCAGTTAAGATTAATTCTGCTGCAATGAAATACCATGACCAAATCAAACAAGAGAGGGAAGCATTTATTTGCCCTACATATTCAGAATGATAGTTCACAAGGAAGGAAAACAAATTGGGCAAGAACCTGAGGAGGCCTGAGTTGGTGAAGAGGCCATTGAGAGGTGCTGGTTACAAGTTTACATCCTTTGGCTGGCTTAGACTGTCTCAGTTAGGGTTTCTATTTCTGTGAAGAGACACCATGACCACACCAACTCTTACAAGGAAAACTTTTAATTGGGGGAAGGCTTGCAGTTCAAAGGTTAGCCCATTGTTATCATTGCAGGGAGCCTAGAGGCATGAAGGAAGATGTGATTCTTGAGAAGAGCCAAGAGTTCTACATGGAGATCCACAGGCAGCAGGAAGAGAGTAACACTGGGACTGGTTTGAGCATTTGAAACCTCCAAGCCCACACTTACTCCAACAAACCTACACAATTCTAACAAGACTACACTTCCTAATATTGACACTC
Source organism: Cricetulus griseus (assembly GCF_003668045.3). Classification (NCBI taxonomy): domain Eukaryota; kingdom Metazoa; phylum Chordata; class Mammalia; order Rodentia; family Cricetidae; genus Cricetulus; species Cricetulus griseus. Next base: position 126,736,975 of record NC_048599.1, read on the forward strand.
CCCATAGGCCGGCCTATGGGAGCAATTTTCATTTCAGCCACCACATTCTACTCTCTGGCCCCCATGGCTTATAGCCATATTATGATCTAGAAATGCATTCAATCTAATTTCAAATGTGTCTACAGTTTCAACTCTGTTTAAAAGTTCAAAGTCTGACCCTGAGTCTGGCCACAAATCACTCTTGTCCCACCTCTGCCCTCTTCCCTCTGTCTGCCACCTGAGGTAAGTCTGGACACTTTCTGCTCCCAACATCCCTCATAACCCCCTGTTGGCTACTTCATGAGCTTGCCCTGGACAAGAGTGGACCTTCCCAGATGGGAAGTCCCACCCTAAGTCTGGACACACCTCACCCTTGTCACCCCTCTGCCCTCAGCCCTCTGCCCTCTGCTGCCATGTTAGAGAGGGAGAGACCCCACCTGCACCCACTGGAAGAAGGGATGGGAAGACAACAGAATAAGAAAACACTAAACAATACAAAGACCAATATGACACCACCAGACTCTAGGGACTCCACACCAGCAAGAACTGAAAAGCCCAAGGCAGAGGATGAAGAAGAGATGGACCTTAAAAATTATCTTATGAAGATGATAGAGACCTTTAAATAGGAAACAGGAAAATACCTTAAAGAAAGAGAAGAAAAAAGAAGCAAAATATTACATGAAATGGAGGAAAATACAAACCAAAAAATTCAAGAAATAAATCTCTTAAAGCATCTAAAGATAGTCAAGAAAAAACAAGCAAACAAATGAAGGAAACAATTCAAACAGTTCACGGTTTGAAAGCAGAATTAGAAATAATAAGGAAAACACAGAATGACGGGATGCTGGAAATAGAAAGCTGGGTAAATGATCAGGAACCACTGGTGTAAGCATAACCAATAGAATACAGGAGATAGAAGAGAGAATCTCAGGTGTTGAAGACTCATTAGAGGATATACAGTCATTGACCAAAGACAATCTCAAGTCCAACAAAACCCGAAAACAAAATATCCAGGAAATATGGGACACCATGTAAAGACCAAACCTAAGAATAATAGGTGTAGAAGAAGGTGAAGAAATTCAGCTCAAAGGTACAGAAAACCTATTCAACCAAATGATAGAAGAAATTTTCTCCAGCCTAAAGAAGAATATGCCTATGAAAGTACAAGAAGCTTACAGAACACCAAATAGATTGGACCACAAAAAGAAGTTCCCTTGCCACATAATAAGCAAAATAAAAAATTTACAGAATAAAGAAAAAATATGAAGAGCAGCAAAGAAAAAGGCCAAGTAACATATGAGGGCACACATATATGAGTTACAACTGACTTCTCAATGGAAACTTTGAAGGCCAGAAGACCCTGGATAGATGTTCTACAAACACTAAGGGAACATGGATGCCAGCCCAGACTACTGTATCCAGCAAACCTTTCAATCATTATATATGGAGAAAACAAGATATGTTCTCCATGACAAAACCAGATTTAAGCAATACATATCCACAAATCCAGCCTTACAGAAATTATTGGAAGGAAAACTATAACACAACAAAGATAACTATGCTCAAAAAACCATAGTCAATAAATAATCCCACTTTACCAAACAGCAAAAAAGTGGGGAAATCAACACACAATAACATCAACAACAACAAATCCATAACAAACAAGAATCTAAAATCAATGGTCATTAATATCCCTCAGTGTCAATGGTCTTAAATTGCCAATAAAAATATATAGGCTAACAGAATGGATGTGAAGACAGAATCCATCCTTCTACTGCATACAAGAAACATATCTCAATGTCAAAGATATATGTTCCCTCCGAGGAAAGGGTTGGGAAAAGACTTTCCAATCAAATAGACCCAATAAACAAGCTGGTGTAGGAATCCTAATTATCTAACAAATTACACTTCAAACTAAAATCAATCCATGTATGCCCCAAATAAAAAGGCACCCACATACGTAAAAGAAACATTACTAAAGCTCAAGTCACACATAAAATCTCACACACATCCTGTAGGAGACTTCAACTCCCCACTCTCACTGCTACATAGGACCACTAGACAGAAACTTAAAAAAGCAAAAGAACTAACAGAAGTTATGACGCAATTGGGTTTAACAGATATCTATAGAACATTCCATCTGAACACAAAAGAATATAACTTCTTCTCAGTGCCACATAGAACCTTCTCTAAAATTGACCACATACTCCACAATGTAGCAAACCTACACTAATACACAAATTTTGGAATAACCTCCTGTATCTTATCAAACCACTATGATTTAAAGTTAGAATTCAACAACAAAACAAATTGCAGAAACTCTACAAACTCATGGAAATTGAATAATGCACAATGGCACCATTCCTGGGTCAAGTAAAAAATAAAAAAGAAATTAAAAACTTCCTAGAATTTAAGGAGAATGAAGACACAACTTACCCAAACCTATGAGAAACTTTGAAAGCAGTGATAAGAGGAAATTTCACTACACTAAGTACCCACATAAAGAAACTGGAGAATAGGCACACAAGAGAATTAACAGCACAACTGAAAGCTCTATAACAAAAAGAATCAAACTGTCCCCAGATGAGTAGATGCCAGGAAATAATCAAACTGAGGGATGAAATCAATAAAATAGAAACTAGGAAAACACTACAAAGACTCAATGAAACAAAGAGTTGGTTCTTCCAGAAAGTCAACAAGATAGACAAACATTTATCCAAACTAGCTAAAAGGCAGAAAGAGAGCATGCTAATTAACAAAATCAGAAGTGAAAAGGGGGATGTAACTACCACACTGACGAAATCCAGAGGATCATCAGGTCATACTTTAGAAACCTGTACTCCACAAAATTCGAAAATCTAAAATAAACAGACAATTTTCTGGATAGATATCACTTACCAAAATTAAATCAAGAACAGATAAGCAATTTAAACAGACCTATAACCCCTAATGAAAAAGAAGCCATCATCAAAAGTCTAACAACCAAAAAAAGTCCAGGGTAGAATTCTACCAGAAATTCAAAGAAGAATTAATACCAGTACTCCTATAATTTTTCCACACAATAGCAGCAGAAGGGACATTGCCAAGCTCTTTCTTTGAGGCTACAATTTCCTTGGTATCCAAGCCACACAAAGACACAACGAAAAAAAGAGAATTACAGACCAATATTCCTCATGAACATTAATGCAAAAATATTCAACAAAATACTGGCAAATCGAATCCAAAAACACAGAGAAATAATCCACCATGATCAAGTTGGCTTTATCCCAGGAGTGCAGGAATGGTTTAACATACGAACATCCATCAATGTAATCCACCATATAAACAAACAGAAAATGAAAAACCACATGATCATCTCACTAGATGCTGAAAAAGCCTTTGAAAAATTCAATATCCCTTCATGATACAGGTCTTGGAGTGATCAGGAATAATGGGAACATACCTAAATAAGATAAAAGCAATATACAGCAAACCAAGAATCAACATCAAACTAAATGGAGAGAAACTCAGTCCAATTCCTCTAAAATCAGGAACAAGACAAGGCTGTCCACTCTCTCCATATCTCTTCAATATTGTATTTGAAGGTCTAGCTAGAGCAATAAGACAACAAAAGGAGATCAAGTGAATACAAAATGGAAAGGAAAAAATCAAACTTTCACTATTTGCAGATGATATGATAGTTTACATAAGTGACCCGAAAAACTATACCAGGGAACTACTACAGCTGATAAATACCTTCAGCAAAGTGGCAGGATACAAGATTAACTTTAAAAAAAAGTAGCAGTACTATATGCAGATGATAAATACGCTGAGAAAGAAGTCAGAGAAACATCTCCCTTTACAATAGCAACTAACAATATAAAATATCTTGGGGTAACACTAACCAAAAAATGAGAAAGACCTGTATAGTAAGAACTTTGAGTCTTTAAAGTAAGAAATTAAAGAATATATCAGAAAGTGAAAGCTCTTCCATGATGTTGGATACATAGGATCATAGAAAATTAGTGAAATAGAACAAAAAAACAGTACAAATGGCAATCCTGCCAAAAGCAATCTACAGATTCAATGCAATTCCCACCAAAATCCCAATACAATTCTTCACACATCTTGAATAATAATACTCAACTTCATATGAAAAAAGAAAAAAAGCCATGATAGCCAATACAACCCTGTATAAAAAAGGAACTTCTGGAGGCATCACCATCCCTGACTTTAAGTTCAATTAAAGAGCCATAGTCCTGAAAAAAGGTTGGTACTGGCACAAAAATAGACTGTTTGACCAAAGGAATCAAACTGAAAACCCTGATATTAACCCAAATACCTATGAACACCTGATTTTTGACAAAGAACCTAAAGTTATACAATAGACAAAAAAAGCATCGTCTACAAATGGTGTTGGCATAACTGGATTCTGACATGTAGACGATTGCAGATAGATCCATATCTATCTCCATTTACAAAACTTAAGTCCAAATGGATCAAAGATGTCAACATAAATTCAACTCCACTGAACCTCCTAGAAGAGAAGGTAGGTGGTACCTTCGAACAAATTGGTACAGGACACTGCTTCCTGAATATAACTCCAGTAGCACACACATTGAGACCAACAATTAATAAATGGGACCTCCTGAAACTGAGAAGCTTTTGTAAGGCAAAGGACACAGTCAGCAAGACAAAACACCAGCCCACAGAATGGGAAAAGATCTTCACCAACCCACATCTGACAGAGGGCTGATCACCAAAATATACAACGAACTCAAGAAGCTAGCCACCAAAACACCAAACAATGCAATGAAAAACTGGAGTGCAGAACTAAATAAAGAATTCTTAACCGAGGAATCTGAAATGGCTGAAAGACACTTGAGAAAGTGCTCAACATCCTTAGCTATCAGTTGAGAAATGCAACTCAAAACCACTCTGAGATACCATCTTACTCCTATCAGAATGGCTAAAATCAATAACACCAATGACAGTCTATGCTGAAGAGGATGTAGAAAAAGAGAAACACTCTTCCATTGCTGGTGGGAGTGCAAATTTATACATCCACTTTGCAAATTAGTATAGTGTTTTCTCAGGAAAATGGGAATCAGTCTACCTCAAGATCCAGCAATTCCTCTCTTGAGCATGTGCCCAAAGAATGCACATTCATACAATAAGGACATAAGTTCATCTATGTTCTTAGCAGCATTATTTGTAATAGCCAGATCCTGGAAGCAACCTAGATCCCCTCAATTGAAGAATGTATACAGAAAATGTGATAAATTTACACAATGGAGTACTACTCAGCAGAAAAAAATGGAATCTTGAAACTCACAGGCAAATGGATAGAACTAGAAGAAACTATCCTTAGTGAGGTAACCCAGTCACAAAAAGGTAAACATGGTATGTACTCCCTCTTATATGATATTTAGACATAGAGCAAAAGATTACAAGTCTACAATCCACACTGCCAGAGGAGCTAGGATACAAGGACAACCCCAAGAGAATATTGCATAGCTCCTTGAAGAAGAGGAGCGGTACATGAATCCTTGAACAAAGTTGGATCATGAGGTAGGGGTGGAGAGGAAGGAGGTGTGAAGTGCAGAATGGGAAGGGGAGGAGAACAAAAGGACTGAGACAGGGGAGGAATAGAGGAGGACAAGAAATGAGATGCTATGATAGAGGGAGACAGTATAGGTATGGAGAGAGGTCTGACACAGGGGAGATGTTAGGGTACCCACAGGGTTGACCTGATGGGGAATATACTGTGTATGCTTATTTTATTGAGTGTTAAATAAAATACTGTTTGGGAAACATGGGAGGATGGGAGTGTTTGGGAATGGGGAGGTGGATATATAAATATTAGTAATTAAAGAATTTAAATAAAGGAAGTTCAAGTCCACAGCCTCTTCTGAGACTCATGGAAATACCTTAACTGTAATCACCTTAAAATAAATAAATAAACAAAACTAAACAAACAAACAGATCACATACTTTCAGCATATAATGGCACAGGTCATACATTACCATTTCAAAACCTAGGGAATGGGACAGAGTGAAGAAATACTAGACAGTAGCAAGACTGATAGACTGAAAACCAGCTGGGCAAACCACAAACCCTTCATCTCCATATTTGATGTCAAAATACTCTTCAGATCTCCAATGCCTGTGTTCTTTGTTGGCAGAAACACACTTTTTTCTCTTGGGCTAATTCTACTTCCTGCTAGCAGCTTTCTTTAGCAGATATCCCAGGACTCTGGCATCTCCAACATCTTGGGATCTCTAACATAATATGGCATTGCCTTTACAGCTTCATGCAAGACCTCTCTAGTATTCTAAACAGGGACAGTCCTGACATATGCCTGACCTTAGCAACATTCCTTAGGTGTGTCATTGACTCTAAAGTCAGAGATACAAGGCCAAAGCTGCCAAGTTATGACGCTTACTGAAGTTAAAACATGGACCATTTGTTTAAATTCATTTTCCCTATCATTCTGGTTCCTATAGTTTGATTCACTACCTAAGCTCGGATGTTCTAGAATTCTGTCTATAGTCCAGGTTGGCCTTGAACATAAAGATCCACCTACCTCTGCCTCGGCAGTACTGGCATTAAAAATGTTTACAATTATAACTGGCCCTAAGCTTTTCTTGAATTCCTTTAATAAGTTGAAAACCTAGTAGTTAGGTTCTTGGCTTGAAGACTCAACTCCCTTTATTCCATTTAACATCATGCTTTTCTTTAATCTATTTATCTTCTGGAACACAGAACTTAGCACCATTCTACTTCCTGATGTCCCTTTTCTCCTCAAACTGCATTGTTTCTAGATCAGCTTGACTTTATTCTTTAGAGATCTGCATGAAAATACCACTAATAATCAAGCTATATAGTCAGTGCTAGGTTGTTTTGAAGTGCCCTTTTCCAAATGTGTTAATCCATAACTGTGCAACTTAGCCTCAGATAGACTTTCTTTTTTTTTTTTTTTTGGACAAGGCAAACGACGTCATGCTCTTCATGAAAATATCACTAGAATGGCCTCTGGGCCACATATTAATATATTTCTCCTCTGAAACCTCTTAAGCCAGGTTCCTCCAGTTCAAATCACCCTCAGCACCACTGTAATTTTGCTGCCATAAGAATGTCCTATTAATTCCTGATTAAAAAGTCCAATATTTTTTCTCATTTAAAGTTCCATAGAATTCCATATTCTCCCAAACAAAAGCATGGTTCAGATTACCACAAGACCCCACTCCTGGAATCAGCTTCTGTCTTAGGGTTTCTATTGTGGTGAGAATTTCTGACTACATCAACTCTTATAAGGAAATTATTTAATTGGGGAAGTCTTACAAGTCAGAGCTTAATCCATTGTTATCCTGGTGGGGAGCATGGCAGCCTGCTCTAGTACCATGAAGGCAGACATGGTACTGGAGAAGAATGGAAATTTCTGCATCAGGATTCACAAGCAGCAGGAAGAAAGTAACACTGGGACTGGGTCGAGTATCTGAATCCACAAAGCCCATCTGTAGTGACTCACTTCCTCCAACAAGGCCACACCTCTTAGTAATACCATTGTCTATGGGCTTATGGAAGCCATTTTCATTCAAACCACCACAGCCTGTTTCTTTTTTTTTTGCATTTTTTTATTAAATTATTAATATTTTCACATGTACTTTCCCTCTCCCTCTCCCTCTCCCTCCCCCCACCCCCATTCCTTCTCCCCCACCTCCAACCTACCCCCCACCCCATCCACCCGCCACTCCCCAGGCAGGGTAGGGCCCCCTACCAGGGCTCCACCAAGACTGCACCCTAGGACACTACCCCAAATGGGCTAGGCTCTCCCATATCAACCACTAAATAAGAAAGTACCCATAGACTTGGCTATGGCCCTGACTTAGAAACATTTTCTCAGTTGATGTTCCCTCCTTTCAGATAACAATGGCTTGTGAGAAGTTTACAAAAACAAGCCAGCAAAACATCTAATAAATAGTTGGTCTCTCAGCACCTTTTTGGGTAGTTATCTACATTTTACCAATTCCCAATATGAGGAGCAAGCATGCTTAGGACTTTCCTTGCATCATATATGTAGTTTTCTCTCAGTAAAGGTATAGACTGTGTCTCCAAAGTCATTATTTCCCCAACATTCTTGTGCTGAGCAAAGGTATAAGCATTCTCCTGCCAGATTCATTCTGGGTTCTTCACAACCTTAAAAGTCAGAAAGAGGAAATAAGTTTCAGCCAGTACTTCTCAAAATCTATACACATCAAAAGTACCTAGAGGCATCTCCAAATCGAGCCCATCCTAGAAACTAAGATTTAGAGGCCAGGCTACACATTTGATCAATGCCCCAGGCTCTGATGAACTTCAAAATCCACTTTGAATATCACTGTGTTAAACTTCAAGTAAGTAATAATCTAATTCTTAATAACAACATACCCTAACTACATATGTTTAAAATTCTGACTTCTAACCCAGGTTCAAATTAGTTAAGACATAAGAAGATATGAGTTCTATATGAGAATCAAAGACAATATCACCCTGCAGTGATTTGGGGGGGGGGTATTTTTCTTGGTTATAGGGGAAAGCATGATGCGCTCAAAATACAGCAAGAGTTTTTTTTATTAGAAATTTGCAAGAAATTTCCAGGCTATTTTGTCATGAAATGAAATGTCATAATGAGATAGATAAAATTTGTTCATTTGGGGAATAAGATTTTAAACCTAAATCTAGGCTATTGTACAATCTGTTGGATTAAGAACAGTTTTAGCTTTTCTTCTAATCACATTATTATTTTGTTTCAAATCTTTTAGCTCCCACATCAGAATTCCCAGCCACCAGGGCTAGTAAGTAAAATATAAATGAGAAGACTGGCAGACATTAGTAGGGAGTAAGAGAGTAACACGTTAACACTGTCATATTTATCCATAGCATTTTTGTCTCCATAATGGTTTTGTTCAAGTATTCTCCTATGGTATTAAGTTAGCAAAGAACCAGTTAAAAGAAAAATAAATTTTGAATCTGTCTTGTTCCACTCAGGCCTAAATATTTTTCCCTTTTGGAAAAAGACATTTTAATATGTCACATTTCAGTTCCAGCTCAATAAACAACCATTTATTTACAATTTTAAAGCAATCTTCAGCCTAGTCAGGTAAGAATTATTTCAAAAGAATAAAAACATTTTCATTTCCTGTCACTGCCATGAAGAAAAGAACATGAGTTATGAGTCTTGCTATGTTGTCTTAAGTTGATTACTATGGAATGATTAAAAAACTAGCTGTGCTGTCAGTGCCGAGGACTACATTATAAGTGTAATAACAGCTTAGGGATACAATCCATCAATGCCGCACATGGAAGAAGAAAAAAAGTTGATCTATTTCTTTGGTTATCATTTTCAGCATATTAGATGACAAATAATTGTACATTCATCAATAACAATAGATTAAAGTTGAAATGATTTATTGCTATTACACTGCTGTTATGATGGAGCACTGGGTCAGTCAAGCATCAGCAAGGTCTGTATTTAATTTTCACGGGTCTCTTAGCAGAAATAATAGACAAAGAGTAAACCACCTGAAACAAGGTAGATCAAAGTTGTTGACAAGTGATTTGTAGGTTGGTTCTTCATGAGTGGTGGAAGAGAGGCGATAGGACCTCTTTGACGGGCTTGTTGAACCACTAAATCAAGTAGACCTTGCTGGAGCACAAGTTGACACCTTATCCAGCAACACATGGAAATATCAAAGCTATGCAAGTATGACATTAGTTTAACATTACCTGGAAGTAATGGAATGCAAGACCCATTCCTGAGACCAAATCAGGATTTATTTTTAAGTAAACCAATAGCTAACAGGTCTCTGCCTTCCAGCAATAAAGTGATTGCTCCTATAACAACCAACTGTCAGAAGATGGGTAAATTTTGTGGGGAAAATATGTTTTATATTCATTTTAGCATGTTTTACTGTGTATTCTGCTATAGCAAAGTAAAAACTCTTTGTGTTTGATCTGATTGAACATTTCAGTGTCAACTCATAAAAATGTCAGTGTTAGATCGGCCAGTGTCTTTCAATGCAATGACTGTGGATTTTTCTCTCTGAGAATCACCTGCTACCCTTTCAGAAACACATGGTACAGAAGCCATTCAGATGCACAGCAAAGATCCTTGGATAAAGGCTAAACCTTGCAATTCTGAACAGCTTTCTGGATAAGCCAGGTGGAATGCAAAATTAAGAACCAATGCATTAAGCCCACATATTTCAAGGAACAAAAATAATTGTGCTGTTAATAAGTTGAAAGAAAGTCCATCCTTCTTGGGATTTAGGATCCTTTAACTCAGTAAATGCAGTTCATGAGATTTCATCCATCAACATATACTCAGTATGCCTTCATTGGCCCAATGGGTCATTTCTCTTCTTTATTAGGAAATAATTTGCATTCTCAGGTGTGTCACCATGACACAATAGTGACTTACTGTAAGTATATTTTATTAGTTTATAAAATAATGTTGTGTGATACTTCATCAAAATGCATTGTTTTATTGACTTGTATTTCCTGATCTCCATGGGTTTTGAAATTTATTATTTGTGTTTCATTTAAGCACAATGATACCTATACTATTTATAATAGCTGTAAAGCAAACACACAGTTATTATTTGCTAAGGAAAATGTTCGCTGATGTCGTTTGAAGTAAAATATTTATTTAAATAGAATCCTGTTACTAAAAATACACATCACTTTCTAAATTCAAGAATAGATAATATTTTCCTGTAAAAGGTAATGGAAGTTTTGTCATTCTGGACACTTGCCCTATATGGACTGGGAACTTACCCAGAAGTACTTATTTCTAAAGATATTTTTAATGTGAATGGCAAGTATAAAAGCTGGGGCTAGTCCAAGATAAAAGAATTCTCAAATTGGTCACTTTGTATTTAATTACAGAGAGATGACTGTGACAGAAGTAATGGAATTTGATTCACTGCCTCTGAGAGGGAAGTCAGATTGTAGTGTGTGACCAACAACCTCTGCTGGACAATTCATCTCACAGACAGCTCTGGTATCTGGAGAGAGCTATCTAGGGTGATATATTCAAAAGTTCCCTCAAACAGTGGCATCAGAAAGAGACACTTTATTTAACCGGTGGCATATGAAAGAAAGGGAGAAAGTAAAGTCACTAAATAACTGCTTTGGGCAATTGACACTCAGTTTTCCTAGAAATCCCTTTTTGTATAGACTATAGCCAGTCAGGTTGCCATGTGGGGTGAAGAGTTAAGTAGTTGCACTCGCCATCATCATGTAACATTTGATGATTTTCCCCCCAGCTTCCTCTTGGGATTTTTAGCACCTTGAAACTTACTTGTCAATCAGTCTCCTTATTAACAGGCACTTAAGGTGGAAACCTGGCAAATACTGGAATTTTCCACAGAAGTGCAATTGAACTTCAGATTGGGCCAAAAAAAATCATACAGGCAAAATGCTAACAATATTTGCTTCTAAAGATTCTTGTTTCCTGCTCAGTGTCAAGCCTAAGATGGGGCACAGCACTGAGAGAGGGAAGTGGTCACAGACTCCCACTCCTAAGCAAGAAGCTATTTGCAACTAATATCCACTAGTAAAAGGATAATCAATTTTCTCCAGTGTAGTGGGAATATCAACCACACTCCCACAATCCAGAACAGGTGAACAGAAAAAAAAATGCCACGTGTGTGTGTGTGTGTGTGTGTGTGTGTGTGTGTGTGTGTGTGTGTGTGCGGGGTTGTTTTATTTTCTTTTGTTAGGGCAGTTTTGACCCACTGGTTTTTTTGTTCTGATTGCTTGTTTGTTTTGATTTTTGTTTATGTGTGCATGTGTGCGTGCTTGTGTGTACATGTGTGTTTTCAAAAGAGAGAAAGAGAACACAGTTTTGGGTAGAGAGTGACAGATCTGTTCTGGGAGAAGTTGGGGAAGTATAAACACATGACCTAAGTATGTTTTATGAAAGACTTTAAAGAAGGAGAATTAAAAATATACTTACTTAAAATCAGTCCTTAATGGGTGAGAGTAAGCCAACAGAAGTCCTGAGTACATTTGCCTGGATATGTCAATCCTTCCATTATTACTTAACCCATAATAAGTCATGGAAACTAAGCCTCACCAGATTTTTTTCTGCACATTTTTTTCCTTGAAGAGTTGACTGATGTGAAAAGCAATTCAGGGAGCAGTGTGACAGCTTAGTGTTTACAGGTGTGTTTGCTGATAAGTTTAAGGTTCTGAGGTTTATCCCTGGAATTTGCATGGTTGAAGAAAAGAATCAATTCCTACATGCTGTCCTCTGACTTCCACATGCATTTATGCCACCACATACAAACACACACAAAGGAATAAGTGTACAAAAGCATTTTAAAGAAGAACTATTTGGGCTGGACAGATGTTGAGAGGTAGGAGTGAGGTGAGTACTCTCTTGCAGAGATGGAGTGTAGTTACCAGCACCTAAGTTGGGTTACTTATAACTACTTATATCTCCAGCTCAGGGTATCCAACACCCTCCAAGACTCTGTAGGCACCTGCACTCATGTGTATACCCACAAATACACACACTATAATTAAAAATTATTAATCAATTAAAGCAAGATAAAAGAGCCAGATGTATGTGTCCACAGTGTCATTAGCAAGATCACTGGAGAAATAGAGAAATAATTTGTCCAGGTGAGAAGTAAAGGTTCAGAATATTCCAATTATTTGGTGATACTCCTATGGAATACAGGAAGCTAAGTTCTAAAATTTAATTTGATAAAAATAGCTTTTTATCTGAGGGAATTGTGACAATACTACAAATATCTGAAATTACAGATTATCCTCCCAAAATTAGGGCTTTAAAAGGCAGTACATACACTAGTCTGAGCTGAAAGGCAACAGTGGCTAACAGGAATCTACTGATTTTTATAATTTATACCATTATCTGTGTAAAGAGCAGTGCACTAACAATGCTGAATAGTATTAATTAGTTCTTTCAGTTTAAAGAGGAAATGAGAAGTGCTTAATAATCAATCTCAAGTTTATTAGGAGCTAAATTCCATCAGAGGTGAGAGGCAGCTTTTGTGGGAGAATACCAGTGTGGCCTGGAGCACCACAGAAATTAAAATAATTATAAAACAATTAATGCATGTAGATTTAACTAACTAAATGGCTAACTGGTTGAATTCAGCTTTAAAAGAATTCTACTCCTGTCAATATTTATCACTAGTAAAGCAATACATATAGTGAATAAAACGTCTTAATTTTCTGTCCAGGCAAATCTACGTGTATCTCATTCAATTTTCCTTCCTTAGTAATCTAAATAATTTCCCACCTTGCTCATGATGAATGTCTTGCCAGTTCCTACTCAGTTCTTCCACTTTACATGACCTAATTAAAGAAAACATTCCATGATTGCCTATTTTTTCTCATGCATGACAACCTATTATTTTTTCTACCACCTGATTAGGGCTTTATTATCCTTGGATTTAGATTGATTTGCTGAGCACTTTAATAAAACACTACTTAGTCTGATGTAAAGGGCTACAGGTTTCTTTCATTCATGTGATTATTCTTATAGCCATCTTACACTCAAAGTCCTCTGCAGTCCCTGAAATAAAAAAGCAGGTTTTGATTGCTACTGAACAATGTTTAAAAAAAGAATCACAGGTGAAATCCTGTTGAATCTGGCAATAAGGTTTCCATTGTGGGCAATCACAAGAGGATATTTTGCAATATAATTTGTCAAGAGTGATGAATCTGTTTCATAGGTTCTGTCAGGAATGTCTCCTATATATTAAAATTACTATAAAGTTTGCTCAAGATAAACCATAAGTTTCATATGATTAAATAATAATCTGTTTATGATGACAAATTACATTTACTTTTTTATCTACAACCCAAGCCAGAATTAGATAGTTAGGGCACAAATAGATAATGATGAATTTTGATTTTATGTCTAGTGATTTTTTATTAAATAAATAATATGGCTAATATTTATAAAATTGCCCTTTACTTTGGACTTTCAACTTGTAAACTGGGTATGCTTTCAAGTTAAGAATAAAGCAACACAGATACACACATTGGGTTGCTTACTAATGAATAAACTGCAAGTAGAAAGGTAGTGAAAGCTATTTAAATATTGATTGAAGAACAAACTGTCAGTGGAGTTTAAGTAACCACAGATGGGAAGAGAATCCTGCACCAAGAAGTATAAATCCCACTCTGTAACAGAGAAGGACAAATGGTGTTCATTGGTAGTGTGGAAAAGATGCCCCAGTGAGTGGTGGTAGTGTCCAGGGATTAAGGAAATATTGACAGAAGATTCAGTTACATATAATCTAATAAAAGATTCAATCCATTGTTTATTTATTAATAAGTGCATGCTATGCACAAGGTTCAGAACAAATGTTTCCTAGGATTTTGAAGAATCTCAAGGACTTGATATCATACTGGTGCAACTGAGTTCATCAGTCATTGGGAATTTAAAGAGGCCAGGATTAGAATATGCCCCATTGGTGTTTAGATAATTTATAAATCCTAAATATTCTACTTCTTCAGAATTTATTAGGGAAATCAAAGACTGAAAATGTAAAAAGTAATTCATTCAATAGGAATACCTATAAATCTCAATTTCTATAAATGACCCATACAAATATCCCACAAACAAAACATGTACATCCTGTGTCAAAATTTAGTCGAAATTAGACTTGAAACTTTTCCAACTTGGTAGCATTGCAAATCAAAACAGACATTAAAAAGTATTTATTTTTATTGATAAAATATATGCTTATTTATAATATCCAACTTGATGTTTTGCAGTGTTCATGTTGGAATGGGTTTATGGACTTAATGAAGACAGGCATTACCTCATATGTGTTTCTTTATGATGAGAAATCTTAAATTTTACTCTCAGTAAGTTTTAAGAACACATTGTTCCTAGTCGTGTTAATATTTCTCACTGAAATTTTAAATCCTTGACTAACATTTCCCCCAATTCAACTTTCAAACCTTGGAAAAAAACATTCTACTAGCTCCTATGAACCCACCAATTTAGATTCTTTACATATGTGAGGTCATAGTTTATACATTCTTCTGTGCTTAGAAATTTAAGTTACTATAATAATCTCCACCTGCAACTATCTTTTTTTTTTACAAAGAATAGAAGTATTGATTTTTAAAGATAGGATTTTTTTATTATTTATGCTGCATTCTCTTTACCCAATTTCCTTAGTGGTCATTTCATTTTATCCTATCCTTCAGGTATTATGAGTAGGGCTGCAATGAACATATGGGTAGAGACAGCTTTGACCAATTACTTTACTTTGGATATCTAATTTGCATTTCAGTGGCTAGACTATATAGTAATTTAACTACTACCCCTTTCCTTCCCTTTCTGGCTACCTTTCATCCACATCCTTGCTAGCATTTATTTTTGCCTTTTCCTGCAATGATTTGTTTTTATTTATTCTTTGACTATATTATACAGTATATTTTTATCACACTTTTTTCTTCTACACCAGCATCTCCCAGAACCTTGGCACCAATGATCACCCAATTTCCTGTAATTCCTCTCTCCTAAAACAAGGAGGAGGACGGAGAGGAGAAGAAGAAGAACTAAGAGGAGGTGGAAATGGAGAAAGCCACTAAAAACATTATTTTAGCAGGCCATCTACTGACCATGGTGCCTGCCTTGGTTGTGGTTATTATACCCAGTGTTACTCCATGGAAGGAAACTGATTTTCCTTTTCCCAGAAGCTATCCCTAGTAAATAGCTCCTTAGCTTATGGCGGGACTTTCTTCCCACTTTCTTTCCTCAGTACAAGGATTTGTGTCCAGCTTGAGTTTGTGCAAAACTCATACAGGCTATCAGTCACTGTGAGTTTATATTTCATAGGTGTATCTGCTGTTCTATGCCAGAAAAATGGTGTTTGCTTAAAGTCATCCTCCATCTCTGACTCTAAGAATATTCTGTTCCATTTTCTACATAGATCACAGACCTTTAGGGGAGGAGCATGATAAATGCATCTGCCATTCAGGAATGCACACTTCTTAGTGTAAATCTCTGTGTTAAGTACCTTCTAATAATGTTAGATGCTTAATATTGACTGATACATTGACAATGGGTATAGAAATATATCATTAGGAGTCATTTTATAACTATGTTCATTTAGTAAAATAACAATAGTAGGATTTTCCTTAGACCCATGGCCTACCTAAATGTCAGGTTTGTGGATTCATTAATATTGTCAGGTATAGAAGCCATCTCATGGAATGGGATTTAAATCCAGTTTTTTTTTTTTAAAGCAGTTAGTACTCCCCGAACATTCATGCCACCATTATATCAATGAGCATACTTTGTATTCATGTTATTATTATAGGATGCTGGTTTCATGGTTGGATGAGACTGATAATTCTTTTTACTTCTTTTGTACTTAACTACCTTTTCAGTTGAGAATTTGTTTTATTTTTCTGCATATTCTAGCACAGCTATCATTCCTACTCATGACAGTGTATACAGACTCAGAAGTCACTAGGTACTAAGTTCCTGATTCAATCAGTGAGGTAATTTCATTGTATCATTACTTATTCACATAGCCAAGATATAAGAATATGATTACTCTAGAGAGTTTGTATTTATGAAGCTGAGGGTGAAGAAAAATCTAGACAAATATGACAAGGTACTAAACACATAGGCACATAGACATGGTATTATCTATAGAGTTCCTGACCAGTAATGTATTTTCAAATCAGAATAATTTTGAGAATAAAAACTACTGATACCAATAGTTTTGTTATGATAGCTAGCATATTCCAGATGGCACCGACTAATACAATGTTATGTGATAATAGGTATTTGCTTCCATGTACTCCGATGCCTGTGTCCCCTCTTTATTACTCCTCACCAGATGATGGGTTACTCAATATATTTTCACACTAGTGTTCATTCTATCTGTCTCTTACTTCCACCATCCCTTCTACTCTTTCTTCTCTCCATTTCCACATAAGCAGACTCATTTTTTTAATTCTGACATTTTTTAAAACAATCTTTTCTCATTTTTACATACCAATACCAATTCCCACTCCTTCCCTCATCTCACTCTCCCCACCTTCCCCCCATGCCACACCATCTACTCTTCAAAGAGGGTATGGCTTCAATTGTGTATAAAAATATTGACTTTGACAGTTCTGAGAATTCTAAATTTAATGCTTCTACATTTGCTACAAAACCACAGCTTCACATTCCATTTTTCTACTTAATCTTACCACTATATAGAAATTATTCATAACACATTTATCAACAACCTTCATGGCAAGTCTAAAGAACATACTATAAATTTAACTGTTACATTATTTCCACTTCCTTTATTTATAGCCACTGAGTCCAATGGTCTATTTGCCATTATAAACCTACTTTTGAATTTGGGGGATTGTGAGAACTTGATTTATATTTCTTTCTTCTCTATTTACATCTTCACTCCTAGTGACTTGATCCCTTTATATAGTATTATACCATTGGGATATGTACACTTAAAATATAAAATTATAACTTCAGAATACTTCTATGAAACTTAGTTTCATTTAAAAAACTCTTTTTGACATTATATTTGATTATTTCTAGTGTCCAGAACAAAAGTTTCAATCCTGTCCCATCCTCTGAAATTTAATCTTCTTTTTTCCATCTAAATAAGTAGGGTGATTACATAATATTTCTGATGAATAGCTTCAGAATTATTCTTCCTTCCTCTTTCCTGTTAGTATTCTGGATGAAAATTTGTATAGCCTCAAAATTCCATATCAAATGCTTTTCAGTTATTTTATTTTCTCCACCACCATTTTAGTCCACTCCATAGAGGAATGTGCAATCCAGATCCTTAGCAACACACCTCTTTTGTAACATAACTATGTAGATATCTTTACCCTCCATTGGTATCATGATAGTCAAGAAATGAGTCCCCAATAGTTCTTGACAGCTATAATTGCAGGTACAAGGCTTCATGATGGTGAAAAAAGTCCAATTTCTTATGAGATCAGGTTGATGTCAGCAGAAGTACAATGCTTGCTTTTTACCTATTGCACACTTCTCTTCCTGAATCTAGATTTTATTTATATATTCTACAACACATTTCTTGAAAATGTTTCATAGATTTTCTTATCCAAGGGTTTAGAGTTATGGTTTAAATTCACAGTGGTGTATTAACAAGAAATTATTGACATGGAAATATCAAATATGCTCCAACAAATACATGCTCTTATGTTTATCTTTAATAATGAGGTTACATCTCTAAGATGATTATGCTTAGTCAATCCAGAGCATAAAGTTCATGCGTTTGCCAGATCACATGGATTCCAAAGCTTAAGACTTTTGCTGTGTTTTTTCTCCCTTGTTTGTTTGTTTTAAATTGGAGATTGATAATTTGGAAGGTATTGAGGGAAGGAAACCTGACCAAAATATATCGGAAGAAAAATAATTTAGTTTTTAATAATAAAGATAAAAATATTTGATGCTTGTAGTTTTGATGAAAACTTCTTGTGTCCTTGAGCACAAATATTTATCCATTGCCTTGGAACTTGGCTCTTTGATTGGTAGCATTTAAGGTCATGCTGTTCATATGAATTCCATATATGTTTCCACAAGGAGGTAAAAATATAAATCATTCTGCTCCAAACCATTGTTTTCTTTCCTATATATTTTAGCTATAATAAAGGAACACATGTTGTCATTATCCACTTGCTTTCATTTTATGTTAAATAATATTTTATGGTTAAGTATTATGGTATGTAATTCAGTGTAATACCTATATTTATATTTTATAAAAGAATCAAATAACAGTATTCAGTGACATTGAACTTTTATACATTAGCCTAAGACAGGAAAATCTATATACCAATTCTATTTTTTCCATATATTGTATTTTGGTGTTCTTAAATTGACAAAAATATATGTGCTCTAGTTGTGATGGTAAAGAATATCAAGGGAGAAAAGAGGAGAGGAAACAGCAGAGAGCGAGAGGGTGAGAGAGAGAGAAGAGAGAGAGGAAAGAGAGTTGGAGCAAGAGAGAGCTACAGAGAGAAGACAAGAGATCATAATTGAATATTTATTTAAATAACAAAGAGTTCATGTTGATGTGTTTGAAGTAATGAGACTCATTACAGAAATAAGTTCAATTCTTGGCCTGGAGAGATGATTTTTTGCTTCTGTTCATGATGAACAAATTTTGCTTCCCAGTAACAATATTGAGAGTCTCACCATGGACAGACATTCAAGTTCCATTGGAAATGATAACATAGTCTTCTGGCTTCTGCAGATACCAGCACACACACGCACAAATAAATGAAAACATTTTAAAAATTACAGTATTCTATATAGGAAAATCCATTGTGAGAGACACCCTAATTGAATAGGAACTTCTGGTTTTTACTAAAATTATACCTGTTTTATGTGGTGGAAATATCTAGAGGTCAGGGGACTTAGACACAAACACCTGCAGCCTTGGATGGTGCTGCAAGCCTGCAAATCCAAACTTAGGAAGCCAAGGCAGGAGAATCGTGTGTGAGATCACCCCGAGCTGTGCAATGAGCTCCAGGTCAACATACCATATATGGAGACTTTGTTTCAAAAACAGAATAGACAAATAACATTGGTTTCAAAGAGCACATAATCATGTCTTCTCCCATAAGAAAACAATTAGAGAGTTCACATGTGATTCTGCTTAAACTAAAATGCAAGCTCTCTGATTTCCATTTGAAGATAATTAAATAAATGTTAATACAATTCATTGACTCTTTATGAAGCATGGTTCTGTATGGTAAAGGGTGGAAATAATGATTGCAAAGCATTTTAATAGATGAAGTATTTATTCAAAATCAGTACAAAGGTCACTACCATACAAGGGGAGGAATATAACTATTAACTTTCCTTCCATTAATGTTATAATTAATATAAAGCAAAGATGACAACTGAATGTCCAATAAAGTAATAATGCTAATCTTTTGGTTTCTGTGATGAGAATTTATTGCATAAAATGACTTTATTTTATAGAATAGTTTATTTGCTATTACAGGTGTCTGGCAAAACAAAAACCAATAGGATTATTTTCAGGAATATTTTTACATTTATATTAAAGGAATAATGTGTTTAAGCTTTATTCTGCATAATCAAACTATGTAGTAAGCATAATTACTTATGTTTATTTTTACTTCCAGGTTATTGGTGCAAAATATAATAGTCAAAAAGAGCATGCTAGTCTGTCTATGTAAAGAGCATTGGAGACATGTAGTAGACTATATAGAAGGGTTTTGTTGTCCAATGCCATAGTTTTGATCTGGCTAATTTTTAATCAAAGATTCCAGTATGTATGTTATAGCTTTACATTCCATGAACTTGATCACAGTTTGAGAATATGGTGGATACTGACAATGATTACATTGGAGTTCTTGTTTCATTAAATATATCTATGAGCAATAAACAAGTTCAGTCATCTTTGAACTGTATAATACAAATCACTAATATTTTAATTCAAATAAGTTGTGCCTCAGTTTTCTCCTTTGGATAAATGGCAACAAATGGTGTTATTTAGAGGTACATTTTAATACCAGCATAAATTTGGTAAATGTATATAATTGTATTGGAAAAGAAATTTCCAAGGAAACACTGTGAGTTGGTCCCACTATGATTTGTATGATGTGCAGACTTCTGACATCATGGGGATACTCCCAGAGTTAGCATCATTTATAATATATTCATCAGGAAGAATGAGGAGGGCGACATGTAGTAAATACAACAATTTGTTTCCTAACACCCCTATGTACCTAACACCCCTGCATACCTGAGGTCGCTCAAATGCAAAAATATTGCACTTGAGTAAAACATTAAAACATGTCATACATTTTCTTTTATGAAAACATGAAGCAAGGTCACCTAAATCAAAAACACTACACTACTTTTTAATATCCATGACATCAAAAATATTTTTCTGCACTTGCAGACATTAGAATAAGGAACTCTGTCAGTGTACCACTGAAAATGACATGCTCTAGTAGTATTTTGATGAATTACATGATTATAGTTAAAGGAACAATTTCATCATGCTTGGATTAATAATGGTACTGTGATTTGGCAAGTTTTTTGCAGCATCTCTAGCTCATCACTTCAGAAGACAGGCTTCTCCAGACCATCCATTGTGCAAAAAAATGCAGACTGCTATACAGCTTCAAAAGAAGGGCCCATAGAAACCTGTCAGCTACAGAAAGTAATGCATTCACAGATGCTCAGAACATCTTAGCATGACAGCATTACCTCTCATGACTCATTTTAATTCCCTGTGTATCTAATGGAAAAGAGTAAAGAGGCATTTTGAACATTTTGTTGTTTATCAAATTTAATTGAACATACTGTACACTCTGCAGTGCTACTGGGACACCAAAATTGTATGTGTATGGTGTTATTTTACATCTAGATTTAAGTGGATTAGGAAGGATAATATATAATCAATGCAACATTCATTTGGGTATCAATCAAGGAAAACACACACAGTGCAGAGTATTACATAATTTCAGTTATAAAGAGTACAAATTGTGAATTGATTTAATATATTCATAACTAAGTACTCTCCTTTAATGTAGCTTGCAATTTATTTCACAGAATTAGTCCATTCATTTCCACTAAAATCCTGCATGCCTAGATACATTTTCTTGAATGATACATATTAAGACAATTTTTAAAAGATTTATACTTACATCCCACATTATGGATCAGAAATAGTCAAAATGAACACTTTATGTTCTATTTCACAAAGATATTTGCTCATTTAACTAAATTACGAAGAGTGTTCTTCCTTATTGAAACAACTTGAAAACATTATAATAAAGATTGCTGCAATGTAGATATACAACAACATTCAAAACCAATATGTACTAATAGCTGTATGCATCTTGCACATTTAAATTGATGACCGATATAATATACTTGTTATATTTTACTTTTAAATGTATGACTAGCAGAATGTTATATATTTATGCTTCAAAACTAATTATTTAATTCCTTTTTCCCCACAAACTCAAATCTATGTCTGTACCTGTCAGGAAGGATGTACCTACATAAGCAAACTCTGTGGTATTCTTAAGGAGGAACCAACTGATTCCTTATTTGATCTGAGACCTTCTCTGGAGGGGAGAATGCATGCCTGGTTCTATAAACTAGGAACAACAAACAGGCGTATTTTTAGCCGTATAGGGGAACTGAAAATTTTTGTTTAGCTAAATAAATGTGTATAATGTCCAACTGCCCTGGAAATACTTTTATTTAAACCATAAGACAACTCCTGGTAGGGATGGGGGTGACTATAATTGACAGGAATGGAAGGAGCATTAGAGAAGTTGTGGGGGAGAAAGTAATCAGAATAAATTATAAAGTATGTGTTTGGAAATGCCCATCAAAATTAATAAGTATCAAAAATTAATATATGTTCTAAAATACTTTATATATATTATTTTGAGATATACATATATGAGAAAAATCTCAACCATGATAGATTATCTCAGAATCAGCATCTACTAATAATATTTGTTGCCTTTTTCCTTTAAATGATTATGCTTTCCATGAGAAATGTAAAATGAACAAAGCCATAAAGACATTGACATATAAAAGGTGTGTTTCCATGTTCTCTGAGAAACTTAGAAACAGTCAGGTCCCCACAAGGAGAAACTTGTGCAGACATGGTGATAACGGAAGTCAGGGCTGACCATCATTTGGCTAATATGAATGCTGTGAGTCAATCAGAGGTGTCAAATTTGAATCCCACATACTCTCAAAGAGTGATGCCTCCATTTTGAATTTAAAGAAAAAATAATACAGCATATTTTCTGAATACTAATTTAAATCAAATGAAAATTTGTGTTTTTAGGTTTTGTATTTAATTCATAAATATAAATAAATGCTATAAACTGAATTTCACCTTTCTATGAAAATCAACCTTGTATTCATTTCATGAGCTCAGGAGCAAACCATATTTAAGGTCAAGTAACTGTTGAATGAGTGTGTGTATTCTTTCTATGGTACGTGAACATTCATATTATTAACCACATTGTATATTCCTCTTGAAGGTAATATATGATAATATATTAATTAATTAATTAATTAATTAATATAATTAATGCTGCACAGACCTGGCACACATTTAGCACTTCTCAGTGATTGGCAAAGTTACCTTTCTAAAAACTGCTGCCCATTAACATACTTAGTTTATATACTATATAACTAAAAAGGAAAAACTTATTATCAATTCATTCAAATTAATGCCCACTGCAAAATTTAATCCTCATATATGTTCTTTATACTGTCCCCTGGTTAAGACTCCTGGATCAAGAAGGCTTCATCCCAGGGATGAAAGGCTGGTTCAACATATGAAAATGCATGAATGTAAACCACCATATAAACAGACTGAGGGAAAAAAAAAACACATGATCATCTCACTAGATGTCGATAAAGCCTTTGACAAATTCCAATACCCCTTCATGATGAATGTATTGGAGAAATCAGGGATAACAGGAACATGCCTCAACATAATAAAAGCAATATACAGCAAGTCAACAGACAACATCAAATTAAATGGAGAGAAACTCAATGCAATTCCTCTAAACTCTGGGACAAGACAAGGCTGTCCTCTCTCTACATACCTCTTAAATATTGTCCTTGAAGTTCTACCTAGAGCAATACAACAAAAAAAGGAGATCAAGGGAATACAAATCAGAAAGGAAGAAGTAGAACTCTCAATATTTGCAGATGATATGATAGTCTACATTAATGACCCGAAAAACTCTACTAGGGAACTCCTACAGCTGATAAATGCCTTCAGCAAAGTGGCAAGATACAAGATTGACTCAAAAAAATTTTTAGCCCTACTACATACAATATGTTGGGGTAACACTTACCAAAAAAGTGAAAGACCTATACCATAAGAATTTTGAGTCTCTAAAGAAAGAAATTAAAGAAGATACCAGAAAATGGAAAGATCTCCATGCTCTTGGATAGGTAGGATCAACATAGTAAAAATGGGAATCTTGCCCAAAGCAACTTACACATTCAATGCAATTCACATCAAAATCCCAACACAATACTTCACAGGCCTTGAAAGAACAATTCTCAACATTATATGGAGAAACAAAAGACCCAGGATAGCCAAAACAACCCTGTACAATAAAGGAACTTCTGGAGCCATCACAATCCCTGACTCCAAGCTCTATTACAGAGCTATAGTCCTGAAAGCAGCTTGGTACTGGCACAAAAATAGACAGTTAGACCAATGGAATAGAGTTGAAAACCCTGATATTATCCCACAAACCTATGAACACCTGATTTTTGACAAACAATCCAAATTTATACAATGGAACAAAGAGAATATCTTCAACAAATGGTGCTGGCATAACTGGTTGCAGACATGTAGTAGACTGCAGATAGACTCAAGCCTATCGCCTTGCACGAAACATAGGTCAAAATGGATCAAATATCTCAACATAAATCCAGCCACACTGAACCTATTACAAGACAAAGTGGGAAATACCCTTTAATTAATTGATACTGAAGACTGCTTCCTGAACATTAGATCAGTAAGCACAGACACTGAGATGAAGAATTGATAAATGGGACCTCCTGAAACTAAGAAGCTTCTGTAAGGCAAAGGACACAGCAAGACAAAACGGCAACCCACAGACTGGAAAAACATTCACCAACCCCACTTCTGACAGAGGGCTGATTTCCAAAATATATGAAGAACTCAAGAAGCTAGTCTCCAAAACAGCAAACAATCCAATTAAAAAGTGGGCTACAGAACTAAATAGACAATTCTCAATAGAGGAATCTAAAATGCCTGAAAGACTCATAAGAAAGTGTTTAACACCCTTAGTCATCAGGGGAATGCAAATAAAAGAACTCTGAGATACCATCTTACTCCTGTCAGAATGGCCAAATTCAAAAACACCAAAGACAGTTCATGCAGGAGAGGATGTGGAGAAAGAGGAACACTTCTCCAGTGCTGGTGGGAGTGCCAACTCGTACAGCCACTTTGGAAATCAGTATGGCGACTTGTCAAGAAAATGGGAATCAATCTACTGAAAGATCCAGCAATTCCACTCTTAGACATATACCCAAAAGAAGCACATTCACACAACAAGGACATCTGCTCAACTGTGTTCATAGCAGCACTCTTTGTAATAGCCAGAAACTGAAAGCAACCTAGATGCCTCTCAACTGAAGATTGGATAGAGAAAATGTGGTACATTTACACAATGGAGTACTACTCAGTGGAAATAAAACAATGGAAACTCGAAATATGCAGGAAAATAGATAGAACTAGAAGAAACCATTCTGAGCGAGGTAACCCAATCACAAAAGACAAACATGTCATGTACTCACTCATATGTGGATTTTAGACATAAATATTTTCCAGGTTACAATCCACACCCCCAGAAAAGCTAGTAAACAAGAGGACCCTAAGAGAGGCATACATGGTTCCCTTGAGAAGGGGAAAGGATCAAGATCCCTTGAGCAAATTGGGAGCATGGGAAGAGGGGAGAGGGAGCTGGGAGAATGAGAAGGGCAGAAGAGGAGGGATGCAGATCACATAAGGAAGCAGAATGGTTGAGTCAGGAGAAGAATAGAAGATAACAAGATTGGAGATACCATAATAGAGGGAAACATTTTAGGTTTACAGAGAAATCAGGCACTAGGGAAATGTCTGGAGAGCTACAAAGATGACACCAGCTAACAATCTAAGCAACAGAGGAGAGGCTATGTTAAATGCCATCGCTGGATAATGAGACTGATGACTGACTTACATGTCACCCGATAGCCCTCATCTAGCAGCTGGTAGAAGTAGAAGCAAACACCCACAACTAGTCACCGAGCTGAACTGGAATCCAGATGCAAAGAAGGTCGAGTGAAAAGCAAAGGGGTCCAGACAAGGCTAGTGAAACCCAAAGAAACAGTTGACCTGAACATTGGGGAACACTTACTCCCCAGACTGATAGCTGGGAAACCAGCATGGGACTGATCCAGACCCCAGGAATATGGGTTTCAGTGAGGAGACCTCGGAAATCTATGGGACCTCCTATAGTAGATCAGTACTTATCCCTAACATAGGTGTGGACTTTGGGAGCCCATTCCACATAGAGGAATACTCCCTGAGTCAAGACACACGGGTGTGGGCCTAGGCCCTATTCCAAAAGATACGATAGACTCTGATGACACCCTTTGGAAGGCCTCACCATCCAGCGGGAGCAGAAAGGATATGTGATAGGTCGGGTTTTAGTTGGGAGGGTGGTAGGGGAGTACGGGAGGGAGAATGGAACTGGGATTGTCATGTAAAACAATCCTGTTTCTAATTCAAGTTAAAAAAATAAAAAAATAAAGTATTATTTATTTGTGTCCAATTTAATATTGGACACAAAGAATGAGAAGTATACTACATGCAGGAGAATTGAAAGTTTTGAATTGTCTGAAGCTTAAGATCCAGTAAAAGAACTTGGAAATCCCCAAAGCTGTGTTGTTTCTCCTTTAGGATCTCTGCAGATGCCCAGAAAGGTGGTGGAAAGGAATGAACAATTCTGAATTCCTTTCATGGTTACAACCATGATTTGTGCAATAACAGCCTCACAAGTATAATGAATGTTCCCTTATTTTTGACTAGGGCACAGTATGGCTCACAAAGAAATAAAAGTATACTGAAAACAAATCAGGCTAAGACAGATGTCAGCTCACCTTCCAGTCCTTGGAATGGCCCAGGAAATACTTGCTCCACAAAGCAGAGTAAGTTTTTCTGAACAGCAGTTTTCACAGATGCTAAACTAGCCAAAAAAAAAAATAGGAAAAATCTTATATGCCAATTTTTGTCTACAAATAAGCAATACACAAAGCACCAACCTCTTTTAAATGAAAACAAGGAGACAAACAAATATGAGTAAGGGCCAAGTAGAGTTGAAAAATAGTATTATGAATTTCTGATTTCAGAAATATCAAAACAAATTTAAAAATAATGAAATGTGTCAGGTCATTTATACGTGAATTAAAAATATTAAAAAAGAACAAAAGTATTCAAGGAGATAGACAAGTGAAAATTGGGGAAAAATAAATACAGCATATTAGAGGTGAATAAAATGGAGTTAGAAAAATATAAGAAATACCTGTGGTTAATATCAAAGGATCTTGGAGAGATAAAATGATTGGCAGTAGAGGAAGAAATTGGGCCTCTCCACCTTCTACTATACCACAGACATGGTGATGAAAAGTGATCATTTTCTAAATGCATCTCAATAGATAATCCAGACCCAATAAACCAAAGATTGCAAATGACAGAAACATGTATTTTATCTTACCTCACTTAGAATAATTATTGTTTTGTTTCTAAGTTCATCCATTTACCTATAAATTTCATTTTTTTCAGACAAATAACATTTTCTTGTAAATGTGATATCATTTTATTATCTATTCATCATCTAGGCTGCTTCCCCTTCCCAGTCATAGTAAATAGTACAGTAATAGATATGGAAGAACAAGTGTCACTGTAGTAAAATATTGTGTTGTTTGGATATATGCATAAAAGTAGTATGCCGGTATCTTGTGGGAGATCATTATACAGATATTTGAGAAACATCCATACTAATTTCCATAGGAAGGTTACCAGTTTCAACTCTAACTAGCAGTGTGTACATTTTCTCACATCCATGCCAACATCTGGTTCTGTCTGTATTTTGATCTTAGCCATTTTGAATGGAGTAGGAAAAGATGCCAAAATAATTTAATTTGAATTTCCTTGATAGATACAGTTATGAAATAGTTAAATAAGTTTTACAGGCATTTGTATTTGATCTTTTGAGAACTCTGTTTATTTCTATGCCCTGTTTTTTTTTTTTTTTTTAATTTGGGTTATTGGTTTTCTTTATGGTTAAGAGATTTTGGAATTCTGAACATTCTTGATACTAACTCTTTGTCAAATGGATAGCTGGTAAGGATTTTTTACTGTTCTTCAGGCTGCTGCTTCACTCAATAGTCATGATCTTTTCTGTCCAGACTCTGGTTTTACAGCATCCCATTGGTCAGTCACTAGTCTTCATGCCAGTGACACCCAGGTTGCCAGAAAGTCCTCTCCTATGGTTATTACTTCAGTTTTTTTACTAATATCTCCTCTATTAGATTCAGGGTATCAGATCTTACATTGATGGGCTTGATCAATTTGAAATTAAGATTTGTGTAGTATGGGAGGTAAGGATCTAGATTCACTATTCTTTATATAATTATCCTGTTTGACCAGCACCATTTGTTTAAGATGGGTTAGATTATTTATTTATTTATTTATTTATTTATTTGTTTGTTTGTTTGTCCTTAGGCAGTATGAATTTTTGGCATCTTTGTCAAAATTTAAGTGACTGCAGGAGATGAGTGTAAACCTTTACCTGAAATTCTAACCCATTTTTGAATGGATCTGCTTTTATGCAAGTACCATGTTTTTATGACTGTAGTATAACTGTAGTATAACTTAAAGATTGTAATAATAAAATATCAGGTATTTTACTGTTCAGAATGCTTTGACTATCTTGGTATATTTATGTTTTCAAATGAAATTCTAATTTTGATGTGGGTCACATTAAATCTTTAAATTTCTTTTGATAGGATAAACATTTTCACAATGTCTGTTCTACATACAAAAGCACAAATGGTCTTTACATCTTCTGATCTTCTTCACTGTCTTAGTCTTTATTGTGCATTATTTTACCAACTCTGTTAAACTTATTCAAGGAAATTTAATGTATGTTTAGTTCACAGAGAATGGGATTGTTTGCCTGATTTCCTTCTGATGTTTACCAGTTGTATGGAAAGGAGGCCTACAGATTTTTATTTGTCAATTTTGTATTCTACTAATTGGCTGAATATATTCCTCAACTGTAGGACTTTTCTGTTAATAACTAAGGAAGTTTTTAAATTTTATCATCTGCCAATAAGGATAACTTGACTTGTTTTACCATTTATACTTCCTTTATCTCCATTAATTGTCTTATTCGTCTAGCTAAGATTCCAGGCCCTATATAGAATAGGAAATGATTCTCCGTGAACTTTATCATAAAGCATTGTTGAATTTTGCCAGACCTTTTTACATCTTATGAGATGCTATGTAGCTTCTGTTTATTAATCAGATTGTGTGATGAATAACACTTATTGATTTATGTATATTGAACCATCCTTACATCTATAAGATGAAGCTGACTTGATAATAATGAAGAGAATTTTATGTTTTCTTGGAGTTTTATAAGTATGTTACTGAGAAATTTTGCATCCATTCCCATTAGAGATTGGCTGACAATGTTCTTTTTCATGGCTCTTTGTCTGGTTTTGGTGTCAGGATAATACTTGATTCATAAACATGTTTAGATGTGTTCTTTTCTATGAAATAATTTGATGATCAGTATTAATTCTTCTTTGAAGGTATTAGGATTCTTTACTGAACAAGCATTGGAAATTTTTATTTTGGAAAATTTTATTTTAAATTACTCATTCTATCCCATTGATTTTTTTGTTGTTGTTGCCTATTCGCTAGTTATATTTTTTATAGGTCATATATGTCTAGAAACTTATCTACTTCTTTTAGATTTTTCTAGTAAAATGTGATATAGAGTTTTCAATGAAACATTATGGTTCTTGAATTTTCTCATTATCTGTTGTAATATTTCTCTTTTCATGTATGATTTTATTAACTTGAGTCCTCTTTCTCTTTATTTTGGTAAGTTGGCTAAAAAATTGTCAGTCTTGCTCATCTTTTCATAGAATCAACTCTTCATTTAATTGGTTCTTTAAATTGTTTTTAAAATTATGGCTCATGAAATTCTTCCTAGATTTTATTATCTTTTTCCATCTATACCTTTTGAGTGATTTTGCTTTGTTTTTAATAGTTTCACAGTTATTTTTTTCTTTTTTCTTTTTTTTTTTGAATTAGAAACAGGAGTGTTTTACATGTCAGTCCCAGTTCCCTCTCCCTCCTCTCCTCCCCTACCACCACCCTCCCACCTATCACATATCCTTTCTGCTCCCCAGTGAGGGTGAGGCCTTCCACAGGGGTCATCAGAGTCTATCATATCCTTTGGGATAGGGCCTAGGTCCACCCCTGAGTTTCACAGTTATTAACATAAAATCTTTCTACTTTTTATATATAGACATTTAGTACTCTAAACTTTCCTCTGAAGGCTCCATTCACTTTGAATCATACATTCTTTGTGAACCATATTTGTATTTTAATTTGATTTTAGGCATTTTAAAAATACTTTTATGATTCCTCCATTCATGCAATTCTTGCTCAATAGTGTTTTCATTTACTTTTTTTTAAAATTTGGCTTTCTTAGTTTGTGTAGTTTCTATTTGTACTTATAATTTTAATGATACCTAGACAAAAGAATCATTTGGTAAATGGTATCACAATTGTGAAAATAACCCCATTATATCGGTCTGAGGGAAAGTCTATGGTACATTTTCTTAATTAATGATGTTGGGCACAGTAATCTATGGAAAGAGCCATGGTTCTGGATGCTTTAGGAAAGTAGGATGAAGAACTATGAGGAGCAAGCCAGTAAGCAGCCCTCCTCAATGCCCTCTGCATTAGTTTCTGTCTCCACATTCTTTCCTTATGTTCCTCCATTGACTTGCCAGGGTGATAAACTAAAAGCTATAAGAGGAAATAAACTTTCCCTTTCTAAGTTGATTTTGGTTATGACGTTTTCTTACAGCAATTGCAAAGTGATTAAAATATTTTGTATTATTTTATTGCTTATATCCTGCTTTTTACCCTTGTTTGCATATATTATATAAGATCTTATTTTAAATTTCATAAATGTGTTGGAACTTTTTTGTGTCTTAACGGTAAATTCTGGAGAAAATTTCACAGCCTTCTAAGATGATACTGTATTCTTTGGTGATTTTGAGGGGAATAAATCCTGATTCACAATTTCTCTAGATAGTTTTTGTCTTGATGAAATCATTAAGACAACATTTGTTGATGTTGTAATAAATGGAACCACTATCACTGTGCTGGTGTCAATCTCTGCTTTATTTCTCATAGTGTTTCTTTTATGGTGTTGGATGCCCTATGTTCGGTAGATGAATGTTTAGAACTGTAAGATCCTCTCAGTGGATTTTTTCCTTGTTGCATATGAAGTAATCATCACTATCTTTTCTGACTAGTTTTGATTTGAAGTCTGTTTTGTAAGATATTATAATAATTGAATCTCTTTTTTCTTAGTTCCATTTGCTGTTTTTAGCCTTTTACTCAAAGCTGGTGTCTATTATTGATGGTAAGGTGTATTTCTTAGAGATGTATTTCTTTTTGGTTTTGAAGAATGTAATTTTTTATTTTAATTAAAAGAGAATTATTTTACATGTCAATCCCAGGTCCCTTTCCCTCCCCTCCTCCCCTGCACCCCCAGCTAACACCCTACCAATCCCATACCCTTTCTGCTCCCAAGGGAGTGTGAGGCCTTCCATGGGGGGGGTCTTCAAAGTCTGTCTTATTCTTTGGGATAGGACCTAGGCCAACCCCCTTGTGTCTAGGCTCAGTGAGTATCCCTCCATGTGGGATGGGCTCTCAAAGTCCATTCCTATGCTAGGGATAAGTACTGATCCACTGCAAGACGTGTTATAGAATTCCAACATCTCCTCACTGACACCCATATCAGGGGGTCTGGATCAGTCCCATGCTGGTTTCCAGGTATCAGTCTGGGGACGAAGAGCTCTCCCTTGTTCAGGTCAGCCTGGTGTGGACCCCTTTGCTCATTAGTCCTCCTTCTCTGCACCTGGATTCCAGTTCAGTTCAAGGTTTAGCTCTGGGTGTCTGCTTCTCTTTCCACCAGCTGTTAGATGAAGACTATATGATGTCATATGAATTGGTCATCAATATCATTATCAGGAGAGGGCATTTAGGGTAGCCTCTAGCCTCTCCTCTGTTGCTTAGATTGTTAGTTGGTATCATCTTTGTATCTCTCCAGTCATTTCCCTAGTGCCTGATTTCCCTTTAAGCCTATAATGTCTCCCCATATTTCTTAGAAAGAAAGATAGTGTTTTCTAATACAGTCTGTTAGTCTGCATCATTTTCAAGGGAAGGGAGTATGACTATTTACTTCTGAGAGTTATTGCAGAATAATATTTATTAATTGCTGTTCTTTCTTTGTGTAAGAGAGATGTTTTCTTACATCTCCTTTAGTTAAGCAGTTTGGAATTATTCCACACAGATTCTTTAGTGTGTTTAATATTCTCTTCAGACCTAAGTATTCCTCCTACCATCTTCTATACAATTCAGTTTGGTACAAAAAATTCTTTTTGGTTTTTCAAGACAGGTTTTCTCTGTGTAGCTTTGGAGTCTATCCTGGCACTCGCTCTGGAGACTAGGCTGGCCTCGAACTCACAGAGATCTTCCTGCCTCTGCCTTCCGAGTGCTGGGACTAAAGGCGTGTGCCACCAATGCCCGGCCAAAGACCAAGGCTTTTGGGGTTTTTGTTTGTTTGTTTTGTTTTGAGACAGGGTTT
The DNA here is from genome assembly GCF_003668045.3 of Cricetulus griseus. Classification (NCBI taxonomy): domain Eukaryota; kingdom Metazoa; phylum Chordata; class Mammalia; order Rodentia; family Cricetidae; genus Cricetulus; species Cricetulus griseus. Next base: position 126,769,472 of record NC_048599.1, read on the forward strand.
CTCTGTGGCATTGGAGCCTGTCCTGGAACTAGCTCTTGTAGACCATGCTGGTCTCAAACTCACAGAAATCTACCTGCCTCTGCCTCATGAGTGCTGGAACTAAAGGCGTGCACCGCCAACACTACCCCCCCAAAATTCTTAAATCTGTTTTTAACATGGAATTTTTTTCTTCCTCCTTCAACTATGTCTGATTTTGGCTGGCCCATGTGGTGTTTTAGAACTTTTGGAATATGAATCCAGGCACATTTTTATCTCAAGGCTTCCACTGAGAAATAAGTTTTTATTTTGATGGATCTGGCTTTGTACGTGACTTGATGTTTCTCTCCTGTCACTTTCTCTATACATTTTTCTTTATTTTTAGTTGTTTTGATTATTATGCAGTTTGAGAGCTTCTTTTCTAGTCTTATCTTTTTGGTGGGTTACTTGAATTTTGAACATTAATTAGAAAATATTTCCTTAGATTTACAGACTTTTCTTCCATGATTTTGTTGAAAATATTTTGTGTGCCTTTGACTTGGGTTTCTTCTCCTCATATACAACCATGAGGTTGTTCTTTTTATGTTTTGCCGGGGTCTGACCTGTATCAGTCCCGTGCTACAGAGGCTATCTATTCTGTACTGATGTCTTTGGGACTGCTATCAGAACCAGCTGAACAGCCCCAGGTCTAACCCTGAGTGGGGGAAAGTCCTAGCTACCCAACAATGTTAAGGATGAGCCAGAGACATCTTGTCATCTCAGGAGGACTCTCAGTAGTAGAGGAGACCATGGTTTATTCAAGCATCCTTTTAAATAACTTTCTAAAAGTGGGGGTACTGGCAGAAAACATCTATTAACATGTATAGAGTTGATATCAAACATGTCCTTTAATCCTGAAGATAGTCCTCAAAACACATCCCCAAGCCCTCAGACATTCCACAATGGTACCAGCCTTCAGACACCAGGCATGTTTCATGAGGCTTCAGGATAGGTATGGGCCCACCCAGGGGCTAAGTCTATTGTTATACAAACTAAGAGATATTTTCCACTTTGGCCAGGGAGGTAACCAGCTCACATCTAAAAGACAATAGGAGATTTGAGGTTCTGAAATTGAGCTTAAGGCCTGTATCCAAAATACCATATTCATTTTCAGGCCCCAATGGTATTTCAAAGTTCCTGCATATTTTGTTCATTAGTATTTCTTATATTTAGCTTTTTATTTTATTGGGTGGCACATTTCATCTAGACTTTGCTCAAACCTGATAACTGTCTCTTTTATTTCATCCAGTCTCTTTTGAGAATTTTTTATGTGAGTTTTTCAGTTGACTCCCTTCCATTTCAATTTTTACTTTATTTTGACTTTTTGTCAGAGATTTTATCTAAAATTAATTTTCAAACTTTAATTGCTTTTATTGCATCATTTAGTTATTTTTTCCATCATCCTCATTCAGGTATTTACTCAGATACTCTTTAGATTCCTTTACCATATTTATAATTGCTGTTTTGAAATCACTGTCCTGTACATTAGTTATATTGATTTTTCTCAGGGAACAATATAACGGGTGTTCTAATATCTGAAAGAGACATACTGTGTTGTTTATCCATGTTGTTTGTGCTTTTGTCGTGGAGCCTAGGCATCTGGAGTTCAGTCATTGGAAGTGGTTTTGTTGTTTGTTTGTGTTGTATGTATATATATCTAGTCTTGTCTTCAACAAGTGGTTGTTTGGATCTTTATATGTTATGTGCCAGTTATGAAATAATTAGAGACTGTGTGATGTATTCTTCTTGGGCTACTCTGTGTTGCTGTATGAATGGCATGCCAGATAGGGTATTACCTAGCTAGGTATCAGTTGTGGTGATATTTTGTTTTTGATCTAATGAGGCTTTCCTGAGGATCAGAATGCAAAGCTAGCCATAGTCATAGATGTCAGATGGTGTTGGTATACATCTTTGATACTAGCAGCTATACTAGTTAACCATAGAGGCTGGACAGTGGTGGTGTACGCCTTTAATTCCAACACTGGAAAGGTAGGTATATAAGACCAGTGTCTCATATGGGTATTCAGTATTCAGTCTTTGGCAATCAGTTTATAGTCACAGTGATGACAGGATCACCACAGCCTTGGTAGAGATAAGAGCTAATGGCTGGCTGCTTTGCTTCTCTGATTTTCAACTTGACCCCCAATATTTGTCTCTGGGTTTGTAACTAGTGCTACAGTAAGTACAGCCTCTGAGCCTAAGGATCTAACTTTTGTAGCTTAGAAGTTTTTTGTGAGCTCACCAGCCTCTGCTGGTGGTCCTTGGATAACAAGACTTGAGTACTGCTTCAGACTCCATGCAGTGCTAGAGTTCCAGTTTGACTCCACATGTTGCTGGTGAAAGGTGAAGTATTGGATATGGAGTCTGACAGCAGGAGGTTTAGGGAATGGATTTGCCAACCTAACAGGACCTCTGGTGAGATTACCCACAATGTTGGTTTTTTCTATTAACTCCTCATATTACCAGTGGTTGGCAGAGTCTCATGGACATTATTAAATCCTTTGTAGCAAGATAAAAGGATTATATAGGTTTTAATTAAATTTTGGGTTATCTTGCATAGTGAACTCTACATCTTTTTGATTATTACTACATAGTACTGCTGACATTCTTCCTAAGTTTTGGGGAGACAAAAATTGATATCTTTTTTCTAGGGTTAAGACAAAATCCATATCCTTCAGTTACACCCACTGATAATTTGAGTGAATCATTTGCAAATACTTACATTGGGGAACATAAATTAAAGTCAAGTTACTAAACTAATGTCTTCAAAGCAATAATTACAGATGTTTGGATTTAAAATAATTGTAGAAAAATTAACATCTGTTAATGATAAAAGGCCAAAATCTATGCTTATTCTTATAAAAAGTAAATAAGATAATGTAGTAATTATATGGCTAGTTATGTATGTAAACTAATAATATTTGTGTATAGTTCTTAAATGCATTTGTTATTGTGCCCACTATCTGGGGTTGAGGATTGTGATTACAGTACACATTGTTTCAGTTCTAAATTTTTCATTAGCATTTATTTTTTCAAACTAATAACATATTCACAATAAGAAATACAAAATGTTCAGTTGCAAGCATGTTAATATAAAAGTTCTTATTACCTCTCCAATCAGAAATAACTTTAATATTACTTCTATAAATATATATAAGAACATATTTATGAAAATAGAATTTTATTGTAATGAAGATAATCCTTCTTTTGTCTGCCAATATAATTCATTGAGAGCATATAGCAAGTTCCTGGTACTCCCCAAGTGTTCAATACCGTAGCTAATACTAAAGAGTGACTCTAAAATTAAAACCTGCTCATCACTAGGCTGCATATCATTAATACTTGTAGATATTTATCTATAGTTAATAGGCATTTTACCATTTGTTTTTAAATTACTGAATAATATTTGATACTGAATAATAATAGTGGGTATTAAGCTAATTTTCCCTCTGTTTCCTGAGACAGATTATTTATATAGCTTTATTATGGCAGCAAAAAATCCAAGAAAAATCTCTATTCTTAAAATATTTTTAAAATTTTTCTTCTGTGATAATTTCTTTAAATTTTGGCTTGACAAGATGCTTGAATAATGTATTGATTTGACAATTATTTAAATTTTTATCATTTCCTAACAAAAAATAACTTACGTAATATTGTTGATCCCACTACCACCCTATCTGATATTATTGTTTATATTTTGTTTTAATATAAGATATATATGCATATGATATGTATATATCATATGTATATATATTGATTTGCCAGTTTTAAATGTATTTAGTGTCTTCGAGATCCAAATCATCCTTCTTTACTATGGTATTCTGAAGTTGATACTGGAATCAAAATAAATATTTCTCCTTTTCCCTTTTGAGTCCATATGAATGGACTCAAATGAATGGAATAGGGGAGGATATGACAGTATGCTACTGAGGCTTTGGCATAACCTCATGGACTTCATCTGACTAGGAACAACAGGAAATGAAGAAAAGGCAAACACATATACACATACATATGCTGAGTTCCAGTGGACTGGCTTCTGTGATGGAGAAGCCACAGTACCCAAGAAGCTCAGCACATTTATTGCATAGAATTTAAGAGAAAGCCTGGGGTTATTACATACACTTGAACAAGGAGGCAGGCTTATTATATAAGATAAAAAAAAAGTAGGCAAGGTTATTGCTTACAGCTGAACCAGGGGTCAGTGTTATTTCATATGGATGAAAAAAGAAGCAGGGGTATTATATATAGATAAAGAAGGAAGCAGAGTTATTATATACAGATGAACAAGGAGTCAAGTTTGTTACATACAGATGAACGGAGGCAGGATTATTTCATACAGGTGAACAAGAACAAGATTTATGGCAGAGTGAATCAAGGAAACTTTTTAGCTAATATTGGTAGCAGTCCACAGGCCATAACCATCCTGGGGGAGAAAGCTATGCTGGTCATTTTAAGCACACATTACTAATATCTGCACACAGACCAGAAGAGAAGGTGTTGCTGTTTCTCAGAGTCTCAACTCTAGGTTGGTGGGTGGGGAGCACTTTCCCTATTCTCTCTGATTGTGTGGCTAATGTCCATGACATGGCCATGCCCATGTCAACAATACACACTCATTCAGGACTTCATCACTCTGAGCAGTCCTTCATATGTCTTAGGAGTCTACAGGGCAAAGCAGAGGGAAGTTTCTCATGCTACCTCTAGTTCACTTTCCCTTTTGTTTCCATGGAAATGTTTCTATTGGCATGTGAGGTGATATTTACTGGCTGTTAAGATTCAGATTTTCATTCGTAAGGAAGAAAGGGAGGGAGGAAGAAAGAAAGAAAGAAAGAGAGAAAGAAAGAAAGAGAGAAAGAAAGGGAGAAAGAAAGAGAGAAAGAAAGAGAGAAAGAAAGAAAGAAACCTTCCCAATTCACATTGAGTCTATTCCTGTGAATGTTTTTATTCTTTTTCTTTCTTTCTTTCTTTCTTTCTTTCTTTCTTTCTTTCTTTCTTTCTTTCTTTCTTTCTTTCTTTCTTTCCTTTCTTCCTTCATTCCTTCCTTCCTTACTTCTTTCTCTCTCTCTTCCTTTCTTCCCTTCCTTCATTCCTTCTCTTCCCCCTCTCTCTCATGGTTGGGAAGGAGGAGTTTGAGACAATGTATCTCTGTGTATCGCTGGAGGTCATTAAACTTGCTTAATAGACCAGGTTGATTTTGATCACAATGATCTATCCTGCCTCTGCCTCCTAAGTGCTGATATTAAAGGCATGCCCACTTGTGGTTCTTGATTATGGTACTTCACCCTCTAGTTGGCTACAAATGAACCATAGTCAGAAAGTTATACATTCTAGCCAGTTAGTGGAAGAAGCAAATGAAATCTTCTAAGAGTGTGCAATTTCTTAAAAGTCTGAGGGTATTTCCACTTGATATTTTAGAATTATTTTAATGTCTCCTACTTGCTACCTATTACTAATTTGTAACTTTTAAACTAAAATTTTTCTGATCAAATTATTTCTGATTTCTGTTTTTCATCTACAAACACCCTCAATGCAGATTGTATTAGTTATGCTTCTTTTTGTTATGGCAAATTACCTAATGAAAGCAGCCTAAGAGAAGCTTTATTCTAAATCACAGTTTGAGGGACAGTCCAACATAGGTGGAAATTCATGGCAGAAGCAATGTGTGAGGTAGTTGATCACATCGAATAGACAGTCAAGAAACAGATGAATGATAGTGTTCAGCTTTTTTCTTCTTTCTTTAATATTGTTTTTATTTTTGAAAGAATCTTACTTCACATACCAATCCCATTTCCCACTCCCCTACCATCTCCCATTCTCACCCCCCATCCATTCTTCAGAGAGGGTGAAACCTCCCCTGGAGAATCATCAAAGTCTCACATCATTTGGGGCAGAACTGAGGTCCTTCACTCTGTATCTAGGCTGAGCAAGGTATCACTCCATAGGGAAAAGGCTCTAAGAAGCTAGTGCATGCACTAGGGATAAATATTGGTTTGACTTAGAGCAGCTCCATAGACTGTCCACTCCCTGAAAAGAATCTCATGGACACACCTAAAAGTGCGTTTACATGATACTGCTCAATACAGCCATGTATTTCTTTAATGAGGATTAGCCTTCACAACACTACTGAAACTCAACACATCATTTTAAATAATAACATTTCACTCTTGGTCCCTAAAATTCTTACCTTTATCAAATCATGTGAAATACAAATTCCCCCCTAAAAGCTCCCAAAGAGTTTAACATTTCTAACACTGGCAGAAGTCCAAAGTTCATAATCTTTCCTGTGATTTAAGGCAATCTTTTAACTATGAGTCCCTAGAAAATAAAAAAATGTTAAAGTCAAGTAACCTGCTACTAATATGCAATGGCACCAAGTAATTATTCCAATTGTAAATGGCAAAAATAATGACTATGTTATTTCACTGTGAGGAAGCTTCAGTATTCAGTGTTGTAGGTAGAAGCATTTGGGGTATGTTGTTATGTGGGCCTGAATCCTTCAGGCCAATGTCCCCTGTAACTTTTGGGGCAGGGATATTCTATAAGACATGGCCTTGGTTTTGACCACAGACAACAGGGCATTCTTTGACTCATTACAAACTGGGACTCTCAGGGTGCCCTTCAGCCATTGTTCACCCAGAGTCTCACCCCCAATTCTAAAGGCCACTGACTGCCATGATCCCTCAGGGTGATGGGTCCCTGAACCAATTGCCCTTTCTTGGCTGTCTGATAATGACATCTGGGTAAAGCAGTGGCCCACAATAAAACCTCAATTAATGGCTTTAAAAGAACTGGTCAATTAACAACTCAGACTGGGGCACCTAGAAGCTTCTAACAGTAGATAGACACCATACCTCCATATTTATTATATGCAAGTAGTCTGGCTGTTACGAGTTACTCTAGGACCTGCATGTTGTTAATGAACAAATCAAGAACATGAGTACCATCCAGCCCAGCCTGCCCCATTCCAGTGCCATTCTTTTCTTCTCACCACATCTTTATCTTAGACATCAAGGACTGTTTTCTTTTCATTTGTTTGTTTCTTTGCTTTTTTTATTTGTTTTGAAGATCCCATTGGCATAGGCACATGCTGCTGCTTCACCTTCACAGTTTGGTAGCCTAACTTAGAGTGATATGCCCCAAGGAATGAAAAATAGCCTTACTATTGCCAGCTCTGTTCTCCAAGCATTATACTAATCTTCCTAAAGGTGTTCTTACGATCCATTACATAGGGTTATTCATAACTCTATTAGAAAATTTGGTCACCCGCAACCCCTGAGTGGCCCCTGAAATGGCTCCAGGCTTTTCCTCCCTATGCCTTTCTAGGATTCTCCGTAGCCTGACAATTATGTTCCTTGTCTTTCAGCCTGACGTCCAAGGACGAATATACCTCGGCAGAGCTCCAACAACTCTGCAGCTCTGTCAATTGGCTTGAGCTTCTTTTGCCCATTCTGGAGCAAGAGATGCATTCCTTGCTTTCTCTCCTTGAGGGCCCTACCTGCCCCTTGTAAAAGATCAGGCTTACATGAGAGGCCAAAGACCTCCTTTATAGGGTGGCCTCTTTAGGTCACCTCCTTATATAGACACAAGCCTCTTATGCCTCTCCTGGCAATCATACTTTGGACTATTGCAGGTATTTGGGGAGTCTTTTAGCAATCAGGCCCATTAATATGGATACATCAAGTATTCTCAGATCTAAAAAAATATTCACCTCAAAAATTTCAATGCCCTGCTGTCTTGTCCTTAATACACAGATGTTGGCCCAAAGGACTTATAGTGGGGAATCAGACAAGATTGCTCTCCCCTTTTCCCTATGACATTCTCAGCCCCTAGGGGCAGGCTCTATTAGCTTTCAAGAAATAATTATGGGCTTTCTTGGGATGCAGGATAACCACCTGAACCAAGATAAAAGACTCATCTCACTGTCTCTACTCTCTTTGGAAGTCAGGCTTTCACTGTGCCCCTTCATCTTCTCCTATTCTTAAAGTTACCCTGGCATTCTCAGATTTCAACAAAAACAGGTTTGTGGTCTTAATTCAGTGTCCTGGAGTGAAACACTTGACCCATCTACCACCTAACCCTGCCTCTATACAATTGGGAGAACTGCTAGCCCTCCTAAAGGTCCTCCTGGAATGCCAGTCAAAGCCTGTCACTATTTTCTCTGGCAACCAATACTCAGTCCAGGCCATTCATACCCTGCTTTTTTCCCAAGTCAAAGAATAAACAAATCCTTTATATGTGACCATGTTGTCCATACAAAGACATATTAGACCAGAGAGCCCACCCGTCATGTATTTCTCATATCTGGTCATACACTGAACTCCCAGGCATTCTGGGCAGAGGCAATGACCAAACTGACACCATGATTACGATGGTAGATCTTAACCTCCTTGAATAGATGAAAGTGCTTCATCAACAATTCCATCTGTCCCTGCAGAGCCAACACAAGTTCCTCCCAGAACTTTCTATTTCTTAATGTAAATACTTAGTTGTATCCTGGCTGCTTGTATTCCTATGGTGCCCCTGGGTCCCTTCTATAAATGGAGCATGAACCGCTGAGGGATCCTGTCCAATGCAATCTGACAGAAAAATGTCACTCACCAACTTGCCCTGTTTGGTAGTCTCCCCTATGTTCATGTTACGGTAGATACCTGCTCCTTCTTCAAGTGTGCTGTGGCTCTCTCAGCAGAAAAGGGTTCCCATAATATTAAGGCCCGCAAATCAGCCATGTTGGTCATGTGGCTGTCATGGCAATGAAGACAATAATTGGCCTGCTTATGTTTCCCAACTACTCAATGAGTTCCTTGGTTCCTGGATAATGAGCCATACCTTTGGCCTCCCCTCCAAAACCCAAGGATAGGCCATTGTGAGAGAACCCACAGAACACTCAAAGATCTCTTGGCCAAATCTGCTTTGTCTAAGGCTAAACAAGACCCACATCGGGCCCTAACCAATGGGTCAAGAAAACTGCTCTTTCACAGCCCTACTATGATGGGAGAGGTACGCCTTTCGTTTTTTTTTTTTATTATTATTAATTTATTTTTTACATTTCAATCCCAGTTTACTCTCCCTCTTCTCCTCCCACTCCCATAACTTCCCCCATCTGATCCTTGGAGTGGGAAAGGCCTCCCCTAGGGAATCTAAGTCTGTCCTATCATCTCACTGAGGCAGGACCAACGGACCTCTTATATACTGGGATGATGGGGGAAGTCCTTCTGTGTATATGTCTCTCTTATTGGTTAATGAATAAAATATTGTTGGTCAATAAGGAAGCGAGATATGTAGGACTAGGAGAAAAAGAGGATTCTGGAAAATGTAGTAGGAAGCTGCCATGTGATCCCAGAAGGAGAGGACACTTGAGTCTGGCATTCTCGGTAAGATAAGACCTTATAGAAATACATATATTAATGGTTATTGGTTAATACTTAAGACAGAGTTAGTCTATAGGAAGCCCTAGACATTGGCCAACAGCATTGTAACTAATAGAATCTCTGTGTATTATTTGGGGTTCTAAAGCAGCTACAGGACCCAGGTGGAAATCCCACAACACCAGGCTATCCCGTGTTTTGTAAGAAAGGGTGGATTTGCTCATGAAAGATGTAGAACTTTCTGTGACATGGCCTTGCTGGCATGTTATCCTCCTTTCAGGTTGGCTTCCCTACCTCTTACCAGGTGTTCCACATCTCCCAGGCCGGGACACAACTTGTCCAATATATAAAGGGCATCTCTTCAGCAAAGTTTCCCAACTACTCTGTTATGCTACAAAAACACATTTCCCACCACAGTGATGCCCGCACATCCTATGACTTTTGAGACAAGTTTAACTTTAAGAGATTCCTTAATCTCTCCTGGATAGTCACATATGCAGTAATAGAGGGCATAATAAAATTAATATTTGTCCTTCTCAAATGTGTCCTACATCATGACTCACAGAGAGAGGAGAGGCTACCTTAAATGCCCTCCTCTGATAATGAGATTGATGACTAACTTATATGCCATCTTAGAGCCTTCACCTGCCAGCTGACGAAGTAGACAAAAACACCCAAAGGTAAACACTGAACTGAACTGGAATCCAGTTGCAAAGAGGGACGAATGACTAGCAAAAGGGTCAAGACCAGGCTGGTGAAACCCACAGAAACAACTGACCTGAACAAGGGGGATCTCATGGAACCTAGACTGATAGCTGGGAAAACAGCATGAGACTGATACAGATCCCATGAATGTGGGTGTCAGTGAGGAGGCCTCAGAAATCTATGGGGCCTCTTGCAGTAGATCAGTACTTAACCCTAGCATAGTAATGGACTTTGGGAGCCCATTCTACAATATTCCCTGAGCCTAGACACACAGGGGAGGGCCTAGGCCCTACCCCAAAGGATATGACAGACTCTGAAGACCCCTCCCATGTAAGGCATCACCTTCCCTGGGGAGCAGAAAGAGTATGTGATAGGTAGGGTGTTAGTGGGAGGCAGGGAAGGAGGGGAGGGAGGCTTGGAGATAGGAAAGGAAGGCAGAAATGATGTAACTATATTATAATCCTAAAATATATACCCATATCTAAACATAATATACATGTATAATGAGTGAGTGATTATCATGTTTGTCTTTTTGTGATTGGGTTACCTCACTCAGAATGTTTTCTTCTAGTTCCATTTTCCTGCAAATTTCAAGATTCCATTGTTTTTTTGTTTTTTGTTTTTTTTTTCCTGCTGAGTAGTACTCCATTGTGTAAATGTACCACAATTTCTCTATCCATTCTTAGGTTGAGGGGCATCTAGGCTGCTTCCAGTTCCTGGCTATTACAAATAGTGCTGCTATGAACATCGTTGAAGAGATGTCTTTGTTGTAGGAATGTACTTCTTTTGGGTATATGCCTAGAAGTGGAATTGCTGGATCTTGTGGCAGACTGATTCCCATTTTCTTGAGGAGTCGCCATACTAATTTCCAAAGTGGCTGTACAAGTTGGCACTCCCACCAGCAGTGCAGAAGTGTCCCCCTTTCTCTGCATCCTCTCCAGCATAAACTGTCATTGGTGTTTTTTTTTTTTTATTTTAGCCATTCTGACAGGAGTAAGATGAGACTGCTTCCTGAACATAACACCAGTATCACAGACACTGAGATCAACAATTAATAAATGGGACCTCCTGAAACTGAGAAGCTTCTGTAAGGCAAAGGACACAGTCAGCAAGACAAAATGACAGCCCACAGACTGGGAAAGATATTCATCAACCCCACAGCTGACAGAGGGCTAATCTCCAAAATATACGAAGAACTCAAGAAGCTAGTCTCCAAAACAACGAACAATACAATTAGAAAGTGGAGTGCAGAACTAAATAGATAATTCTCAACAGAGGAATCTAAAATGGCTGAAAGACTCATAAGAAAGTGTTCAACATCCTTAGCCATCAGGGAAATGCAAATCAAAACAATTCTGATATTCCTTTTAATTTTTTTATGAGACACACTGCCTTTGAAGATTATTCTTTTACTGGATTGTGTACTTAGCAAAAGGACAATGATATTAGGAACCTTCATTAGATAATTTGTTCATTAACCAAACCACTATCATTTAAAGCAAAGCTGATACATTAATAAAACAATATTGCTTCTGTGAAAGGAGTACTTTTAGTCAGTAACCCATGGAAGTTCCTTAGAGGGTAAATATTCAACCATTTGGAGTTATTGCGACTCTAAATTTTCCTCCCAACTTTGGATTCCCAGAATTGCACACTACTCCAAAGTTAGATGAGTAAACCCTTTCCGGAGATCTCTGAAATCAAAAGGGGCATGCATTCTTTTTCCCGATTCTCCTCATAGGAGGATTTTCTATAACGAATTGGGCCTATAAACATCACCTGTGAACAAATTTGTGTATAATATTTCATTAAATTTAAAAGACCTTATGACCAAATAGAAAAGCAATATAAAACAGCTGTATATATTGTGTTTGTTAATTCTAGCATAGAACTGAAAGTCTTTTAATCAGTAAACAATCCAAACATGCTTGTACTTGGCACCCTTTATAGATGAACACAGCCTGGAGCTTCTTCTTCCACGTGTGTCACTGCATGTGCAATCATGTGTGCTTCGGTGATGTGCTTTCATGTTCAGGTTTGTTTATCTTAATCTGCAATGGGCCTTTATGTCTTTAGAAGTCCATACTAAGCCAATAGGTAGGAAGTAAGTGAGGTGAGCATTTCCCTAACAAACTGATAGGATTTTATTTGATTTCCTCCAGTTCCTTATGGTTTTAAAAAGCTGAGACAAGATGGCACTCACCCAACCATTTAAAATAAGGGCTGTATTTCTACCATCTGGAGAACTTACAGACACAATGTTCATTACACTAGAATTGTCACATTTTCTAGTATGAGAAGATGTATTATGGATAGAAAGTTTTATAGATGTGGAGAAATCTCTCTCCCAGTTGTTTATGTGATTTTTCTCCCCTTCTGCTTCTTTGTACTTTCTCGGCCAACCTTGGCATAATGGGATTACTTTATGCCTTCCACGGCAGGCTCTGGATGAGTGCACAGAGGCCAGTGGCAAAGGAAAATAAGATAGCTATAAAAATGCAAACATTGGAAGTTTAAAAAAGGTGTGTCCAATAACTTGCCCTTAAATTTAAAAGGAACTAAATGAGGAACTTCTGGACAATTTATCTTGCTGTTTACTGATAACAAGTCACTTTGTTTTTATGTGCTCAGTCTAGTATTCCATAATTTATTTGAAAGAAGATGAGAAATAATGTAGATAAATGATGAAGTGTCAGGGTCTGACGCTCTTAAATGAAGCTATTATGGTCAAAGAGAAAACGTAAAACCTGCGGCTCATTATGAGAGTGTTCTACTTGTCAGTTAAGTGAAAAGGCCTGGAATGATTTCCAGTTTATTTGTCATTGCAGTTATTAAAGCTGTCTTTTTGGTGCCATGAAAATGAATTGAAGACTTTATTCGAAGTAAATTTGTACTAAAGCTTTCAGATATATCTTATGTGAGCTCAGTGAGGCAGGGCAGAAGCTTAAACGCTGAGGAGACAGTCCCCAATGTGTTCAAAACATTCTCAAATATATAAGTGCCTGAGAGTGAAGTGCCATCTTGACAAAGAAACAAACTTTTTGACTGATATGTACTAAGAGCTATACAATATAATGAATATAACTGCTAGGAAATACCTTATTTTCACTAGAGCTTACCTATGTATGCATTTGCAACACTGATCCATAGGCTCTGTTTCCTAACAGTGATTTACAATAAAAATTAAAGAATACCTTTAGTCATAATTAATATGTAAGAAAACACATTTGGGAATAACACAACAGACATATCAAACAAACTGACAGGGCCAGTCTCTTAGGAAAAACACTAACAGCCACTCTATAACAATTTCTTCTTACAAAAGTGAGAGATGAAGGAAATAAGAGTTGGATAATCTATAGTTTTTAATCAGCTACTGGATTTCATCTTACTACAAACAATGAAATCTTTGTTGATCTTTTTAAGTCACAGCCTGTTCTTACAGTCTTCTCCATGGAAGAACACACCAATAGGTTGTCCAAAACTTAATGGTTAGCCCTGGGGGTGTGTTTACAAGTAGCCTTGCTCAGATTTAGAGGATTATATTTGTGAATATATGTGTATATAAACAGAAGAATATAGAAACAATTACAAAACAAGAGAAGCCATTATTTTAAAGGAAAGCAAGGAGGGCTGTAGGGCAGGGCTTGAAGGGGGGAAGTCGAAAGAAGAAAGGATATCATTATATGGTGTCATAAAAAAAGAAATTAAAATTTAAAAATACCTCATGACATTGCCAAGTTGAGAAGATGATGCACAGTTTGCTCATGCTGAAGGAAACTGGATGATTAGTAATAGGCTTGGGATGGAATTTTTTTAATCTTAAAAAATTAAGTCATGTCTTCCCTTATTTCATGACCAAGAGAAAGGCCCAGAGATTTTTCCTTGATCAGATCTTAATATAAAAAATGATTTCTTCATATTTTGGCTATGTTTTATGAAAATTTAGAAGTGAGTATTAGGAGGCATATCAAAGAGAAAACAGATAGGGGTTACTCTACATTGGTTTTTATGCTGAGTGTTTTATTTCAAGCCCAGGTATGGCCATGGCATTGACTCTTTATTGTGGATATTACAAATGTTTTGACACATCTTCAGGGTCAGTTTAGAAACAAAATGGATTCTGCATCCCCCACAGAAGTAATCTTTCAGTGTTTCCATCAAATTTTATAGCCATTTTCAGTGATATTGTCAGAGTGAGTGGTAGACCAGGCTCTTTATTAGATGCCTTATTTTTAAGCATTTAAATGTGTGACAAAACTTTCCTTTAAAATCAAATTTAAAGCTTTATGTGGAATATTTGAAATATTTTTATAACTTTTATATGCTAATAGCTACAAAGCCCAATCATCTCAAAATGAATGTTTTATAAAATCATAACTGTGGTTTGATGGGGAAGCTGAATTACAGAAAGCAGCAGATGAAGGGGGAAAGGGTTTAGTCTGTTTCTTGATGCAGAATCAGACTTCTTGTTTGTAACTAATTGATTAGTTAATTCACTTTATTGAAACAGGGGCCTCACATTTGTATCACAGGCTGGCGTGGAACTCATTCTGTACCTGAGGCTGGCTTCATATACCTAGCAATCTTCCTGCCTCAGTATCTGGAGTGCTGGCATTACACATGTGAGCTGTTACATCAATCACAGGTTTTGTTTAAACTGCAAATATTATCTGAGAAGTAAACATATAATGAATAGAATAGCACATACAATTGTTTTGAAGAGAGATGGCATAATGTCCTCAATCAAATGTATTTTATTCCAAGTCAGGCATAAAATATACAATATGCATAAAATGCACAGCATTTAATCCCAGCACTTGAGAGGTATAGACAAGTGGATCTCTGTGAGCTAGAGGCCAGCCTGATCCACATAGTGAGTTCCAGAACAGCCAGAGCTATACAGGGAGACCCTGTCTCCAAAACAAATAAACAACGTATGTATTAGTATATAATAATATACATATCTTTACACATATGTGTGCTACATATATCCATGGAATGTATATAGCAACTTATTTACTTAATATAGAGATGTTAAACATGAAATTAATTAAATTACAGATTAAATAATTGTGATTTTTACTTAGCTCATGGAATAGGAAGAGAAGCAGGCTACTATAATAAGAAATGCACAAAATTAAATAAAGTTTGGCATGTAGATTCAGAAGCTGCTAAATCATAATAGGTTTATAGGGGAGAAAGGCATATCCTTTGGAATGAATTCTTGGCTTCCAGTGTAGGAGAAACAGAAAGTTGAGCCAATGGCACTACATCAGAAATGTAGTATATTGATATTCCTTGACTTTGATAGCAAGCCATAGCTTCTGCTATGAAGCTGGGATATTAATCACTTAACTTTCTCTTCCATGAATATACCTTGATTTAATGTGACACTGGAATGATATAGATTTAAATATCCTTTAAGTTAGCCACAGGAGACAGAACTGGTTTGTGTTTTATACTCTTATCCCTTCATGAATAAATATTTATATTACATTCAGAGTGAATTGATCAGTAGATACTTATTAAACATAAGTACTGAGAAATGGTGAAGAAATTCAGGAACATGTATAGTTTTACTTGCATTCTTTTGTAATGAACATATTTACAAATTAAGCAAAAATGGTTTTGTTTGTTTTTTCTGAGAGTATTGTTATGACACTCTAATCGCAGCACTTAGAAGGCAACAGCACATGGATGGAAAGTAAGATAACAGTCTAGAACACAAAGTAAAACCCTCAAAATAATTTTAAGAAGAAATATTAGGTTAAAATACTATATATATAATATATGTATATATAATATATATAGTGATTAATAACTTAAAGGGTAATAAACTAGAACTTTCTGAATCATCTCAAATTTGACAAGAACAATTGCTGTTTTTACATGATAAAAATAATACATTAACTTTTTCTTTTATTGTTATAGTTGGAAGTAAATACAAAGCCAAATAATAAAAAAAAATACAAAGCAATATGGTAGTGAATTGCCTCTAAAATCCACACAATAATTCTGATAAATACTCATGACACTCTTGTCCTTTCATCAAAACCTGAATCTTCTGAAATTAAAGCACTTTGCTTATATAAAAGTGTGGTCTCTTTGAACTGTGAGGTACTGGTGTAATAACCCAGACTTGTAGGTTCTTGGCTGCCCTGCTCATTCAATTATTTGCAATTAGGGGGCTAGTTAAAATCTAATGGGTACTTGATAATTTTTGAGTAAATTTTATAAACTGACCTGATAAATCTAGTCATCCATAACATTAATACTCAAGTCTAGCTGGACATGCTGGTTCCTGACTGTAACACCAGCACCAGCATTTGGGTGTATGAAGAGGAGAAGTTATGTTGGAAGCTATGCTGAGATGTCAATATGTGACACTATGTCTTATAAAGTCAACTAGCCAAACAACTAAACAAACAAGATTCATGTCTTAGCAATACTTATTTTAAGAAGGGGGTGTATTAAGAATGAGGAAACATCTTTTAACTAGCAGGGATATACAGTTCTTTTATGTGTGTCTTTGCTATTTCATGCTTATTTGTTATAGACTGGATTACATCTTTCCAAAATTCTTAGGTTAAAGTCCATGTTTGATACCTGAGAGAATATGTAGAAATAAGAGGTTTATTTTCAGCCATAACTTGAGAGTATCTATAAGTGTTTGCTTTGCTCCTTTGCTTCGGGGACTAGTGAATTAGCACATTGCAGCATGCGCCTAGTGGAGGAAACCTGTACCTCTTGCCTGGGAAGTAAAAGAGAAAGAAGAGGATCCCATAGTTTCTTTGAAGCCCTGACCCCAATATCTAAAGATCTTTCAGCAACTCCCAATTTTTTAAATTTCCACCACTTCCTAGCAGTGCCAGCCACAGAATAAGCCTCTAAGGCAATACATGTTATTTTATAGTTTTTGGGACCCAAATTGTAGACAAAGCCAGCCTGTCCAGTTTTAATACTTTGTAATAGAAAACATTGAAAGGAGTAATTAAAGATAAATTGTCTAATAAAGGTGAAGCCCCAATACAACATGTTTAGTGTGCTTATATAAGAGAGAGTAAATGATGTATGGACAATCAGGAGAAGGTGCAAGAGGACTTAGCAAGAAAGGAGCTATTACCAAGCCAAAGAGAGAGGACTGAAGAGGAAATAGTCTTCCTGATATCTTGTTCTGGAACTCTAGAACCAGAATATGTAAGCCACCCAGTCTTAGCTATGTTGTTATAGTAACCCTACAGACTAACTAAAATATTTATGTGGTAATATACCACTTATTGTCTATGAAACTAAAGCTGACATTTTACAGTAGATATAATTATGGGTTCATTTGTTCTTAATCAATTCATTATTGCATACATGTATAGGTTAGAAGAAAAAGAAATCTATGAATATTGTGTAATAATCCCTAGAAAAATACTTTGTGGAAAATGTCTTACACTTTCAGCTCATTTACTCTGCTTTCACCAGAATGGCTCCTCTGTTTCTTTAAACCAATTAATCAGCAGTTTGTTTCTTGCTTCTCAAAATTCATTTTCTGTCCTATCTGAAGTGAAGTCTGAAGTTTGCTTGCTTGAAAACAAGCAAGCAAACAAACAGATTCTGTCTGCTTGTGGGTAAATTGTTTTATATTTTCCTAAAGGGTTAATGTCAATGCTAAGAAAACTATAGGGGAATACTATCAAAGGTCTGTTTCTTCTATTAGTAGTTTAACAAAAATATTAAAACATAGTTACATGCCTGATATTTCTGGAATGCTGGTTGGTAGCTGGATAGTTACTTCTCTCAGCTTTGTTTCTTTGTATATCTTAATTTCCTTTCTGACATCCATGTACTTACTGTTCTTTTAAAGAGTGAGTTTGTCTATTTCTTACCTAATCGGTGACAGTTTGGCTTTCCAAATCTCATCTGGCAGCTTTACTAAATAATGAGAACCCATAACATGGATGCCTAGGGTTCTTAAATTCTTCCTTGTGACCTAGGATTAGCAAATCACCCAACACCATAGTGAAAAGCTATTGTAGGAAATAAAACATGAGGACACACTTATTTGCATTATTTGTTCCTTTGAGCTCTACCTTCACTCCCAAATCACCAGCAGGGTTATATGTAAAATGAATGTTCTATTTTAAGAGGAGGTAGCACAAATTCATTGGTATATTCATATTTTTTGTTCTGAAGAGATAAATGAGTCCCTCATCTTAATGGAAAGACTTTTCTCTTTTTTTTTGGTTGAGTAGAATAGCTGAAGTAGTTGATGGATACAGTTTACATGGCCCCATATGTTGGATGTATAAACTGAGCCCAGGGGAATTTAAATGGCTTCTTTAAGAACACCCAGGAGCCATGTGAGGAGTCTTGCTCCCAGACAATGATTTTTCACTTTTTCTACATGACAGAAGGAAACATGTACCTGCTCTCAAGGATATTTCTCTAAATAAAAGGTAATAAGTGGTCAGACATACAGTGAATATATTATACTCCTACTTCACCCTGGTGTGCTATTATTTGGGGCTTATGAATAGGAAATGCAAAGTAATCTCAGAAGGAATTTTATTCTAATGTTCTTTCAAGGAATGGAAGCTTTTCTTTGTAAGGAATTAGGATGACAAAAACCCCAAGATTATTGGGAACCTGGTTGCAGATCTTTCTTTGGCAAGATTAGAGTGAGTTATTACCAGTAAGTGGTTCACAGGGTTCATTCATTTTCCTTTCATATGTTTAACTTCAGAGGAACTGTTGCCAAAGGCATTGCAGCAGATCATTTAGTCATGGTGTTGTCTGGAAGAAACATGACCCCCTTTTAGCCTTTCCATCTAGTATTCTACCAGTCTCTCTACCCACAGTGCACATTGGGTATTTTGACTGTTCAAATCTAACATAGCCACAGGTACAAGGAAATATTAAAGGCATTTGAGTTTTCATCATTGCACTAGAAAGACGACTGTTTTCCAGACATTGCTAAATGCCACTTACATCTACATCACCAGGCTTCCATAGAAGACAACCTTATGAGTCTATGTGATTTCTTTTTTTTTTTTTCTGAGTACCAATGTTAGTCACTTGATATGGAGAACAAACACTATAAGGTTCTAAGCAATTACATTTACAAATAAATTATTTCCCCTTTTTTGGTTTCCTTATGAGAAACAATTTTTGTACACATAGGGTTCATGTGCTTCTCTCATAAAGGATGGTTTCTGTCATGTCTGGTGCTCTATCTTTAAGACCCTTTTCCTCCCAAACCCCAAAGTTATACCTTGCCATCTTTATGGGCTCTTTATTTTGGTCCCATTTATATTTGGGGTGAAACAGTGTGTTCCCAGCATTAATTCATACTGAGACAGTTGGATTTGTTCACTCACACATAGTTTTTTTTTTTTAAGTTGTTAAAGTTTAAGTCTTCAAGAGTTTAAGTGTTTCACTTTTAAAGATAGCATTCCTTATTTTGAAAGTGATATTAAAATTTAGGATTAGATACTAACATCAATGAAAATGGTATCAAATGTATTAGTTAATTGTTTTGGATTTATAAGCTACTAAAAACAAAATTTAACGCAAGGAAATACTATTTTACCAGCCTTTAAAAGGGAATTATTACAGAATTATTAACAAGTTTCTTGAAAAATCAAAGGCTATGAACAATCAAAAGTAAGGATCAAAGAATTTCAGCTGAAGTGCCACTGTATTTTAAAATTCCAAACTTAAACTGACTTGATTTTTTAAATTTTTATTTATTTACTTTTTCTACATTTTTTATTTAAATTAGAAACAAGATTGTTTTACATGTCAATCCCAGTTCCCTCTCTCTCCTTTCCTCCCCTGACCCCACTAACACCCTACCTATCTCATACTAGTTCTACACCCCAGGGAGGGTGAGGCCTTCCATGGGGGGTCTTTGGAGTCTAACATACCCTTTGGAATGAGGCCTAGGCCTTCCCCCATATGTCTAGGCTGAGGGAGTATCCCTCTATATGAAATGGGCTCCCAAAGTCCATTCCTATGCTAGGCATAAGTACAAGAGGCCCCATAGTTTTCCGAGGCCTCCTCACTGACAACCACATTTATGGGGTCTGGATAAGTTCCATGCTGTTTTCCCAATGATCAGTCTGGGGGCGAGGAGCTCCCCCTTGTTCAGGTCAGATGTTTCTGCGGTTTTACCAGCCTGGTCTTTAACACTTTGCTCATCACTCCTCCTTCTCCGCAGCTGGATTTCAGTTCAGTGTTTTGCAAGGGGTATCTGCTTTTACTTCCATCAGCTGCTGGATGAAGACACTAGGATAGCATATAAGATATATCAATATATCATATAAGTCATCAATCTCATTATCAGGGGAGGGCATTTAAGGTAGCCTCTCCACTGTTGCTAGATGGTTAGTAGGTGTCATCCTTGTAGATCTCTGGACAGTTCCCTAGGGCCTGAATTATCTTTAAATCTATACTGACTACCTCTCTGATGGTATCTCTTATTTTGCTCTCCGCTATTCTTAACCATATACAACCTTCCTGCTCCCTTTTGTCCTCCTCACCCCTCCTCTTCTCCCCTTCTCATTCTCCTAGCTCCCTCTCCACTCCCCCATGCTCCCAATTTGCTCAGGAGATCTTGTCCCTTTCCCCTTCCTCGGGGGGCAATGTATGTCTCTCTTAGATTCCTTCTGTGGCCTATCTTCTCTAGTGTTTTGGATTGTAGGCTTTGATGCTTTGCTCTATGTGTAAAATCCATCTATGAGTAAGTGCATACCATGTCTGTCTTTTGTGACTGGGTTACCTTGCTCAGAATGGTTTCTTCTACTTCCATCCATTTGCCTTCGAATTTCAAGATTCCATTGTTTTTTCTTCTGAATAGTACTCCATTGTGTAAATGTACCACATTTTCTCTATCCATTCTTCAGTTGAGGGGCATCTAGGTTGCTTCCAGGTTCTGGATATTACAAAGGATGCTGCCATGAACAAAGTTGAGCAGATGTCCTTGTTGTATGAATGTGCTTCTTTTGGGTATATGCCTAAGAGCTTACCTGAACAAGGGAGAGCACATGGACCTTGCACTAAACTGATCCAGAACGTGGATGTCAATGAGAAGGCCTTGGCATTCTATGTGGCCCCTGGTAGTGGATCAGTATTTATTCATGGTATAAGAAGGAATTTTGAGAGCCCACCCCACATGGAGGGATGTTGTCTCAACCTGGACACATGGGGGTGGGCCTAGGCCTTGCCCAGCATATGACAGACATTGGGGAACCCCCATGGAGGGCCTTACCCTCCCTGGGGAGCAGAGGGGGGATGAGGTAGGGGGACTGTTGGGGAGATGCGAAGAGGGGAGGGAGAGGGAGAGGGAGAAGGGATTGACATGTGAAGCAAGCTTGTTTCTAATTTGAACTAATAATAAAAAAAAAGAATGGAATACTAGGTCTTATGGTAGACTGATTTCCAAAGTGGCTGTACAAGTTTGCACTCCCGCCAGCAATGGAGGAGTGTTCCCCTTTCTCCACATCCTCTCTAGCATAAGTTATAATCGGCGTTTTTTATTTTAGCCATTCTGACTGGAGTAAGATGATATCTCAGAGTTGTTTGATTTGCATTTCCCTGATGACTAAGGATGTTGAGTACATTCTTATGTGTCTCTCAGCCATTTCATATCCTATATTGAGAATTCTCTATTTAGTTCTTACCCCCACTTTTTTCTTCTTTTTTAATTTAAACTAAAACAAGCTTCTTTTACTTATCAATCTCAGTTCCCTCTACCTCTCCTCCTCCCCTGCCCCTCACCAATCCCCCTATCGAAAACCCTGTCTGCCCCCCAGGGAGGTTGAGGCCTTTCTTGGGGGATCTTCAAAGTCTGTCATATAATTTGGAGCAGGGCCTAGACCCTCCCCAGTGTGCCCTCTATGAGGAGAAGGCACCCAAAGTTCATTTGTGTACTAGGGGTCAATTCTGATCCACTGCCAGTGGCCCCATAGATTGCCCAAGTCTCCAAATTGACTTCCTCCTTCAGGGGGTCTGTAACAGCCCTATGCTGATTTCCCAGCTATTAGAGCAACCCCTTGTTCAGATCAGCTGTTTCTGTGGGTTTCTCCAGCCTGGTCTTGACCCCTTTGCTTATCACTCCTTCCTCTCTGCAACTGGATTCCATAGTTCAGCTCAGTGTTTACTGTGTTTGTTTCCATCAGCTACTGGGTGAAGGCACTAGGATGGCATATAAGTTAGTCATCAATCTCATTACTGGAGAAGGGCTTTTAAGGTAGCCTTGTAACTATTGCTTAGATTGTTAGTTGGGGTCAACCTTGTAGATCTCTGGACATTTCCCTAGAGCCAGAATTCTCTTTAAAACTATAATGGCTTTTTCGATGAAGGTATTCCTTTTCTTACTCTCATCCATTCCTCTCCTGACTACATCTTCCTGCTCCCATTTGTCCTCCTCTCCACTTCTCTTTCTTCTAACTCTCCCTCCCCTCCCCTCCCCTAACAATCCCCATTAGCTTAGGAGATCTTGTCCCTTTCCCCTTCTCCAGGAGACCATGTGTGTCTTTCTTAGGGTCTTCCTTCTTTCCTAGCTTCTCTGGTGTACACGCCACTTTTTAATTGGATTGTTTGCTCTTTTTGTGATTAACTTCTTGAGTTCTTTGTAAATTTTGGATTTGGCTGGATTTATGTTTCAGTCTTTGATCCATTTGGACTTAAGTTTTGTGCATGGTGATAGACATGGATCTATCTGCAGTCTTCTACACACCAGCATACAGCACCTTTTGTTGAAGATGCTTTCTTTTTTCCATTGTATAATTTTAGCTTTTTTGTCAAAATTGGTGTTCAAAGGTGTGTGGGTTAAAAACAGGGTTTCTGATTCTATTCCATTGATCTACCTGTCAGTTTTTGTGCCAATACCAAGCTGTTTTCAGGACTATAGCTCTACAACAGAGCTTGAAATCAGTGATGGTGATGTCTCTGGAAGTTCCTTTATTGTACAGGGTGGTTTTGGCTATCCTGAGTCTTTTGTTTCTCCATATAAAGTTTAATAGTGTTCTTCCAAGTTCTGTGAAGAAGTGTTCTGGGATTTTGATGGGGATTGCATTGAATCTGTAGATTGCTTTCGGCAAGATTGCCATTTTTACTGTTTTTATCCTACCTATCCAAAGCATGGGAGATCTCTATTTTCTGGTATCCTTTTTTCAATCTATTGGCCGATGACTAGGTTTTCTTATTGGCTACCTGTCTTAATTATTAACCCATTTTTATTAATCTATGTATTTCCATGTGGTCTTGACTTATTGGAGAATGCCTAGACCTGTTACTCCTTTCTGGTCTATATGGTGTCTTCTCTCTGGTGCCTCTCTGTCTACCTTTCCCAGAATTCTCCTTGTCTCCTTGTCTCACCTATCTTCCTGCCTCTCTATTTGCCAAACAGTGTTTTATCCATCAACGAATAAGAGAAACATATATACAAAAGAACATCCCCCATCATCTCCTTTTTATCTGTTTAAGTAAAAAGCAGGGTTTTAACTTTAACATAGAAAATTACATATAACAAAAGAGTTATTAAGAACTATGGTTACAATGTTTAGTCCATTAACATTTGGCAATTTTGAAGAAAATATTCTATCATGTATCCTATCTTTGTGAGTCTAAAGTTGTGTATGTAACTTATCTTTTATCACAACTAAGGTAAACTCATAACCATTACTATCTGTCTTCAACTCCATCAAAGACCTCAGAAGGATAATATATAAATTCTGGAATTGACAGAGATATCTCACTGCCTGGTCAGTCACCCAAAGTTCTGTAACATTGGGGCATCCATTTTCAGCCTACAGGCCTAGTGTGTCTGACAGACTCCTCAGTGAAATAGGAAATTTTAAACTGTCTACCTGTATTGGCAGTTTGTCAGTCATTTTTCTCTGTGTCCTGCAGAGTGCCTGACAGACTCTTCCATGAAGCAGGAACTCTTCAAGCCTGTCATATATTGTTTCTCCAAGTTCAGCAGTAACTTTGCTGTGGGTCCTGCATGTCCTGTTTATACAGTATACAGTTAAACATTCTACATAAGAGCAGTTTCTTGCCCAAATGTCTAGTCTTGCCATGTTGTAAGCAACTCCACATTGAGATTGTTTGATGCCCATCTCCTTTCTGATGTAACTGGTATTGCCAGGAGCAGTTGTGTTCCACTGTCATGAAAAACCATTAACCATTTTAAATGCAATATTCCGTGAGGCTTTGAAAGGCTTGAAGAATGCCTAACCATTTGAAATATAACAATATTTATCTAGAAAGCCTAACTAAAATGATTTTGAGTTTTGACTATCATAGGTGAATATCTATAATCTGTATTTAATTATACATTAGATTTTTTAAAATTTGGAAACAATCTTATTTCACATATCAATCCCAGTTCCCTCTCCCTCCCATCCTCCCATGACCCCCCCCCCCTACTACCATCTCATTCCTCCCCTTCTCCTCCTCAGGGAGGGTGAAGCCTTCTATGGGGATCATCAGAGTCGGTCACATCATTTGAGGTGGGCCCTAGACCCTCCCCATGTGTATAGGCTGAAAGAGTATCCCTCTATGTGGAATGGGCTCCCAAAGTTCATTCTTAGGGAAAAATGCAGATCCACTGCCAGAGGCCCCATACACTGCCCAGGCCTCCTAAATAACACCCTTGTTCAGGGAGCCTGGCACAGTCCTATGCACGTCTTTCTTTAGGTTGGGAAAGTTTTCTTCTATGATTTTGTTGAATATGTTTTCTGCACCTTTGAGTTGCTGTTTAGGTTAATTTTGTATCTTGCCACTTTGCAGACGGTGTTTATCAGTTGTATGAGTTCCCTGGTATAGTTTTTTTGGGTCACTTATGTAAATTGTCATATCGTCTGCAAATAGTGAAAGTTTGACTTCTTTTTCAAGTTGTATCCTTTTGATCTCCTTTTGCTGTCTTATTGCTCTAGCTAGAATGTCAACTACAATATTGAAAAGATACGGAGAGAGTGGACAGCTTTGTCTTATTCCTGATTGTAGAGGAATTGCACTGAGTTTCTCTCCATTTTGTGTGATGTTGGCTGTTGGTTTGCTGTATATTTCTTTTATTGTGTTTAGGTATGTTCTTGTTATCCCTGATCATTCCAAGACCTTTATCATGAAGGGGTGAAGGATTTTGTCAAAGGCTTTTTCAGTATCTTGTGAGATGATCATGTGGTTTTTCTTTTTTAGCTTTTTTGATGGATTACATTGATGGATTTTTGTTTTGTTTTGTTTTTCGAAACAGGGTTTCTCTGTATTGTTTTGGAGCCTGTCCTGGATCTCTCTCTGTAGACCAGGCTGGCCTGATAATTTTAACATTTAAAAAAGAGTTTCACAATGACCCTTCTGGTTTTATTGTGTGGAATAATTAGAGGAGTATTGGTATTGGCTGTTCTTAGAATTCTTCACTGAAACCATCTGGCCCTGGGCTAATTTGGTTGGGAAACTTTAGTTGACTGCTACTATTTCATTAGGGGTTATAGGTCTACTTAAATTGGTTATGTGTTCTTCATTAATTTTTGTAGTTGATATCTATCCAGAAAATTGTCCATTTCTTTTAAGTTTTTGAATTTTGTGGGATACAGGTTTTCAAAGTATGACCTGATGATTCTGTGGATTTCCTCAGTGACCATTGTTATGTCCCCCCTTTCTTTCCTGATTTTGTTAATTTGCATTTTTTCCCTTTGTCTTTTGATTAGTTTGGATCAAAGCTTGTCTATATTGGTGATTTTCTCGAATAAACCAACTCTCTGTTGCATTGATTATTTTTGTATTTTCTTTCTAGTTTCTGATTTATTGATTTCAGCCTTCAATTTCCTAGTGTCTACTCCTCTGGGGTGAGTTTGCTTCTTTTTGTTCTAGAGCATTCAGTTGTGTTGTTAATTCTCTAGTGTGACTATTCTCCAGTTATTTCATGTGGGCACTTAGTGCTATGAACGTTCCTCTTAGTAATGCTTTCAAAGTGTCCCACAAGTTTGGGTATGTTGTGTCTTCATTCTCATTGAAATTTAGGAAGTCTTATTTTATTTATTTCTTCCTTGACCCAGGAATGATACAATTGGTGATGGTTCAATTTCCATGAGTTTGTAGGTTTTCTGCAATCTTTGTTGTTGTTAGATTCTAACGTTAAAGAATGGTGGTATGATATGATTCAGGGGGTTATTCCAATTTTTTGCACCTATTGAAATTTGTTATATTGCCAAGTATGTGGTCAATTTTAGATAAAATTCCATGTGGCTCTGAGAATGTATATTCTTTTCTGTTTGGATGGAATGTTCTTTAGATGTCTTTTAAACCCAATTGAGTCATAAATTCTATTAGCTCCTTTGTTTCTATGTTAAGTTTCTGTCTGGTGTTCCTGTTTGGTGGTTAGAGTGGGGTGTTGAAGTCTCCTACTGTTAAGTACATTGAGGTTTTATGTGTGATGTGAGCTTCAGTAATGTTTCTTTTATGAATGTGGATGCCTTTGTATTTGGTTCATAGATGTTCAGAATTGAGACTTCATCCTGGTTAATTTCTCCTGCGATGAATATGAAATGACCTTCTTCATCTCTTTTGATAGATTTTAGTTTAAAGTCTAATTTGTTAGATATTAGTATTGCTACACGTGCTTATTTCTTGGGTCCATTTGATTGGAATATCTTTTCCCCACCCTTAACTCTGAAGTACTATCTATCTTTGAAGTTGAGGTGTGTTTCTTTTATGCATCTCAAGCATGGATTCTGTCTTTTTATCAATTCTTTAGCCTGTATCTTTTTATAGGTGAGTTAACACCATTGATTTTGAAGAATATTAATGACCATTGATTGTTAATTCTTGGGATATAGAGGTAACTAGGTCACTGAGCCTGCAGCTAGGTTTGTCTACATAGAGGGTTCCAGGTCACCTAGGCTACATAAATACCCCACCACAATAAATCCCTAAGTAAATAAGTAAGTAAATAAATATATGCGATATTTACCTTTGATTAAGTGTTGGGATAATTATACTGAGAAGAAATTTTCTTAGGCCTGTTTTAGATTCTTTTCCTAGTTAACACACATCATTTTCCAAATACTTCATTTCAAAACAATTTCTGCATAAACTCACAATAAATTCAGTAATCCAAGATGGGTCCAAAACTTTTAGAGGCTCTAACATATCCTGTAAGAATACAGCAAACAATAAATACACATCTTTAGATGTTACATCTTAGTATAAACCAATTAACTGAATTCATATGCATGTATTTTGTAAACTTCCATGACTATCTCACATTTAAGTGTTTTTAATCACTAAAGTTATATAGCTGTATATATGTGTCTAATTATGTAGCATACACTAATTGGCAGTATTTGGGAAATTACATGTGGAAACTGATACTCTGTCTCAGTTGGGAGGTATTCAGCTCTGGTATTTTAAAATTAATGACTAATGCTAAAAGCCCTTGTTTGCTATAATATTAAATTTTCATTTCTTTGTCATTTTACATCAAGAATGATTTCATCATATTTACTAGTAGTATGTGATTTCTAAGAGTTTCCTAAGATGTTCCCATGTATAATTAATACTGTAATCAGCAAAAACTATTCCGTAGGGAGCTCAGAACCCTAAAGTTTCACATGAATTAAGGACGAAATCTGAAGCATTTTACTACTCTTTTTTTTCCCCAGTCTGATCCATTTATAATTTAGATTGCCTAACTAATCTTAGATACTAGAGTTAGGTATTTGTAAAGCACTCAGAAGACAAATACAGAGTGTTGGCAATTTTTTTCTATTGGGAAGTCAAAGATCTGAGCTATTCATTTTGTAGCCTGACAGTCATCATGACAATTCCGTGAATTCCCAAAGCTTTTTCATGTGGCTTCCTCAAGGACGGCTATCATGTTGTAGCTACTGCAATGACAGATGGGATATAACGTGTCATGTGATGGATAACTCTGGAGCCATAGTACTTAATCCTTCTAATACTAATAGCTACATTATCATAGAGATTTATGAGAATGTCAGTTTCAAGTTCCCAGTTCCATTCATGGGGTTTTAAAACTTCAGCTGCAAAAAACATGCATCCATCCCATTAATTCTAATTATCATGGTTCATCTTCTCAGCAGTTTTGCACTCCGGAACCTTTCAGTGCAAATTAACGTACCAAAAAAGTGTATTAATTAATATTTGTAGCTTTTAATTTCTGCAAGAGTGTTGTCTGGAAGCAGCTGGCAGTACAGGGCCTCTGCTATTGAATCTTCGCCAAACAAGTGCAGATGTAATTTTGTTATCTCTTGCTTAGTCATTTACGCAAATTAATTTGAACAATTAGCCTTTTACTGGTCCTTCATGAATCATGCAAAAGGGATCTGCCAAAAATTGCTAGTTGACAGAAAAGAATTGGTTAATGCTCTGCATTTTGTCAGAAGGTAATGTAGAAGGAAATTCAACATTTTTTTAGACTGTGGACAATTGCCTAAATAATCTGTGATGAGATTTACTTAGCACTTACAAGCAATAGGAGTTAACCTTCATAGAGTGAAAGTTCTGTCCACAGTCGTAAAAACATAATATTCAACTACAATTTATCTTAAATATGGATTTGAGGGAAGTCAGTGATTTCATTAAGATACAGAAATTAAAGAGTAATTTTTCTGTTTTGTAGGTCCTTTCATTTTAATCAATATTATGTGTATATACTTTAGTGTGGTTAATTATTTATTATATCAGGTAAACATATACTTTCTAACATCACTTGATAGCCTGCCAACTTTCTGAAAAAGAAATCATCAAGAATTGTTAAAATACTTAAATCTTCATTTAATATATTTCTAAGAGTTTGGTGAAAGAGACCTCAAATTATAATTAAATTCTCTCAGGAAAATTAAAAAATAAAACAAGACATCAATTTTTGCTGTTCATATATAATCATTAATACCCAAAAGGAAAAATATATATGTATAATATGCTCAATTCTTCATAAATGGTTCAAATGACCTGCAATTTTGTGTTTTACTTTCATTTCAATTTGCTTTTCTCTTGCTTTTTAAAATTATTGTTTCTAGATGTTATTTCACATCATTATATTAATAGGTCATATGAGAGTATAATGGTAAAACTTTCACAAAAGTCTTTTTTCTGTGTATAATTAGCTTAGAAATGTGGAAGGTTTCTCATAGTATATGCCCAGATATAGAGGCATGATGGTTATCTATCTGTGTATTTTAACTAAGCCCATATCTGTTTAAATATACAAACTTACAGTTGGTTACTATTTGGTATTTGACTATATAGGAAATAGTTAATATCATGTCATAGTTTTGGAAAACAAATTTTTAAATAGTATGTATTTACTTATGTGCCTCTAAACATAAACACATCTTAAAAAGAAGTCTGTGGGAATCGGACTAACAAGTCATCTCTCGTAGAATGCGTTGTTGAGCCAAGTTATCTGTCACTGTACAGAGACAGTCATTTTAATGATGGACTTAGAAATTCTGAAGAGAACTAAAGGCTGTGAAGTGATTGATTTTCAATCTGATTTGTTTTTCTTACTTTTTTTTTTGCTCAGGTGGTGGAATTTCAATGAAACAAATTTTCTGGATAAGACTTCTGCAGGTCTTTTTTTCCCCTTTTTTTCTCTTTTTATTATTATTATTATTATTATTATTAATTCAAGTTAGGGAACAGGCTTGTTTCACGTGTAATTCCCCTCTCCCTCTCTAGCATTAATGTAAAAACCATGTCAAATATTTGAATTATAAAAATTCTCATTTTCAGAAAATCTTTCTCTTTCTCAGTCTAAAGAAATTTTAAATAGTGTTATTTTGGTCCAGATAATATTTAGGAAATGTAAAAATGTTTTAAAATGAAACTGCTTAATTCCTTTGCTTTGTTCAAAGATGCAACAGTGTTCATTGACAACGTTTGAGGACTGAAACAATGAATAAGTAGATATTTAAATGTGCACCATTAATATAATTTTGTAAAATGAACTTATTCCCATACTTTTATAAAACAGCCATGTCATAGTAAAATATTAATTAAAATAAATATTCCTTTGCTGTTAAAATAGCTTTTAAAATACCTCTATTTGCCTTTTTGAGATTGCCACACATTAAGCATAGCTGTTTTAAGGTAAAACATATAAAGAAATTGTTTTCTATATTCATAAATTCTTCCTACATTTTAGCTTTTATTTATAATATGCTGTCTGATTTACAATTTTCTTATTTGAAAAAATTATTAAGATGTGCCATTTGTGCTTACCTTTTAAAATGTAGCTACACCAATTAATTTAAAAGTATTTTGTGAAATGTTATATAAATATAAGCTATATATAACACCAATGAATAGTTTTGTCATCAGTAAATCTGAATTTGTAAGTATATTATTTCTGTGTCAAGTGAACATAAAAGCAGTAATAAACCCATGTCTCTAGAATTAGAGATTTTTCTTTACTTTGGATAAAATTCTTTTCATAAAATTGATGCTTCTACATGTTTGTGTTTCAGAACATTAGGACTAGTATATTTTAATAGTAATTTAAGGCTTCATTGTGGAAATGACATTCATGTCTGTTTTGTACTTTGATAATTTTCACTCATAATTTCTTAATCAAATTTAATTTGTATAATACAATTAACTGTATTTAAAAATGTAGAGGGAGAGGAAGCTGAGGATGGGAAGTATTTATGGAATAATAAGAATTATTATGCAACTATATAGATTCAGCCAGTTTTTAAATTTTATCTTTTCTCAATTTTATTAGCAAATATACCACACATTAACTTACTTTATCGATGACATGGAGCAAAATTTCTTTGTTTAATTATATTAAAAATAGTAACTCTACCATTCAGAAAACAAAACTTGGTTGGAAAAAAACAAACCAACAAATACTTTTCATTACTATATTGACCAAAGTAGTATAGTGATTATATTTACCTGTCACCAAGCAGATGTACAAAATTGTCAACACTATTTTAACAAACATTGAATAAATAATAGCTTCCCAAGCATTTTTAAAAGAATTATGTTGCTTGATATAATAATCACTAAATTACTAAGGAAACACTGAGGGAGAATTTAAAAGGACAAACTTTTCAATTTTTTGTAACAGTACAACAATATATACTGATGTATAGATGAGATAAAAATATGTCACTTATATAATTCAGAAGACATCTTTTTGATATCTAAAATGCAAGTAGGATAAATAAACACATTCAGAGTTAAGAAAATGAATATGATCCCTGATTATCAAAAGATAACCACTGATTTTTGGTTTTGTTTATGGTATGTGTATGTATGTGTGAATAATTATACTTGGAGCTAAACAGCATTTCCATACAATTTAACAAAACAGCTATTTTGCTACTTGCTATAAGTCCTTCTCATATTACTAAAAACAGTATTACAAACATATTGCTATATTATTCAATTATTTGGAGGCATGATTCATGATTTATATAAGCTATTTTTCCTCTTACTTTTTATGCTATTTTAAATATTTGGAATTATGACCAGTATTAAAGCTAACACATTTATGGACAAACATTTGTTTATACCATCATCATTTCTTGGAATGGAATTACACAGTAGATTTTTATTTTGCAAAGCCTATTTTAACATATGTCTTAATGATTGCAGTTTTCTTAATGCTAATAACACATTCTTACCATTACCACCAAGGAATTCAGATTGTGCTTATTATAAACGATTTATTTAAAATTGTTTATGTATTTTGGCTTCTCATCGAATATAAGACTAGTGTTCTTAGTAATGTGTAAATCAAGTTCTTCCTTTATTTTATTAGATTTCTGGTTAACTGATCAGGAAAAAAAACAATATTAAAAAAAACTTTCCTTGTACAAATGGACGGGCCGAGATAATGCCTGGTGTCTGTGTAATTGGAAGTATCGGTGGCAAACTTGGCTGGAGCTTGATTAATGGTATATTAAAATCAGAGTCTTCATGGTAAGTGCTCGATAAGGAGTTTGGGGCAATTTTCTTGGTTACTGGGAAGCTTCTAAATTTTAATCATGGAAGTACTTCAGTGTCATTAGAAGCTGAAAGGATGGGGAGTCTGCTGGCAGGTTCTCTCAATCCTCTGACTCAGACTCTCCTTCTGGGGAGCAATTGAGAGGCAGGCATGGGCTGCAATTGAAAATCCTTCTGCTCCCCATGACTTTGATTGCTATTATTGTAATTTAATATTACACAGGATCTTAGGATAAAGTAGTCCGTGGAAATTAAAAGAGATAATGCAGGGGGTGGGGGTGAGAGTAGAGACTCAAAGAGAACTCAAAATCTTCCGTAAAACAGATTCACAGCTGTACCTATTTCTTCAAGCTAATGCAGTTGTAGGGAGGAAGGCAGGACAGAAAAGGAGGGAGGCACACCTTTCCTTTAAAGAACTTACTGGTGTGTAAGAGTTACTGGTAGAAGGTAAGAGATATGAGGAAGCAGAAGTTTTCCTCATTTTGCCTGATTGGATGTTTGCATGTAGAATTTAGCTAAGTACAGGACACCAGAACAGCACCAGTTTTATCCAAATGTGAATCCAAACTGCATAGAATTATCGGCATGACTTGAAACTTTGGGATTCATAGAAGACAAGTGAGCCATGGCATCTACAGTTTTAAAGTAAACAAAGGATCAAACCAACGTCATTAAGTTGGGAAACTCAGAAAGTGAACTATCTGACAACTATGATTATACCAAGTCAAGAAGGGAAATAGAAGAGTTGAGTATTGGATTATGAGCACAAGCTTCCCTTGCAGGCATTGTCAGCCCAGTTCAGAAGCACAGGGGTTCTTCTATTGGGATTGGCTGTTTTTTGAGGCAGATTTCCCAAGAGCTCTTCCCCAGATGCTGCTGCAGTGAGCATTTGAGACTTGAGAAAGTAATCTCTGAATAAGTATGAAGCAATGTCATTGCCCTAGCCATTGCCCTAGCTATTTCCCTGGCCATTGCAGGGACACACTATGTGCTGTATTCTGCACATAGTGTAAATGGTGCTTCAAGTTAAACATATAACTACAATCAAAACTTTTTTGTTATTTGAAAAGAAGTCAAACAAAGACACTTCATTTACAATGCAGTTAGCAGAAAAATATTATCTATTTCAGTAGTTTAATACTACATATATCTCAGGATAGCTGAGTAAGACTCAACACAAAACTGTAGGCATGCTTTTAAATGTTTTTGACTATTTTTGTAACTCAGTTCCTTGGTTCCCAAACATGAATTTTGATGTCCACACTGTGTCACAATGTAAAAAATAATTAGACATACATTATTTGAGTCCTTCTAATCAGTAAGTTATAAATTCATGCATGCATACATATATATGTATATATTAGATTTCAAAAATAAAAGCAATTATATATTTTATTGAAATTTGTAAGAATTTTATAGAAACACATCTCTAAGAGTGTGCTACTAGTATGACACACCCTTACAGAAATGTAAAACAAATTATATTAGAAGAAAAGCCAATTAATAGAAAAGGAGAAACCATGAGAGAGAACTTGAACATCTATGTAAAAATGGTACCAGTACTTCTTAGTTCGGGAGGAACTGTGTGCAGGTATCCAGAGCTGAGACACAATTCTTTTGAATGAAGAACAGAACGGTAGCCTGAGTTTCTCACAGAAGCTAAAAGCAGACAGTCATGCAAAGGACAGTGTTCAAGCACTCTGGATAACTGTAACTTCTGATGGTTACTATGTTAGTTATCCATAACAATCCCTAAATGTCCACTCCGACTGTCTCCTCCATTCTGCATCTCCAACATACACATTAAGTGAATTAACTAGGAATATCAGAGTAAAATCGACTGATCTCTGAGCCATAATAACTAGTTTCTGATTGTCTACAATATCTTTGTATGCAGTTAACATATAGCTATGCAGAAAGTACAGGTAAACCACAGAACTAAATAATCTCACATATACAGAATGTTACCATTGACTTAGATGGTCCCCAAATTCATTATCACAGAAGTTCAAAGTTCCTGTTGCTTAGACATCCAGATTTTAGGCTGACTGTTCTAAGTAAGCAAATTTAGGACAGCAATAGCCAGCTTCTTTGTTTTAAAATGTCTCTCACAAAAGAGAGAATAGATTGTTATTAATAATGTAGTTATCTAGATCTCTGACATGTATGTAATTTCTATCCACCTTGCCTCACAAGATAGCACAGTACAATTGAAATGTGACAATCAACATATTTCGTGAGATATTGATTTGGAAAGGTACCTCAAGAGAAATGATTTGTAGAGAAAATAATCTCAGCCCACATTAACATTTAATATCTAATCATTTATTGATGAAATACTGAAGTCATAACATTCTAGCAACTAGTATATAGCACATTTGGTAAATACAGAAAGCTCGTATAGGATTATAAATTTAAGAATATCAAATCTCCCAACAGTGATGTGAATTTCTCTGATTTCCCGATACTAGAACCATCAGTCAACCATATTACAGATTTCCAATTTTTTATTGACACTATGAATGTAATCCAAAGAGTTTTCATCTTCTCTGGTTTTTATCATTTATCATTTTTAATATTTTTTTTAATTTTTGAAGAAAAATGTATAAATATCCTTAGAAATAGTTTGTGTCTTCTTTGGGGATGGTTGAGACTGGTTTGCAAATATACTAATATCCCCACTCCATGTAGTAAGTTACCCAAATTTTTTCACATCAGTCCTGAAATCTGTATCTTATATCTTTTATTTGTTTCTTTCCATGGAACCTCATAATTGAGCAAGACCTGAAGAAAAATATCAAAGTATTCTGCTGTATGGTGTCAATAAATAACAGGGTATGTGTGTGTGCACATGGGCATACAAGTTGAACATTATTTCAAAGACAACATTGGTTTCAATAACTCTAATTTTAAAACTGAGGGAGGTTGAGGGAAATATCAGAAGAAAGGCAAGTCAAAATAAGATAAAAGTGTGGCCGTTGAGTGCCATCTCCTCCAATGATTTCAGGATACACATGGAGAAATTCATGCAATCCTACATATGACTGAAATGAGAAAAAAATTAGAAACAGTCAGTTAAATTTTTACACATAGTGATGGACACTTCTTGGATGGTTTTGTCCTATTGAAAAAGATCAGCATGATTTTCCATGTTTGTTTTCTGCACAATAACAGAGTTGATCTTCTTACAAATGTGTGTAAATTTCTTTAAACAATGTGAAAAACACAATCAGTTCTTTTGCAGTTGATGAAGTTATACTTGGAACTTGTCAAAGTTTTCAGACATAATTGGCCATAGACAGTTGTAAATTTACTTCAATTATTTCAGTTAGGGGGTAAAATGTAGACCTCTTTAAAAAAATTGGGAATCAGTTCTGATTCCTATGAAAAATAGTCATAAATTAAGAATAAAATTTTTGGTGCTGGTGCTGCATTTGAGAGCAGGCCATTTAGCAATCATGAAGTGAAACATGAGAAGGCTAGACAAGCTTGGATTAGGCTAGAATAGCTATTTGGAAGACTCTATGTTACTCTGCCATGAATGTACAAATCAATTTGTCTGATAGGTAATGAGTGACTTGTGTTTATATCTCAAGTTTTCAATCCGCATTTTCTGAACATGGTTCTTCATTATGATAATGACTAAAGGATTAATTATCACCATGAGTACAGCAATAATAGCACTTTGAACTGTACCTTTCAGCATGTGACACAGGCTATTACTTTTTTTAATTTTAAGAAAGATATATGCAACTGAAAATGTTTGAGTCACTTGGTGAAAGTGATACTATTAAGTTATTGGAATTAAATGATAGAGAGATGACGTTTTGAAAACACTACTTTTGCACTGACTGTCCCTTCACAGTTTTAATTGACCAGTTAGAGCAGAGAATAATTAACAGTATCAGTGCACATGCTTATGTCAAATAGATAGTTCAATTAGAATATTTGCTAGTTTCTTCTAAAAATCTCTACTCCAGCAGATAGAATGTTGTAAGCAATAACATTGCTAATTACCTTTCCAAAACAATATCCTTCACTAGCTCAAGTGCAACAGATTAGATGTTAGGCATTTAATGAGAATGGCATAGCATACTGGATTTTAATTTTAGATTATTGGATACATGCATGGTAGGCAACGATATAATTGAGAAATGACTATGTTGTTAATTGATACTAATGGAAGCAAACTATAGATTTTTGGTATCATCACTTTTATAGGGAGTAGGAACAATGTTTATTAAAATAATCAAATTAATTATGTAAATGAGCATAGTCTAGAGTGCTCCATATTTTCCATAATAAGGGAAGCTGCTGAGTAAAAAGGATAAAAAGTCCTGAATCTCTGGGTGCATTTATTGCAACAGCTGTCATGCTTTGATTTATATGGTATTCTTACTGCAGCATGATTAAAGTAACCACTGGGCAGTTCTGAGTCTTACTCTTCGGTTTGTTTTCTCTTTGGTCAACTTATTAACCCCCCATGGTTTTGTTTAAACAGATCACTGCAAAGTAGATTTTTCAAATTCTGCTGCTTGGTTCCATGGCAAGCAATATATTTTTGTTTTACCTGCTGTGGTACTTTAAGACACAAAGGGAACAACTGCTCAGAATGTCTTCCTCT
Organism: Cricetulus griseus; assembly: GCF_003668045.3. Taxonomy (NCBI): domain Eukaryota; kingdom Metazoa; phylum Chordata; class Mammalia; order Rodentia; family Cricetidae; genus Cricetulus; species Cricetulus griseus. The sequence goes on from NC_048599.1 coordinate 126,806,156, forward strand.
CCTTTTCCTTATCTCTCTCCTATACAGTAGTAATAACCACTAGCTGGTAGATTATGGTCAGCCATAGTAACACCATGGTTTACAGATCCTTAGTGTTAGACAAGTGTTGTGGGAATAGGGTTGAAATAAGGATGAGATAAGTTTACAACTACATGAGCTTCCATGTAGTGCACAGCATTTTAGGTGGGTAAGAAAGAACTGGCAGGTTGTTGAGGAGAAAATATCAGTGAAATAGAAATGTACTTAATTGTCAGAAAATCATCTCTCACAGTTTTTTGTATTAATTAAAAAACAAAACTCTTAAAATAATAAAAAATTAACAGAAGCAAAATTAATAAAAATGACAGTTTTCATGTTTGGCTTAAATATGGGCTATTTCTCATGAATACATACTGCTTCATAATAAAATGTGAATAGTATTCTATATTGCCATATAGACTATTTAAAATATCATCTTTGGCATTTTAACATGCATATTATAAAAATCTTATTATAGGAAATTCCAATTTAAATGTTTTCATTATCTTAGTTGCATGTGAGAAAAGTAAAACTGCAAAATGAAAAGTTGTGTGTCCTGTCTTTGCCATGACACACACACACTAGTGCTGAAACCATGAAGTGATTAGCATGGCCTCTGCCCAAGGATGATACTCAAGTTCTTGAAGTATACTGTATTTCATATTCTTTAATAAATAGTTATCTCATGGACTTATGACTTATTTAAATGGAAACAAAACATAACATAAATGTAATTAAATACTATATTTGATTCCCTGCTTGCTCCTACAGGGACTGGCTGTTTCAGGGTATAGTAGGAATCTGTGGATTTCTTTTCATAATCATAAATTAATTCATCCTTGAGTAGTAGTATTAACATTTTAGATTAAATGTAACTGGTGGCAATTTTAAAGTACATGAAATGACTGCATAAGAGTCCAGTTAAAAATCCTCAATATTGTGGAGGAGAGGCTACCTCAAATGCCCTCCAATGATTATGAGATTGATAACAGACTTATATGCCCTCATCCAGCAGCTGGTGGAAGTAGAAGCAGACACCCATAACTAATAACCGATCTGAACTGGAACCCAAATGCAGATAGCTGGAATACCAGCATGGAGCTGATACAGACCAAAGGAACATGGGTTTCTGTAAGGAAACCTCAGAAATCTACGGGACCTCCTGTAGAAGTCCAGTATTTATCCATAGCATAGGTGTGGACTTTGGGATCTCAGTCCATATAGAGGAATACTCCCTGAGCCAAGACACACGGGGGTGGGCCTAGGCCCTACCCCAAAGGAAACGAAAAACTCTGATGATACCCTATGGAAAGCCTCACCATTCAGGGGGAGCAGAGAAGATGTGTGACAGATAAGGTTTTAGTGGCGGGGACGGGTAGGGGCAGACGGGTGGGAGAAGGGAAATGGGATTGTCATGTAAAACAATCCTGTTCCTAATTCAAATAAAAAAAGTTGGAAAAAATCCTCAATATTAAGTAAACTATAAACTGTAAAGTGTTGAGAGGCTCATGAAAATATAGATGTTTTTGTTTTGTTTTGAGGTACTTTCTCTATATAGTCCTGGCTGGTGGCACTCACTTTGTAGACAAGATTCCACTCAAATTCTAAGAGATCCACCTGCTTCTACCTCACAAGTGCTGGAACTAAAGGCATGAGCCACCACCACCACTGCCTGGCTCTGTCTAAGTTTTCTTTTGATTTCAAAGGTCTTCTTTAATGTGTGGAGGATAAGCAAGATTGAGGGCTATCAGACCATGACTTTTTTTAAATGTTGAATTAATCTGGAAACATTTGCCAAACTACACAAGCCTGGACTCCAGATGCATTAACCATGCTCACAACACACTAACAGTGGGTCCTTATTGCAAATCTTCAATATAATCATTGTGACATATAATTAACTGTTGTGTTGTGTATAACTAAGTACTGCTCAATTGCCATATGAAGTATATATTAGTAACCCAAAACTAAGTGCTCACTGAAGAAACCAAGTTTAGCATTCTACTCTGAAAAAGTTTTTATTATTGCACATCAATATCACACTGGAAAGTGAAGTATATGTTTTTGGCATTTAACAGATTTCACAATGTGTCACAAATTGCTGTTGTTTATTTAAATAAAATATTGTCTATGGTATAATATAGCAAAACTAGTTTTGTTTTAAAATGTAATAATAATTAAATTTATCTGATAAAAAGGAAATCAACATTACTATAATGACTCCTTCTAGATTCCAACCTCTAATTCCAACCATTAAAAAACACATAAGATTTGGTTATGCTGACAAGGACTAAGAACTCTGATTTCTGACAGTTCTAACCTCCTCTTCCTGTCACTGTTATAATATTTGGCAAAAAATTACCATAGTGTTACTCAATTCTGTCTGTGACAATGCTTTCCAAATGTTTACTTTCCTAAATTAAGTCCAATTAATGACAATATAGGAAAATTGAGCATATTAGTATCTACAGATTATAGTTAATATTTAAATATGACAGAACCATCTTTCCTGTAGTTATGGCTGACTACTCCAAATGAAGTTGTAGCTACAAGATCAAACTGGAGAAAAAAATCTTAAAATTATACATACATATTCATATATATATATATATTGTATATGAATATATATATGATCCTCCATTATAAATACAATAGTTCATAAAATACAAGTAACTATAAATGCAAGGGGGTGTATCTAATCTCGTTTTATATTAAACACAGATTTTGGTTGTGTAAGATTTTTCCTCAATCTTTTATTTTATTCCATTAGGCTGAGCAGTAGTCTTAATTACCTTAATTTTAAGGTTTAATGAGATGATTACATGTCACATGTTAATGTCACACTGGGTACAGAGTATTAAAGAGGATGCTGAGTCTGGATCCTCGTGACCAGTAGTTTTGACATGCTCCAGGAGTTTCACTCCTAAAAGTTTTGCTAACTGTTCCTCTCCCCTCATGACTGCTGTCCTGCTCACTACTCAGCCTCATCTACATCAGATTCCAGAAACAAGCCTTCCTAGCTATGGAGAAATGAATAATATGTGCCCCTATGCATGCACAAAATATGATTCTTGGCCAACAAAAGAAACTGAAGGGTAACTCCTGGAAGGAATCAGTGTCTGTAGAAGATGTAAGTCATTTCTGTGAAGTCTGACTGAAGCCTATCTTTAGCCCTCCAAACAGCCATTCCTTGCCCACTTTTGTGTATGACCTGACAATAAAAGCATTCAGAGGGCATTAAATGGATAAAACCTTAGTTTTCTACCAATCAATAAAAGATAAATATTTCAGGATGCATCTAAGGTCCATAGCTGATTTCTCACTATTTTGTTATGACTCATAAATCTGATGTACCCACATATGTATTTGAAAATTGTCTTGATTTATGGCTTTGTCTTGTTACCATAGAAGGATTATGAAGTTGATACCTTCCTTATTTAGACATGGAATCCAAGGTAAACAAAATCTGTTTCCAGGTAGTGGCCACATTCATTTGGTTCCAGAATTACCTAACTTTAAAAAAAAGGAAAATGAAAGAAAGGAAGAAAGAAGAAAGGAAGAAAAGGGAAGGAGGGAAGGCAGGAAAAGTAAAAGGTGCTGCAGGCTAGATTTGTCTAATTTGATAGACTTACACTTGCATTTAAACTTCACAAAATAGGTGTTAGCTCTGTATAATCACACCTGGCACTCTTGTTCCATTATTGGATTTTGGAGGGCAGTTTGCTTGTATTTGATATTTATATGTTTATTTGATACACATATTTTTACTCTCAGCTTCATGTGTGAGTAACCAATGGAAACTCTAATTCTGAAATTCAGTTGTGTTTCAAACCCTTCATGACAGTCTTCCCTGTTCCAAACTTACTCATCCTCTTCCTGCCTATGGTATATACACATGTGATTATGATCAGATCTAGCATTCCAGCTTGGAAATGAGGGTCACTCTTCTATTTGCTCTTGAGGAATAACAAAATATTATAGCTATATATATTGGGAAAGCCTCCTTGGTTTCAAACTCAGCTCTAACACTTCCTCACACAGAAGTAATTCATAATGTTGATCCTCATTTCCTAGTATACCAAAAAAAAGGAAAATAAAGTAACACCTCTATTACAGTATATTTGTGAGAACTAGATGAGCAAATTCACATGACAAACATTCTTAGGAATGTCTGGTGATGTTACCTATCTCTGCAAGCTACTATCTAATAGCATATAAAAGGCAGGCATAACTGAATCAATTTTATAGAAGGAATGAATATCTATTACAGCAGAAATAGCTCCCAGATATCTTGTTAGCACAATTACTTTATGTGGCAGCTTAAAGATAAAACATCTTATTTTATGTTCCCTGAAACACCTAGTGCTTTATTCCACAAATGCTATTTAATGAATAGGTTGCAAGGAATGAAATTAGCAATAAATGTATCAAAACAAAGTGTAAGTCATCCTATAATAAAAATATTTATCATAATTTTACGTGTAAGTTGCATAAAAAGTATATACTACAACTATGAAAGTTATGTCCTTTTCAGAAAATGATTTCATATGTGTACTAAATTACAAATATACATGCATATATGCATACACAGATATTTATATATGCAACATATATTGGCTTTTGCATTTATATTTCCATGAAGTAAACTGAAACTATGAGATGCTTTTGAACTTCAGGACAGTTTTCATAACCACAGCATTATTCAAATATCTCTGAGATGTTCCCAGAATAAATTCCTTTTGGAAATGGATTAGAATCCTGAATTAAGACCTTTATGTTCAAAGTAATTAGTAGTACTTAGTAGTTCTAGCAGTTTGACCCTGAATTTGTGGTCTCCTCTCCAGACTATGTATAGATGCTTGTGTCACGCAGTATCTAACCAGTGTACAATAGATATCAAATTACAGGGAACACATAATAGAGGTCTTGGAGCTGTTTTGGCAGTGGGGTGTGCATCAGAAACTTAATGAGAGCTGGTGAAACAAAATGGATACTCAACTTGCCTTTGTGGGAAGTTGGAAATTGTTTCAGGTCATTTTAGAAATTCTCAAAAATATATCCCTCCTTGTCTTTTATGTGTACAGTAATAAGTATGACCCTGAGTGTAATGAAAAAAGAAAAAGAAAAAAGTCAAAAGAAATCACTTGGTGGCTTGAAACTTGGCTATCTTTAACTGCTAATATATTCAATTAAAAAGTTAAAAAAATTATACCATGGAATTCATAAGAAATTTATTTTTGTGAAAAGGTAGGATCTATGATTAAACCTCAAATTTTCCTTAAGCATTTGAAAACCAGAATGGGAATACACAGCCTGATGCTATGATACATACTTTAAAATAATAATGCATATAAGCACACAGGTGAAAAGAATCCAAGGAAGCAGAAATATAGAGACTCAAGATCGTCCTACTAGTGTATTTTTTAAGTTTCAAGAAAACTGTAGGGATTTTAGAAATGTTTTGTGCCCATTTTCATCATACATTTCTGAATAACTTGAACATATTCCTTGTATACATGTGGCCATCAAAGGTAATGTCATATTCTTAGTGTGTAAAACTTATAAGTCCTTTTTAAACCTCATTCTGTTGCTTAAATTACTGTGAATTTGACTAATTTGGAACTAGTAGACAGTGGGAGACTACTCATTGAAATAATTGAATTTCTGATTCAACAGCTATATTTCATTACCCCGCACTTTCCTCTCTTCATTTTCCTATCTTCCTTATGGCTATAGTTTATCATTGTCCTATCTATAATTTATTCATCCCATTCCTCCTTCATTTTGTGTTCTTTATCTCTCTCAAGAATCGTGGAGATCCAAACAACATTCACATAGCCTTTGGATCTTCTGCAGGGAAACACAAGCAAAGCTTAAGAAACAGGAAGAGTAACATCCCAGGGCTTGGGTTCTGATTATTCACACATACTAGTCCCTGAATGGGCTTTAAACTTGGTAGACATTTTCGTGACTGGCCTCCAATCAATCAATATTAGTGAGAGATTTTATGAGTGGAGGGAAATGCAGGACTATATAGGTGCTGGCTCCCAGGATCTCTCAGGCTCATCCATTTCAGCTATCCTATTGTAGCTGTGTTTTCACCCGTCTGCAATTTTTATAAAATCCTCAAACACATGCATGATATTAATAGAAATGTATTAGAGAAACTGTTGATGGAATGACATTTCCTTTTGAAATGATAGTAAAGAGCTTTTGAAAGAAAGAACCAGGTTTAATTAGTCCCAAATAAAAATCCTTGTTATTAAATCTATATTCTCTCTAGAAAAGAAGGGATTCAAATAGTGACACAAAGTGTGATTCTTATATTTATCCTCATTGCTGTACAGTAAAACACAAGTCTGCAACATTTTTGTAGTTTTAAAGATGTTTAACAGTCTACTAAGTCTTCTATCAATGCAAAAGTCATTATACTTTTATAAATGTATGCATTTTGGACATCAACAGATTGTCTGCTACGAATTTTATATCACTCATATTACCAAATACATATTTTATATAATTTCAGCTCTTAATTGACATTTCCCTGCAAAAATTTAAAATCATTTCTTCACATAAATTTTTTTCAATTTAATATTTCTAAATATATTCTGAAGTTTCTGTTTAATTTTTTCCATTATTCTCTTTGTTTCAGACTGAGGATCTCTCATATTACTGGCATCTTTATCTCACCCTTATACTGCTTTCATTTCAAGTACAGTGATTAATATGCTCAATTGAAGAATTTAAATATCATTGCTAGTGTTACATAGAGAGTCTGCAAACAAAACTCTTTAAATAGAGAGTGATGCTTATATGATGCTGCTTTTATCCACTTTGGCTGAGTGATTGGGCTGGGCTGGTTAATGGTAAGAAAGTGCAGTGATGTAATATCTGATATTTCTCTCTTGAGGGAAATCTTTTTTCATACATTTTTAGAATAAATCTTCAATTTTCTAAAAAAAATAGTTCTTTGAGAATTCCAATCAACATATTTTGATGTTATTAACCCCTTCTTTCCATTTCTCCCATATCTATGCCCTAGCTACTCATCAAAGCCTGTGTCATCTATTTTTTTAATCAAGTTTAGTTGGTGCTGTTTATATACTCTTGGATATGTGGCCTTTCACTAGAGTATGGTCAGTCCATCATGCTACCCACTTAACACAGACTCTCCCTTTCCCAGGAGACATCATTTGTGAAAACCTCCTTTGTGAGGGGTAGGACTTTTTGTCCACATCCCATTTCCATGTTGGAATTTTGTCTTGCTTGAAATTGCATGGGCCTTTATAGGCTGTTTCAACTGCTATAATTTACACATTGCTATTGCAACTGTCTGGCTATATCAGGAAAACACTGTTCTGATGTAGTCCTTGGAGATGTTCATCTCCACTGATACTTACAACCTTTCTACCTTCTGTCAAGTTTCTTAGAGCAAGCATTAAATCTAATCCAAAGCTAGTTGGTTACTACAATGACATTTTAGCCATTATTGCACTAGTGGACATGTCTTGCTAGGCAATCATCATGTAGATCTCAGAGTTCACAGCTCTGTCGGACTCATAATTACTTCTCTGGTAGAATACAGAGCACCTTCTAACACAATGAGAAGTAGGGAGTAAGAGTGGCACTTCTAGATGTTGGCAGCTTGATTTTTTTCATGTTCTGTGACTCAACTCTGTGATGCCTTCAGTAATACTGTTTTACCATCAAATTCTGAAAAGTAACCAATAATGATTGGGGTGGTCTGTGGTATCTCAGGAAGCGGTAACTCCCAATGAAGTAAAAAACACTAGGCTCTTTAATTGCGTTTAACTCTTGTGTCCAGTAAGAGGTAAATATAAGGTTATCACTTCATTAGTTTGTTTCTGTCTACTTTTTTTGCAGATAGCATTGAAAGCAATGTGGAGATTAGCTAAAAAAAGAGAGACTGGTGATAATTTAAGTTTTGAATTGTTCAGTTAACATCCTATATACCTTTGTTATTTGCATATGAGTCAAACAGAATATAAAAGTGTCTCCAGACAGTTGAAGTGAACATTTTCAAATTATTCATCAATTTATGTAATATGTTTACAGTAAGGAGTGTTTTGAAGATTTATAAGGATTTAAAACACCTATAAAGGAATCCATGTCCTTCCAGTTTTATTGTTTGTCTAATTTGAAGTGAGGCTATCCATCTATCACTCCATTTCAGTAGTTGTTGCCTGTTACCCTGCTTGGATACCCCTTGGGGAAAGGTATGAGAAGATGAGAAGACACAGCACCACCAACTTAGGCATTGGGAGTCAGTGAGTAGCAGAGCCTGCTGCAGACTTATTTATTAAGTAAGTTAGACCTGGCTTTATAATCCCTCTTAAGGTCCTATTGGCTCAGGTGGCTGACTCTGCTGTATTGTCCTTTCTTCATTGGTGTCTCTGGGTCAGGTGACTCTTCACTAGCAGTCTCTGGGCACTGAGGCAGGCTTGGTGGCTTGGCTAAGGAAGGAAGTGCCTGCCATGCATGCACATGCTCATTCGGGTTGGCCCTGGGTACTAGGGACTGGGATACTGCAGCTTGGGTAGGCTGGCCACAGTTTTTCCTACAAGTAGTGAAATAGAAAAGGAAAGGAAATTGTCAAGAAAAAGTCCAAACACAGTTTGTTGTTCTCTATTTCTTCTCCAGGATAGTTCAATTGTGCTGTGCACAGGTCACCCCCATGACTTATACATCCCACTGCTTTTTTTAATCCTGAACTTCAAACACCAATGTGCTCATGAGGCAGAAAAAGACAAGTCAAGGTTTCAGTAATCCCTCTGAAATCTCACAACTTTCATTAGAGAATATCACTTAGCAGTCACTGGGCACAATTTGTCCTCTAGAAATACCTGTAGTAATCATGTGGCTTGAATTTATTATCTGTCTACCTCTCAACATACTTATCTATCATTTTTTCAATATATTCTGTTACATGCTACTCAAGTATGTGTTGTGAAGAGCCAAAGATATTATTGATGAAGATTAGTAATAGATCACACTTAAAGTATATACTAACTTAAATTATATATCAGATGAGAAACATATTTTTTTGCATTTTTTATTAAATTATTAATATTTTCACATGTACTTTCCCTCTCCCTCTCCCTCCCCCCACCCCCATTCCTTCTCCCCCACCTCCAACCTACCCCCCACCCCATCCACCCGCCACTCCCCAGGCAGGGTAGGGCCCCCAACCAGGGCTCCACCAAGTCCACCAAATCTTCCTGTGCTGGGCCCAGGCCCCTCCCCATGTGTTCAGAGACGAGAAACATATTTTTGATAGCTAATAGATTATTGTGTACACCTATATTATCAGTTATTTATTCATTTTCTTTAATTAAACAAGAACAAAAGCATTTTAAAAGTTAATAATGTTAATAATTACTAAAAATATTAAGAAATGCAGAAATGTAATTAGAAAAATTTTATTCATAATTATTCCATGCTGAGATTTCAACTTTTATTTAATATTTATAACTTAATATATTTACTTTAAGTCATATACACTTGCAACCATTCACATCTCTTGTTTTCATTATTATGTTTTTAAAACATTGCAAAATCATAAAAAACTATTTGTCTACTTGATTTAATAATCAATTATGCATAAGAGCTGAAGTGGATTAGGAGATGTGGAGCATATGAAGGAATTTGAGGAAGCAGAAAACATAATCATAATGTATCATAATTAAGGTTTTTCAAAACATAAATAAACAAACAACAACAAAAATAAAAACCAATTACAAGAGGGAGGTAAGTAAGACATTCCTATAACTGTCATTTGTACAGATAGAGAAACAAATGAAGTGAAACATTTTAGATAACTTGGCCAAAATTTTACAAGCACTATTAGTCTAAAGACACCAAATAAATTACCTTAAATAGTTAACAAATTTTGCTTCTACTTCATGTTTTTACATTCTTTAATTTTTTAAGCCTTTCAAATTTTAGTTTAAATTGCCTGTATTTGTTCATCCCTTTATTTTCCATCCTCCAGCTCATCTCATGTCGTCCTGAAAATTGCTCTCATCTCTATGGCCTCTTTTTCCATGCTTATTATTATTATTTTAAACACCCATGTGTGTGTAATCATATTTTACAAGCATCAGGGAATAAAATAAACAAGGTTCTACAAGATCCTGAAATTTATAAGATTCATGAGTTCCCAGTATAATACAAGTAGTAACAAATTCTAGGGTAAAACAGATGCTCAGCTGCCTACAGATTGTGCACTGAGATAAGGATGCAGTTTATATCCTATGCTGGGCTAAGTCCCTTTGTGATGCAACTGTCTTGTAGTCATCTATGCTACTATAAGTCAGCCCTTACTTATCCCGCTTTACCTATCTTAAATAAACTCCCTGGTTCACTAAACTAGACTCCCATAACATTCTTTGCTTTGTCTTTCATGGACAATCTGGGGAATTAAAAATAAAAAGTTTGTTTACATTGCCTTAGGGAATATTATACAACAAAACACTTAGTAGAATCTCCATATTTTTAAAGGAATTTATTAGAAGAGTTATGTATTGCCTGAATATTTTTGTATATTACAAATATTTGTATAATATGTTTAGTTCATATACTTTCCCTCCCCCAAATCTTTCCCATCTTTCCTCCATACTCACCTAATTTCATGTTCTTTCTGTCTGTTTTTCAGAACTCCCCCTCCACAAATGAACAGTGGGGGAGGGAGGAAAAACAAAAAAAAATCAGAAATCAAAACAAACAACAAAAAGACTAATAAGATTAAACAAATCAAAACAAAAAGTGTACAAAGAACATGGAGTCCATTTTGTGTTGGCCAATTATTCTTGGATTTGAGACCTCTTCTGGTCATACCAAGTGTTCATCTGTTAGAGAAAACTGACTTTGTGTTTGCCAGTAAGTATCAGTTGCTGTTCTCTTTGCCAACAAGTATCAAATAACTCCTCTGTTAGGGGTAGTACTTTGTATCTACTTCCCCTTCTTGTTGCTAGGATTTTATCTAGCTTGAATTTGTGCAGGATTTACATATGCTATCAACATCTTTGTGAGTTCATATGTGCATCAGTCCTTTTGGGTCTAGAATACAATGTTTCCTGGAGTCATCTACCATCTCTGTATCTCACAATATTTCTGTCTCCTCTTCCACCAAGATCCTTGAGTCATGAATATATGCTTTTGATAAAGACATTCATCTAGGCAGAGTGCTTCAACATCTCTTTCTCTCTGAAAATTGACAAATTGTGGGTCTCTGGGTTAATCCCCTTTTCCTATGTGAAGAAGCTTCTCTGGTGTGGGTTGAACAGTACACCCATTTCTGGGTATAGCAGTATGTTATTGGGAGTTTTTTCATTGCTATGTTTCATTAGCAAAACTATCAAGTCTCAGGTCTTGACCACTTTAGCAGTGTCATGTATGAGTTACATCTTATGGAGTGGGACTTAAGTCCAATAAAAATAGGTGATTGCTCCCATAATATTTGTGACACTATTGTACCAGTATACCTGACAGGTTGCTGTTGTAGGTTTCATGGTTTGTCAATGGGTGATATTGGTGATTACTTTTCTCCTCTGGTAGTACCTTCTGGCACCATGAATGATAGTTGGGCATCCCTTCAGCTTATCCATGTTCAATGACATAAATAGGTGCTATCTCCAGCAATAAGACCTTACTATCAGATTGTGAAGAGGAAATGATATCCGTGATTCTTAGGGGAGTTCCATGGGATAACCTTTGGCTAAGTATTCAACAAAATGTAACCCATTCCTGGAACCCAAAGTTTAACTAGGGGACAAATATGTTGTTAGTTTGTCCTTTGCTTCCCCATTATATGTTCACTCCATTTAAATTCCTTTCATATAGGTATATATTTTAGGAAACTAATATAACATTTAATTTCCATATGGCTTTTCATAAGGTTTTCAGTGGCAGTTGTTCCTCCCCATATTCTCTCTTTTACCCTCCCTTTCCGTGTCCCTACACATTTAATCTTCTGGTTTCAGTTTCGTCTTTATTCTGATGATGACACTTTAATGCTATTTAATTTTAATTACTTCATGATTAAATCTGAAACAATTACTATCCAAAAGAAAGCATAAAAATATATTCCCCAAATGCATACAAAATTCATTGCATAAGAGACAGAAATTTGAAAAAAATCTGGAGAGGTCTTTGCATCTTTTAGTGGGTTCTTGAGCAATTGGGTGCTTTATTGGAGACATAAAAAAAGTGATAATCATAAGAACTTCTTACTTCCTCACAGATTCTACTAGCATGTATACTAGAAGCAGAAATACACTGGTGATTTACTTTATGATGATTGAAAAATAAACATGATTATTACATCTTTATGAAACCCAGAAACTTGTAAATTATTTATTATTTTATTTTATTAAAAGAAAAGTATTAGAAAATTTTAAAATGCTACACTGTGGTTAGAAGGATTCCTTTCAGCATTCCCTAAAAATGGCCCCCTCCTCACTAAGTTTTTTAGAAAAAGTATATTTAGGCTTTGTTTGGTTGTTACCTTGCCTTCCATCTTAACACTAAAATTTTTCCTCTTTTCATTCATTCAACAGTTCTCATCTCTGTTACTGTCTGTAACAGTTCAGTGCTGTTTTTCAAATCCAATAAACAAGATTGGAAAGGAAACATACCTCAGCTAAACCTCAACAAAATTGTCCCCTTTTCAGTAGTTTGGAAGCATTAAGGATTACCAGTTGCTTAAAGATGCTGGCAATTTGGAAAGCTTTTAAAGTGTATGTTGTTCTTGAAAGGTTCTGGTGTTTTAATATGAAACATCTCCATATTCTGTAGAGTTTTAAATTCTTTTCTCCAAGAATCAGAGTCTAAGTGGACTCTTTGAAGATACAATATGAAGAGAGAGAGAGGGAGAGAGAGAGAGAGATGAGGGGGAATGACATAATCTCTTGCAAGTGAAATCAAAACACTCTTTAGAATGATATTTTCATACTTAAAAAAAGACTTGACAGATTTTGATGATCCTCGTGGAGGGCCTCAGAGTGGATGTGGGATGGGCTGGGGGGTCGGTGAGCGGGCATGATAGGATGGGAGGGAGAGAAAACTGAGGTTGATTAAAAAGAAAAAAAGAAAAGATACAAAAAGAAAAAGCTCTGGCTGAGACAGATCCCCGTCCCCCCACCCACACCAAAAAAAGAGAGAAAGAAAGAAAGGAAGGAAGGAAGGAACGAAGAAAGAAAGAAAGAAAGAAAGAAAGAAAGAAAGAAAGAAAGAAAGAAAGAAAGAGAAAAAAACAAAACTATTGATCCAGTGTCTGAGGCTACAGCTACTTTTTAGATTTAGTGCTCAGCCTCCTGGAGTTCTGATTGTAGTAGATGAGTGCAAATTACACTATCAGAACAACATTTGTGGGATTATAGGACACACTGTTGGCTGCTGACTCTTGTGTCTTGTCAATCAGACAGTTACTTGTTATTTGGATATATTTTTAGTTTTTCTCACTCTTTTCTGCAATCTGCATAAAAGGGACCACATCTACATTTGTAGTCATCATCTTAAATCCATTATGAGAACAATCATATGAAAAATGGACCCAGGGAATCTCATGCCATTTTCACACCATTCTTCTAGCCCTGCTTGAAGTGACTCTACCTCTAGTACAGAAATAATCAATTTGCTCACCATCACAGCTGCTATGTGACATGGAATCTCTGTTAGTGGTCATAGTTGTTCACTGTGAGATTATGACTAGAACAAAGAGATAGAAAGATTTTGATGCTGCTCACAGTTTCAAATATTTAGCCCATAATGTTGAAGTATACATGGCAGAGCATTTTCATGCCACAAGAGCTTATAATGTCTTCTTACATTGCACTGACCAAGAAGCACAGAGCCTAGGATCAATGTAGGCTACCTATATTCCTCTATGACCCACAGTTAATAACCTACCTATCTCTGCTAGGCCCCATGCCTGAAAAATTCCACAATCTCATATTCCAAAACATGATCACTATCATACTAGTACTAAATGTATAAATACAAGAGCCCTTTGAGGAGATTTCATATCCAAACTATAAGACAGGAAAACAGAGGGCCTGCAACCTTTGCCAGTCACTCTATGAAATTGGAGGTAAGGAACACGGATGACATTTAAGAATATTATCCATTAAAAATTGTGTTTCTATGTTATCAGTTTTTTGGTAGTGGCTGACATAGAAAAGTATGACATGTCAATAATATTGCGGATAAAATTTTAACCTGCTGTTTTAGTCAACATGCTATTTTACTTGTGGGAAATATCTATATTGTCTTCTGATTGAATTACTTATCAAATAATAACAGTATAATTCTAAATTTGATTTTGCTTCCTAAAATGAGATTTACAATCAAATACATACTTAGAAGATACCTGGCTATAGCACTTACTGTGTCATTATTGTAAATTGATGCAATGATTGCTCAAGAAACTTCTGTTCTGTGACTTCCATTTCCATGCATACCTGAATTCTGAAAAGCCAGATGTCAACTCTGCATCTGCTTGACCCTACCATTACCACCTTGCTATCTGAGGAAGAAGTGGCACTACCATTATCATCAATCTTTTCTATAATGTTACCAAGAAAAAAACACAAACTGTTATTAGTGTTCAGGAAAGATGTTCAAAGTCTACAGTACTCTGATTACTTTTTGTAAAATTTTAGTTGCTTACTTTAACTTTCCTGAGATAAATTTGAGGTTAAGATTTCAGTTTTTGTTAGAGCATATGAAAAAGAAGGGTCCTTTGAATTTCTGTGATTACCAGGTATTTGTAATAAAAAAGGGGGTCCAAGAAGTTTATTTATTTCTTTATCTGCTTTTTTCCTTTCTTTGAATAATTTTGTGGGAGTGATTGAATAGCAGCTGTTCGTAGATTCCAACAAAACATACTAATTTCCCTTTTTTCAATTAGCAAACTTTCTGCCTCAATATAAAACAATAATTGTAACAGAACCACCGAAGGCAACTTTCAGGAAAAGTGCAACAAAACATGTGCCCTTAACCCAGTAGCTTTATATATAACTCATTTTCGTTGGCATCTACTGGCAAAGCTGAGCCTCAATAACATCTCAGATGCATCCTAAATAGCTTGCCCGAAGACTGCAGCACACTCGGCTTATATACTTTCTGAAATCTATCTATATTTTATTTTGTCTTGGAAAAAGATTAAAGAATAAAATTATATTAGAACTGGTGGAGGCATGATCCATGCCCCCTTGATTATATTGAAACATTAAAATGTCATCAGCATGTTAATTTTGTCATCTCAACTGCATGAGATTTATTCAGCACTTCTATCTATTACATTACTCTGAAAACACAATTTATTCTGATTGTGGAAATGTCATAGGCAGCGACTAAAAACATCTGGAATTCTTAGCTTAAAAAAGAATGCCTGGTTTCAATAATGTTATTTCTAAATTAATTTTATCTCTGAAGAAGGCAGGATTCAAAGATTTTCAAATTATTCAAATTGAAATATTCATTTGATCTGCCAATTTTAATATAAGAGGTCACAAAATCAAGAAATAAAAAACAGAATTACCACATAAAGGGTTTTGGATTTATTTTTTTAATAGTTTCTAGACATAGAATTTTCTGTAATGAAACTATTATTTCAGAAATAGTAACCTGGCTTTGTTTTTTTGTTTGTTTGTTTGTTTTCATCTTCATTATCAGAAGAATAGCTTGGTTAAGCCTATGATACACCTAAGAAATAAAAGGAAGGGAAGGAGGTAGGTAATTAATCCCAAGAAGGCCAAGAACACAGAATGGTCAAAATAACAAAGAAATATTGTTTTAGCTTTTAGTGTTTGCTATTATAAAAAAATCACAGATAAAGCACATGCATTTGTTTCTGAGGTAAGAACAAGTGCTTTTCTGTGGATTTATATGTGGACATAGAACTGAAGAGAAGAAGGGCAACTGCTGGCTGATGGTAATTTGGGAATATTTTCGGTATGCAAACTCACTGTCTGTTATCTTACATTCTGCATCCCGATCACTCACTCCAGGCTAAAACAAATATCCATGGCTTGGGTGTGGCAAAACAAATCAGGGGCCAGTGTATGTATGTATGTGTGCAGGTATGTATGTATGTATGTATGTATGTATGTATGTAATTTTCCTGAACATTCCCAGTTTTTATGACAGAGAATCATGATGGTCTTTAGACAGTGCTATCTCTGACCTCAGATGGGTAGCTCTACATCTTCTTTACTAAAACTACAAATATTCTGAATTCTAAAATCCATATCTTCCTTGTGGTTTCTGATAGGGACTTGCAGATCTGTATCAAGTTCTAGGGCATCCCAACAGTAGATGCCTACTGGACAAGATGTGTCAACTGCTATGAGGCGATGTTATTTTAATCCTCCCTGCTTGAATCTTAGCTATAATTCAGATTGGGTCTACATGCAGTAGAAAAAATAATTTTGGCAAACTATATGGAAAATAAACATGTCATTATGCTTATTAGACATATGGAGTTGCAATATTTTTTTACAATTTGCTCTTAAAATAACTTTCAATTTGGAAATATTTTTAGATTCACGGGGATATTGTGAAGATATTAAAGAGAATTCCCTTACACTGTCACCTTATTTCCTTTACTACTTTCCTATGAATTAAACAACAAAAGTGATATATATACACAGGAACGCCCTAAGAGCCTGTTGGTTGGATGAGATGCTCTGAGTTTAATTATGATGGCCTTGAGCAGAGGGAAACAAAGAGGGAGAGCTTAGTGGTGAGGAAGTTGACAATTTTACGTATCAAAGAACAAAATACTGACTGTGGTTCCTAAATATATATTAAAAATCCTTCCTTATATCTGTCCCTGGGCCTGGGTGTTTCAGAATTCTCTTTATAATTTAAATAATGCAAGATCCTCATGTTCTTCTCAAAGACTCTTCACCATTTTTCAGAGTTTCCTGTTTTGTGTTATCCTACTACTCTTGTCTAAGGTCTTGCCATTTTCCATAGAAGTTTCTTGTGTTGAAGGCTTATGTAGGGCTAGCTGGTCTAAGACAGTAGATCCAGAGCTGATTGCTTCCAAAACATGCTTTCTTTCAAAGAGCATGCCTGGGTTCAGATCTTACCTACTTGGATGGTCCGGACTTCAATTTTGAATTTCAATTGATTTTCTTTCCCTCAAGTTCAGAAACCTGTTCTCTTCACTTCACTGTGTGCCAACCCGCTCCCCCCCACACCCTCACCCCCACTTCTCCCCATCTCTCAGAACACCTGGGAGGCTGAAGGAGAGCAGTGTCAAATTTTACAAGTTACCTAGAAACAAAGATACAATTTTATTTCTGCTACTTGTGGACTAAGGACCAGAATCTTTCCCGCTTTTCTCTCTACTTATGCAAAGGCTCCCATTAGCATTTACATGCATTCTTTGTCTTCTAAGTGAAAGAGAGAAGGGCAGAGCTTTAGAGACTCCTTTTTTATGTTCTCTCTTTTTATCTGGAAGAACAAGACATAAAAAACCCTTAAACCCTTAGAAAAGCACTTAAGAGACCAAAAGAAAGAATGGTTGTGAAACTATTGCATTTTCTATTTTTTTAAACATATATCATTTTCATTTTCATTAGACAAACACATTTTTAAACAAATACAGGCAGGAGAGAAACTGTTCAGAAGCCTTGGGTGAAGCAGAGGTGATCCCACCTCCCCAGGGTTCCCACTGCTCTGTGATCTCTGCATATATAGTAAACTACACTTTGGCTCAGATACCATGTCTGAAAGCTAGGGTAAGAAAATGTGCTTAGGTGCTCTTAAAAGGTTAATACTTTGCATAAGTTCATCTAATAATTCTATCATTATATTTTCAACAGCTCATAATCATCATAGTTCCCCTCTTAGTGCCACCCCCCTCCATTTCAAATGCAAGGTAAGTGCTTCAACTCCTGAGGTAGTAACACATCTGGTTTGCCTCCTGCCCCCACCCCACCTCCCAAAAAAAAACCCCAAAAAGTAGAAATAATGGTTAAGAGTCAAGGAAGTATTTTACTCAAAATAGCTGTTTGCAATATGGAAATCAAACATTTGAGCCCATTTTCTGGGTATGACATTAGCTTGAGATTTAAATAGAGGGAAAACGGAGTGGGGGACAAGAAATATCCATAATTAAGCAATCTTTGCATAACTGAGTTCTGGTTTATCACTGTCTCATTTTAAATTTTGAAAGGTTGCTTGAATGAGTCTTTTCTGGTGATGAAACAGTCCAGTTCCAGTAGATTGCCTGCTGTGTGGGTGATTTTTCTGCTAAGCTTGCTTCCAAGAGGACTGCAGGTTTGTGACAATGCCTTTGAAGAGATCTGGAATAGGTAATTGTAAAGTTAGCACTAATATCCCTTAGTTGCCATTACTTTTGTTTCATTAGCATTGAAGTGAAATGAAATAGGTTATGTATCCTTCGGTGATCAGCTTATCTATGTGCACAGTCAATCAGGAGTCGAAAGTTTTGATAAAAATGGAGGCCAATACAAAGCGAAGGAAGAATGCCAGCATTTTTCTTGCTCATGTGCTCAAGAGAGGGGTCACTGCCAAGATGCTTTTTGTACCTGTAATAGTCCGTTGAAGAAGGGGAGAGGGACAAGAACAAATTGGGAGCAGGGAGAATCAGGTGGGAAGGAGAAAAGGGGAGTGTGAGGAGATCAAGAGGACTGAGACAGGGGAGAAATACAGGAGGACAAGCAAGGAGATGCCTTGACAGAGGGAGACTGTATAAGTTTGGAGAGAGATCTGAGAGAGGCGAAATGTTAGGGGATCCACAGGGATGAATAACCCCAACTAAGAATTTAGGCAGTGGTGGAGAGGCTGCCTTTGATGCCCTATCTCTATAATAAGATTGATGACCTTGCTTACCATTCCTAGATCCTTCATCTAGTAGCTGATCGAAGCAGAAACAGGCACCCACGGCTAAGCACTGAACCATACTCCTGAAATCCAGTTTTGGAAAGGGAGGAGTGATGAGCAAAGGAGCTAAGACTTGATGGAGAAACCGGCAGAAACAGCTGACCTGACCTAGTGAGAGTATGAAGACTCTATTTGTAAAGCTGAGAACCAGCATTGGAGCTAACCAAGCCCTCTGAATGTGGGTGCCAGCTAGGAAGCCAAGACAGTCTATGGGACATCTAACAGTGGAGCCAGTCTTTAACCCTAGAGCACAAATGGACTTTGGGAGCCCATTTCCTACGGAGGGATACTGTTGCAGCCCAGATACAGCAAGGAGGGCCTAGGCCCTCTCCCAAATGATATGAGGAACTTTGACTGTCCCCTACGGAGGGTCTCACTATCACTGGAGAGGAGTTGGGGGTGGGTTGGGGGGGTCGGTGGGGAACATGAAAGATGGATATGTAAATATGAGTGCCTCTAAAAAAACAAAACAAAACAAAAACTTCTCATACTCTGGAGCCTGCATGGGACCAACATAGGCCCTCTGCATGTGTGTGACAACAGTTGTGTAGCTTGGTCTGTTTGTAAGGCTCCTAGCAGTGAGATCAGGATCTGTCCCTGGCTCTTCACTGGCTTTTGGGAGACAGTTCCCCAGGCTGTATTGTATTACCCTGCCCAGCCAATTTTATATCATTGGCTTATTACACATTCTGGCTAATTAAATTTCTCTGCAATGGTCCACTTCTTTCATCATACATAGCAAAATATGCAGCTTCCCTTGGACATTGGGGTCTTCATCTCTCAAAGCTCCAATATTATTAACATGCAAGCTAAATGATTTCCTTATGTGGATTTGTTAACCTGTCAATTTTAGTTAGCCCAATTGTTAATGGAAAGGTCAGGGTCTAGTTTTGTCATATTGTCTTTCCATGGGGAGAAGAAATAATCCCACTACCTCTACAGTGAACTTCTCTTTGAAATGGCCCAAACAGAATCTGTTCCCATATCATACATGCTAAGTAAAATTAAATTTCCAACTCTGGCAAAACCTCTCCGTGGCTCTCATTTTCCCCATCTTAAAAATCTCCATCTTTTATCTGAATCCTCTTTGACTCTTGCTTGCTTTAGCATCATTAGTTTTCTCTATTACACCTTGGTCAGTGGATTCAGGCCCTGCTCATTCTGTCAGTGCACTGCTCGTCTTCCATGCCTAGCCACTGCTTCTTTGCTCTACAATGAAACCATTGATCATTAGCACTATTGCCATCAGCAGACTCTGACTTCGTTAGAAAATCTACCAAACCCATGTTAATTCTAATGTTGCTTGGATACCATTGTTTTGTGGTAAGGCAAACATTTCAAACCTTTATAATTTTTTAAGCTACTGATTTGTTTTTATCTGCATAACATTCAATTTTGCCTTGTTACTTGAAACAATGTAAAATCACATTATTAATTTCCTCGTGTTGTTCTTCTGGCCCACTTCGTTGATGCCATCTTGTTTTGTTTCCAAGGGACTCTTCTGATCAGATTGTGTCTTCTCCTTCCTTCATTTGTAATCTTTTCTCAATTCTTCATTTCTCCCTGCTGTCTGGCCTCAGAATCCTCATTCCACATATTATTTCCAATGTTGTAGTAAGTTTAAAATCATCTTTGAGAATGCCTAGATGGCTGTACCAGTACGGTACAGACTAAGTGAATTCAACAAGATGAATTAATATTTTCATAGTTAGAGAGGCTGTGAAGTATTACATCCAGGTGCTAGAAAGTGGAGTTTCGCCTGTGGATGGCCTCCATCTTGATGAGTGCAGATGTAGCTTTTTCTTTGGGTGTATTCAGAGAGAAGGAGCTTTATTGCCTCTCCTTACAAGGACATGGCTCCTAAGAGACAAGGGCCAAATCTTTATGTTTTCATTTAATGTTAATTACTTCCTTTCTACCAATTTCTTCTAATATGGTCATACTGGGGCTTAGGGATTCAGCAATTGAATTTTTGTGGGACACAAACACTTAGTTCACTACCTCCACAGTGAAGGCCTCTTTGAAATTGTCCAAGCAGAATCTATTCCCATATAATTTTAAGTAATATATTCTACTTGTATGAATCCCATTTAAACATACTTTTTAATATATCATACCGGGGATACGAAGAAAGGAGAGATTTCTATCTTATAGTTACTTTCGCATTCTATCTGATACTTAACATAGAACCTGTGATACATAAAGCACTCTTTGATAAGCCAGGAGGAGAGTTTCAATTTTAATGTATACATTTTTTATGGTGAGTTATATATTTAACTTGAATTGTATTGAAGATGACTCCCTGAATGTGACATTCCTTCATTATTCAAAAAAGTTTTTAATTCAATTGAGCTCTAAGATCATTTGAGTACAGAGATTTGCATATGTCACCTTGAATTTATGTGTGAATTCACTGAGTTGAACTACACAATAAAATGCATTCATTCCATTGGGTTTCTTTATCTCAAAAGGCTACTAGTACAAAACTATTGCTAAAATTGGAAGGTACCATAAGTTGGCCATGGTATGTATTTACAAAAATACCTTTCCAGGGATGTGGGTACCCCACACATACTATATAAAGCTCTCAAGTTAGAGTCTATCACTTCAAATTTGGCCTGATTCAGATATATGTATTCATGCATATAAGTGTGTATGGATATATTTTTACAAATTAGATTTTGGATTAAAGATTAGACAATTTTTAGTTGGCTGTTTGTGATTATTCTTACTAGTTCATCAACTCCATAGTTGTCAGGAAGGCATTTTTGCATGAAATTTAATTTCTGCAATAAAGATTGAAAAAATTATCTTGTCTCATCAATGTGGAAAACTCTCCCACATTTTCCCCCTTGTGTTCTGTCAGAACAGAATAATCTTTTGAATTATCTGTATAAAACATTTTGCATTGTTCTGGCAAGGATCTGGCTCCATCCCTTGATAGGAAATTGGGCATGTGTGGCTAGGCATCCAGAGGAATATGTTTACCAATGAATTATCTTCCAAGGTTTTGACACTACCATCAGTTATGCCAGATGCAAATCATTTACTCTCTGTCAGTTCAAATACACAATCTTGTTTGCATGGCTTAAATCTATGTTGGCACCAAAATACAGCAAGCAATATTGCTCAACTTTTGAGTTGAAAGCATAGACAAATGTATACAGTGCCAAAACAAGGAGATAATACAGCGTAGACTGAATTTTGCTAAGGGTGTTAGTTAATGTTAGCATAGCATAAGATTGTCAAAGGAATAGTAGCATTTCCCACTAGGAAAAAGAATATTCATCCATCTTGGTAGACCTAAATCTTTGACATGAAGGTTTTAGGACAACTGTCATGTTCAATAGAGTCTGTAAGCCTGTTAATACTTAAGATTGAAAAACATAATAGTTATTTGAAGATGCCTCAGAGAGATACCAAATTTAGTTATGGAATTTAAGAACTAATTTAGGAGTGCAATACTTCTGAGTTTTGTGCCATGTCTATAACCATGAATTGATAGGAAAATGTCCTCAGGAGGAAAAAAATGAGTGATTTTTATATTTATGGTATATTTAGAAATCAAAGTAATTCATGGTATGAAATTTGATTCATAATGTCCAATATTGGCTCTTTGTATGAATACACATATCATGAACAGAAATGAAAAATATTTTAAAATTTTTAAATAGGTACAGTTCATAGTTTTAAAAATAAGGCCAGAAATATAATCCCTTGTTGCTGTAGAAAGGGCAAATGTTTATAAATTATTGAATTACAGGAAGCAGACTTGGAGGCTGGTGTGATGACATAGAAGGCAAAGTGCTTGCCTCATAAGTATGGGGACCTAAGTTTAGATCTCCAGCACCAATAGCCAGGGGTACACATGTATAATCCCATTGTGGGGGAGTCATAGACAAGAGCATCCCTGAAGTTTTCTAGCCAGACAGTCTAGCTAATCAGTGAGCTTCAGGTCAAATAAGAGGACTTCCACACACATGTCTAGGCATGCACATGTGCCCACACACATAAGTAAACACACACACACACACACACACACACACACACACACACACACTGAGGTTTGAATACTAATTCCACTACTTAATTTCAGTGTTGACCTTTTTAAATATCAGTCTTCTGGTCTATAATACAGGACTGTATCCTCCAAATTTGTAAAGATAATCTATTGATTTTATATATGTGACACACATATACAGGTGTGATTGTTTATGATAGCTGGAGATCCTTGTCATTAACATAAATAAGATTATAAGAACCTTAAGTGAATTCAATAGTTATTTGGATGTAAAAACATACCTCCAAATGATTAAGTAAAATATATAATTGACTGTGGAATTACTTCAAAATTCATGTATTTCTGATTTTGGAGAATTATTCATTGTTTCAGTCATATAATTCTTTTAATATCCTTTAAACTTAAACTTAGTGATTCTTAAGTAGACATGATTTTGTCTTTCTGGGCACATGGGCATTATTTAAGGTATTTATCATCATGCTGGAGGTGAGGTATAACCATCGTCTAGAGCATTCATAGTAAAGGTGTCTTCAGACATTTCAGAAAAGCACACAGTGGCTCATACAAGGAATTACCTGGTTCCAAACATCGTAATGCTTTTTTTCTAGAGAAGTTCACCTCTGTTGTGTTTATAACATCTAGACATGATTTTTTTTTCTTGGATCTAGTCTACCTAATATCAAGATGCCCTAATAAATCTCGGTGTGTTTTGAGCATCCCATGATTTTTCCCGGTCCATAAGGAAATCTCACATGTATTATCAAATTGTACAATGACACTACAGTACAAGATGTTAAAGCCTTCTACTTTGAATCATAAGATAATATTTTATAGTTTATTTCTGATGGGAGTTTCACGTACCTGCTGCTAAATATTCGGCAACCAATTAAAATAATACTCTTCGTTTATCTAAAAATAGACTTAATTTGCCAATACACTGTTCCATTTGAACTACTTTAGCAAACATTTTCTAAACTGAAGTTTGGTGTGCCCTGACAAGTAGAAGCTTGAGTGCATCACGATATCCATCGATGCCTTATTTTGGCAGCTGAGCAAACTGGGAGTGACGGAACCTGAGCAACTTTGCCAAAATTACAAAAATGACTGTGTGAAGCCAGGGCTCTATTTCCAGTCCTGTTAGCTAATGGCCAGTATCTTCATGGAATACAGCCCCTTGTCAGAAATACATTTAAGTTTGTTGGTAAATGTTTTTCAAAGAACTGTTTCCACAGTTTATAACGTAAACTTCCCTTTCGTAATGCTTTTCCTAGCAGTCTTTCTTTTATTCCCCTTTATTTTTCCTGGACCAGCAGTGGGGCCAATAGTGTGAAACCTTTAATTTGACACTTTGCCCAGAAGCTATTCTGGGAGTTCAAGAACCAAGCTAGACACCCATAGTCTTAGAGGTGTTGGTAAACGAGATTAAGGTGTCTCAGGTTCGGCTGATCTTCGTTTAGCCAGAGTTTGAAGTGGCCTGAGCTACAGTTCCTCCTTCTATAGTAGCAAAGTCTTCTCAGATATGCTGTTTAATATACAGAGATTTTTGTGAACTAAAAAACAAGTGGAATGTAGGATACACATCTTAGACTCAGTTTATAAAGGCCTGTGCTTTCAGGAATGAAACTCACAGTGACAGTGATGTATGGTTTTCTTTATGAGTCCTGAAAACTGATGGATATGTGATCTTATAAATGCTTAGACAAACTAATGCACATAATTATATTTTCCATTTGAAGTCTATTGCTAGGCATTCTAATACAATATCATTAGTTGAAATGGCCACAATGATACAGCTTGGGCAGTTTGTCATGGTAATTACAGGGTGATTATTTTTGACTGGAATAAAGATTTCAGTTTTAGTATGGTGGCAAGCATCATCACAAATTACAAACTGTCTTAGAAAATAATATTAAAAACTTTAGGATTTTAATGCATTTTTGAGCATTATATTCAGAAATAATTTCTCATTAAGGAAAAGGTTTGTAAGTTGGCTAAATAAATTACTTTTAAAGTGATTAAAATATGGCTTTGCCAAAAGGATCCCACTTATCTCATTAATGGTTCCTATGTATAAAAATGTCAACATTAGATAAAATTTGCATGTGGTAAATAAGGCTTATGTCATAATTAACAACCTTTAAAGATTCTTTTTTTACTATAGACACAAAAGTATGACATTTATCTTCACTATTTTCAGAGTGCTTGATTAGAGTAGACAGCGTCCTAACATCTGTATTGAAAACTATATTAATCAATTGATTAATCATGTAACATTAATCAAAAGCCTTCCTAAGTGTTTTAGTATTTGAACAGCTCTTAGTATTTTCTATCTGATCCCTTTTAAGGTGTCCATTAAAAAGATTAAATTTGGGTGGTAAATATTGAGAGGTTGTGGAACTTGTGGCTTCTCACTGGAAGGTCACAGCCACCACTCATTAGTGCTACTTTTAATGGGATCAGAAGCAAAAGTTTTGAATATGTGACTGAATCAATTAATCAGTGCTTCGGTTGACTCCTTCCAGTAAGTGTTTAGTATTTGCCGATTCTGCACGAGGGCCATCTGGATGATTTGTCCTTAGAGATTTGCCTTTAACATAAGAATATTTTTCACTTAGATTTTAAATTGAATGCCAGATAAACTGGTGCAGACATTGCTGTTCACTCAGTTGGTTTTCGGAAACTAGTTAAAAGTCAGCCCTCATTATTAAGAATGCATTTCAATGATCTAAGTTGCACCGCACAATGAGTATAAAGCTTCCTATTACTGCAGTGGATGCTCCAAAATCAAATGAGCTACTTCACTCTTTAGTGAGATTCAGCTGGACTTTGAATCTTGCTAATCAACTGTAAATTTTGGGATTGGTGGCTTAAAACCAGTTAGTTCTTCATTTTCCAAACTTCCTTTTAGGTAAGATAAATTAAGAAAATTCCTTCAGCAAATGCACAGAGTGTCAGTATAAAAACAAATAAAAATATTCAGTGTAGTTCTGAAAAGCACATGTAATAAACATTCATTGGGAATGTACATAGTTGACTCTCTTTGTCCTCTATATTTCCATTCAAAGTTCAGCACTTTCTCTCTGCCCACTTCTTCTGACTGTTTTTACAATGTGGAGAATGATTGGCTCTGCAAACAGGTTTGATCTTACAACTTTTTATTATTGATAGAGAGCAATTAAAATTTCTTCTTTCTATTGAACAAATGGTATGTCATTCAGTAAAATAAAGCTGTATCATCTTTCCATTTATAGTTTTACCAGTCTTTCCCATAGAATCTAAACTGTAGACATTTTAAAATGTGGTATGGCCCATCTGTTTATCCCTGCTGTTGCTTAAGGAAAAAGTGTCCAGACAAGAGAACTTCCAGAGTTTGTAAAAAGGGCTATATGATTCATACAGTGTCTTTATTTTGTTTTTTGTTTCCAGCAAAGTGATTATGTGGTAGTTTTAAAATCTGCAAATATATTCTAATGCTTCAGCAATAGAAACACATAGCTAGACTACTGCATTTAAATACACACTGAACTGTTTCACTTTCACATATGGGTCTTTTTTTATTGCCAGTTACTGTGAAGTCAAAAAGATATTTTAGTATCTGTGGTCCAGTGATGCTTACTTAGATGAAGGTATTGGCCACCAGGTCTATATCCTTTATCTGGATAGAGTTGTCTGCAGAGAAATAAAAGAATTCTAGTTCTGCACATATGGCCACAGAGAAGATATTTCATCATGATTTTTTTCAATCACATACATTTTACAGAAATAACTTTAAGGTAGATTTTTACATAGCATTTAGTACTAGAGAAATATAATTTAGATAATTCATTTTACTTCCTAAAGTTGATTACCCAAGCGTATTACTTTCTTACTCTTCCAAATTCTATGCCAGCAGCAGAATAGTGCTTTAAGGAGAGTTAAGAATAAATCCAATTGTGATAAGATATTATACAAAATTGGTTTCTGTTAGCATGCATGATCTACATTATAATTCTGGATACGTGTTTCAGTATGAAGTATCTGAATAATATTCTTAGTTGATTAATACTCAGTGCTATTCAGGTATCCAACAAATGCTATAACCCTTTATTCTAGTTCTTTGTTTTCAAATAATTACATGAAAAAGAAACATGTCAAAAATAATCAGAAATAGCTTTGGTTCTGTCTCTGTGTTTATGTTGTTTCATATTTGAGTTATATTTTCATTTTGCTATTGACGTGAAGCTTGGTTGCCTTCAGCAGGGAAGGAAATGCAATCTGCATAATTCCCATTAGTTCTTCATTGGGCAAATGCATTTTGATATTCTATAGTAGGTTGCTTGGTGGCTAATCATTTTTGTACTTAGCAGCAGGTGTTGCTACTATATAGAAAAATATTACACATTTTAAAAATTATGGTTATAATTTATTTATGAAACAACAAATCTTCAATATTTATCAATTCATTAGTTTAGCCATTGGAAAACTTGCAATGTAATTAGTTGCTAATAAGATCATTGTTTTACTACCTGAATTACTGTGCAGAAAACATTTTAGAGAGCTGTTTGCTTTTGATCTTGCTTTTGTGCTAAATAGATTTACACAGTGCAATAGACTGAGAAGGAATTGTATTTATTTATTTTTTCTTTTGGGAAACCTCAGAAAATCTTGATGGAGATATTGTAATTTACTGGCTTTTGCTAATATTTTAATTTTAAGCATTCTTATTTGGATGTTTATTTATAATTTGACATTGGTAGATTTCAAACTTGTAACTCCCTTATGAGGTTCAAACTTATTAATGTGAACTGCTTATATTCAGTATACAATTATAATCCCAGTTGCTTGGGAGGCTGAGACAGGAAGATTGCTTGAGTACAGCAGTTTAAACTCAATTTGGAGAACAAAGCATGAAAGTCTTCTTTATTGTGTTTCCAGGAGAGTTGGTGAACTACATCTGTTTCTGCAATTTGCAAGCGAAGGTCTATTACCATGTCAGGTGTCTACTAACAAATTCATTGGCCAACCTGCAGGAGACAAAAGAGTTAATGACATTTTGTAAACATCTGTTTCCAGTGGCATATACATTACTGCTTTCCTTCTGCTACCGTTCATGCTACTACTTTATGTCATGTTTAGAAACCCCTAAAAAGTAATCTTGTGAGACTGGGCCTGGCTTGCTTTGGACACAAGGATTGGAATTACATTTTGTGTGCCCACCCAAAACAATAAAGTCGTAGTGTAGTTTATACCCAGGTTCTCACCTATCTCTATTCTCCTTCATGCCTGTATAGACTCGTTCAAATATCCAGGCACTTACCTGCACCTCATACAGTTTTAGTTACTGAATAAGCATATTGAGGGGATTGGGTGATATAATGAGAAACAAAGCTGAAAAAATCTTTTCATACTATGATCCAACCCATAGCACAATACTTCTCTCTCCCCCTCCCTCCCTCCCTCCCTCCCTCCCCTCCCTCCCTCCCTCCCTCCCTTCTTCTCTCCCTCCCTCCCTCTCTCTCCTCTCTCTCTCTCTCTCTCTCTCTCTCTCTCTCTGACATGCGCACGTGCACGCGCTCGCACACACACACACACACACACACACACACACACACATTCACACAAACATATTTTCATAATGCTGGATATTTAGCTAAAGACCTTCATCATTCTAAGAAAGTCCTCTATCATTGAGCTTTTCATTGAATTAAATTCTTGTGATAAAGCTTGCACCAGTGACAACAGGAAAATACTCAGCACAGACTTGCTCATCAGATTCTCAAAATGCAATTCTGATTCACCAGCAGTACTAACGCCTTCTCTAATAATGCAGACCTTGATAGAAAACTAGAAACCTGAAGGAAAATTCAACTTGACTGTTGCAGAAAACTTGAATATTTTCCTTACAACTTTCATTGAGTGCATTTGTCTGAGGGGCTGTAAGTTTATAACTAGAACAATTCTAGACATATGGCCCACCCCACAGTGAGTTTAATTGTTTTACAGTTTCTCTATTATTCAAAAGCATATAGACAAGATGAGCGGTTGATTGGGAAGTAACTACGATCAAATGTATTCCTGTCATGAGATCCTAACCTCTAGTCATACAATAAACAGGGTAGTAATTTCTTTGTGCTGAGAAAGACAATCCACCTCTGTTGTTTGTCACGAATGCTCAGTGAATTTACCATTGCATTAACATAGTTAGGCCAAACACATGGCATTCTTTTAGTGCTATAATTTTTATATTTTCAGTATCAAATATTATGATGCTTTAAAACTTCTTAAGGCTGCTAGAGATGATAAAGCATCAGCTCCTGTTACAGATTCATTTTCTGCCACATTGTGTCTTTCCTTGGACATTTGAATCTCCCCCATGTTCACAAGACTGCTCAGAATACATTGGTCTTACGATTCCTTTTATGTAATTACTTACATTTTTGAGTCATGTGGAAGTGACATTTTAGTGTTTTACTGAAAAAAATGCCCTAATTTTATTTTTAGCTCTAAATAAGAGGAGGTAATTGTGAAATGTATTATTTAATTCATTTTGGAACTACTCCAAATCTATTCCATTACAAAAGGTGAAGTATTGATGATTAAGCTTCCCCTGTAGCATTCAAAGTACTTACTAGCACCATGTTAACCAGCAGGGATGAAGCTTCTAGCTGGGGACCAGCTCGATTTCTCCAAGTTTGGTGACATAAATAGTGTCTTCAGCAATAGGGCCTTACCATCAGGTTATTGACAGTCACCCAATCGCCTTAGTCATTGCCTCTAATTTTGGTGACAGTGGCACAAGTGTCTATGAGATGCTTTTGGAGAATGACTCAAAAAAGACATAACTCACTTGCATTTTTTCTTACTGATCTTATTTTCTTTCCTTTTTTAAGTTTGTATATTTTGATTTGTGTGTGTGTGTGTGTGTGTTTGTTTTTGGAGACAGAGAAAGAACTTAAAGTTGGGTGGGTAGGGAGGTGTGGAGAATCTGGAAAGAACTATGAAAAAAAGAAAGCATATAATCAAAATATAGTGCAAGAAAAATATTTAAATAAAATTTTGTTAAAATATGGTATTTAGGACAGTGGGAAAAACAACAGGACAAAAGTAAAAGCCATAAGTATATAGGAACCTGATACCCTCACTGAAAATAGTAAGCTGTATATAGTTTCTCACTAGTCTGAACAAAGACCACAATAGGCAACTTAGATGTGCTTCTTTCATTAGGGAAGGAAGGAAGATAAAATTCTGAAATAGTTACAATGTAATTAGGTTGTAATAATTAATCAATTGTCACTTTATATATTAAGAATTAGAAGTGTTAGACCACAGCTCTAGAGTATAGATGCACTGGTGTAAATTCACAGCATAGCTCAGGTGCTTTATCTTCTTGAGAAGGGACAGCTCATAATTTTAGTACAATTTTAGCCTAAAGTAAGCACCAATTGTTCTATAAAGCATTTTTTGCACATTCTGTATAGGATACTGTGTCTATTGAAAAAATTACTGTAATATTTTAGTTTATTAATTCTTATACTGTGCTGGAGATTAAACTCAGGTTTTCAGGCTTAGTAGCAAGTGCCTCTCCTTGCCCTACCATCTCAGCAGCCCCAGGTTATCTATCCACTGATGACAGCAATGATCCAATTTTTGGTTGTGTATTTCCACACTCTTTTGCTAATACATTGTTTTTTTCAAAGCTTATGAAATGAAATTTGCAAAGAAATGGTGTGATTTTAGCTGCAGTCATGTGTCTACCTGCACCAGTGTCATCAGCTGGATTGTTATCTATTCTCATCCTAGACTCATTCCACTAAACCCTTAAACGTTTTTTAATTATTGCCACGTAAAATTTTAATTTGCTCCAAAATTGCATGGTGAACATGGTTATTGCAATTAAGTTTATATTAGAAATTGGCACTAGAGGGAGCTAAGGAATTGTATCATTTGTGTGTTTAGGGAAACTGAACATTCATTTAAAAACTTGTATTTTTCTCAGAACCTGCTGATTTTACAAATATGGCAGCCATGCCTCAGCAAATTATGAGCAATAATGAATTAGTTAATTTTCTTTAGTGAAAACTGCTATGGTAAGATTATTAAATTACTGTATTTCTACTTATTGAATGTAGCTACTAGTCAGTAAATTAGGATTTCTAGGACTCTTTAGGGAAAGGGATTATTACTATTATCCATGTTCATCATTGTTTTGGCCCTAACAGAATTAAAATGCTCACAGTACCTGTTAAAATACAATATTTTTGTTCCCAAATTTATACTTTGATTATAAAATGCCTTTATTGAATAGGATCTCAGTGTAAGTAGGAAAGTGATTTTAGTCTCATGGAGTATTCTAGGAATTTAGTTAGTTTGATTACTTTGAAGTTCTGATTCAATTCAATAATCTTCTTCCTTAGCAAGCTTACTGTCATTTAAGTAAAGTTATTTTACTACATATTTTTTATACTTATCTCTAAAATTAACAAGAGGCAAAAATTGTAGGTTGTTAAAATTACACAACTAAATCGTTAAATATACAGTTCCTTGCATTTTTGGTTAGTCCTAGTAATTGCCCCATTTGGAAAGAGCTTGCATACAGTCAACATTTTAGAAAATGAGAAACTGCATCATTGCCAGTACGTCATCTCAGGAAGGCATAAGCAAAAGGAATATTTCCAAGTTCCCACTTTGTAACTGAGCATGCTCCTACCACAATAACAAGTCATGAAATAAGAATGTGAGTATGACGTTAAAACAAAATGATATTTCATTCTATTTCTAGTCTACTTTTAAAATACAGAGGCAACAAATATATTAAAATAAAATTCCTTATATTTTATTCTCTTGTTTAACTTTATTTCTTTGAATCAATGTACCAATAAGAGTAGTTTAGAGGTTTTTTTTTTTTTTTTGGTACTGTTTTCAAAATAAAAAATACTTTTGCTAATACTTAGGTATGTTTAGATTTCTTTCGTGTGTGTGTGTGTGTGTGTGTGTGTGTGTGTGTGTGTGTGTGTGTGTCTGTCTGTCTGTCTGTCTGTCTGTTTATACAAGTGTGTGCATGCATGTGTGTGGAAGTCAGATTTCCATATCAGGTGTCATCTTGGATTGCTCTCCCTTTAGGTTTTGAGAGAAGCTTGATCATTGAAGTTGGAGCTCGCTCATTTTCAGTAGGCTGGCAGGAGTGTGTGATCCACGCAGATACCTGTGCATGGTACCCAGGGCTGGTGGTATAGGTGTGATGTGCTGTACACCTACATGAGGATTATGTGGGTATGGAATGAAAAATCCAGGTGTTCACGCTTGTGTTATATGTACTTTGCTGACTGAATGAATCATTTCCCTAGCCACAGGTTTGTTTTCAATATAGTGATATATTAAGGGGTTACTTAGGAAAGAAAATTAGTCATTGAACTGTAAATGACATCTTACAATATTTTGGCATCTAATTCTTTCATGGAAATTAAACATTCTTTACATTGTATAACTTCATTTTCTTTCAGAATTTATTTACTTTGTATATGTGTACTATACATATGTGTGTGTACTTCTGTACATATAGAGGCCAGAGATTAACATCAATTGTCTCTCTACATTTTAAAAATAATTTTCAAAAATTTTATACACTCATAGAATACATATATTGACCATACCCACCCACCATTATCTTTTCAATGCTCCTTATTGCCCACTTCTTACTCCCTTTCCCAACTTTATGTTCTCTCATTTTTGATACTAATAACCTATGTCTAAATAACTCTGTCCATACGCACACGAGTGTGTGGCAATAAGTAACTTACCAGTGGCTATGTCCTGAAAGGAAAATGAATATCCCTCCCTGTGCAGCTTTCAGATGCAAATCATTCTTCTGATAAGCTTGGGGTCTTAAGGCCCCTGCCTCTCCCATGAAGGAATTTTCAATAATCAGAATGTTATCCATTTGAAATATTTGTTTAATCAAGAAACATCCTTTAAATTTGCACATGATATCTCAACTACAAAAAAGGGAAAAGTGTTACTTACTAAAATTAATAAGTAACTAGGATTGCTTTCTTATCTCTCAATCGGTGTTTAACATTAATGTTCATCTGAGGCTATTTTAAACTAGTTTCTTAGGTAGAAGATGCTCACAGGTGATGCTGTGGATCCTGTTTTGAATACACCAACGGTCTTCACTTTCTTCGGTCTTGATACCTGCTTTGAAATAGGAAAGGAAAGCAAAAGGGAAGCATCTATCGGTATTAAAAAAAGGATCATTCTTATTCTCAAAATTGGAGATGTGAACTGCAGCTTCAGGGCTGTGTAGCTGCCCAGTATTGACCTCAGGAAATGCTTCTGCAGATACAGGGCTGTGCATACACATTCATATTGTCCACTTCAAATTTTCTTTCATGCACTGCAGGTAGGGGATACCGTTTTTATTAGTACGTAAGCTTTTCTCCAGTTGCAGAGAGGGAGGAATGATGAGCAAAGGTGTCAAGAACATGCTGGGGAAACCCACAGAAACAGCTAAACAAAACAAGGGGGAGCTCATAGACCCCAGACTGATAGCTCGGAAACCAGCATAGGGCAGATCCAGGCTCCCTGAACATGGGTGTCAGTTCAGAGACCTGGGCAGTCTATGGGGCCTCTGGTAATGGGACAGTATTTATCCTTAGTGTACGAATGGACATTGGGAGCCCATTCCCCATAGAGGGATACCTTCTCAGCCTAGACACACAGGGGAGGGGCTAGGCCCTGCCCCAAACGATGTGACAGACTTTGATGATTCCCCCCATGGAAGGCCTCACCCTCCCTGGGGAGAAGAGAGATGGGTTGGGGATCGGTGGGGGGCATAGGAGGATGAGAGGGAGAGGAAATTGGGATTGATATATAAAATAAGATAGTTTGTAATTTAAAGAAAAACTTTTCAATAGTTTTAAATATTTTAAATCTCAATCTATTTCAAATGAGAGAAGAAATCTGTATGTTAGCACAAATAATATGGTTTGTAGAGTACAATTCATTGGGATTTGGTTTTTAACTCTACCATATATATTAAATACCTAGTCTTAATGAATGTATATAATTGAATATCAGTCTAACTATCAGTTTAAAAGAGGGGAAATTTTAATTGGTTTTATATTTTTCTTGCTTGAATGTTACCATTCTCAATTTGTTTGCCTTTGATTACTGAATATCTATAAAATATATTATATATACACCTATTAATTATCAGACCATTCCATATAAGTTGCTTTGATGTGTAAAGACTATTTAATTCCATGCTGTCAATGTCAACATAGAATATTGAGCCATCATATTTGGATATTATTGCAATGAATAGTGATACAAAAGGTAATTAAAAGAAACTGAAGGATGTTTTGGTAAAATAATGAAAGGCCTCAGAGATATGTGAGGAATTTGAAATTTAATCTGTAGGAGGTAATGAGCAAATAGAGCATTATTAACTAAGGTACAGTATGAAAAAATAGGATTTCCTAGTTTTTAACTCAGGTATTGTTTGGAGAAGGATGAGTAGCAACCTGTTCTTTCTGTGGTGAATATTAGAAGATTTTGAATTTACTAACTAATAGAATAGAAACAGAAAGGGCCAAATTAAATAATGGAATTCAAGCTTCTGAGCATTAGTGGCCAATTGAACCTGAGGTATGATTTAAAATGTTTTGATCTAACTCAATAGTAAAGTTCACTGAGTATTTAGGAAACATTTTATTTCATACAATTTTAATAGGAAGTGCCACTAACTTTTCTATACTTCTTTTGGTTCAGGCACAAATGGCTGTATAAATAGACGTATGCATTTCTTAGTATGGTAGATTATCTCTTCCTAAGAAGCTAAAGTAAGGTAACTTCTAAGAAGTTTCACAGCCACCTTCTTGTTTATTTAAATTGTTTTCATTTTACATACCAACCACAGTTCCATGTACCTCTCCTCCTGCTCACCCCCAACTTCCCCCATCCCACCCCAGTCCACTCCTCAGAAGGAGAAAAGCCTCCTTTGGGGAATCAAAAAAGTCTGTCATAGCCACTTTCTTACGTTTAGCCTAACATGGTATTTTAAGTGTGCCCACAATCCAATCAATAATAATGGAGAGATCTCAAGGATGGATGACCTCTCCTCCTGGTACAATAAATTGGATCAGACTATCCACAGCACAAGACTGCTGTATTAGCATCCTGTCAGGAAGACCTGGCCTACGCCTGAATGTGGGGTGGAAGAGGATAGTGTGTGTGCATTAATGTAATTGATAATGCCTGATTTTGGTGGAGAGAACTTGTACTTACAATAATAGCAATGTATTCTTGATAAATATTAACTGAATGTCACTTCCTATAGTACACCTTGAACACAAGATTTGTGTCAATATTTAGCACTCTGTGTTCTTTCTTCCTCATTTTGCCCTAGAATTAAGAACATCAGTGTGCCAGGCACACTGGCAATTTTCAAGGAAAATGGTTTCCAAATCTTACACTGAAGGTGACATGTCTTCATATAAATACCCAATAGGATTTCTGGTTCTTTCATCAAAATTTTGTTTCCAAGTTTTTGTAGAACTGAAGCAAACCAGTGATTTATTTGTCTCAAGTCTAGCTCCTTCTTTTCTTTACATGGATTATTTTCTCTGAGAGAACCCCTTATTTTCTTTTCTTGTTTAACTTCCTGCCACCAATCACACGTGTGTTTTATTGTGTTTTTCCTTTAAATCATTTACTTTAACAATTGGTAAGTAGATATGATGTAGGCAGACCTACATAGAAATCTTCATTCAGACAAGTCCCAACTCCACTTCAGTCACAGGTGCACCTGAAGACTCAGTGGAATACATTGTAGACATTGTAGAAGCTTCTTGTTCATGATTAATGGTTCAGTAAACCAAAGTGGATGACATTGTTTTTCTAATTTGGGAAAGATAGAAAATGATCTTATGTAAACTAGTCACTTGATATGTGTCCCTTTTTCATGAAAGATTGTGAAATTAATATGTCCATCTCTGCTTCCATCAGCCACTGGATGACAGAAATCCACAGATATACACTGAGCTGAACTCTGGAACTTAGTTGCAGAGAGGAAGGAATGAAGATCGAAGGGGTCAGTACCAGGTTGGAGAAACCCACAGATACAGCTGACCTGAACAAGGGGAACCACATTGACCCCAGATGCTGTCTGGGAGGCCAGTACAGGACTGATCCAGACCCCTGAACAAGGATGTCAATGAGGAGGCCTCTGCATTCCAGGGGTCCCTGGTAGTGGATTAGTATTTTTCCCTGGTATAAGAAGGGACTTTGAGAGCCCATCCCATGTGAAGGGATGCACTCTTGCCCTGGACATATGGGAAAGGGCCCAGGCCCAGCCCAGGATGATGTAGTGGACTTTGTGGAGCCCCCATTGAGGGCCCTACCCTGCCTTGGTAGTGGAGGGTGGATGGAGTGGGGGGTAGGTTGGTGGTGGGTGAAGAGGGATTGGGGTGAGGGGAGGGAGATGGAGAAGGGATTGACATATGAAACAATCTTCTTCCTAATTTGAACTAATAAAAAAAATTTAAAAATTAATATACCGTCAGAAATTGAGAAAGGTCTGTTTTCAAAATTGGGACCATGGTTTGAAGAAAAAGAAAAACAGTAATGGGAGTGAATAGAATATTCCTAAATCCATATTACTTGAAATATTATAGAATTTAGTGACATTGGCCAGCAAGAAATCTTTAAACCACAGTGTTGTATTTACCTAAAGGTCATTCCTTTGACTCTGTGGGTTACTCACAGTTTTACTTCTGTCAGCTTCTTTAAAACTTACTTTTATATCGAATTTTAGCTTTCGTTGCAAAGGAGCAAGGGAACTAAGATGCCAAATTAGATGGCAATGTAAGAAAGATCTCTACATGTTAAAGATGAATTAAATGTTACGAGGTATGACTAGTCTTCAGAAATAAAATGACTGTATTCTAGATTTTCTGTTTGAAAACTTTTATAATAGAAAAGCTTCTAATAAATGTGTAAAACTAATGAACTTTAAGGTAATTCATTGGATGCAAGTTTCTCTCTCATAAAATACAAATTCCAAGGGCACAAGTTTCTGTTTATTTTGTTTAGAAATGTGTTCCTTATGCCAACCCCCCAAAACAAAAATAAACAAACAAAACCCAAACCAAATGGGCACTGGTGGTGCACACCTTTAATCCCAGCACTCAGGAGGCAGATGCAGGAGGATCTCTATGAGTTCCAGACCAGCTTAGTCTACAAGAGCTAGTTCCAGGACAGCCTCTAAAGCCACAGAGAAACCCTGTCTCGAAAAACCAAGAAAAAAAAAAGAAATGAAAAAAATAACTGTCTAGTACATGAGTATCCTTTTAATAAACACTTGCGTATTGAAGGCTTCACTGAGAGGATGAACTTAGAATTATAAGATATATAGTGAGGCACGGCAATACATGGTAGGAAAATACGTTGTGATACATAGTTTATGATCTAATAAAACTTGCCTGTAGATGAGAATGCAAATTTAGCCACAGCCATAGAGGCCAGGCAGTGGTGGTACACACCTTTAATCCCAGCAGCCATACTAGTTAGCCATAGAAGCTGGACCATGGTGGTACATGCCTTTAATCCCAACACTGGTGAGGTATAGAAGAGCTGGTGTTCACAGCTGGAATTCAGTCTCAAGGCATTCAGTCTCAGGGCAATTAGTCTTCAGCCACATTGAGGATAATATTGCCACAGTCTTGGGAGAGGTAAGAGCTCTCTGGTTGCTTGGCTGCTTTGCTTCTCTGATCTTCAGCTTGAATCCTAATATTTATCTATGGGTTTTTAATATTCGAGCTACACTAGAATTTTTAGTGAGATTTTATTTTCAATAATTGCAGATTTTTCTATTTTAATTAGAAACAAGATTGTTTTACATGTCAATCCCAGTTCCCTCTCCCTCCCCTCCTGCCCTACCGCTACCCCCTCCCATCAAAAACCCTACCTATCACATATCCTCTCTGCTCCCCAGGGAAGGTGAGGCCTTCCATAGGGGGTCATCAGAGTCTATAATATCCTTTGGGACAGGGCCTGGGCCCACCCCTGTATGTCTTGGCTCAGGGAGTATCCTTCTATGTGGAGTGGGCTCCCAAAGTCCACACCTATGCTAGGGATAAGTACTGATCTACTACAGGAGGACCCATGGGTTTCCGAGGTCTCCTCACTGAAACCCACGTTCCTGGTGTCTGGATCAGTCCCATGCTGGTTTCCCAGCTATCAGTCTGGGGACCAAGAGCTCCTCATTGTTCAGGTCAGCTGTTTCTGTGGGTTTCACCAGCCTGGTCTGGACCCTTTTGTTCATCATTCATTCTTCTCTGCAACTGGATTCCAGCATTGATTAGTTGTGGGTGTCTACTTCTACTTCCACCAGCTGCTGGATGAAGGCTGTATGATGCATATAAGTCAGTCATCAATCTCATTATCAGGGGAGGGCCTCTCCTCTGTTGCTTAGATTGTTGGTTGGTGTCATCTTTGTAGATCTCCAGACATTTCCCTAGTGCCTGATTACTCTCTTAACCTAAAATATCGCCCTCTATTATATTATCTCCTTACTTGTTTTATTCTATTCTTCCCCTGACTCAAACTTTCTGCTCCCTGGTGTTCTCTTCACCCCTCCTCTTCTCCCCTTCTTATTCTCCTAGCTCCCTCTCCCCTCCTCCCATGCTCCCAATTTGTTCAGGAGATCTTGTCCCTTTCCCCTTCTCCAGGGGACCATATATGTCTTTCTTAGGGCCCTCCTTGTTTACTAGCTTCTCTAGCAGTGTGGATTGTAGGCTGGTAATCCTCTACTCTATGACTAAAATCCACATATGAGTGAATACATATCATGTTTGTCTTTTCAAATAAAATCTTTAAAAATGCAAATATTAAAGTCTTCTTTTGAAACAGCATACCACTGTGATAAATTTTGTAGGAAGAAAGTAAGACAGAGTAGAGTATACAAAATATGGCAATACTTCTAACAGATCTGCTCTTTGAGCATGAATCAAATGATAATCAGAAACACAGGCTTATCAATTTTTCCTTCTGTTTATACATGGGGACAATGAGCAGAACAAGGCCAACCATTTACCTATCCATTTACAGACTCCTCTGAGTTCACAAACATATAGTACTCCTCTGCAGTGTTGAAGACATAGCTCATACAGTAAAAATATGAACCAAATAACCACATTAGACACTGTTGCTGCTTCTCTTTTTTCCTCCAACTATTTTGTCATCTTCCAAGAAGTAGAGATGTTCTACCTTAGAAAGATATAGCTGGAGAGTGTTAGGGGTGTTGAATAAACAGCTACTGGCCTGCTTTTCTCTTTTTTCTTCATTTTTTATTTGCTGATATCATTTTACATTCCAACAACAGTTCTCCCACCTCTCCTCCCATCCACCCCCACCTCCTTTCACCTTCTCTTACCTTCCCCCTAGCTTATCCCCAGTCCATTTTTTATCATGGGTAAGGGCTCCAATGAGGAATAAACATAGTCTTGTACAATAGGTTGAGGTAGGGCATGGCCCCTCTCCCATGCAGTAAGACTGAGCATGGCATCCTACCATAGGGAATGGACTCCAACAAGCTAGCTCATGTACAAAGATTTTATCATGGTCCTACTGCCAGGGGACCTTCTGATAATCAAAGCTTCACAACTGTCTTCCACATAGGAAGGCCTAGTTTGGTTACCTGGAGTCTCCACAGTTGTACATCTAGAATCCATGTGTTCCCATGAGCTTGGTTGAGCTGTCTCTGTAGATTTCTCTATTATGATCTTGACCTCCCTCGCTTGCTCATATGTTCCCTCCTCCCTTTCTTTGCCTGGATTCCCAGAGCTTGGCATGTTTCTTGGTTATGGATCTTTGTGTCTGGTTCCATCAATTACTAGTGAGGGCTCTATGATGATACTTGAGTATTCATCAATCTGATTATAGGAGTAGGGCAGTTTAGGCGTCATCTCTACTATTGCTAGAAGTCTTAGTTGGGGTCCTCATTGTGAATTCTTGGTAGTTACCCTAGCACTAGGTTTCTCCCTAAACCCATAGTCGCTGTCTCTATTAAAGTATCTTTTGGCCAGGTACTGGTGGTACATGCCTTTAATCCCAGCACTCAGGAGGCAGAAGCAGGGGGACTCTGTGAATTTGAGGCTAGTCTGGTCTACACAGGTAGTGCCAGGATAGGCTCCAAAGCTGCACAGTAATACCTGTCTCGAACAACAAACAAACAAACAAACAAAAAGGATGTCTTTTTCATTCTCTTTCAATGCATCCCTCCTTGCCTTGGCCAACTGGCTCCCTCCTGTCCTCATCCCCCCACCACTCCACTTTACCACCATTCTGTCCCCAGTTTTCCATTAGACATCATGTAGTTCCTCTTCCCAGGTGACCCTTGTGTCCCTCTTAGGGTTCTCCTTGTTAAGTAGCTTCTTTGGAGCTGTGGTCTTTAGTCT
Source organism: Cricetulus griseus (assembly GCF_003668045.3). Lineage (NCBI taxonomy): Eukaryota > Metazoa > Chordata > Mammalia > Rodentia > Cricetidae > Cricetulus > Cricetulus griseus. The sequence goes on from NC_048599.1 coordinate 126,846,569, forward strand.
AGTTATACTTTTCTTTACATTTAATAGCCACTTAATTCACTTATAAGTGAATAAATACTGTTTGTTTTTCTGAGTCTGTTAGCTCACTCAGGATGTTTTCTTCTAGTTCCATCCATTTTCCTGCAAATTTCAAGATTCCATTGGTTTTTTTTTTTTTCCTGTTGAGTGGTACTCCATTGTATAAATGTATCACATTTTCCTTATCCATTCTTCAGTTGAGGGGCATCCGGGTTGTTTCCAGGCTATTACGAATAATGCTGCTATAAGTAATGTTGTGCAAATATCCTTTGGCATTTAGATAAATGCCAAAAAGTGGTATCCCTGTGTCTTGAGGTAGATTGAGTCCCAATTTTCTTTGAAATCGCCATACTGATTTCCAAAATGGCTGTACAAGTTTGCACTCCCACCTGCAGTGCAGTGTTCCTCTGACTCCACATCTGCTCCAACATAATCTGTCCTCAGTATTTTTGTTCTTAGCGATTCAGACAAATGTAAGATGGTATCTCAGAGTTGTTTTGATATGAAATTCCCTGATGATTAAGAATGTTGAGCACTTTCTTTTTTAATTTATTTTTATTTAATTTAGAAACAAGCATGCTTCACTTGTCAAACCCAGCTCCTTCTCCCTCCTGTCCTCCCCTGTCCACCACAAACTCCCCACCCCATCCCCATCCATGGGGGATCTCCGAAATCTGTCATATCATCCCAGGCAGGGCCTAGGCCCTCCCCCATGTGTCCAGATGAGAGAGCATCCCTCCACGTGGAATGAGCTCCCAAAGTCCATTGATATGCCAGGAATAAATACTGCTCTACTACCAGAGGTCCCATATATTGCCTAGGCCTCCTCACTGACACCCACATTCAGGGGGTTCTGGATCTGGGGTCCATGATTTCCCCCTTGTTCAGGTCAGCTGTTTCTGTGGGTTTCACCAGCTCGGTCTTGACCCCTTTGAAGAATGTTGAGCACTTTCTTAAATGTCTTTTAGCCATTTGAGATTCCTCTAGTGAGAATTCTCTGTTTAGGTCTGCACCCCCTTTTTCAATTGGGATATTTTGTATTTTGATGCATAGTTTCTTGAGTTCTTCATACATTTTGGAGATCAGCCCTCTGTCAGATGCAGTGTTGGTGAAGATCTTTTCCCATTCTGTAGGCTGACATTATATATTACTGACAATGTCCTTTGTCTTACAGAATCTTTTCAGTTTTAGTAGGTCCCATTTATTGGTTTCTGCTTACAGTATCTGTGCTACTGTTATTATATTTGGAAGTGGTCTACTATGCCAACATGTTCCATGCTACTTCCCATTTTCTCTTCTATCAGGTTCAATGTATCTGGAATTATGTTGAAGTCCTTGAGCTACATGGATGTGAGTTTTGTGCATGGCAATAGATAAGGAGCTCTTTGCAATCTTCTGCATATTAGCATCCAGTTATGAAAGCACCATTTGTTAAAGAGGCCTTTCTTTTTCCATTGTACCATTTTGGTTTCTTTGTCAAAATCAGGTGTTCATGGGTGTATGAACTAATATCAGGGTCTTCAATTTTATTCCATTGGTTCACATGTCTGTTTTTATGGCAATACTAAGCTGTTTTTATTAGTATCACTTTATAGTAGAGTTTGAAGTCACATAGGTTGTTTTTGGTTCTAGGAATTGTTGATATAAAGCATGGCAAGAAGTCCTTCATGGACATGTGCAGGTTGACAGTATAAGTCTTTATATACTAAACCTTGATACCACCAGTCTAGTGAGCAATATTTCTAGGTGTGCATATTTCTTGTGGGTAGGAGTCTCATTACCCTGGTATTACTTGTGTCTCTGCTGTGTTTAGATTAGACTTTTAAAATGTGTTATATTGAAATTTTCCAAGCACACAAACCATTGAAGGAGTTGGTATTAAAAAAATCTCATCAAGGAAAATTATCTGTACTTCAACACAGTTAAGTTAATCATACACAGTTATCTTTTGATGAATTGAAACCTTACACCTTTCTTTTATCTCAAATTTGAACCAATATTATATATTGGTTATGTTTTAAACATTTTTAAAATCCATATATTTAAGGAACTGTAATTATTTAAGTATTATAAACTGACATTTTTTCAAATAAAATTTCTAGTATCATTATTATCAGAGACTAACTTCTATAACCAACTTTAACCCATTGATTGAATTCTAATCCCTCTTGCCAATCAAAAATAAATTTTTTGCACTCTAGCCAGATAACTTTAAATTATCATTAAGTTATTATCACACAAATATTCAATTCTTCTCAGAGAATTTCAGTAAAATTATTTCATCAACATAAGTATTTATCCACTTTTACCTCCCCCATCATTATTTGATCATCCATACAGACACCCATGTCACATTTATCCAGCCCAAGGGAATATCTTCAATTAAATCAGACCTTACATGGAATTCTTAACTTTTGATTGTACTAGACATAATTATATAAGATCATACTTTATATTTGTCCTAATGTTTTAAAAGATTTATTTACTTTTATTTTATATACATGGGTGCTATGCCTTCATGTGTGTGTGTGTGTGTGTGTGTGTGTGTGTGTGTGTGTGTGTGTGTGGTAGAGGGAAGTTAATGTGGAAACTTGGAGAAAGCACTGTATCTCTGAGAACTGGAGTTACCGATGGTTGTTACCTGTTATATGGGCACTGGAAATTGAACCCAGATCCTCCAGAAAAGCAACCACTTATCTTAACTGCTGATCTACCTTTCCAGCCGTTTACTAACTTTTTTATTGTTTTAGTTTTCAAGGAACTTCCTAGTGGTACATTCCTAGAGAGGGCTTTATTAGATGTGAACTAACAAATGCCATTGTTGGTGTACAAAATTATAGATAAACATGTTTCCCTCCTAGCAAGTGTTTTCTATAGTTTCTTTCTTTTTTACTTTCAATTATAATTATATATTAATTATATATAAATTTTAAATTATAAAATAATTCCAAGTTTTCCCTGCCCCACTTCCCTCTTTCTTTTTTTGAAATGTTTTCTTTTTTTTGTTTGTTTGTATGTTTTTTGGTTTCTTGAGAAAGGGTTTCTCTGTGGCTTTGAAGGCTGTCCTGGAACTAGCTCTTGTAGACCAGGCTGGTCTTGAACTCAAAGATATTCACATACCTCTGTCTCCCAAGGGCTGGAATTAAAGGCATGCACCACCACCACCTGGCTTTTTCCCCCCTTTATTTACACCCTTCCCTTTGTCCCCTTCCCTTTCCCCTACTCCAAACCCTATCTGTCCTTGCTTTCAAATACATGAATTGTTTTCTTCATGAATGGTTACTGCATATATTTCCTAAATATAACCTCATCAGTGTGTATAATGTAACTGGCATGCATATTTTCAAGGATGCCCATTTTTACTTCATACCTTGGTGGTAAGTATCAGCTCTGTAATTGGGATTACACAACAAGAAGGATACCATATTTGATACTGGAAACCTAGCCAACTACTCAATGGCAATGAAGTCATGGATATTATATAAGAACTTACAACAACTGCCTTACTAAATTAGCATAATACCTAACAATAATTTAAACATTTATGCTTTTACCCATAGCTAGGTGCAGTCATCACTAAATCCATTTCTCTTTGCAAAAGAGAGTGAACACTACACACAATACCCAAATAAATTGCAGAATTTTAGATCCCAGTTCCAATGTTTACAAAACACTACCACACTTAAGGCTCAGGAAAGATTGCAAATAGGGGAAAGATTTTTTAAGAGTTAGAAGATCAAGGAATTTGCTGTGAGAATGTATCTCAGATTCATAGAAGCTATACATATACAGTCTCACCAATATGACTGCCCAAACATGAGTTGCAGAAGGTCAACAACAATAGACTTGCCAAAGTGCACAGGAAAACATCAATGAGGCACCAACTCTATAAAAAAACTTACAGTCAACTAACTCAACAATGCTGGGAATAGGATACATAGTCTCTTTCGGGAAGAGCACACCACACATCATCATAATATTTTGATATTCACTTTGAATCTCATTCTGAGTTTCCTAGAGTAGCTTTCAAATATATCTAACCTTCCTTCTGAAAGTTTCTGAAACTGTGTATTAAAGTTCAGTAGTACACCAACCACATTGAGATTATGAAACAAAATACAACAAAAATCTCAGAAATTCTTTATCAGACTTGAGATGGTGCCTGAGAATGTATTCCATAGTTTTCTGCATGAATCATTTACACTTACCCCAGTGTTGGTTTATGGATCAATATTTGCAATCGTCTAAAGAAAATATGATAGTGCTGAGCTTACAACTCTTCCATACCTATTTCATATAAAATAATTCATTAAATTCACATAATATATAGTCAAAATTATATCTTGGTCATATTACCTTGAAATGCATATGTAAACTATAAAATATACCTATTTTTCACTATTACTGATGATACCAACATTCATCTAGATCTGTGATTTTCAGCTTCTGGGTATTGACACCTTCTGGGTCAAATAAACCTTTCACAGGGGTCACCTGAGAACATCACACAGATATTTACATTATGATTCATAGCAGTAGTAAAATTACAAAAATGAAGTAGCAACAAAAGTAATTTTATATTTGGGAGTCACCACAACCTGAGGAACAGTAATAAAGTGTTGCAGCATTAGGAAAGATGAGAATAACTGACATAGAAAAAAATTCTTCACTAAAACCCATTCTTTGATGATATTATAAAATAAAGCAACTGTGATATTTGTTTTTATCTTTCTACTATTCCATGTATGTTCTTCAGTAAAAGTCAATTGAATGCATTATCATACTCATTAATTGGTTTTCTAAGACTATCTATAATTCAGGCCTAAAATTGAAAGTATCTATTATAATCTTATTATGTTTGCATGTATAATATTTTTATACTTTAAAAGTTTGATAACTTTCAAAATCAATGTGCATTCAATCTCATGCATGCACGTAAGCATAAACACACAAGTTCAAATAAGAATCACAAAATGTTAGAATGACAGTAGATTTTAAGCAGTCAACAACATTAATACTATGTGGGACAAAGTAGATAAACTGATGGTCACAGGTGCTTAGTGATTTATAACATCCCATAATTGGTGGATCGAAGTGTTGAGGAGAGACTATATTATAAATGACTTCAATGTTATACATATCTAGATGCATAACATTGGATTATAAATAATTGTTTTCAAATCATATGTATTTAATTTTTATTAGGTGGATATCTGTCATTTACTGCAACATCGATGATAATTCTGTGAATATATAGAGTCCATAGAGAAATAAATCCAGTGATTTTTTTCTTATGAAGTACCATCTAGTGTTATATTAAAGAAAGATTACTATTGTTTGCTAATTTTGCAAGTATATAGGCCAAGGAAATCTATAATGACAAACCTTTGAAGCATGAGTGATGTGGAAGAGTTATGGATATTAATTCAGTCTTTGCATGTGGTGTTCAGTGAAATATTAAGTTTTAGAGTCTGTGTGGGAGTGTATCTAAATATAGTTGTTATTTTGCATTTTTATTTTGCAGTTTCTCAGACATATTCATGGCAGGGAAAAAAATAAAAATGCATCTGCCACAAAGGCATAATTCTCAGTTGTATGTTGTGAGGTAATTTCTTCAGAGCCAAACCACAGTACAGCCACAAACAAGACACTGCTGGGTTGTCTTCTGATTCATTCTTCCCAACTTTTCTTTCCTCTGTTGCAGTGATGTAGGAAAGTCTACATTTTTCCAGAGATGTTAACTTCCATGAAAGAGTCTTGCATGGACAGTAACTGATTCATTTGATTTAAATGGATTATTGGATCCCTTCAATTGTTCCCTTCTCTGACATACTTGTCAGCAATATTTTGTGCTGGATGAGTGAGGAAGTTCCATTTTAAATCATGGATAGAAGTTAGAAATTGTTTTAGTAAAGAACTCAAATTTGACCCAAGAGTGTTTTGTTTTGCAAACATGATTCTTTAATGTTTAAAAATGTCTAACATTTTAAAATATCCTTATATTTTTTTTCTTCATCATTTCTCATCATCTTTCAGAACTATGCTTTATATGCTTATTTTATTGCCTAATACTAAAATATGGTATTGCAACACCTGATTAGAAGAGTACATTACTCACTGAGGTACTTTACAGAGTTACACAGGTTTATGTTTCATTTGGTTTGTTCCTTTGGTTTGTTTTTTTTCCCCTTGAACAAATCCATGTGTAACAATAAGTTTTTATGCCATGTCGCCAGAGTTGCACCCACCACATTATGGCCCCAAATAACAGAGACTTATATTAGGTACAATGGTGTTGGCCAATGACTAGGATTTCTTATTTGCTAACTCAGCCTTAATTATCAACCATAACTATTAAATTCATATATTTTATAAGACTTATCTTATGAAGGACACCAGTGGAATGTGTCCTGTCTTCCTGGGATCACATGGTGGCTCCACAGAGAGAATACTAAAATTGGAATGATACAGAGAAGATTAGTATGGCCCCTGCACAAGGATTGCAGGCAAATTCGTGAAGCATTCTTTATTTTTAACCAAGACCCCCTGAAGCAGTGGCCCAACTGATCCTTCATCTAAAACAGCTAAGATGATGCAGCCTTGAAGACTACAAAAACAAGAACCTGGTCAGATTTCTGTGTTTTATCATGATCTCCATGGTATGGATATTACCCCCTACCAGCAGGAAGCAGCTTGGAATGAGCGATGCCCACATTCCCAAATATTGTTTATAAATGTTTGTTTTCATTTAAATGGGGTTAGTTATAAATGGTAATATTCACAGTCAATCTCTTTTTAAAGGAAAAAGGGGGAATAGGATATAGAAATTAATACTTTGCATTGGTATGGATTTTCATTTATTGATACAAATTCAAGGTTAATTTTGTTATTTCTCCTCTTGTTTGGTATTGTATTTATACAGATCTTTTAGAATGTAATGCATAATTAAATACAGATTATATAGTCACCTATAATAGTCATTAGGTGACTATAATTAGGTTGGTTAGGTTTTCTAGTTATACAAAGATGAATTTGAGATGGATAGACATTCTTCAAACCTTTCAAAGACCTACAGAATATATGGTATTTAAGTGGTTTAGGGTTTTTCATGACAATGAGACACAACTGCTCCTGGGAACACCCACCGTTTACATCTGAGAGGAAGATGGGCATCGAAGAAAATCATTATGGAGTTTGCTTTCAATATGGTGAGACTAGCCATTTGGGCAAGAAACCCTTCTTGCCTGCACTGTTTGAGTGTTGCTGTATAAACTGGACATACAGGACCCACAAGAAAGTGACTGCTAAACTTACAGTCCTAAAGGGATCCTGCTTCATTGAAAAAGTCTGCCAGACATTCTACAGGACATAGAGAAAAATGACTGACAAACTGCCAATACAGATGGACAGTTTAAAATTTCCTGCTTCACTGAGAAATCTGCCAGACACACTGTGGTGTATAGGATAAAGATGCCCCAAAGTTACAGAGGAACTTCAGGTGACTATCCAGTTAGCGAGATGTTTCTGTTGGTTCTAGAGTTTAAATATTATCCTTCTGTGGTTGTTGATGGAGTTGAAGACAAATAGATATAGTTATAGATTTTTTAGTTATTATAAAAGATATGTTACATATAAGACTTCATACTCACAAAAATAGGATAGATGATAGAATATTTTCTTTAAAATCTTGATAAATGTTAATGAACTAAATATCTTAACTGTAGTTCTTCCTTGATAACTGTTTTGTTATGTATTTTACTATGTTAATGTTAAAACCCTTCATTTTATTTAGACAGAAAAAAGGAGATGGCCGGGCGTTGGTGGCACACACCTTTAGTCCCAGCACTCGGGAGGCAGAGGCAGGTGGATCTCTATGAGTTCGAGACCAGCCTGGTCTACAAGAGCTAGTTCCAGGACAAGCTCCAAAGCCACAGAGAAACCCTGTCTCAGAAAACAAAAAACAAAAAACAAAAAAACCAAACAAACAAACAAACAAACAAAAAACCCACAAGACAGAAAAGAGGAGATGATGGGGCAAGTCCTTCTGTGTATGTTTATCTTATTGGTTGTTGAATGAAGTATTGTTGGCCAATAGAAAAACAAGGTAGGCAGGACTAAGGGTCAAGGAGGATTCTGGGAAATGCAGTAAAGATTAGTATTGTGGTCCAGGCAGGAAATGACATAGAAGGCAGACTCAGAATATAAGCAGGGACAAACAGGAAATCACTCTCTTCTCTTCCTCCTGCTCTCTTCTCTGTTGACCCACCATGTGATTCCAGAAAGAGGATGCATTCCTCCAGCATCCTCCATAAGATAAGTCTTTATAAAATATATAGATAAAGAACCCTAGTCATTGGCCAGCGGCATTGTAATAACATTAATCCCTGTGTGATCTTTTGGGGGTCCTAACATGGCAGGCAAAACTCAGGTGGCCAGTGGAAAGACTAATTGTTATACCCATGATTTTTAGATTTTATTAAATAGGCATACAGAGATGAAGGAATTTATATACAATGATAAACAGGAAGAAAATCATGGAAGCTAATATTTGTAACAAAGTAAATTTATCAGGTAGTAAGAGCTATGTAAATGTTCAACCACATTTAATTCTGATATTATCACTGGTAAAAAAAAAATTCCCATGCTAAATAATAATAGTAAGGAGAAGAAAAAAGCTGACTTGGCAGTCAAGTGTTGTTCAGCCTTAGCCAAAATATATGACCTTGTTCTCAAAAACTTTTGACTATATTGGAGCGCCACTATGTTAATTCAAGACATTCAGTTACTCTGAGTAAACACTCATGATTGCATGACATTGCTTAATATGCAAGAATATTCTTAAAGGAATCTCAAACTGGAATCTGTTTGATACCCTAGTTTTCATGATCTCTTTCAATAGGTCATCTTTATGATTCAAATAGAAAAAAAAAAAAAAAAAGACAGGTTTTGATTTCGCCTGGATTAGATCTTTCTCTGCCACTTGTTAGCTATCCTCTGCATTCAGTAGATTCCTGTGTTCCACCATTTGGAGGTCAAATGGATGCTGTTCATTCCCTTGGGTTCTGGGCCTTCTCAGCATATCTGGCTTCCAAGTGTTCTTAAGCTGTTGTCAAACTAAGATAAGGTGAAAAATGCCAAAGTCACTGGGCAACTCATACTAGCCAAAACTTATGATTGTGCAAAATTCACAACATTCATATAGAAGCATAACAACTCCAGAGAATTTTACCTAGATTACATACCTGGGGGAAATAGATAGTTGTACACATAAAGGAAAGAAAATTTAGAAGAATTCTGTCTTTGTACAAAGTGTCTGTCAGGTTATTCTCAGAGAGAATGCATAGCTAATGAGATTTTTAACTTGGGGGAAAACGGGAAAGTCTATAGACCACTTGACTGAGTCAACTCTGAATGGATAATAGACTTAAAATTTCCCTAAAAGTAAAGGAAATTCATCAGAATCACTTGTGCTGTACATTTATTATTTAATATAATAGATATGTGATCTATTGTCCATGAATCATGGAGTGTGCCCAATGAAAATGATACAATTTGCCTTGACTCCTAGAAGAGGCTATTAATGGTAGATTAATTGTCAATAGAAATATACACATGAGGTATATGGCAAGAGTCTTAGGAGACAGATAATTTGGAACATAGTAATAAAATATATAGTGTAAAACATTCTAAGTGAAACACCAAGAAGCTTGTTAAAATGGATATAAGATTACAACTCTTATCTGTAAATACTGAATATCTGTGAATCAAGGTTTGAAATTATAGTCTCAATGTTCTTTTCAGCTACACATATACAAAGAGTTGATGGTTATTTGATACACACTTTAGCTCAAATATTTGATAGCTCATCTATTTTTAAATTTTCATATCTGAGTAATATTTTTATATCATTTTTCCAGCTCCCCCTCTTCCTTCCACACACTCCATTCTCTCTAAAACCATCTCAAATTCTTGACCCTTGACCTTTTTTTAATTATCATAACCTCTTTGATGAGATCTACACTTACACACTGGTATAAGAATATATATTGAGAATTTAGTTACAGATTTTATTGGATTAGGTAAGTAGTAGTAATAGATTCTCCTCTAGGTTGCATGAACTCATTAACCATAGATAGCTATGTAAGTTTATACTACTTGGCATGAATTCATTTTTATTTAGAAGCCCTCAACTTCAATAAGACACCTGTTGGCTACCTCCAAGATGTAAGTGCCACTCTAGCACATAAGTGATATAGTGTTATTCTGGTCATTGAGGTTCATAGGCATCACAGTAAGATAGGACTGTTGATTGTTTTCCTCCTTGACAGATAGATAGTACAGGACTTAGATGTGTTAGGAACAGTAGTAATTGTCAGGGAGGACGTTTTTGGGTAAAATCCAGTGCAATTCTTCCAAGTTTGAGTTTAAAATGTCCAGGGCCTTCAACAATACAGACTTATCTTCAAATTTTAGGAGACAATCAACATAACACTCTTTATTGTTTGGAGAGCTGCTTGTGTTCCCCTGATCAAATACTTTAAAGAAGGTTTCTTGTACCTGGTACTGGAATTTTGTAAGTCTATGCTTCTTGGGAGGACCATTGTCACAAAATGACAAAACTTTATTCAGCTCATTTAAATTTTCACACACACACACACACACACACACACACACACACACACACACACACACACAATCACTTTGTTTTAATATAAAATTACATAACACACATTTTAATTTTAGATAAAATACAATGGTTCCTATAGTTTTTCAAATATTCTATCTGTTATTTGTCTGTCTACCTCCTTCTCATTCTGTATTATCTTCTCTCTCTTTCCTCCCCAGTTAAAGTTTGCCCACCCTGCAACATTTCCCATCGCACACAGAAACACGAGAGCGCGCGCACACACACACACAACTGTTTTATTATCAATCTTTGAAAAATTTCAAGCAAGTCAAAATTTAGTTTATGCAAGGCATTCTATGGAACTTATTTTGTAACAGAAATTACCTGGGGCTGGAGAGATGGCTCAGACTTTCAGAGAACTGGCTGCTCTTCCAGATGTCCTGAGATCAATTCAAAGCAACCACATGGAGGCTCACAGCCATCTACATGCCAGAATCCTGTATTTATAATAAATAAGCAAATCTTCAAAAAGAAATAGCCATGTGTACATAAACACACATGCAGACAAATCATAATTCACTTTTAAGTGTGTGTGTGTGTGTGTGTGTGTGTGTGTGTGTGTGTGTGTGTGTGGTGTATTAGTGTTTTGGCTCATGTATACATTGCACCACATGTGTGGCTCATGCTTTCAGAGAAAAGGAAGAAGTGATCATTGGATCCCATGGGCTGGAGTTACAGATGGTTGTCAGTAGTCATTTAAGTTCTGGAATTTGAACACTGTTTCCCTGGAAGAGCAAACAGCCAGTGCTCCTAACTGCTAACAAATCTTTCCAGCCCCCTCACACATACTTCTAATTGAGCTCATATTCTCAATTAGACTTTTAATGAAAAGTATCAGTCTCAGCCTCAAGATCAGAAACATATGTTTGCCCCTTGAAACCTTGTAAGCTCATTATTGTACCCTGTTTTGGGAGTCACCTAATCTCTACTCCTCCTCATCATCAAATTTTGGTTACAGTTTTCATTTTGTGATTGTTTTGTTTGATTAACCTGTGTCAGGATTGCTGGGTAGGTAATACTTAAATATATTTTAATAAAAGGATAGAAGATACATTTTAATGGGAGGACCAAGGAAAAGTAAAAATGAAATCTTCTTAACTAGGTGATATTCTTTGTGATAGGCCTCAAGCACAGAGAATAGAACCCCAACCCAGACACAGGCACTAAGATCAACAGTTAATAAATGGGACCTCATGAAACTGAAAAGCTTTTGTATGGCAAAAGACACACAGAAGAACTGTATTTCATTTGCCTACAGTTTGTCCTGCATGAAGGGTGTTCTAGAACCAGAGAACAACAGAATCTTCATCAAAGAGACCAGTCAGCGACTTCATCCAGCAGTTGATGGGAACAGATGCCATGTCCTATAGCCAAGCATAGGTGGAACTTGGGAAGTCCTGCCTGGGGAGTCCTGCAGAAGAGCAGAAGCAAATAGTGGAGGAACTAGAGGGATCAGGAACATCACTAGATCACTACCCATGAAATCAATTGATCTGGACTCTTGGGGCCTTGTAGAGATGAGAAAGCCTATGAGAGTCTGACCTAGGTTCTCTGCATTTTTGTTATGGATGAGTAGTTTGGTTCTCTTGTGGGATTTCTAACAATGGGAGTGGAGACAGTCTGCCACTCTTGCCTACTTGATGGACCCTTTTCCTCATACTGGGTCTCCAAGTGCAGCCTTGAGGGGATGGTGTTTTCCTGTTCTTATTGTACCTTGTTATGGCCTGCTTGATTAATGTTTCTGGAAAGCCTGTTAACATTTTAGTGAGAGGAAGCTGCTGGGGAGGTGGTTCTGGGGGAGAGGGGAAATTGAAAGGGAGAGACTGGGAGAGGGGAAAGAGCAGAAACTTTAATCTGGATATAATATATGAGAGAAGAATATAATAAATAAATAAATAAATACCAAGTCATAATTAGACAAAACAAAACAACAGAAGAAACAGAGCCAGAGAAAAAGCACAAGACACAAGACATACATGTTCCCACATACAGGGATTCCATAACAAAACAAAACCAGAAGCTGTAATACCAAATGATCTGTGAGGATAAAAAATGCTCTAACAAAACATTATGTATGTGACAAATATCTTTCCATGATGCCATTGAATTTTTGTTGGCCATCTACTATTGGATATGGAGCTTCCCATAAGAGTTGTTTTTATCCACTGTCAGATTCTATTGGAAAAAAAAACTAATTTTTCACTTTCAAGTGGTTATCAGTTGGAGTTAGCTTCTAGGTTAATGACAGAAGCTTTTATGGCATGGGTTCATATAGGCCCCATAAATGCTGCCACAGTCTCCCTGAGTTAATATGCACATTGGTCCTTCTGTGTTTTGAAGGCCTTTTTACCTTAGCATCTTCTAAACCATCTAGCTCTTATAATCTTTCTGCCTTCTCTTCTGCAGAGTTACCTGATCCCTGAGATGAGGAAACTGACACCCACAACTGAGTACTGAGTATTACAAGTCTCTCCTTTCCTTCACAATGTCTGGATGTGGGTTTCTGTGTTCCCATCTACTATAGGAGGAAGCTTCCCTGATAATGGCTGAGCCAGAAACCATCTATTAGTATAGAAGAATGTCTTTAGGATTCATTTTGTTAATAGGTTTCTTTTGCAAAATGGTAGTATTTGTTTTATCCTAGATCACTGGTCTATCTAGTCTCAGGTTCTTGGCTACCTGAGCAGTGTTGGGAATGTGTTCCAGCTCATGCAGTGGGCCTTAAATCCATTCAGATATTGGTTACTCTCAAAAGCTTTGTGCAATAATTGTATTAACATAACTTATAGGCAGGTTATTATAGATCAAATGATTTGTAGCTGGATGAGTTTTTACCTTTCTTCTTTAATAAGATATGGAGTATTTTCTAGAACCATGAACACTATTAGTAGGGGTGACTTCTCTAGATAAGTACCACTTTGACTTCTTCATGCACAATGACTTTTGGCAGTTTTGTATGGCCTTGATGGTGTTGGTTAAATGAATGGGGTTGTGGTCTTTGAACACAGAACACTTTGTCAGAATTTCAAAATGGCATGTGTGTGTAATTTAGCAATGTAAAACATGACAAGAGCAACAAAAGTCTTCAGTGGACACCATAAACTGTCTAATCCAATCAAGAGCACATTAGGACAACAAACCTTCCCAGATTGATGCTTTTCTAAATAGTAAAGCCCAAAGTCTGAACTGGTCAAAGAGGATACAGGTGAATAATAGTCAATGAAATAAAGACACCTATCTGAGGAAATACCTGGTGAAGTCAGTACAGTTGTCTCAGGGAGCCCAATGCTAGTTTCATTTGATTTCTTTTCTTTTTTCTATTAGGTCAAATTAGGAACAAGCTTGAATCAATGTCAATCCCTTCTCCCTCCCCCACCCCTCCCAACTCCCCACCAGCCCCCCACTCCCTCCTCTCTCTGCTCCTCCATGGAGGGTAGATCCCTCCATGGGGGCTCCCCAAATTCTACAACATCATCCTGGTCCAGGCCTAGGCCCTCCCCCATGAAGCATGAAACTATGTAACTGAAGTTAACATTATTTTGTCTTGAAGGATGGAAAGCATTGCTTTTTATGCTCATTATTTGTTTAATATTTCTTTTTTATTTAAAATAGATTCTTTTGTCATAGATATACTCTAATTATAGTTTATCCTGCTTCTATGCCTCCCAGTTACTCCTTCTGTCACTCATTAGAAAAGTACAGGCTTCTAACAGGAAAAATAAAATATATGATAAAACAAAAACTGTCACATTGAAGTTGGACATGGAAAATCAAAATAGAAAAAGTGCTCAAGAGAAAGCATGAGAGTCAGAGACACACTTGTTCACACACTCAATGGTCCCATAAAAATACTAGACTGTGAGATATAATATATACTCAGAGGACCTGGTGTGCACCCTTGTAGGCCCTGTACTTGTTGCTTCAATCCCTGTGAGTTCCTATGAGCTTTGAACACTTTGATTCAGATGGCCTTATTCATCTGCTGTCCACCATCTCCTCTGATTCTTATACTCATTCTGCCTCCTCTTCTATGGGGATCCCCAAGTTATGAGGTGAAGGTTGTGCTAATGGAGACATCTTATTGTGTAATGGCTAACCATGGGTCTCTGTATGTATTCCCATCTGCTGCAGCAGAAAGCTTCTGTGATGACAGAAAATAATGCACTTATCTTTGAGCATAAAAGAATATCTTTAGGAATCATTTTATCACACTAGTTTAGACTAGAAGTATTTCTTTCACTCTGGGTCTCTGAGATATCTAGGCTCTGGTTCTTGGTCACCCAAACAGTGTCTGAGAATATGTTCTGTCTCATGGAGTGGGCCTCAAGTCAAATCAGACATTGGTTTGTTACTTCCACAGTTTTGTGCCTCCATCACTCTATCATAATTTCATGTGCATTACAGCACTATAATACAAAGTTTTTCAGCTGGGTTAATGCTTATATTTCTCTCTCCTTTATAAAACTAAATTTATTTATTTATTTTACAACCCCTCCCTTATCTTCCCCTCCTTCATCTCCTCCCAGTACCCTTTCAGTCCCCCTCTTTTGCCACCCCCCAATTCACTCCTTTTCCATTTCTGTTTATGAAAGGGCAGGTTTCCCATGAGTATCAACAAAACATGGCATATTAAGTTACAGTAAGTCTAAGCACCTCCCCATGAATTAAAGCTGGGCAAGGCTACACACTACACAGTATGATGATTAGGGTACCAACAGCCAATAAAAGAGTCAGAGACATCATGTGTTCCTACTGTTAGGACTCCCACAAGAGGACCAAGCTATACAGCTATGTCATATATGAAGAGTGCCTATGTCAGTCCTGTGCAGGCTCTCAGGTTGTTGATACAGCCTTTGGGTGCCCCTCTGAGCCCAGGCTAGTTGATTCTGTGAGTTTTCTTGTAGTGTCCTTGGCCTCTCTGATTCCTACATCCCTTTCTTCCCCTGTTCTGCTTGATTCTGAGAACACCACCTAATATTTGACTATGGCTCTGTATCTGTTTCCATCAGTGTCTGAAAGATGCCTCTCTAATGACAATCTATATTCTGCTGTACATATATTTCTCTTTTGGTGGCATGCACAGTACCTTCCTGTACTAGAACTTAGGGCTGAATGTTCTATGCAGGTACCTACTTTGCCGCTCCATCTTTAATCAGTTGTATGAGTGTTGTCTTCAGCAATGGGAAATTGCTGTCTATTTGTGGAGAGCAAACTAATGTCTTGACAAAAGCCTGGGTGGTTTGAGGATTTCCATAGGTCCCTTTGGCCAACAACTCAATTATAACATAGTCCCCAGTCCTGGAACCTTCATTTGGTGATGAGATATGGCCAAGTTTAGACTCCATCTTGCTCATTGTTTGCAGACTTCATTAGGATCACCAACATATATTTTAGGAAGTATCCATTCCTTTAAGCCTGTCTTTCCTCATGCTCCCCACATGATTCTCCAGTTCCCGTTCTCCTTTTCCTCTTCTCCTCTAGCTCACTCATAAAATCTATTCAATTTCCCCTCCCTGAGGTATCCATGTGTCCCTGCTAGTCCCTTCCTCTATATCTAACCTCTCTGGGTCTATGAATTGTAGCTTGGTTATAATTTATTTGACAGATAATATCTACAGATAAGTGAATATATATCATATTTATATTTCTGAATCTGGGTTACCTCAATGAAGATGATCTTTGCTAGTTCCATTTATTTCCTTGCAGATTTCATGATACCATTTTTTAAACAGTTGGGTAATACTCCATTGTGTAAGTGTATCACACTTCTTTATTCATTTTTCTTTGAGGGATACCTAGGTTGTTTCCAATTCCCGGCTACTATAAAGAGAGCAACAATAAACATGGATGTACAAGTGTTTGTGGTAGGATGAAGCATTTCTGTTATATACCCAAGACAAGGATAGCCAGATATTGAGGTGAAGTGCCATCTTATGTTTCAGATCAAGTTTTGCCATTTTGTTCAGTTGAAGATATATATATATATATATATATATATATATATTATATGTGTGTGAATACATATATATTATAAAAGAATTTTCCAACTATATTTGTCCTGTCATTTTGTTCTATATATAATTGACAAATAGAAAAATTTAAATATTTATGAAAAATCACATGATAATTTGAAATATGTATATATCATATACTAGCACATGAACCTAGTTATAATTAAATATTACACATTGTTATCATTGATTATAAGGATACTTAAAATTTAATCTGTTCATGACTTTCAAATATTCAATGTAAGAATATATGTAGTCATAATTGTGGATAATTGATTGTATGAGTTTACCTTTCTTTCTAAATAAATCTATGTCATCTTGTACAAACATCACTGTTGTGGAATATTAGTTTAAGATTAACTTCAATGTAGAATATGCACATCCAGATGAAGAAATGCCAGATTTCACACCAGACCATAAGCATGTCTGCCCTTTACTCCCTAGGGGACCACTCTCTTGACCGTCTAAGGTTGTTCACAACACAAATATTCCAGACCAAATACAATCCTTCCATTCAGAAGATGTGGAGATATGATACTTTGAAAAAGTGCATTTATTCCAGAAGCATGTTTCTTTTTTGTTTTGTTTTGGTTTGGTTTGGTTTTTTGAGACAGGGTTTCTCTGTGGCTTTGGAGGCTGTCCTGAAACTAGCTCTTGTAGACCAGACTGGTTTCAAACTCACAGAGATCTGCCTGCCTCTGCCTCTGCAGTACTGGGATTAAGGGTATTGCCACCTCCTCCTAGCCAGAAGTATCTTCTAAAAGTCTACACATTCTATAGTTGCAGGCACTGGGAACTTGTTACAAGGAGATAATAGAGATTAGTTCTAAATTTGCTTTTATTCTTTTCTTTCTTTAAAATTTAAATTAGAAACAAGCTTTTTTACATGTCAATCCCAGTTCTCTCTCTCTCCCCTCCTCTCCTGCCCCCCCTCACTGACCCCTATCCCATCCCCTTTCTGCTCCCCAGGGAGGGTGAGGCCTTCCATGGGGATCTTCAAAATCTGTCATATCATTTGTAGCAGGGCTTAGGCTCTCCCTGTGTGTCTAGGCTGAGAGAGTATTCCTCTATATGGAGTTGGCTCATCAGAAAAGCATACTATGGGTAAGAACTTGAATACCAGAATAGCTGTCACCATGCATCAAAGTAGAAGAAAAATGTTTTTAAATTAAATTTTATCTTCAATATAATATTTCTCTCTGTAATAGGGGCATAAAAGAATACAGTTTTATTGGCAGGTGTTGGTGGTGCACACCTTTAATCCCATCATTCGAGATGCAGAGACAGGCGGACTTCTGTGAGTTCAAAGCCAGCCTGGTCTCCAGAGCGAGTGCCAGGATAGGCTCCAAAGCTACCTAGAGAAACCCTGTCTCAAGCCCCCCCAAAAAAAAAGAAAAAAGAAAAAGAATACAATTTTATGAAAATATCTCTTGCATTCAAATACACTGAACCTTTGTTGGGCTCACAAGAAAGTTAACAACCACTTGAGACCATTTAAAGCTATGTATTTAATCTGCTATCTTACTGTATACTCAGTCTAAGTTTAACCTGCCTGTGAGAGAACAATGTAACAACCAATCATTTTTTGCCTCGAATTTCATAGCCTAAGATACTTCATCGTCTCAATCTTAATTTTCTCATCAATGCCCTGACCCAGTGTAATGCATGTGTGTATATGTGTGTATTGTAATCACATACTAAAAACAACCAAATGGTTAGAAGCATCTTATACAACAAATATCTGCAATAAATATTGGAAACAGTATACAGACAAAGCTTGGTATGCATGTTTGAAGTACTGTTTGTTTTTCTGAGCACTTCAGGTCCAGCTTGGCTAATGTTTCTTCCATTGTAAACTCTATTAGAGATTTTTGCAAAACATCCCTTGTTTTTATATCATTCTATGTTTTCTGAACTCTTTGTTTCTGTCTCCCTGTTAGAGACAGTTAGATATTGATAACGGAACAGTCTTGAAGCTGGTACAGATATGCAACCAACAGATTATAGACAGGACAGTAATCCCAAGATACTGACAGGAAGATGACATATGAAGAAAAGTAATAAAATTCAAATTTGGATTCTCTCCTCATCAAAATAATCCAAGAAGTTTGTGTTTTCATTCCTTGATATGACATCTATACATTTTGATGCCTTCTAGATTATTTTTGATGTGTTGCCTGACATAGTAACAGCCTTCTTGCCTTAAATGATTTCATGTGTATTAACATAAAGGAAATAAGCAAATCATTTTAGATCTCTGCTACAGATATGACTACATCTTAGAAAAGGCCACACAACTTAATGTAAAGAAATTGACTTCAATGAGGAATCAATGCACATATTAATATATATTTCCTTTTAACTGTGTCAATTTAGACTTGGGATGCAAAGAAAATACTTGATCAGTGCATCTCAACATACATGCAACTGAATGACCCTCACTATTGATTGAACTAAGAAATGAAAACAAGCAAGGAAGCAAGTCTTTTTATAGAGGAGGTCCTATGCTGCTTTAATGGTCATAAGGATTGGTGCTAATCTTATTGCTACTACTGATAATAATAATTAAAATTCAATGCTTAAAATAATTCCTTTATAACATATTGCTAATTGTTTTACAAGACACATCATAAAATATTTTATTTTTTACTCTATATTATGAACTATTTTGCATGTCAGAAACAAAGCATCATAGAACATATTCCAGCAGAAGCCATTGTATCACCTTTATTACCATAGATCTAGTAGCTAGACTCTAACCTAAATATTTCTGAGATCTCACTTCATTTAACAGCTTCTTCTCAGTATGTCCATTCTTAACGGGAGTATGGTTTCATTCCAAATATACAATCATGCTTTCCCAACTGAAGACGACATTGCCAGGATTTTAATAGGTAAAATGCAGTTGCTTTGTTCAGTTCTAGACAGGCTGCTTTCTGCTCTTAAAAGTTTTTAGGAAGTGAATTAATGTAATAGTTTTACAGACTGTATAATATAAAATAGACTCAGATTAAGCTAGCAGACTTGTTATTTGACAGTTTATAAAATATTTTAGTATCTTTTTGGCAGTAGCAGTTTGAATGTTGGCAAATGTACACATTGCTTGCAGTTTCAAAACCTTGTAATGAGTATTTTCCACTGTAATAGCACAGAACTGAAATTTGGATAAACCACTTAGACTTGTGAACTCTGACATGCCTGGTAACAATGTCTTTGTGAAAGAATTTTGTCAAGTATGGGAGCTCCTACTAATAGCACATCCATCTTTCTGCACACCATAAATCTTAAGAAAATTTCTATTACTCTGCAATTTGTCTGGCTTATGCTATTTATTAGCCATTTTATTCTGCTGCTTTAAGAAGTAATGTGATGTTCATTTTATTGCTGGTTCAATAAATTGTTAATTATAATGCAGTGATTGCCGCTGACGTGATTTAAAAGCCACATTAGCACTATAGCATTAAGTTTTAACTATTTTACCCTTCAATTCCCTGTTTATACAACAGTAAAAGGAAAATAGCCTTGGACTAATAT
This sequence comes from Cricetulus griseus, assembly GCF_003668045.3. NCBI lineage: Eukaryota > Metazoa > Chordata > Mammalia > Rodentia > Cricetidae > Cricetulus > Cricetulus griseus. The sequence goes on from NC_048599.1 coordinate 126,866,819, forward strand.
AAAAAATGAAGGTACTTATATCTATTGATCACATGACACATTAGAAATTCATTTTTAATAAAGGTTACACTTTTATCTTGAGAAGAGGCGGGTGAACAATTCACAGTGGAACATTCAAGAAGAAAGCATATGAGGCTAAGAAAGTAAAATAGAAGTGAATTTAGTTATATTATGTTTATCAATATTCAATTTCCTATGAACTATTAAGTAGAAAAATCATGGTGCTTTTGTAAATAGTTTTCCTACATAATTAAAATACAGGTGCTAAAAATGTAATAGCAGTGGTTTTTGAAGAACACTTTCTATTTTACTTCCCAAATGGTCAATGCTTGAGCAGTAGGGAGCTCTTCTTCCTTCCTTTCAGTTTCAAAAGAACCAAAAATTATCTTTCTTGCCTAGAATGTGTGAATATTAACCTCACATTGTACATCTTTTAAGATTTATTCAGTCATACTCTTTGAAACACAGAAATGGTGCCATTCTCAGTACCATACATATCAGCAGTTCCTTATGTACTGCTCAGAATAATTTAGAATGTAAATTCTGTCTTCTTGTGTGCAAGTTTATAGTAAGCTTGTTTGACCATAACCCTCTTAGCATTCTGCACACTTCAGCATCATAGCATCTTTAGTTGGGGTACGGTACCTTCTCCTAAAGTTAAGTATGTCCACTTGGATGTGGGTAGTTTGGTACTGTACTGACATTTTCAAACTGATAGGTGACTGTAAGTTAGGTGTATTCATTCATTCTGGAAAACTAGTGACTTTCAATGATGCTTAGACATCATTTTGAAACACAAGGAAAAAAACAGGAATTTGCAATATATGGGTTCATTTGTGTCTTCTGTTTCACCATGAGATACAAATAAATATAAATATAAATAAATAAATAAATAAATAAATATTCAATGTTTTGGTTGCATAAATTTTAATTCTGTACTCATGAAATACACATTGAAAATCTTGCATGGTCCAGGAATTATTTTCTGTATTGCAAGTGTCACTTCTGGATGATGTCCTTGTACGTTCAGGTTCTAGAAGGGGTTTATAAATTTTCCTTTAATTTCCCTTTGGCAATAAAACATTGATCAAAGAATTCATCAATAAAGTTTGTCATTCTGTGTCATTGGAGTTCCTTTATTTGTAGTCCCTTGTTCTATTAAAAAAGCATATTATTAACACTGGTATAATCTATATTTACTTTAATGAAAGAGTAACTATTTCATTAACTATTTTACAGTGTCATGGAATGTTAATACTGAGGAACTCATGAGACATGTAAGCTCCTTGATTCAAAATCTACTGTCAGGAGAGCAAAGCATTTTAAAGCAGGCAGATCTTTTGGATCAACTCTCTGAGTGGGTCTTGTAATCTGAATTTACTGAACTGTCTCTACATGAAACTATTGTTCTTCATCAAATGTTCTGACATCGAAGCACAGTGCTGTGTCTGGATTTTGCAGCTACATAGTTTCCTCCAAATTCTTGTCAAGTGTGCCCTTGTATGGGTTCAGTGTTTAATGCTCTCCCAACCCTAAGTCAGCTTTGCCTAACTGGCTTCCCTTCCTTGCATCTCATGTGCTGGTTTTATCTCCTCATGGAAGCTTTGGTTAACATTCTCCTTTCCATTTGAGTTTACCTTAATCAGAAATCATCTTACTTAATGTTTGCCCTACTCCCTTATTACAAGAGAGGTTTCAGCAAGCGTGATCTTTGGCCTCATTTTTCATAATTGTATCTGTGTTCCTGAACATGCTTTGGGGGATCAGCATATTACTGAGTGTCTAAACAAGTGAGAAGGAAAGATGGAATGAAACTTTGACAATATAGACTGCACGTAAGATCATATCTCAAAAATAAGTTCCCAGAAGACAGTATTGCTGTTGTACTCATGATGCATTTGTCCTTGAATTTCATACCAACATATAAGTGATAAAATTGTGAAAGCAGAATATTCATAGCTACATGTTTGTGATGGATATACTTGTAAACTAGACTGAATCATATTTAGGAAATTAATTGCATGCCTCACAATGTGGATTCCTGAAGATATTTCCTGAGAAATTATCTAAACTACACTATCTGGGAATAAAACAAAGAGCAAAAAGGTGGAAACATGCACAAAATCATTCTCTTTTCTGATCCTTGTCCATCAGAAGGCGAGAAGCTCTGTTCCACTACAGATTTCCCACTTTAATGCTTTGCCTTTCACCATAATTGGGGCAAGTGACATGCTCTGATGTCTTCTCTTGTGCTTCTCTTAGATGGCTTCTCTCGTGCATTTTATCATAGCAATATAAAAGTGTGATTGGCCATTTTCAAAATCATAGATCTGAATTATTCACGTGTGCAAGCTTATTCTCTAAAAGGAGACAGCACTGCCATCTTCTTCTGCATTCGCAATATAATTTGGTACAGCTAGTTAAGTAAATATTAAATAAAGGAATGAGATGTGAATTAACCCTTTATTCTTTGAAACACTATATCCTGCTATACATTTCTTATTAACTATGTCCACATGATGCTTCTATATAATTTTTTTCTTTTTAGAGCATCTTGATCCATACTTGAAATTTTTAAAATGTTTTACAAGTAATTCTTCAAAGTTGAATTCTTCCTTGCAGTCTTCTTGGTTCACAGAGAACAGAAGAGTAAAATGGGTAGAAGTTGTTTCTTTTGTGGAATTATCTTAAGCTTGAAGCAGAAAATCTCTTGGACTAGCTTCAATCCAATGTGGTGTCTCTATTTATTATAAAACATTTACCAGAAAGTAGTCTATTAATGGAAAAACTTAGGATGTGTCTTTTCTGGATTTTTATATTGCCTCTTCTATTCACATTACATAGGATGAAACATGGGATATGAAAAAAACAATCCAGCTATTTCATTGTATATTAACAATGTGTTTCCTGGAGACAGCATCTATCATTGTTATAATTTACTTTTTAATATGTTCATAAAGGAATAAATTTCTGGTTTCTGGCAGTCCATTTTCAAAATGATGTTCTGTGTGTATACTCCTCTAACATGCCACCTTGACAATAAACTAGGCCACTTGGCTTTTTTCTTCATAACAAATTGGTGTGGCAAACATCAGAAAATAAACACTGATAGCCATATTGATTCAATATACCAAATAGGCATATGAACTTTCTAATCTAGGGTTGTTATGAGATTTTATACTCACTCTTTCTCTGTGCTGAAAGAAAAACTCCCCAAACACAATGATTTCAGAGATACAGTTGCACAAGACATGTCATCCCTTGTTGAGTTGCAATAAACTAACTCAGAAATCAGGAAAAATACCACTGAAAACAGTATAATGTTAAGAGTTCACATCCAGATCAAGGAAAATTCTAGAGAATTCTAGAGATTCAAGAGGCAGCATTCCATAAGAGGAGAGACTTTTTTTCTAGAGAATAAAAATAGGCACAAATGAAGGGCTGAGTACACACAAGGAAGTAGGATATTATTACATACAACAAGGATAATACACAGCCAAGATGATGGCACATGAAAGAAATCTATTTATTCAGTAAAGGTTTATTAGTGAGTTAATATTGTTAGCAGTTAGGAAAGAATCCTCTAGGGACAGATCATGAAGATCTGCATTTTGATCCAACCAGTTAGTTGGTTTTCATAGATAAACTACTCAAAACTTTCTATGCCTCAATTTTCTTTCAGAAAGAAGCAGATGTGCCCACCCAACTCATGTACTAAGCATGAATGGGGACCAACACATCAAGGGATTCTAAAGTCTACCATCAGCATTATTGTTTTAAAGAAACCAAAGGCTGCACAGAACAAAATGTGTATTATGCTTCCTGGAATTATAAAATATGGCACACTAACCAGTGCTTAGCACACTTTCTAGATTTAGTTTTGAGGAACTTTGCGGAAATTGAGGTGCTAGTATCAGTAGCAAAGATTATTTATAACTACATATTATGTGACTGGCATTGAAGCAGGATTCAGAAAATTAATAGGAAGACATGCAGCTCTTCCCACATATAACTTTCTGTTTAATAGGGAGGAGGCAAAATTAAATGAGTATTATGTAGAGGTGGTGTTCGCTTGAAGGATCTCTGAGAAAGGAAAAGATAACCAGGGTATAAACTATGCCCTCATAGAACTGCTGTTCTTACTCAACATTGTTCTATTTATGGATATAATTATAGCTACACTGAAGGTAATCATAGAATTTAAGACCAAACAAATGATTTTACAAAACTTATTTATTTTAAAAAAATTATGTAACTAGAACTTATTTTCCAATGTCAAATATTTGTCTGTGGTCTGACCTTGCTTTTTACATAATAACATCTACCAGAGATACATTTCTGTCTGTTTTTATGCTCAATAGTCATAAATATTTATAATTGAAGTTACCACAATCCCTTATCTTTCAACATATTAATAACAAAATGTTGAAAATATTACCCAATGGTTTTTAAACAAATACTCACCGAAGGTCCATAAAGATCACAAATAAAGGAGAATATACATGATTTCACTAATTCATTCAACAGTATGCAGGATAGCACAGTTCTGTAATCCTAAAGCAATGGAAGCTGAGGCAAAAGGATTGCCAAGTTGAAGGTCAACCTGGGAAATAGGGTAAGAATTTTTCTCAAATGTACAAAACAAAATCAAACAAACAAATAAAAAATTGGCCATAGAATACACACATGCACAATATGATCCTGAATATTTGTTATACCTCAAAATGTATTGCAGCATGCTTTTTTTTTCTTGTTGTGTAGGCAATACATTTTATTTGAGGAATTTTACACATGATTCATCAGCAAGTTCTCTATCCTGCCAGAATAAAGAGCTTCGCCTCAGACTCTTTTGAAAAAGCAATTTATTTGGGAAGGAGGAGTGCAGGAGAGTGGCTGCCTCTGCCAGGGTGGGAAAGGACAGCCTACAGGCAGAGGGTCTTATATAGGGCTTCTTTGGGCTATGTTTTCCCTAGGAGAATATTTTATTTTCTGCTTAGGGTTTTAGTTAGCTTTCCTGCTCTGAGATTGGTTAGTGTTTCAGTTGGTCAAGGGTGAAGTTGGCTGTGGTTTCAGGACCAAACTCTTTCTTTCAATGGCCTTTTTAGCCTTTTGGTTCTAATTTCAGAGCTAAGGCATATTTCTTTCATTGGCTCTAGTTACAGGGCCAAAGTGTAATTCTCTGGCTCTGGTTTTAGAGTCAGGGTACATTTCTTAGAGTTTAGATTCAGGGCTAAAAGTGTTTCTTTCCCTGGCTCAGGTTTCAGATCCAGGGTGTGCTGTGTTTCTTTGGCTGGCCCCTTTACCCTACATTACCCAAAATAATTAAGCTGTCAGCAGGACCATCAATAATACATACTCTCACAATTTTAGGAAGAAGAGGAAAAACTCTAAGCATTATTATTTAATAAATATAGTAGATCTGCTGGTGCAGTTTAAACTCTCATACATCAAAGGGCAAGACTTAAAAATCAATCTGGTTTAAGATTTCTAATAGACACCTAATTTGTTTATAATATAGATGAGACAAGATGAAGATATTTTATGTGTATAATTTTATACATTTCAACCATTACATATACCATTTATTTCATGTTCTTAGCGGATTACAGAACATTTTTCATCACAGCTCAAATGTCTTTTTCCACTTTGCAGTCAATCCAAGAGTTTCATGGAATAAAAAATTTTCTCCTTTTCCAAGTAGTTTTCTTTTTGTAGATCATTTGTGATGGTTGAAGAGTATTTGCCTATCATGAGGAAAGCCCTGCTTTTTGGCCCTAGCATGGTAAAACAAAGATCCTGGTTCTCAGGACTTTGATGGGTATCAATTTCATCACATAGAGCACTTTAAGCGCTAAACAACTAATAAGCTGAGAGTTTGACAGTTCATTCATGAAAAAATTTATGACTATCTAAATCAACAAAGAAGTGTAAGATCTACCTTTAGGTAATTGCAAATGAAACAATGTCTCATAGACTATGTCCAAATTTTAAAATGTTATTTATTTTTTAAAGCGATGTTTATAGCCAGGCGTTGGTGGTGCACGCCTTTAATCCCAGCACTTGGGAGGCAGAGGCAGGCAGATCTGTGTGAGTTTGAGGCCAGCCTGGTCTCCAGAGTGAGTGCCAGGATAGTCTCCAAAGCTACACAGAGAAACCCTGTCTCAAAAAATCCCCCAAAAAAAGGAAAAAAGAAAAAGCTATGTTTATAAGTGTGATATGTGTGTGCATGAATATGGTAGTGTTAGAGTTGGAGAAGTGTGTCACAGCTCACCATGGAGCTGTGAGCACCATAAAGTGAGTTCTGGGAAACAAATTCAGGTCTTCTGGAAGACCAGTAATAGCTTGGTCACTAAACCACAATTCCTGCCCAATGTCTGGCTTTTTTCAAGTAGTGTCAAACTTTTAATTTTATCAATTATATAGTATGTTCTATCAGCTATTATTTATCTATCTATCTATCTATCTATCTATCTATCTATCTATCTTCTATTATCTGTCTATCTATCTATCTATCTATCAATCTATGTATATTTTTAATTTTTTCCACCATATAGTATGTTCTATCAGTTATTTCCTACATTTTATGTATCATCTATCTATCTATCTATCTATCTATCTATCTATCTATCTATCATCTACCAAAATATCAATTGTTTATTAAGAGACAATGTCTCACTATTGGGCCTTGGCCACCCTGGAACTCTCCTTGTATATATAGAGAGCCCCGCCCCCAGCAGCTTTCCTCTTAAGAGTTGGGATGAATGGGATTTCAGCACTATGCCTGAGAAGTTCGTTTCGTTTTGTTGTTATGTTTCTGAAGACACAATATGTAATAGATTGATTTTTATTTCCTGCAAATAAACAATTTTGTGCTGTTGTTTGTATCTTGATTTTTTAATATAAAAACAGGTAACAATGTGAGAATTATTTCAAACCTTTATGGTTACAGAGCAAAAAGTCTGATCAAGGAAAATTATGAGCCCAAAGTCAACCTAGGGTACATATAGAATGAAAATTTTAAATTTCAAACAAATAAACTCAAGCTATCACACAATCAAAAATCTTTCAATGAATCTCACACTTTCACCTTTCCTTTTTGTTTGAACTGAATGACTTCATGTTTCAATAAGTGACATTTCTAGAATCTCTAGGACTTAGAATCTCTACTTGAGGAAAGGTAAGAAATCTTTTTCTCATTCTTAGAGCACAGTGTTTATAGGCTTGTGTGAGTTCTATACGATGCTGAGCTCATAATGCTCAACAAACCAGTTGTTGTTTCTCTGGTAGTATGCACTCACTAGATCTTATTTCTTGTCTAGTTGTGGTTGTTTGAATGTGAAATGTACCCCTACTCTTTTGAGCATTTTAGCATCTAGTCCCAGTTGATGGTACTGTTTGCCAAGGCTTAGGAGGTGTGGTCTTACTGGATAATGTAATGCACCAGGACCAGGCTTTGAGAGCTTAAGGCCTTGCTCTACCTCTAGTTTATTATCTCTGCTTTCTGCTCCAGTTTCATGATGTGAGCTCTCAGCATATAATGCCTGCTACCATGCCTGCTGCTTGCTGTCATGTTTGCCTCTTATTCCTATTGTACCAAAACCAACTAAGCCTTTCCTTCTAAATATTGTCTTGGTCCGGGTGTTTCAACACAGTATCAGAAAAGTCACTTAATACACTAGTTTTAAAATTTTTTTCTCTTAGTATATAAGGCTTAGTATTCAATCAGAGTTGTTGGGGCAGCTGTGCAGTGATTTATGGGGCTGCTTTTCTCCAAGGCGCCCTTTTGCTATGGCTGCATTCAGTCATTTTCATTTCTCCAAAACAGCCTCTGTCCTCTTACCTCATTATGTCTGTTATAATCTCCTGTGTCATGGCACATCTCCCTCTGTACTATGCTCTGAAACTTTGAACCAAGCAACTTGCCAGGGCAGTTATGACACACACTCGCTATATTTCCTTTTCCTTGGTTCCAGAACCAACCCTCTCACAACATTTCTACAAATAATCATTTCGTACTTTTTGCCTGGATACTTGATTATGTTAGAAGGGTTTCCTTCATTTTAAGAGTAGAAAATAAAAGACTGTAGGGTCTTGTGTATAACTAATATATATAACTCATTGTTTAAGCATTTGTGCAGCATGTACAATGGAAACTTTAATAGGACACACAGACCAATTAAAATAAATTAATTTAATGGTAATCACTTAATTTGACTACTGAGAATAAAGATATGTCCTAAATTACTCTTAAAATTTCTCTTTTTTTTTCCTCTTTTAAAGCTTTATGTGATCTTTGGAGAATATTAAACTAGAGATGTTGCTACTAATCTTACTGTACATTGAGTTTAAGAATGATACAACTGTCAGGGAATACAGAGAATCTGGAAGTAGAATGTGGCCTAGTGATTAATTTGAACTGGTTGCTATTTAGATTATGTGATCTGAAGAAATCATTTATTTTTAGGGAATATTTAAATAAATTTTACTCTCAACCCAAAGAATTCTATTGTAGGGGATGCTGTAGCCACGCCTTCTTAGGGGTTGGCTACAGATGTGCCCTACCACACCTGTGAGGGTGTGGTCATGGTGATGTAGGGAAAGTTGAAGGGAGAGGGACACTTATGTAGTGCCCTAATTTCACTTTCATCTTCTGCTTGCTGCACTTACTGTTGCCCGCCTGCTGGCTAGGTCACTTTGTAAGTAAGGCTTTTCCTTATTAAATTCCCTTGTATTTTTACCTGACTCCATATTGGTAATTTCCCACATTATTCTATCATAGGTTTCAAAATGATAGTTTTCTCTATTAGTGCTCTGTGTGGGGCATTATGATTTTAAATAAGATCAATTCAGTAAATGCTACATTTTAGATCCAATGAACACTGTTAACACCAGTTTCAGTTCAGTCTACAGAAATCATTTGATGCAATGTAATAATGTATGTCAATTTAGGCTTTATAATAATATAGTTAATTATTAATAAATGATCTTTGCTTTTCTAAAATTGATGATTATAAAATAATTAGGAAAACTCAGAAGTTGTTAATATTTGTAATCCATGTGGGACTATTTCAAATAAACTTCCCAGTGAAATTTTAAATAGTATTTTGTTTGAGTCTAGATTGACAAAAGAAACAAACTATTATAATTAACTATACATATCAACATTTACACCATCATTTTTTGGAATTACTGATAACTTTAGTTTTACATATGTACATCCATCTGTCTTTCTTTCTATCTACCTAACTACCTCTGATGCTTAGATAGAATTGTGTCATCCCCAGGAGCTTACTGATTGCTGAATATAAAAGAATTTTAAAACAGACATTTTTGATTGACAACAAAGAGACAAAGTAAAGTCTTTGCCATGTGTCTTTCTTACATCAATATGGAGTATGGAAGATACACTTAAATTCCATATATTCAGAATAAATCAATGTATCATATGACATTAGTCTGTAACTAGAAGTAATGTTCATGTTTAATTTTTACCAGGGAAAAAATAGAGGAGGCCTGTGTACTGGTTTAAGAATCTTAGGTGCCTGGAGTGTTCAAAACCAAAGAAAGAGGCAGTCAGAGATGAGAGTAGAGCAGGCTTCACTAGAAATGAAAAATATGTTATTCAGTAGCAACATATTCAATCCATCTTCTGTGTAAGCACAAGAGAGAGAAATAGGTTATTGAAATACATATGAATATAAATTGTATTTTAGTTAGAAAGCTACCATAGATTGTTTATGTGAATACTGGGTTACTCTTCGATTTTCTGTAACCTGTTTAGTTATTTACTTCTTCCAATCCCTAGCTAAGGTGCTTTCTCAGGCACTCACCAGATGACATGGCCATTATCTGCCTCTACACTTGAAAATGAGCTTAGTTTCTTTCTCCCTTATATAATGAATCTATACTGGAAGTTAAGATTGTTGTACCTTATTTTTGGAGCCAATAATTAATTACACTTCCCTCTGAAATTTACACATGAGAAAAAAAGCTTAAACAGAATGTACATTTCTAGTGTTAAATTAAATAAATAACATCTAATAAAATATTTCTTTTCAAATAAACACCTCTGAGAAATAATTGGGAATTTTTATTGTTAGGAAATGTCTGTTATGCTCCTAGGAGATATAACACTCAATATTTTTTGTATTACCAAAGAATGAGCACAGTAACTTTTGAGAAATAATTAGATATTTGAACATTTTATTATTTATTCAGTACTGTTGTTATTTGATTTATATTCTTATTTTCTGGTTATTTCTTTTCTTTGAAACTAGTTGGTTTTTGCAATTAAAAAAAATGTATTGCTTGTACAACAAAATGGGCTTCATTTTCTATGGCATTTCCAGAAGTCAGAGAGTATGCTTTGATCACATTCACCACTGTCATCCTTTCATATCTCCTCTCTTTTCCTCTCCCACATCTTTAACAGTCTCCTACTTAATTAATGTTCATTTTCTCCCTGAATTCCATGTAAGAGAAAAAATTCCATCCTTACATTTGTGAGACTTGAAAATTAAGTCTATTACTGATCTTGCTATCAAGTGATTCAATTCTTACCATGTACCATTTGCTGTTTAACACTTTGATGACCAGAGAAAGATTGCTAAATATGCATGTTACTGAAAAGCATAAATAAATAAACCAAAACCTATACAAAGGACTATAAAAAACAAATAGGTAATTTGAGAATAAAGTATCAGAGCAGACCTCTGCATAATGCTGATATAAAATAAAAGTTGGAAGACAAGTACCAAGATTGAAGTGAGGAGTCTTTTGTAGAAGTGGCAAACCAAAGGACACAGAAAGAAAATGGTTTGTGCATTCATTACTCTCCTCAGAACATGAATTTGTGATCACAGTTCATATACAAATAACTTATTTACGGAATATTTCTTTAAAAAACCACAAAGTGGGAATCACAGAAGCAAAAAAGGAAATAAGGAAAAAGCCAAGCACCATTTTGATTTCAGATGTAAGTTCATGATCAATTTAACCTAGACATAGTGGTACCTCAGTGTGATTTCTCCTCAAGGCCAAATGCTGCCTTCAGCTCTCAACTCAAGTCAATCACTGGTGATTCAACCCCTCCAACTATCTGTATTCCTTTCAATATCTATTGAGGAGCTGCCAGTATTTCAGTAGTTAAAGGAAGAAGACAAGTGAATGAAGAATCTGGTTGTATAAGAATTTAGAAGCACAGGCATCAAGCAGAGAATAGAAAGACAAACAGACCTATGGAGGCATTCATGTATGAAAGACCTTGTTGGAAAGATACTGAAAATAGACCAGACTGATCGAATAAGAGAGACAGTGATGATGGGTAGAAGAAAAGAGGGTCAGCTGTGAGATTCACCAGGCTAACTGATTCATTTCTGTTTCATTGAAAGACAAAAAGAGATTTTAAAAAGGCTACAAATAGATTTTGTAAGATGTCATGATTTTAATGATTACCAAGATAATGAAGAGCAAAGATTAAATTCAATTTTATCCATTTACAAAGCTCTAGCTGATTTCTGTATTTATAAATATGAATTCAATATGTGTTGTTACTAAACTACAAGCCATATTTCAGGGATGTAAATGTAAAGAGGTCAAAGTACATAATCAAGGGGCACACACGTATAATCTTATAATGAGGATTAAAATACTTATACAAAATAAAATAAGTGGACATTATCCAAGGTCAGAAACATAAAGTATCAGAGATTTCAGACATAATGTCAATGAGATGACACTGTGTCTTTGTATGAAAGATAAAAGAATTGAAGATTTCTCATTTTATGAATGGGATGATTATTCTTATTGATCGAAATTAGGAGTTCACTAAATGTGCTTACTAAATTGAGGAGAAAAGAAAATTTGTGGTTTTGAATATATTGAAGAAAGACAATGCATATGAAGACAGAGTAGAAATGCTGTTTAATTTCTTCCTTTGTCAAGACTGATGTCTAGACAGAAGAGGTTAGAGAGGTCCAAGTAAGTCATTCATGTAAATGGAATAAATGAAGTTATGAGCAAAGATAGGAGAAATTAAAGTATTTAAAAGGAAAAACGGAGGAAGTATAACTTCTGAGTAAATATATATGAATGAAGTAGTAAAGGGAAGACTGGTTAATAAAAGCCAAGGGAACACAAAGAGAGTCAAATGACAAAGTCATCATGAGGCCACATGAACAAAAATATCTAGGAAAAGTTCAATCATTTTCATTAAATATTGAAGACGAGACAAAAAAACACATACTACACATCCCATGCTATATATTTTTCAAAAAGAGAATATAAAACTTTCTTTTTGTCTGAGAATGTTATAAAAAGATGAATAGCTTTTTAATTATTTCCCTCTGAAATTCAAAAGATAAAATGTGACCAGAATGCTGAATAATATCCAAAACATTTTTTTCAAGGTGAATTATATCACTTTGCGTACTGAATGGAAAACATGACTCCAACATGGTCTCAAATAATTAGAGTGAAAGAGAATAGTGTTTCTTGAGGAAATTAGGAGAAGATGACCCTAACTCAGGTAAAAACTTATTGTGACAACAGACAATTTGTTCCTGAGAACTGGGAGAATTAAAAAGCAGATCTTGCCACCCACAGCTAAACGCTGAGCTGAACTCTGGAATCCAGTTGCAGAGAGGGAGGATTAATGAGTAAAGGGGAGGGAGGATTAATGAGTAAAGGGGTCAAGACCAGGCTTGAGAAACCCATAGAAACAGCAGACCTAAACAAGGGGGAGCTCATGGACCACAGACTGATAGCTGGGAAACCAGCATAGTACTGTTCTAGACCCCCTGAACGTGGGTGTCAATTAGGAGGCTAGGGTAATCTATGGGGCCTCTGGTAGTGGATCAGAATTTATCCCTAGTACACGAATGGACTTTGGGATCCCACTCCACATGGAGGGATACTCTCTCATCCTAGACACATGGTGGAGGACCGAGGCCCTTCTATAAAAGACAGGACAGACTTTGAAGATTCCCCCATGGAAAGTCTCCTCCTCCCTGGGGAGCAGAAAGGCATTGGGATAGGGGTTGGGGAGGCAGAACAGAGGGAGAGGGATCTGGGATTGACATTTAAAAGAAACTTATTTCTAATTTAAAAATTGGCCTAATTACAATTATAAAAGTAAAAGAAAAGAAGACAAGAGAAGAGAAAAGAAAAGAAAGGAAACCCTGGTTTTGATCTACAAAAAAAAAAAAAAAAAAAAAAAAAGAGGGTCTTGCATATCCAGTTAGGATGCAACTAAGGTAATGGTTTCTACTTCTCCTCAATTGTCTATGTAGAGCAAGAGTGTTGGGTAGGGTTATTCCTGGGGAAAGACAGTATTAAATGCCCAGATTTACATGGAGAGTAAGCCAGCCGGTAACCAAAGAAAAATAGGCATATTTGTCAGTGACTATGTGTAGATGGAGTTTCTGTCCCACCAGGGGCTGCAGCTGTTTAGTCCCAAATAAACACACAGAGGCTTATGTTAGTTATAAACTAACTGTTTGGCCAATGGTGCAGGCTTCTTATTGTCTAGCTCTCTTAATTATTAACCCATTTTTATTAAACTGTATTTCCATGTAGTCTTGGCTTACTAGAGAATGCGATGCATCCTATCTTCCCAGCAGCTATATGGCGACTCTCTCAAGGCTCACTCTCTGCATCCTCTCCCCAGAATTAATCTGATCAGGTACCCCCACCTACACTTCCATGTAGAAATACATAGATTAGTAGTTATGGGTTAATAATTAAGAGACAGCTAGCCAGTAAGAAGTCTAAACTATTGGCCAAAGAGTTTATAACTAATAAAACTTTCTGTGTATTTATTTGAAACTAAAGGGTTGTGGGACCTGGCAGAACAAAAACTTCTGTCAACAACTCTGTAAGTCATCTTGACACAAGACTACTCATTTGAACTGAGCCAGTTTCTGCATCTGAGATTCTGCCATGATCCCATCCTCAGTTTCTTGTTTGGTCAGCCTTCCCATCATGTTTGTGATGCTCTCCTGACAACCACTTCTACTTATAATGTCTTTGCTATGTATCATCATCTTAGAAGCAGCATTGGGTCATAAATTTCCCAAACTGAAACAAGTAAACAATCCATGAGAGTAACACACACACACACACACACACACACACACACACACACACATCCAGAGAGAGAGAGAGAGAGATACAGAGAGACAGAGAGAGAGACAGAGAGAGAGACAGAGAGAGAGACAGAGAGACAGAGACAGAGACAGAGACAGAATTTGTTTATTTTTGAACTGGCTACTAAGGATAAATTATACTTTCCTTTTTATACACTCCAGTTTAAAGCATATTATTTTGACAGTTTTCTTCCATTTTGTTATTTACATCACAGATGAATCCTTATGTTATTTTCATTGTTTTATTTATTTATTTTAATTAGTTTAGAAACAATCAGAGGATTTTTAAGTTAGAGAAATAAGTGGCAAGCTGGAAGGCTTGTTGATTGGTGTGTGATAACATTTCCCAAAGGCAGTACTGAAGAGCACCAGCTCCACCCCCATTTAGTAGCAGCAAAACAAAATTCCAAAGGTGCCTAAGGTTACTGCTTATACCATTCAAAATGTGTCATTAAGTGATTAGACAAATGAGAATATTTTTATTTAAAATGCCTTTAGCATCCTTAAAATAAAAATAGCTTACTATAAAATTGAAGGTTGTGCATTAACAAATGTTTTTCCTCACCCCTCACGTTTGAAACTTCCCTTTGTAATGGACTGAAATCATTACACAAAATCTCAGCAATCAAAATGTGAAGCTGTGGATCCCTGTCTCAAGGGATTCATCTATAAAACATTTCTTGACCCAAAACCTTAGGAAATATTGAGAAAGAGCAGGCAGTAGGGTGGTAAGAACTAGATCAGGAGTTTAGTATAAAATTGTCTCCTAGGAATGTTGGAAGTTTCATCCAAACCATGACACCAGCTAACTAAACATGACCCAAAGAAGGACAACAATAGACATGTCAAAATGGATAAGGGAAGACAGTACCATAAGGACTCAAATTTAAACAAAGAACTGTAGGCTACCATGGCATGCCGATATTGAGAGAAATAATGTTTCTCAGGAAAGAGCACACCAACTTATTCTCAAATACCAAGGAGTTAGCCTTGAAAACATTCATACAAGTAATATTTTACAGACTGAGCAGTGCATATTTCGCATATTTAGAAATATATATGTATATACATACATGCATGTTTTGGATGTGAGCATTGCCTTTAACAGCTGAGCCATCTCTCTAGCCCATACATACAAATATGTAACAACAATGAAAAAAAAGGGTTATGAGTTTGAAAGCACACAGAGGATATATATGGAAGGATTTGTCAGGAAGAGAGAGAGTGTGGGAATGATATCATATCATAATCTTAAAAATAAAATAATCATCTGTTAAGCATATGATATTTTTTACAATTTAGATTTTATCATTTTTTAATTCTCTCCGTGCCACATGTATGTACCTGCAGAAGCCACAAGAGGCCATGGATTCCCCAGGAGCTGGAGTAACAGGAAGATTGAAGCCACCCAATGTGGTGTTGTGAACAGATTTATATCTTTTGCAAAAAGCAGAAAGGGCTCTTAAGTGTTGAGCCATCCCTTCAGCCTCACATAAAACAGTTTTTGACCTTCGTGTTCTTTGACAGTTCATAGGAGAACAGTATGCAGCAGTTAGTTGAGTGTTTTCCAGCTACCCAGGTATAAAGATTCTCCAGACAAATGAAGAAATGGAGCATAAGCAGTGATCTGCTTTTAATTTTCAGGCAGACAGTTGAAGTTTCTGGCTTGTGTGTAAGAAATGGTAAATGCAATAGATTACAGCAGTCCACACATTCGGCACTTGCCATTAACATGTAGAATTGCTTCTTGTGATGGAAAAGTTTAAATACAAGGCACTTGTTTTTCTTTGGAGATCATCACAGAAATTCACAAGTGCACAGTCAGGAAGTTAGCCATAGACAGATCCAAGAGAATTTGTGGGCATTTCAACGAAGTCAGACCTCTGGAGGAAACTTTTCTTATGAAGGATGTATGGTTGGGGAGGCTGTGTATACAGGAAAAATAATGTCAAACATCTGGATATTTAGAAATCTTCAACACATTATCTACCCTTTTACCATTCTTAGAAATACTGTATTTCAACAGCGATAATCACTCTGTACTCTTGAAATCAATGTCATGATTTCTTTTTTAATAACATGTAAAATAAGGCAACATTACTACATCACTCATTCTTAGACTTTGGTGTGAAAGTACATTCAAATCAGCCAGGTACTGTCTAGTACGTGCTGTGACTCTGGTTCATTCACCCCCATTTGTAAGGAGTGCTCTACAGATGTTTCTGGTCCTCAGGCCACATTTTAAGTGATAAGGATATAGGCAACTATTGTGCAGTAAAAAGCTACTTGCATTGTGCTAATACCTAATAGGAACCTGACAAATATAATATTTTCAGAAATGCATTTTTCAGTTCTATTTGGCACCTGTCAAGAACTGGCTACAGGAAGAGAGTACTGCAGGTTCAGTGATTCCATGCAGACCACCACAGACAGTGCACATTTGTATAATTCCATGCATGATGTTTGGATTTACTATCTATCTATCTATCTATCTATCTATCTATCTATCTATCTATCTATCTATCTATCTATCTATCCATTCATTCATTCATTTGTTGTTTTAAAGTCATAAAAGGATGCCTGCAGAGTTCAGATGATTTTTGCTGTTCTTGTAGTTTGCATTGGAAACAGATGTCTCCAGACAACTGTAAACTGAGCACTGCTTGCTACCTTGCAAAGATGTGTTCACCAGATCAATGATATTTGTGTGGAGCTCTTTAAGAGACCACCTATGTGCATCATATAAAAGGAGTGTCTATGTTGACAGTGTCTATAATTGATTCAAAGCTATGACCCACACTATACAAAATCTGGAAATTCACCTCTGTGTGATCTGTGTTAGTTTAAAAAGACAGATTATAGACATAAAATTTAGATAGATGAGTTCTTAACAAAAGTTCACCAATTTTAGGAAGTTATCTGGTGCTGACACTGTACAGAAAGTTAGTTATTTGTTGGTATTTGAAGCAGTATGAGGCACAAGGGAGCATAGAACACAAGGTATTTTTAATAATTTGTTGACATAGAGGTATCAGTGAAATGTACTTGTCAATGGCCTTGATCCTCAAGAATTTACAAACTAAGATCACTGCTCACAATTATAAATGTTGAATAAAACGTGAATACTTACTAGAATGTGTCCTTCTCTACTGAGCAAGTGTTCATAACACTATTGACATGATTCTACCATCATAATTTGTAAATACACAGTTGATACACAGATCTACAAATTATATCCTACATTGTTCAGTGAAATATTAAAGTAAATGTGTTGGGCTGCAAAACATAAATAATTTTATTAGCACCTATATCTTCAGTTAACAGCATAGGTTAATATATGCTAATCTTGAAATATTTAGGAATTAGTGTTATGAATTATCATGTCGTCATTCACTACTAACAGTTTAACTACACAATACTAGTCAATATTAAATAATATTTAAGCTAATTGTTAAATCTCATCTTTGTGGTTCAGATATACTTCACAAATGAAAACAACTGAGTTTAGAAGAAACTTCCATGATTTTATTAAACTTGTACACCTGATTTTGTGTTCAATATTGCGATGTGAATTAAACATAGAAAATAGAGATTTCGCTGCTTGATGTATAAATACAGATAAATTATATAAGTCCAATATTTACATTTAGTATAAATACCATTCAGTTTCAAAACATCAGCTTAGCTCTCTGATCCTCCCTATTCTAGGGACAGCCACATCTTTTCCTGCAGTTCCAGCCTCGTTCCTGAGACACCATGGTGAAGGTCAGAGTGAACATATTGGATGCCTGGTTTGCAGGGCTGCCTTCAATTCTGGCAAAGTGGACATTGTTGCCATCAATGACCCCTTCATTGACCTCAATGGCCTACATGTTCCAGTATGACTCTACCCATAGCAAGTTCAAAGTCACAGTCAAAGCTGAGAATGGGAATCTTGTCATCTATGGGAAGGCCATCACCATATTCCAAGAGCAAGATCCTGCCAACATCAAATGGGGTGATGCTGGGGCTGAGTATGTTGTGGAGTCTACTGGTGTCCTCACCACCATGGAGAAGGCTGGGGCCCACTTGAAGGGTGGGGCCCACAGGGTCATCATCTCTGCCCCTTCTACTGATGGCCCCATGTTTGTAATGAGTGTGAATCATGACAAGTACAAAAACTCCCTCAAGATTGTCAGCAATGCGTCCTGCACCACCAACTGCTCAGCCCCCCTGGCCAAGGTCATCTATGACAACTTTGGCATTGTGGAAGGACTCATGATCACTGTCCATGCCATCACTGCCACCCAGAAGACTGTGGATGGCCCTTCCAGGAAGCTGTGCCGTTATGGGCCTTGGGGCTGTCCAGAACATCATCCCTGCATCCACTGGCGCTTCCAAGGCTGTGGGCAAAGTCATCCCAGAGCTGAACGGGAAACTGACTGGCATGGCCTTCCGTGTTCTTACCCCCAATTTGTCCATCGTAGATCTGACATGTCACCGGGAGAAAGCTGCCAAGTATGAAGACATCAAGAAGCTGGTGAAGCAGGCATCTGAGGGTCTTCTGAAGGGCATCCTGGACCAGGTTGTCTCCTGCAACTTCAACAGTGACTCCCACTCTTCCACCTTTGATGCTGGGGCCAGCCTTGCTCTCAATGACAACTTTGTAAAGCTCATTTCCTGGTATCACAATGAATTCGGCTACAACAAAAGGGTGGTGGACCTCATGGCCTACATGGCCTCCAAGGAATAAGAAGCCCACCCTGGACCATCTACCCCCAGTAAGGACTCGAGCAAGAGAGGCCCTGGCTGCTGAGCATTCCCGGTCCAACAACCCCCACACTGATCATCTCCCTCACAGTTTCCATCCCAGACCCCCAGAATAAGGAGGGGTTTAGGGAGCCCTATTCTCTTGAATACCATCAATTAAGTTCACTGCACCCTCCCAAAATCAAATTATCAGCTTAGTTTATGAAACTTCCATCAACAAGTACTGAAAATATTATCAACATAAGGTTTTAGATATTACCATTATGATCTTTTGAGTTTTATTTAGTCTTTAAAAATCATTTTTATTTAAAAAATCATTTTTATTTCAGTGTTCCTGTAGTGTATAGCTAGGCATTGGACTTTTAGGAGGACTACTTTCAAAATAAGGAAACCGGTTTTCTAAGACTATGAAAGAAATGTTAAATACAATGGATTTAGTTGATTGCTGGAGCTCTTTTAAAATCATCATCTTCTCTTCTACACTTGCCTGGGGCTTTGATTCCAATGGGAGTCTGAATAATGACCTAATTTTCTTCTTTAAACCAGCATCTGGAAAAATATGGAATGTCCACCAAAGTGTTCTAAAGCAACCCACTGAAAGAAGTTCCATGTTCTCCCAATACTGGAATCTCCTAGAGCACAACTAATTTTTATTGTTTAAGCTATAGTTTTAGAGAGATGACTGATCATTTTATTCAAAACTACTGGCTAAGCTGAAATTACAGTTTGAAATTAGCGGAGGACTTCATTCATTCCCAAGTACTTACATGTGTCCCGTAGTCCAGGAGGTGGACATGTAGCAGATACAAATCAGTCAATGGTCTCCCAAATGTTTTCGCTCTGCATAAATCATGTTTGTCAGTATTTCACATTATTGACACTACTGTATGCAGATGGAGACATTTGATACAGATCCCTAGGTCACATTTACACACTGTTATTGGAAAGTTGATTTTCAGTGTCACCCTACATCACATGAGGGTGGTCAGGGTCTGGATCTTTGCCAAATGTTCCCAACATACTAAGTTGCATGCATTACTGTGCTCTTTCTCAGGGACGGAAGATTTCTAGAAACTTAATTTGGTAAAAATTTCATCAAATCTCCCAGCTTCCTTTGGCTACATATACTTTTAATGAATTGATTTTTAGTAGTTTAATGGGGTAAGTAAAAACGGAAGCTTAAAAATAATATCCTAGTAAGTAGTTTTCCATGTAATCTAATATTAAGATTCTATAAATTCTCAAGAAAAATTATGGCAACTGCAGAAATTTAGGCAGCCACCTCTTAGTGAATAATGATGAGCTGAATACAATGTAATATGGTTAATAATTTATACAATTCGAATTAAGGTCTAGCATAAAAATCTAATGGAATTATATAAATGATGGCCTCATTTATTTTGTTAAATTATATTTAGATTTATGTTTTGACATTTTACTGACATTAAGTTTCATCCCAGTTTCTGAGATTTTTTCTAATATTTGTACCTAAAGAATATAAGAATGGTAAATTTTTCATCATTGTTATATTTTGAAAACCAGTATAGTTAATAAAATTACTTTTAAAGGAAAAATACATTTAAAAATGACCTCTGTAATGCCTGTGTAACATCCTGAAAAGCAGAATGTAGAATCATTTAGACATTAATTCATTTCCCTATGCTTTGCATGTGTAGTTGTTAATTTTTCATTGAGGTCACCATGGAAGTTTCTTCAAGACTTGGGTACTACTGAGTTGTTCATAGATGCATCCCATGAGCAAATCACAATCAAGGCATGAACATCTTCTCTCCAAGATTGTTTCCGAATTTACATGAAGAGTTTGTAGTTCTGTTACTGTTTTACCTACATTACTGTTCAATCCAGGGCTCAGAGATAAATACAAAGTCTTATTGAGAAATTAAATACATAAAGGAAACAATTTGATTTCTAAAAGTTTTATTGGCAGTTAAATCATGCATTTCTTCTTGCCACTCTGTAGTGTAAAGGGAGTCCCATAAAATGAATAATTTTAGAATGCATTTTGAAGATAATCAAAATGACTGATACTTGTGTTGCTGTAGTTTGCACTTTTCTTTATGGTGATTCTTAGATATTACCTTATATAGCATAGAATTTATACTGATTCAAATGGCTCCAAACTCCACATAGCACAGTCATGTGATTTCTCAATTTCCTTGTATTGTTCATAACTTTGAAGAGCAGAAATCACTAGATTTATGGTGAAATTTTCATTAACATGTGTTATTAGTTTTTGGTGACAGAATTTGTGAGCTTGTACACTTTTTATACCATAACATTAGGGATAAATTGAAAGTTCTCTTACATCTAAGATGTATAGTCTTTACCTGCCACCTCTTCCCATTCTCCATCTGTATCTGCTCCTTAAGTTAGGCTACACTCCAGCACCCTCTTTTCCAACCTATAGAAAAAAATCTTAATATTTACATGGTTTCAAGGCAAATTGACTGGACTTTCTCTTTTCCTGTCTTTTACTCTATACTATTTGGAGAAAAACATTTAAAACTGTTTAAAGGACTATAAGAAATGTATAGGGAAAACATGTTAATATGAGGGATGCAGTGATTATATTTAGCCTCTCACTTATCCGCATTTCATAAGTAAATAAACATTTATGTTTCCAAGAATTCTCTTACATGTACTTATTCAAAACAGAAGTACACAAAAAGTAAGTGTACTACAACACATCAGCATGACCAGGGGAAAGAGGCTATATGAACTCTATCTTTGTTTTGTTTGCCTCTCATGCTGTGCCTTGGGATATCTTTAATACAGTTTTTGCATTCATGACTATGTTGTGAAGGTGATCTTAAATACACTGTCAGAGTGGCTGTGGCTGTATGGTTCAAGAAGTTTGACAGTAAGTTGTATCATGAATGTCACTCAGATGTCCAGATGTTAATGGATGTTTAATTACTGGAGTCATACACTCTAAAGGAGACTGAAAACATATAAAGACTATTTCTTCCTCCCTTTTTTTCCTCTGGCCATGAGGTGGGTGGTTTTCCTTTTTCATGAACTACCAACTTGATAAAAAAAAAACCTTACCCTGAGCCCAATTGCTTGGAGCTGGTAAATTATAGACTGATATCTCAAAAACTGACACAAAATAGATCAATTGTTTTCATGAGTTGATTATTTTAAACAATTGTGATGAAGGAAAGATGAATAATGCAATTTTACAGTATGTTTTATACTGTACAATTAAATCAACATAACCATGTTTTGGTGCACATAAGCCAATATCCCTACATAGCACTTTAAGGAAGAAAATTGGTAACAATAAAATCGTCCTGAAAACATATCACTTTGGCCATTTAAATGCAGGAGAATTTAGAGAAGAGCCATAGGATTTTATTAGGGTTTATCTTAACAGTAATAAAGACTATATTCAAGACAGGCTATAGAGAATAAATACCAAGAATTTAGATGTAGGACATATTACAAAGAATGACTTGTCTTTTTTTCAACAGCATCTCATTTAGGTGAATATACTCCTATGATATGCCCAACTTTGTAAGTATCTACTGTGATTGTCCTCCATGTACTTGAACAGTATTCATAATCAGGATAAATCCACAATGTCTTCGTATAGAAATGTTTCTCAAATATTAGAGCATATGTGGGCCAGACAGTGGTCTTGTAGAAATACAGGTGTTAACTTAGTATATATGAAGTAAAGGAGTTGGATCTACAATTCTAAGAAGGTCCCAAGTGAATCTGATGCTCTTAAGAATAGTTCATGCTTAAAATTTCAAGATATTAACTCTTCATTGTGTTGTCTTACTTGCACTCAATTTTCATTTCATACTTCACTTCTGCTTTGCATTTAAATTCTCAGTGAGAGAGCCTGTTGATTCCACATTAAATTAGTGTTAAGGGCATATCAATAATATATTTCCCACATAAATAATATCTCCTATGTACAGATGACAAAATATCAAAATTGAAAATAGAACTATATGCTGATCACACCCACCTCTTAGGGTACTGATGACTACTGTTTCATTTTATTTCATAGTGTGTGTGTGTGTGTGTGTGTGTGTGTGTGTGTGTGTGTCAGAGAGAGTGAAAGACACACACACACGCACACACACGCACACACGCAGAGAGAGAGAGAGAGTGAAATGGGAGAGTAAAATGATTTGTTCAATGCACTTTCCCAATATTTTTAAACTCTTTAAGAACTCCAGAACTCATAGGTTTCTATACTTTTGCTTTACACTAATGCCAATGAGACTAGCCTATATTTCCTAAGACCACATTGTTTCTTATAATGATCACAGTAGAAGAGTTGTTTTTATTCCCTGTAGAAATGCATTGGCAAACAGAAACTTTTCATATAGTATGCACGTATAGAGGTAAAACAAACTGAAAGATTCGGTGCAACAAATCTTTAGGTCTGAATGGACTCATTATTATTTCATTTAGCACTAAATAGCCATCCGTTGTTCTACATTCTTCAGGTTCTACAAGTTCATGTAACTAACATTAGTGATTGCTATTATTAATTAGAGACCCAGGTTACAAATGAAAGTATGAAATATATGAGAAAATATCAAATCTATATAATACTTTTAGAAACAGTATACACGTGTTGAATACAATCTTTGTTACGTCTATAAACTGTCATTAACAAGACAAGAATAATATTTTATAGGATTTAAATTTTTAATCTTAATTTTTGTTTTTTAAGTTAAAGTGTAAATATTTCATCATCAAGAAATTTTTTTTAAGGATTACCACCCAACAATGCAAACTGCCAGAGCAGCTAGGAAACAAGGAGGACCCTAAGAGAGACATACATGGTCTCCAAGAGAAGGGGAAAAGGACAAGATCTCCTAAGCATATTGGGAGCACAGGGCAGGGGTGAGGGGAGAGGGATTTGGGAGAAAGAGAAGGGGAGAAGAGGCATGGGGAGGAAGACATGAGGGACCGGAAGATTGAGTTGCAGGAAGAATAGAAGAGAGCAAGAAAAGAGATACCTTAATAGAGGCAGCCATTATAGGTTTAAAGAGAAATCTGGCACTAGGGAAATGTCCAGAGATCTACAAGGATGACCCCAACTAAGAATCTAAGCAATAGTGGAGAGGCTACCTTAGATGCCGTTCCCCTATAATACACTTCCCGCTACCTTGTATGCCATCCTAGAGCCTTCATTCAGTAGCTGATGGAAGCAGAAGCAGGGACACACAGCTAAGCACTGAGCCGAACTCCTGGAATCTGATTGTTGAGAGGGAAGAGTGATGAACAAAGGGGTCAAGACCAGGCTGGAGAAACCTACAGAAATAGCTGACCTGAACAAGGGGGAGCTCATGGACACCAGACTGACAGCTGGGAAACCAGCATAGGACCAAACCAGGCCCCCTGAATGTGAGTGTCAGTTCGGAGTCCTGTACAGTCTATAGGGCTCAGTATTTAGCCTTATTGTATGAAAGGACTTTGGGAGCCCACTCCTCATAGAGTGATGATCTCTCAGCCTAGGTTCTGCCCCAAATGATGTGACAGATTTTGATGGTCCTCCATGAAATGCCTCACCCTCCCTGCAGAGCAGAAAGGGAATGGGATGGTGGGTTCAGGGTCGGAGGGGAGCATGTGAGGAAGGGAGGCAGAGGCAACTGAGATTGATATTTAAAATAAGATTGTTTCTAATGTGAATTTTCGGAAAAGAAAAAGAAACACAATTGCAGAAAAGAAAAAATAATTTTTGTTATGTAAGGCTGTATTTTATTGTTGAAAAAGATTTATTAATGATTTTATGTATAAACATATATAATGCTAACCAATTATGTATCATATGACATATATCAAATAAATATCAACTAACACATGTATTATCTATCACATAACACTGCATAAATTTCATTTAAATATCCAGTTTTAATAAACAAACAATGTGTATGATGATAAAACAACCTTGTATTTCATGTATGTCCCTCAGTAATGCCAAATTAAAGCATACTAATTCTTATTTTATATTTGGCACACAACTCATTATAATAATTTGTGCTTTATCTTCCTCAAACACAAAATTGTGTATGTAATTTGGAGACATATCTCATAAAACAGATCACATCTGTAATTTCAGAGAAGATAAATTCTTTTAATACTTTATGTAGTAGTAATTAAGACAGTCTTTATAGGACATGAATTGAAGATATTACCAAAATTTGGAAAGCATACTGGCTTTTGTGTAATAGGGATTTCAAAACACCTCTCGCAACTACCATGAAAAGGTCTAACTTTCCTTCAGAATATGTCCCATATTGCCAACCCATTTCTTCTTGATATCTACATAGGTTCTTTTCAATTTGACACATATTCCACCTCTGCTTCTGCTTCCTGTGTGGTGAAACATGGGTCTGATGATAAGCCTTATGGTGATTCCTTTGTTTGGGGGGGAGCTAATTTCTCCTGACATCCTCAAATTTGAATCCAGTGAAATAAAGATGTAGACTGGAGTGGGTTAAGCTCCCTGGCACCATTCCTTCTTAGAGCAAGAGTGGTTTCCTTCTGTATGATTGAAACCATGCCTATATCATCCTCTTAATGTCTGTAGTACAGTGCTTAATGGCTTCATCAGGATATATTACTTTCCTTAGCACGGAGCTGCCAGCGAAACACAAATCATTTAGAGAGAGTAATTGTTAGAGAAGGATAGGGTTCATGGGCTGAAATATCGCAGTTGAAAGTAAGAAACTAGAAAAAAAACCTAAAGGGTTTGTGGAAATTAGCGAATAAGAAAAATCCAGTGAAAATATGCTGTTTTAGCTTCAAGATGGAAAATATAGAATGGTTTTGACTCTACTGATACAAATTTATAGGTAAGCCTTAAGTATTCTTGGAAATCCTGCACATTTTACATATTTCTTTGTTGCCTATTTTTACCAGTGAAATATAATTGCTGTGATTAGAGATTTAGTCTTCTTTGTATTATGCATCATTATCAGAGTGGTGCTTTGGTAAGTAAACAATAAACCCCTAAAATGAGAATAAAATGAATCCCAAATTTATGTAATATATAAGAAAAATTCTTTATGATATGTAGCATTATTGGCATATAAAATGAAAAGATATATCCTAATAGAATACTTTAAATGTTCACTCAATAAATCTATCTTAATTAGGAATATGCCATCATTTTTGTGAATATTTTCATCCTTTTAGATGACAGTTATTCCACTTGTTTGCCACCAACTCACAAAATCCACCCAAATTTGACATGAAATAAGGATCATGAGTGAAAACAAAGACTAAGCATTTTTGCAACTATAGGAATGAAGCAGGTTTCAGTGTGTTTTCTGAGTATCCTCAGCTATTTTTCCTAATTGAAGATTTTAAGCAGCCACTCAACAATAAAACCAGCTTGAAATTTGCAGATCCAGCTTCACACAATATTGTTTTCATAAGAAGCAGAGGACATACACACTTGTTGATGGCATAACACTACCACCATAGCTCAGTGTTGCACATCTCTGTGTATTGTGGCTTTAATAGGACAGAGTTGCTAACCTGTGGAGTCAAACTAGCCACTCTGTTTCGGGTGAAATGTTTTTGGAGTTCCATTTGGAAAGTCATCTCCTGTGGAGAAGTACCTGCTGCAAAGAAGGATACAAAGCTCTTAGAAATGTGAGCCTCTGTTTTGCTTACTATATGAATCTAAAGTCAAGCGTTGGTTGGATGCAAAGCTTTGGTTGGATGATATATAAAAACTTACAAGAAGACATAGCTCAAAGCTTGAGAGCTTCTTCAAATCAATCATTACTTAAAACATATTAGTTCTTTTTTGCAAGTTTATTTATGAGAATTACTCCAGAGTTTCTAAACACAATAAATCAATCATTGAGAATATACAAGTTTATGAATTAATAAGAAAAATAAGTGTTAAATAGTACCTAAAATATAAAAATCCATGTACAAGAAGAAGCAGTGAACTCTCAGGACTATCTCATTTTCATTTAATTCAACAAACACTTATTTTAAAGCTGTGTGTGACAAGCTGAAAGGATTCATCATAATTCATTCATTAACATGACTTATTGAGTATTTTTATTTTCCCAGAGTATAGTCTACAGAAGTGTCTCAAAAGTGAATAAAACTAAAGGCTCCACATCTAAGAAATTATCCACATGTAGGAAAATGTAGTTGTATATAATTTGTATAACTTACACAGAAATCAATACATCACATGGGGCAAGAGCAGTAGTCCGAATTTGTAGGACCTGCTATTAGAGACGAAATGAAAGTAAACTGAATTTTACTTATGCAATATATGGAAGCTATTCTACAAGTGGGTTATCTTTATCCTTGGAAGTGTACAGAGAAAATGGTGTCTTTATGTAAAGGTTTACTTCTGTGGGATATGAAGGGACAGTATAAAAATTAAATGATTAAAGTTATTATGACTCTTTCAGAGGCAGTATACAAGGAAAGAGTGGAGGGCCTCAACTGTAGAGATTGAAACAGGGATGGAAGAGACAAAGAAAGCAACTGTGAGTCAGAAAGTGAACTGAGAAGAAGTGGTCATGGGATGAAAGCCTCAGAGGAAACTGTGAGGCCTTCATAGGGGAAACAGACACCAGCAACTGGGAGACATACCTGAACAAACCTGGCTGGTGTAAATTTTCAGAATTCATTATATTGGCATGTCTTAAAATATATAAAAAAAATTAGAAATCAGTAAATTTCCAAGCAGTAGTGCTGTACACTTCTAATCCCAGCCCTCATAAGGCAAATGGAGCAGTATCTCTGTGAGTTTGAGGCCAGCCTGGTCTATAGAATGAGTTCCAGGACAGGTAGGGCTACACAGAAATCCTATCTCAAAAGCCAAAAGAAAAGAAAAGAAACAAGTAGTTAAATAACAGAATCAATCAACAGGAAGTATATGGAGAGAGATGAGGTAGAATTGGTATTTGGGAGGAATCAAGAATGGGCTGGAATTCTACAGAATTTTAATTACAAGTATAAAGATGGGAAATCATCCAGAGAATATTATCAAATGAAAAAGTATATTAAAATAAAATGGACATTATTTTACATATAATAAAATATAAAAACAATATACATTTTTGAGGATCTTGAATGCATATGCTTATCTTTCAATCCAAGTATAAATCATTTCATAGACAGTGCTCAATATCTTATTTTATCCAAAAGAGATACCTGGCTCAGCTCAAATAAAAAATTAACATATGACTTTCCTTCAAGATACTAGAATTGATATTTTAAATATATAATTATTGACTACAACAACCCATGCTTATTGCTTCTAATATTGAAATCAGTTTGGTTATTAGTGAATATAGTGCAACTCTAGTAATTTTGTATCTATCATTTATGCTTCTGTAAATACTATCTTATCTGTATTTTTTTCAAATTAAAGATAAGTCATGATAAAACAAAATTTTCAACAATTAAACAAATTTATCTATTTGAGTGTCAGTCCAAAAACATTTTCAGATTGGTCATTTTTTTTTCTTTCCTCACTCATCTTTCTTTAGCTTTGGATACTTGCACATATTTTTCCAAGTAGATCAGGAGAACAAATATGATAATTTATTAGAAATGTGTTGGCAAATGGTAACAAGGCTTATAAATCTTCCCAAGACATAATTGTGTATTCAAAAGAAACGAAAATAGCAACATTACCAAATGCTGTTTAATACATATTTTATTATGCTCCTACTTTTATTATAAATGATTAATAGGTGTCAATGAAATCTGTCTTGCAGTGTCTCTTAAAGGTGTGACTTATGCACAGTCCAACTTAATATTTTGCTGTTTTCCTAATGTTTAGGTAAGATTCACTTCTTTCTGCTTGCCATAATTTCTTTAGTATCATAAAAAAACGATATCTTCACCTGTTTGTTGAAATTTTATAAATGGAAATATATAGAAGATAAATATTATATTTCTTATATTGTAAAATATTTGTTTTATAATGTTTTCTAGAGTAAAATCTTATCTTTTTAGAGAATATGTTATTAATTTGTGAAGTTTTCATCCCATAGATCCAGAAGGAGGAAAGAGGAACGTGCAAGGAGTAAAGGAAAAGGAGAAGAAGAGAAGCAAAAAATATAACTTAAAAAGAATAAACATGATCCAGTTGTTTGTAATGACTTCTCTGTGCATTTTCACAAAAATTATTAAATGAAATAGTCTTCTTAGTAGTACTCTTTCTTAGGGGGTTCTTTGTATATGCAGGGTAATTCAGGTATACACTTACTGAGGACATATGAAGTCTCAAAAGCTAAAGAGGCTTCTGTGTTAAAAATAATTTTCCAAATAATGATAAATATTTCTGAAGTAAACAACCAATAAAAATTATACCATCAATAAAAGGCAAATAGGATAAGCAGAGAAGTCATGCACTCTTGGTAGAAGCATCTTTGAATAAAATAAAACTTATGAAGGTCTGCACCAAGTTGTCAACAACCTTAACAAAAATCAGGACAATGCATGGGGAACAATTGTCCCAGAGACAAAGCTGGAGAGTAAATGGTTCGATAAATCCTTCTAGCTGTGAATTTTACATTGCTCCTCAAAAAGAATGTAAGTTCACAAATAGAAGTACTTTCCAAAGTTTACAGATTGATTAGTTCTTTAGCTGCAGCATTGCCATCCTGAGCACACTGATATTTTTTGACACCAGATTTCTGTTTCATTTGCAATTAGTTTTTTAAATACATTTATCAACATCATCACTTGCCTATTATTGAGTTCTGAGTCTTGAGTAATAATAAAGAGCTGTTATTAACATATGGTATTGCATTAAGTTCGTTAGAGTCCTCTTTTTTAAAAAAAAAAAGTCTGTTTTTAGGAAGAGTATTGATTTTGGATACGTGAAATCTATGGCATAATCGTATTTAGATGAAATGGTAAATTAGAAGTTATCTCAGACTTTTAGAAGTTAAGTTTGTTAGAGGAGACATAAAAATAAAACATTCATAAAAATTTAAGATCAATTAAAAATTATAGAGGAGAACAGATGATCTGTCACTATGAGTTTGAGTAGGATGCAAGTTGTGGATTGACAGATGAGACTCCAAGAAGGTATCATGAGAGATATGCTTGAGGTGAACAAATAGATGTGTGTCTTGAAAACAGCACCATGATTTTCCCATGTAATTAAAAGGCAAGTATTTCTACCCACATTGTTCCAATGTTAGTTATTTTGCATTTTTTTGCATTACTTTGAAACAGTGTCTCATGCAGTCATGGTGTTCTTGTGTATTCTTTTATTCTTTGTAGCTTTTGGTGATCTATCCTTCCACTTCTGCTTCTCAAGTGGTAGGATGAGATATTTTCCCCATCACATGTGATTTTAAAGGATGTGCTGGTATGAAATCCCAGCTTAACGTATGCTAGGCAAGTACTTTCCTATTCAATAGGACTGAACATGGGTTAGGTTTTTTTGATCACTATGCTCCTACAGATTTTATTTTCTAGCTGAATGTGGTAGGAAGCACCCATTTGTTCAGGCCACATTTTTGTGTCTCAAGTTATCGTTGTTAATTGGCTATATGATTCTCAAGGAATAGTTAATAGTACATTAGTACAGTATCATTCTAATCTGATCTTCAATTTCTCATTGAAATTATGTTATTGGAGAACAAAGTGGCAGAACAATTTCAAGTTCCTGATGGTATGGAACTTGCACCTAAATTTCTGCCATTTGAAAATAAAAAAGTGATGTATTTGTGTCTATAGTTTATTTGTTTGAGAAAACGCATACTTTATAAAATAGCTCTAAAATAAGTTCATGAACTATATATTGCTATCATTGATGTAGTACAAAACAAGATTCAAAATCTATAGGTAACTGAATTAATATAGATCAAAATTATATATAGTGTGCAAAGAAAGGATAGTGCATGAAAACAGAGGCACCAAGAATAAATGAATGAAAATAGAAAGGTTGCAATAGTTAATGTATGTCAAAACTAAATTTTAACAAGGGTGCCTGTGCCAACACATAAGGCCTGTTAATGAAGTTGTTCTACGGTGTGCAAGGTGATCTGATTCTGATTTGCTTGGGTTGCACTTTTAACAAGACATACATTTCCTCATATTACACCCCTACTAGCCCCCTAGAACTGTGATGATGGTTAGTTCTTTGGATGTCACAGAGCTTGAGTACTAAGCCAGGCTTTAGTTGAGAACAGTTATTCACTGAATTATGAAACAGAAAATATGAGTCCTTACATAAGGAAATTCAGGAAAGGAGGGCTACAGCACAGAGATCACTGCATTCAATGATATGGATCCAGTGTGCAATCTCAAGAGGAACCTGCTTCTCAATGATAGCCTTTGATGAAAGTGGCTAAGGACTCTAAAATATTATATCCAGACTTACATGAACCACTGAGTAGATTTATTGTGTGTGTTCATCTCACAGTTCCCTAGCTATGTGCCTTTAGAGGAGATAATAAATTTAAACAAAAGATTAATTGACAGCATCAATATTCTTGGAAAGCTCATATTGTTTGTAGAATAATGCTGAAAGTAGGTGATATGGATATAGGTAGATGATCCTCAATTTTAGTTGGAATTCTGGGACTTGAGGGCAACAAACTTGAGGATACAGTATGAAGTCTAGATTGGCAAATTTTCTTCCACAGTGAGCCAGGGGAAGGTTGCAAGAGACAACCTTAACTCTTCAATAACTTCAAAATAGACTTGATGGAAAATTCAAGAGGCAGATACTTAGACAAGTCTCTTGGCATAAAGAAAGCCTGGTGATTACAATTGGATACTAACTATAGTATACTAAAGTCTCAATTTTCAAGTCATTTTATAGAGTCAGAACACTATATATCAATGAATAATGATTTCCCTTGTAGAATGATCAAAAGGACTGCATTCACATGCCTGTGGATTATACACCAAGAGTAGTTAAGTGTTTTTCAAGCATAGTGACAAACTGCCACTGAAAGATTCCATAATAATGCTTCTGTGTAACCATCAGAATGACAATCTAGAAGATAAATTTAATAAATGCTCCCAAGATTTAGTGTTCTTTGAGAACTCATTGAGCCTACAAACCTACTCCCAATCATTAACTAATTTCTTGTGTTATATGATTAAAATATGTTTAGTAACTGGAAAATCCCCACCTTCATCTCCTCAATGAAATAAGTATGAGTATGATAGGGATCTTCAACTTAAGGATTAGAAGACACATTCAACAAATGATACTAGAGAAATAATACACTCTCTATTGTCTATCCCCTCAATTGATTTCTTATCCCTACACAGACTTCAAATCATAAGATGTTTAGTAATTATCAGCTAAATTATGTACCAACTATTTAGGACTTACTTTAAATGGTAGAATAAATTAGCATAGTATCCCACATTATCTGAACATTAACCAAAAATGTTTTATTTTTCCCAATCTAAAAAGCTTAGGATCTCAATCCTGTTACTATCAATGAAATCATGAGAAGCTGCAATATGACCATATGTTGAGATCACCTGGTAAGTAGTATGTCATATGCAATTTTGGAGACATATTGACATGATTTTATGCTGTAGAGTCAATCAGCCTTATGCAAATTAAGAGGTCTAGCAGTTTTGCAAAGGGGTTTGTATCCAATGATCTAGATCACGTGAGAATACCTGGTATAGAAGAAAAGCATCATGGTGGACTATATCTTCCTGACTAGGAAAGGAGGACAATGCTATCTATTCAAAGAGTAGGATTTGTTGGTCTGAAAGCTACCATCTTTTCGTAGAAGGCAGATTATGAGGAAATTATATAGCTAGTCTAATATATGTGCTTTTAAATTATTAGCTACTTAGATTTGCATAAACAGATTTTTCTACAATATGTGCTTTTACTAGCTTTGTGAAAAATAACATGCTCATAACAGAGACTTTATTTTTATCCTCTATTAATAATAATAATAGTAATAATAATAATAATCTTTAAAGGCTCTGTAATGTAATTTGAATTCAGACATTGTGATACACTTTGAGTTATGCTTTTGGCTAATGCTTGCTTTGGCTATTCAGAACCCTTTTAAGATTGGTGTTTTTTACTAGTTTTTTTTTTTTTGATGATGCTTACTGGTATTTTCATAGGGATTGAATTAAACCTGTAGAATGCTTTTCATGTTTTATCCATTTTCACAGTAATAATTTTATCAAGTTCATTAACATGGGAGTTCTTTTCACATCATAATCTCTTCAATTATTTTTCACTCTGGTATCTTAAAGTTTCACTTAAACAGATCCTTTAGTCACACAGTTAGACAAATTCCTATGTATTTCATGATCTTTTTAAAGATTTTATCAATGAGGTATTTTTCCTTATTTATTTCTCTACAAGATAGTTTATTGGCATATAAAAGAATGGCTGGTCTTTATGTTGGTTTGTATCATGTTATACACAAAGTGTTTATCTAAGAGTTTACTAGTGGGAAGTTACAAGTATAGATTCACATCATTCAAAAATAGTACTTCACTTTATTGTGTTTCTATCTGTATCCCTTTTATGTCCTTATCTTGTTAGTGCTTTAGTTAATATTTCAAAAAATGGTGAATAATATTGTTGTAGGCACCCTTGATTCATTCCAGATTTCAGAAGAAGTAATGTCAACTTTCTCATTTAGTAATGGTCAGATATATATATATATATATATATATATATATATAATATAAAATATATCTTTATTTTATTGAAACATGTTGCTTCTATTTTTAAATTTCTTTAGGAATTTTATTGAGAAAATGTGCTGAAAATTGTCAAAGACCTCTTCTGCATTGATTGAGGTTATTTTGAGAATTTTTTTCTTTAAATGTATTTATATGCTAAACTTACCCCATTGATTTGTGTATATTAAATCACCTTGCATCCTTCTCCCTCAATGATATTAATTTGATTATGACATCAATGGGCTACTGAATACAATTTGCAGGAATATTATTAAGATTTTTGAATCAAGGAAATTGGTTTACAGTTGAGTTTCTTGCTTGTGTTTATATCTGGATGTGGTATCCATGAAATTCTAACTTTGTAAAATGAGTTTGGTTTATTTCTTCCCTTTCCAAATTATGGCACAATTTGAGAACTATTATTATAAGTTTAGCAGAATTCAGCAGTGACTCCATCTTCTTCTGTACTTTCCTGGTCTTGGTACGTACTCTACTAGTAGGATGAAACTTGTTCCCAGCCAGGGAAGTTGTGATTCTCTCTCTGTACGTATAAGCCTGAGTCTGCCTTCTACTATGCAGTCTTCCTTCCATCCATATCCATCACCTGTATTCTCTGCAGTTGATTCCCTGGGCATTTCTTTACCCAGAGGCTATGGTGTTATAAACCTGAGAACTCTCAAGATGGCTTAGATTTTAGAAATATACACTCTCAATTCAGTGCCCCAAATGAATGCAGGTGATTTATCTAACAAAATAGCATCTTTCTGCAGGTCACTGCTGTTTGAAAGAATCACCCTCTAACCAAAGCCTGTAGCTGTATTTGAGGCATGTTATGGCTGTGGTCTTGTCCTAGGGAGGGACATTCAGCATTTATCTGTCTGACTTACCTCTTGGAAGCAGATTCCTGCTTTTTCTTCTCCTGTTTTGGAACTGTATCTCTGTGTCTGGGTTTTGTTCTTTTCTCTCTGAATCATGTTTTCTTTTCATTTCCAATATTATTTTACCTCCTTTTAGGTTTCTAAAGCTCTTTGCCAAATTTTCTCTTGGGGATGTAGTCTCCTTGCTTTTATTTTGGAGATCTCCTTCATCAGCTCACACTGAGCCAGCCTGTTTTCCACCGTCTTACCCAGAGCCTTAAGTATGAAGATCAAACTGATTTGCCAGTTAGATTGCACAAACTACAAGAATCACTATTTCTAGCATCTTGAAATAGTGCCCTTAGCCCACAGCAAACCTTGTCAAGATAGCATAGAGAAAAAACAAACAAACAAAAAAAAAAACAAACAAAAAACAAACCTAAAATGTGGTATAAGGTGAAAGTTTACTTCATTTTCAGAAGTAATTTCTTATTGCTGCTTAATAATAAATAACATTTATATACAGGGACCAAACTGAATAGTGACCCAAGCTTCAAACCATGAATGGTAGTTGTAATTTCTTCATATGTAAAGTTATGTCTGTCTGTCAGAAGTTCATCATCAGCTGAAAACTATTATGCCTAAGTAACAACAAATCTCCATTTGCTTGAGAGTCTTACTTTTTGTTTATTGTTCAAATAATTCATCCACCTTACCATGGTAGGGTTCATTTGTTGTTTGTTGGTGTAATAAATATCTATCTAAAGATAAATATAAGTGGAGAGGGAGGAGAGATGAGCAAATAAGCCAAGACCGTCCTGGAGAAACCCGCAGAAACAGTTAACTTGACCTAGTGGGAGCACAGAGACCCTAGTGGTAAAGCTGGGGAATGAGCATTGGACCAAACCAAGCCCTCTGAATGTGGGCGCCAGCTGGGAGGATTGGGCAGTCTATGGGACCTCTAACAGTGGAGCCAGTCTTTATCCCTACTGCACAAATGGACTTTGGGATCCCATTCCCTATGGAGGGATACTATTACAGCCCAGATACAAGAAAGAGGGCCTAGGCCCTCCCCCAAATTATGACATAGATTTGATGACCCCCCATGGAGGGCCTCACTATCCTTGGGGAGTGGGTAAGGTGGGTTGGGGGGTTGCTGGGAAGCATGGGAGGATGGGAGAGTGAGGGAATGGGAGGATTGATATGTAAAATAAGATTGTTTCTAAATTTAAAAATATAAAAAGATTTATTTCTGCATGAGTGTGAGTTTATGTTGTGGTTGTATGTAGTATATACATATGTGTATGTGAGAGTGACTGAGTGTGTATGTTTGTTTGCATGTATGTTTGATAGTGTATGTGCTCCTAGACTTATTGGGAGGCTAAGGGAAAATGTGGGATAGCTGATTTATCACTCACTGCTTTATTCTCTTGAGTCGGGGTCCCTTGCTGATCCTTGAAATGAGCTGGCAGACTATTGACCTGTTCTTTTCCTACATCTCTAGCTTCATGGTACTATCTGACTAAGAGGAGAAGATTGCCAAAGTTCCACACACTGTGCTCATACAGATAAACACAGTCTATGTAACACTCCAGACCGATTAAAAAAGTTCTCTTATAGTAAAATATTTAAACCAACAGAACCCACTAAACCAAAGGAAGGAAGGAAGGAAGGAAGGAAGGAAGGAAGGAAGGAAGGAAGGAAGGAAGGAAGGAAGGAAGGAAGGAAGGAAGAGAAAGATGGGTGTTTTGTACTAATGATTCTAACCATTCCCACTTATTCTTACTGATGTTTTCACTGATTATTGGGGGTTGGGATTGTTCTTCATGAAAGAGAGCAATGCTCATCACTTACTATGTGCTTTCATTGTTTGGAAAGCTTGCAACATGAACAGGAAACAGAAGGGAAGTAAAGTCTGAATATTTTCTTTCCAAAAACAGAACTGTCTTCCTCCATCTATGGAAGGTTCCCCTCATGTACACCTCTAGTGAAAGTTCCATCTCCTTGCTTTCTTGGATTAAATGTCAGTGTCTGTCTTTTGGTGAGACAACTCTGCCTAAATATTGGCATTAATAATATTTTAAATATATTTATAGAGTAATATTTTATACATGCTCCAAATTACCATCTGGGAGTTCCTTTTCACACTGGTATCCCAACCAAAGGGAACTAGAATGCCTTGTCCCTGGTGTATGTAGATGGTAACCATAGAAAAAGTCTATGCGTGTTAATCAAGGCAGAAAACTATCTACCAAAACAGTCAGAAAATGTGAAAAAGAATAGAATATTAAAATGTGAAGGTAACTTACCTAGCACTAGATTCATAACAGTTTGCCTAACAGTCCCTTGCTTTCTGTCAGAAGAAGGCTCAGTAGATGCCTAATAGAGTAGATTCTAGCTGTCACCAGCTGGAAGTGGCACACTCTAAAGCCCTCACCTTATACATAGACAACTGCAGATGTTTTGAAAGAAAATCATGCACAGAGGTTTTCTGCTCCCCTGGATCCTTTCTCAAGGCAACACACCTGAGGGCAATTCTGCAATTATATAATCAATCTGCTTGTGAAGTATAGATTTTTTTCCCTGTCTGAGATGCACATTTCTTACAGGTTACATTTTATCCTTCCTCTCTTTTTACTATATACAGTTTTAGAGAACTTAAAAATATGAGAAAGGAGCAGTTGAATGATTTTTGAAATCATCTGATCATTTAAGCAATTCAGGTTATGGATAGACATGACTTTCATTTAATGTTGTTGCCTTTTTCATATTTGATGACTTCTTTTGATAAAATTTTAATGTAGCACTCAATGTTAGTAACATAGAAATATGTGTTTTACATATCACATATCCATGTTTTTGTATTTATTTTTCTGTACTACAATCTCCTTTAGTCCCAAGTCCAGGTAGCAACATCTTCAGGGGTAAATTCATGGACCTATACAATATTATACTTAATGAAGTAACCCAGCTTCAGAAAGACAAACATATTCTCTGGAGGTCTGTACAGACAGACAGGAAGTAACATAGCTAGGCAGTAACAGTATATAAGCAGGGACAAATAGGAAATCACTCTCTTCTCTGCCGAGGTGCTTAGGGGTTAAGGTATGCTGTGGCTTGCTCCTCTATGATCTCTCAGCATTTCCCTCTATATCTGTCTCCGACTTTTTATTATGTAGACCAATTAAGGGCTCTTTTTACATAATGGCACCAGCAATGTGCAGCATGAAATTCCACATAAACCTGAAAAAAACTTTAAAAGGGATTTTAGAAACAAAAGAACAGAGACAAGCACAGCTTCTTGGTAGCAGCATTTTCCCATGTGGTCTCTGTTTTGCTAGAGACAAGCAGAGACTCAAGCAGCTCCTTTAAAGGAGGCTTCCTATCTCAGCATAAAAAAGAAAAAAAAAAAAAACAGCAGGGCTCTTTTAAGTGGCCCCTCTAACAAACAAAAATGGTATGTTCAAGAAGCTAGCAGCAGCTATGACCAGCATGTTGCATGGCAGATTTAACTTTTACTCATAAAGTTTTAAGAGTCAAGGCAGTGAGCACAGCTCCCAGTGCTGATGGTAAAGTTATGCCTGCATTTTGGAAAGCCAGTGGCTAAAACAGCTGCCACTTTAATTTTAACAATGTTGATTAGCAGATAAAAGAAATGTGGCCAGAAAAAGGTAAAGATTAACATAAAGACAGATTCAGATAAAGAAAAGCCTCTAAAAATTTACAGTGTGTTTAAATATATATGTAGGTTTTGGAGAGGAAAAAAACCCAGTATAAAGCAGAAAAGAAAGAAAGAAAGAAAGAAAGAAAGAAAGAAAGAAAGAAAGAAAGAAAGAAAGAAAGAAAAAGAGTAGCAGGGTATGGTGGCATAGGCCTTTAATACCAGCACTCAGGAAGCAGAGACAAGCAATCTCTGTGATTTCAAGGCCAGCCTGTTGTACAGAGTGAGTTCAAGGGCAGCCAGAGTTACACAGAGAAACCCTGTCTCAGAAAATGAAATAATAAAAGGAAAAGAAATAGAGTAATTAAGAAAAACATCATGTAAAGATAGAAAATAAACAGAGAGTATGTGTTGTATTTTAAAGATTTGGTTGTTGAAGAAAGAGTAAACACTGCTAACAGATATGTGATTATAAATGCTGCTGGGTTAATTCAACTTATATAATTTAAAAAAATGCCTTGACTTCAAAATTTAAGGAAATGTTACTTTGGAAAGAGATTTTTTTCTTTTCTTGTTTTTACAAAAAGTGTAAAGCGAGGACTCCTTCCAGACTAATATGTTTTGATCAAGCAGGTCCCCTTGAAGCAATGGCCAGGTGATCCAACAATGAAGACACCTGGGATGATGCAGTCTCAGACTACAACAGACAGGATCTCTCTAGGTTTCTGGGTCTCCTTAGAATTCTCCATGACATCACCCCTGAGCAGCAAAAAGTAGTTTGGAGATAAAGATGCCCCAAATCCCAAATATTGTTTATAAATGTTTGTTTTCATTTAAATGGGTTGGTTATAAATGATTAATGATCACAACCAATCTCTTTCTAAAGGAAAAAGGGGATTATAATATAGAAATGAATACTTTGCATTAGTAGGGATTTTGGCTTATTGATAGAAATTTAAGGTCAATTTTGTTATATGTATATTTCTCCTCTTGTTTAGGTATTGTGTTTATATATCTCATTTTAAAATGTAATGTATAATTAAATACAGATTTTATATAGTCACATAAATAGTAAAAACTTAGGTTTTCTAAATATACAGAGATATGTTTGATATGGATAGTCTCCAAACTTTTCAAAATCATTCAGAATATTGCATTTAAAATGGTTTACGGTTTTTCATGACAATGAGACATGTCTGCTCCTGGTACCACCAAACTACATCAGAGATGATGGAAATCAAAGAAACACCACATGGAGTTTGAGTTCTTTGTGGTAAACCACTGGGCAATAAAGTGCCCTTGCCTCAATTGTTGACAGTTTGCTGTCCAAAATGGACATACAGGACACCAAAAAGAGTGAC
The DNA here is from genome assembly GCF_003668045.3 of Cricetulus griseus. NCBI lineage: Eukaryota > Metazoa > Chordata > Mammalia > Rodentia > Cricetidae > Cricetulus > Cricetulus griseus. Next base: position 126,906,270 of record NC_048599.1, read on the forward strand.
TTCAAACCTTGCCAAGACAAGGTGGTCCAGTCCTTCAGGTTATTCTGGTTCACAGAATGTCTGTCAGGTGTGCTAGGCCTATTGGCTGAACATGGATGCCCCAATGTTGCAGAGCAAACTTGGGTGATGGTCCAGGCAGCCAGCTGTTTCTGTCATTTCTCACATTTTTTGGAAATTGGTTGCCAGCACATCCTGTTTACTCAGTTAATATTATTTCCTTCTTGGTTCCGTGAGGGAGTTGAAGACTAAATAATATAGTTATAGTTTTCCCTGCTTACTAGACTCAGTAAAGAATCTAACTATAGATGTTTTAAATGTAATAGGCTTAAAAGAAATTAAAAGATAATTTGATATGCATTTTAGAATACAAAGAAAGGTAGGTACAAGACTTTGGACTCTTAGAAAGAAGAAAGAATAGATGATGGAGTATTTTCTTGGAATTTGTCATATGCTTATGGACCAGACATGGTACTTATTGCCATGAGTATATTGCATATAGTTATTTTCTTATTGCTTGTAGTTTTTCTCACATTGGTTGTAACTATTTTTTTATTTTTTAGACACAAAAAGGGGGATATGTGGTGATGTCGTTCATGCACAAATAAAGCCTGTCTGGGGATCAGAGAATGGAGTTTGCCACCAGCTAACCACTGAGGTCTGGAGGTCTGTATAGACAGTGATGTACCTGGGCAGGTATATTACATAAACCAGGACAAACAGGAAATCCCTCTCTTTTCTGTGGAGACGATTAGGAGATAAGGTGTGCTGTGGTTTGCTCCTTCTCTCTGATCTCTCAGCATTTCCCTCTATATATGACTCAAACCTTTTATTATCACCACCAGTTAAGAACTCCTTTTACACACCAATGCTATCAACTGCTTCCTCACAAAGCAACAAAACTGATAGTCCCAAATTTCTTCCATCTTATGTTTGTTTTCATTTCTTTCTATCAATATCAACATCCTTTTTCTTAGTGAGTCTTTAGAACCACATAAGAAGTAATTCTCATATTAGATTCCATTAAATGTAAAATTTAAGAGAGAAGAGAATCTGTTCATCTCCGTGACTATGTCTTCAGGCACTATAGCAAAGCTGGCACACAGCAAGCATGCAATATTTATTATATAGATTCAGAAGGCAGAAATTATATTCTATCAATACTGGTCTGTATCTCCCAGGTGTACTACTATACCTCCTCCTATGCCAGGTAGTAGTAAGTACTCAGTTAATAATTGATGAATAAATGGATGAGGAAACTTATTTTCCTGTGTATGCTATCTACCACCTTTGTTTTCCATACTTATTCATTTATTATTCATGTATTCATTCACAAAATATTAATTGAATAAGTTCTGTTCCCAAGTTCTGAAATAAAGAGATATTCTCCACATGAGGGAAACCTAGTACATACAAAGATAAGAATCCATTCATCTGTTTATGGGCATTGCTGATTTTATAATGTGAATATTGTGACTAATGCTGCAGTAAAATGGGTATATTTGCAATGATCTTGTCTAGTGAAGTTTTTTTCAGTCACATAGAGCAATTGTAACTGCAAGAAAATAGGTGGGAATGATCAGCATACTAAGAGAAATATATTAGAATCAGAAAGACAAATATACCAAGATTTTTTCTCATTGTACATTGTAGAATTTTAAAAGAAACAAAGCTTAGAAGAAGGACAAATTTAGAAGTGGTAAAGAGGTACAAGATGACAGGCAATAGGGATGCAGAGTGTAAAGGGGGTAAACACGTTTAGAATACATGAGACCATAACTTTAAAATTGAGAAAATAATTTTAGTTAATAATGTGGGATACAATAAAAAACCTGACATTTTCTAAAATAATTTCATGATGGTTATGTACAATTTAAAAGAGTCAATTTGAGCTCAAATCAATATAGAACATGAGGTAATTTCTTCTTTCTTTTAATTTAAATTTGGTTTCATGTTTACACAGCAGATGCTTCATTTGCATGGTTCCTAACACACCCTACATGTCAGAATCATCACTAGAATATTTTTATGCTATTTTACAACAGAAACATTTATTACATGATGAAACATAGATATATATGATTGAAGATAATGTAGCATTATTATCTTTTTAAAGGAGTCATATATACATGCACATACACACATATGTATATATGGTATATATGCAGTAATAAAAATAAAAATTAAGAGAGATGCATGTGTCCCTTAAATATAAGTTTATATATGATGACATCTTTAAAAATTGTAACATCCTTGCAAGGCATTGGTGGTGCACGCCTTTAATCCCAGCACTCAGGAGGCAGAGGCAGGTAGATCTCTGTGAGTTCGAGGCCAGCCTGGTCTCCAGAATGAGTGCCAGGATAGGCTCCAAAGCTACACAGAGAAACCCTGTCTCAAAAAACCAAAAATAAAAAATTAAAAAAATTGTAATAACATTACAACCAACATATGTAAAATGGTATTTCATATTTCATCTAAATTACTTCATTTAAATATTTGCTTGGGCCTGCAGGTGTATGAATCTAGATATGTGTAATCATAACACAAGTTTAGTTTCATATACCTGACACCAATATCTAGATAAGCTTTAACAATACTCAATGTCGGTATTGGAAAGGTATTAATCTATATAACTTTTATATTTTGACTTTGGATGATTGTTTTCTAAATAATAAATCATTGTTATACTTAACAACTAACATGAAATGAAGTACAAAACTGTACAAAGGACACCATGCACACTGTATAATTTAATTAAAATATATCTAACATTAAAATTGGTAAAATAAGGGAGGGTGGTATGTGAATGTCATATGTGGTTGAAATAGTGGCATGGATGATCATTGTATAAAGGGAATTATAATTATAATTAATTATATTACTTTACAAATTTTGTGTTTATTCTGGTTCATTTTCTTTCTCTTTACTTTAGTTCTTTGTTTTCTTCTCTCTCTCTCTCCTCCCCTCCTTCCCCCTCCCTCTTTGCTTCCATCTTTCCTTCCTTCCTTCTTCCCTTTCTTCTTTCTTTCCTTCTGCCATAAAAAGATGATTTCATTAACAAGCACATGCAAAACCATATATCCAATAACTGAGTTTCTTCTCTTTCTTGTCAAAACAAATTTGTGTGATTATAGTGTTTACAAAATAAGAATGTGTGCAATTGGTAGTAAAAGTTTTCTATCCTGAGAAAACTTCCAACAGGAGTTATGTCTTAAAATAATTATAATAAAGATTACTTTGAATTATTATCCAGTAAATGGTAAATACATGCTCTTTTCTGGTGCATTGAATTACCCAGATAATACACTTTCAAATGTTGCAAATTTTCATGTTTAATTCTGACTTCATATTACATTAGACCTGGTAACTAATATCATGAAAATATGCAGTAATTAATAGCACTAAGGTTCGACTGATGTTGCAAGCCACTCGTTTCTCAGTTGCCTGGTTTTATCACTTTTTAATGATTTATCATGCATTTTAAAAGACCATACAATTAATCTTGAATGGTTTCACCAAATTGGCCTGAAATAATGTAACAAATCAATAAATTGAAAAGAAACCTCAAAGCCTTTAAAAATATATCTATCATATTTAATTAAAACACTAAACTATGAATGTTAGTAGCTAGTCCTGCAAGTATGTGAGGCATTTCCAATTGAACTCACTGTGAACCTCCTGCCTCAGAATCCTGTGGCTAGGTTAACAGTGGTGTGTGACAAACTCTTCCAAACAGAAAGAATTTTGCTGCCTTTGAAGGATTTTAGTTTGCTGAGAGAAAAAGTTTTGAAAGATTTTAGTTCACAGAGAGAAAAAGTTTCCCACAGGCCTCGGCCCAGGACAAGGAAATTGGCCCCAACTCGAGGGCAGACAAACAATCCTTTTTGGGTCACACCTGGCCAACAGACATCCGAGGACTTTTCGGAGTACATTCTGTGGCTTTTCCTTTGTAAAAAAAGCGGGTGACACCTGGGTGACCACTCTAACATGAGATCATAGTTTGTAATCAATCACTTTGTGTGCCTTGCCTGTATGCTGATCTGCGTTTTTTTCCTATATAAGGAGATTGTACCCCATGCTGGGGTGTGCAGCTTTGCCAATATTGCTGACACCCGAATGTGCATTCGTTCAATAAACCCTCTTGCTTTTGCAGCTCTTGGTCTGGTTTCTGAGTCTCGGGGGCTCCTTGGGATCCTGAGGCCCTTAGGGGTCTGGGGGTCTTTCACCCTAATTTTGACTTAGATTGAGATATTTTAGTAGATGCTTAGGCTCACTACCTTTGCCAATTTCAGCCCATTTTTTTCAATCAATCTTCTTCTCTTTTGGCTTAATTTTTAATTTGCATTATTATTTTGACTTCCATGATACATATGTGTGCTCTAATCCAGTGTTTCAGTTTTTTTCCAAAGGTAATTTAACCAGTTAGAGGAAAGAATTGTCTAATCATCGTGTGTAATAGAGAACTTGTCAGATTCAGAACTCATGGTGTTTTTGAGTAAAGAACATTCTGAGTTGAGAGAGCTATTTTCAGTATTTCAATATTTAACAAACATTTATGGCCCAAGTCTCCTAGGTCCTAATAGTGCCCTATTCTGACAAATAAAAAAAAGTGTTTCTAGATATTACCATATATTATTTGGCGGTGAGCAGAAGGAAAACTGGAACCCACTGGGTTAAATTATTTCCTATGTGTCCATGTTATTGAAAAATATATGAAAAAATAAAATTGAATTTGTTTTCTCTGTGTTTAACAATTCTGGCAGAGTTATCAGTGTGAAACTGTTGTACAAAAATCTAGAAATCCCACATATAATATTTTCTTTCAAGATATTTAGAAATGTAAGCAGCTCTTAGAAAGTTTCCATTACTGATATAAGATCTACCTTTTGTGGACTAGATGGTCAAATGTAGATGTCAAATGTAGATGGGATTACCATAATTGTTTACCATAATTCGGGCAATGTCTCACAAAAATACTGTGTCTTATTAAGATAAGCAGATTTCTAAAGCCTCTCTAGATCCAGATAGACTGTGTGATGCTTGATGAATTTGTTCAGTTCATTAATGATGTTATATTCAGGTCACATTTTAAGGATTGTGTTTTTCTATTCATATAATACGAATTTAAAAAGTTACACTTTGTGACAAGATTTTTATTATTATTTTTATTTTAAACTAAAACAATTTTATTTTACATAGGAATTCCAGTTTCCTATCCCTCCAGTCCTCCCACTCCCCCACCATCTCCCCATCCCACACCCCCATCCACTCCTCAGTTAGGGTGAGTCCTCCCATGGACAATCATCAAATTCTACTACATCATTTGGGGCAGGATTGAAGCTTTAAAACAATTTCACCACTAACACCTTCAAAGGCCAAAAATATCAAATATTGAAGTGAATTTTACAAATAAAATGAGAATAGAATGAAAAGAAAATTTTATAACTACAACCTGCCCTCAAACCAAGCACTACTGTCATATTTCATTTATTTTATGTGTATGGGTGTTTTCTTTTTTCCCATTTTTTAATTAGAATTATAAACAATATTGTTTTACATGTCAATCCCAGTTCCCTCTCCTTCCCCTCCTCCCCTTACCACCCCCCCAACTAAAACCCTACCTATCACATATCATTTCTTCTCCCCAGGGAGGGTGAGACCTTCCATAAGGGGTCTTCCAAGTCTGTCATATCCTTTGGGATAGGGCCTAGGCCCATCCCCATGTGTCTTGGCTCAGGGAGTATCCCTTTATGGGGAATGGGGTCCCAAAGTCCACATCTATGCTAGGGATAAGTACTGATCTACTACAGAAGGCCCCATGATTTCCAAGGTCTCCTCACTGACCCCCACATTCAGGGGGTCTGGATTAGTCCCATGCTGGTTTCCCAGCTATCAGTCTGGGGACCAAGAGCTCCCCCTTGTTCAGGTCAGCTGTTTCTGTGGGTTTCACCAGCCTGGTCTGGACCCCTTTGCTCATCACTCCTCCTTCTCTGCAACTGGATTCCAGTTCTGTTCAATGATTAGCTGTGGGTGTCTACTTCTAATTCCAACAGGTGTTGGATGAAGCAGTCATCAAATGTCTCCCAACCAAAATAAGCCTAGGGCCAGATGGCTTCACTGCAGAATTCTACCAGAAATTCAAATAAGAACTAATACCAATTCTCCTCAAAGTATTCCACACAATACAAGCATAGGGGTCATTGCCAAACTCGTTTTACGAAGCTTCAATAACCTTGGTACCCAAGACACACAAAGACATAACTATGACAGAGCACTACAGACCAATATCCCTCATGAATATTGATGCAAAAATACTCAATAAAATACTGGCAAATCGAATCCAAGAATCCAAGAATACATCAGAGAAATCATCCACCATGATCAAGTAGGCTTCATCCCAGGGATGCAAGGATGGTTTAACATACAAAAATCCATTAATGTAATCCACAATATAAACAGATTGAGAAAGAAAAACCACATGATCGATCATCTCAGTAGATGCCAAAAAAGCCTTTGACAAAATCCAAAACCCATTCGTGACAAAGGTCTTGGAGAGATCAGGGATAACAGGAGCATACCTTAACATAATAAAAGCAATATACAGCAAGCTGACAGCCAACATCAAATTAAGTGGAGAGTAACTCAACGCAATTCCTCTAAAATCAGGGACAAGACAAGGCTGTCAACTCTCTTCAGACCTCTTCAATATTATCCTTGAAGTTCCAGCTAGAGCAATAAGACAACAAAAAGAGATCAAGGGGATACAAATTAGAAAGGAAGAAGTTAAACTTTCACTATTTGCAGATGGTATGATAGTCTACATAAGTGACCTGAAAACTCTACCAGGGATCTCCTACTGCTGATAAACACCTTCAGCAAAGAGGCAGGATACAAGATTAACTCAAAAAAATTAGTAGTCCTACTATATACAGATGATACAGTCACGGAGAAAGAAATCAGAGAAACATTACCCTTTACAATTGCCACAAACAACATAAAATACCTTGGGGCAAAGCTAACCAAAAAAGTGAAAGACCTGTACTGTAAGAATTTTGAGTCTTTAAAAAAAGAAATTAAAGAAGAACAAGAAAATGGAAGGGTGTTTTCTGTATACATGTTTATGAAAGACCTTTTGAGTGGCTGCTCAAAGGGACATCATGTACTCTGGAACTGCATTTATAAACAGTTGTGGGACACCATGTGGAAATTCTGGGGACCAAATCTAGGTTGCATAAAAGAGCCTTAAGTGCTGTTGCCTGCTGAATCATTTCTTCAGCCTTTATTGCATCACTTTAAATATATGCAGTGAATAATACCTGTATATCCTGGAAAGAATAACAGTAAGTGAAAGTTGCTTGCTTAGTAGAGTATTTATATAATGGCTTTGAGGAGAGGAGAGGAGATTTGGAAATTGTATGAATTTATAGAGGTCATGTACAACATACATATCAACAATGTACAAAATATAAAAGAAAATTATGAGACAGAGAAATGATCCAGAAGCTAATATTTGATGTTCACAGTTAAACTAAAGTTTTAAGTCCTGTTTATATAACTATAAGTAAAACCCTATAGGCTTAAAAAACATGTCTAAGGCAAAAATTGACAGTAAATTACTCAATTTTATTGACTGAAAAAGAATTAAGATTTATAGTGTTTTAAAGGATATTATTAATTATGTGTAACATTATAATATTGAGAAATACTTACATATCAGGATTACTTAATACTCTAGTGTGAAATGAACAAATGGATTTTATTAATGAAGAAAACCATAAATATATTCACATAAAGATACAAAATTCCCATTGCCAAATGGTTGTCCCTGAAATACAGACTGATCCAATTATACTGATACATGTATGCAAGCAATAACAATTAATGAGAAAAGAGGGCATGGATTTGAAGGACAGGGGGAGAGTTATGAAAGGTTTTGTAGACAGGAAATGGAAGGGAGAAATGCAAGTATATTATAATCTCAAAAATACAATAAAAAGGAAAAATCATAAAATGCATGTGTACAAATATATATATATATATATATATATATATATATATATATATATATATTAAATATATAAGTTTGTGTTTAGACATATATGTTCATATATAGAACACTGAAAGTATGTATATAGGTGCTATGTCATATATAGTCCTGGTTATGCTTGTGTGTATATGTGTAAACATTGTGTTTGTGTGTGTCTACAGGCATGTGGAAGATTAAGGTCTATGTGAAGTGTTTCCCTTGAACTCCCTCCAACTTTTTGTTTTTTTTTTAAATTGCTGTTCTACTTTTATTTATATCTTTGGTTATTAAATAAAAGCAAACTTATATTTACACAATTCCAAGATTGAAACAGACCAAATCAGCAGTTCTTTGGCAATGTTAAACACGTAACAAGAGCGCCATGTTGATGAACATTATTTAGATTAGAAAATTCTGGTATTGAAACAGTGTCTCATTTGTAATCCTGACTGGTCTGAAACTTCCCACATAGCCTATTGGCCTCCTATTCACAAATATCCACCTGTCTCTGACTCTCCAGTGTGAGTGTTAAAGTTGTGTTCCACCAAGACTAACCTTACAACCATAGACGTTTTTAAGTAATGTTTCAAATTATAATATAATTACATTTCTCCCTTCCCTTTCCTTCCTACAACACCTCATATATAACACCCTCTTGTTCTCTTTGAATTTTACTGTCCCATTTTCTTTAATTGTTGTTTTTGTGTCATAAGAATTCACATAGGAAGACATAATATATGCACATTGTCACCTCAGATACAAAGGCCAGGACAGACCTAAGCACTGATACCATCAAAGTCCAACTTGGTGGACTAATGAGTTTTATCTGGGTTACTTAAAGGAATATTGTTGAGGATTGCCTACAAGAACAGAACTGGCTCAAAGACAGCTGCATCACCAAAGAGCACCCAAGCATGGCTGACAGTTCAAGAACTTGGTAACCTGGAGCATGCTATATATTCTGCAGTTAGCTCAACAAGTAGGATTGTGCCCTTTCCGGGCAGCTCAGTTGTTCTAAACCACTTCTAGGCAGCTTGGCTAGTGTCTGCTCTTGTAGGCAACTGGTCTGGTCTCAAAGTCCTCTTTCCAGCTTGGTTTGTCTGAGAATATTCTTTGAAGCTTGACTTGTCAACTCTTTGGAAGAAGGGGCCTAATAAAGCTATTTGAAGATTGTTTACTTTCTGGTTTAAAGAACTTCCCTGAAGGACAGAATGTTTCAAACTTAAAGGAAATGGATACCCAACATTGCTGGGCACGTACACACTCACACCACACATACTTACATATTTATGCTTAAATGTATGAATACAGCATTTTCTTTTGTGACAGAAACTCACACTAAACCTAGACAACACCAGTTTGGCTAGGGTGTCTTCACAGGAAGCACTGGCCATCTTCTTGTCTTTGGTTTACCATTGCTAGAATTGCAAGTGCAAGCTGTTTTAGTGGCAAGCTCTTTACCAACTGAACTATCTATGTATGAGGCCAGCTTTATTCAATTTCTCTACCATCTATGTTGAAAAGTAAGGATGGCAGAAAGAGAGTGGGGGTGAGGAATGAATTATGTTCCATGAGTAGATGACTTTGAGCCATGTTTTTTTTCTTTCTTTTTGTTTTGTTTCTTATATAGTCTTTATTCACACTTTGTTATCCATAGAACAACAACTTCCAGTAAGATGATTGTAAGTAGAAGGATTGCAAGTTGAAGGAATGTAAGTTGATGTAAGATGATTGTAAGATGAAGGATTGCATGCCACACCAGTCTGTTGGTGTCCTTAGATGCATAGTATCCCTGTAAAACCATATGCTTTATTTTATTTATATTGTGCAGCTATAGATATCTGTTCATTTTCTCTATCTTAGTTGATGCCTTTAACACCATAGAGATTTTTGCTGACTAAGCCTAGAGAGCTGTTTGCTTATATTCTAATTGGATTTAAGAGTATCTATTTTTGTTAGTCTCACAGAATTACACAGTCTCCTATTTAGGTCAGAATATCTCAGTTTTAGTTAATTATGTTCAATATTATTGACTACCTGTGGCTGAAAGTTTTGGGAGGCTGTCTTAGTCATGAGACTCTGTTTATAATTACCTCTCCATGCCTTAAAGTGCTTGAGGACCAAGAATTCTTATTAGCTATTATTAAACTCAACTCAAAAGAACCTAAAAATGTTACCTATATTACTCCATTTCCTCAAACTCTATAATGACACATTATTTAATTCCTTTCTGTTAATGCTTTGACCTCCCACAAACAAAATAGTAAGAAACAGCTAAACGTTCCAATTCCTAAGAGGTTGAGCACTTCTACAAACAACAGTCAGAATAGGGAAAAAAGAAAATTAACGGTTTTCTGCTAATGACTCATATTAGGCCTCTTTGGTGGTCTAAGGCAATGGATTACATCTTTTTATCATTTCTTCCATCTGCTTGTCACAGGACCACTAGGGTGATTGCTAGTTTTGTTGTTAAAAATGTCACCCCCCCTTTTTCCCCCCAGAATCTTTAAAAGTAAACACAGGAAAAGTGGTGTATACCTGTCATTTAGATCAAATAAAACAAAGGTCGGCGGGAATACATTTCTCGTTTGAAGAGGCTCCCCTGCTGATTTTGTTTATCAGAAAATGGCAAGTTTTTGTTCCTAATGGACTGAAATTTAAATAAAATCTGACCCTGGAAATAAAAGCAGCCATTATGATGAAATAAAATTATATACTTTGGAGGAGAAATTGAATTAGAATGCCGGCTTTCTTTGGTTAAATTCTTTTACATAAGGAAATGAGCAAGAGAGAGAGAGGAAGAGAGAACTGCTGTGTAGAAAGAGCTTTTTAAAGATCAATAATTGTTTCCAATTCAATTTCAAAAACTTTCTCCCATACTTTACAGAATATTATGAATTACAGTGAAGTTTGTGAATTTCCTTATACAAGATTCTAATTATCATTAAAAGGACAAGCTGATTTGTGTTCCTGGTAGTTTGTTTTAGCAAAATGACTTCTCACAAGTAAAATTTTGTATGCTGTCTACTGTTCTTTAAGGATTGGAACAATTTGAAGATTGAATGCTCTTGGCAACAACTTGCTTTTGAACTGAGGGAACTCTTGTAGCACTTCTAAGATGGTATCTGACGTTAGCTGAAATTTATCATGGAAATAAAGAGCTCATGCAATAACATGATTTTAGTAGAGTGTTTCTTTAAATTTTCCATTATACAAGCAATTGTGTTCTTTCTTGAAATGTTCACCTTTCTCATTCCCATCTTTCCTCAGTTGCCCATAAGGATTTTTTGTTTTTGTTTTGTTGTTGTTTGTTTGTTTGTTTTTTATTAGGGTTTTCTTTATCAGTTTGACACTTTCATTAATGTCAACTCAAGTCTGAGAAGTCATGTTAGTGGGAATACATGGGTGTGGCTTCTGACATTACTGAGAGACAACATCTCCCAGGAAACTCCCTGAATCTCTGGCTCTTAAAATCTTTGTTCAATGAGCCTTAGTGTGAATGTTTTATAGATGTGTCCACTGGGGCTGGGATCCATGGCCAAATGTTCATCCCTGAAAACATACAAATAGCATTATATGGACTGAACATGTCATATATAGGAATATGTATCCATACAAGTATATACATATGTATGCAATAACATTTAATGAAATTTGACAGCAAACTGTGAGGGGTAAATGGGAGGATTTGGAGAGAGGAGAGAAGTGTTGCAATTAATATACAATCTCAAAAAAAAAAAAAAACCTGTATGCTTCTTAAGAAGATTTTTCCCCTTGGTTTTCTGTCTTTGAAAGACATATTTTAATGTTAATCACATTCAGGGAAAGAGACCTGGTTTACAAATTTTAACAAATCAAGAAAAATTTATATAAAAGTTTTAAATTACATTCTTTGTGAAAAAAATAACTTTATATTGTTTTTTACTAGGCATACCTGCCCTTTGTCATGTAGAGAATTACTCTTGTTAATGCATAGCTAATATTTAGGCACACTATATTTTCACTTAAGGCTAATTTTTGTAAATCATGACATATGCAAGGGTACCATAAACAGCATAACTGCAATGAATGTCTGAACAAAATCTAGTTTCCTCACATTACTTCCTGCAGTTGAAACAAGATGTTCAACATTTTGTTTTTTACCTTTTTTTCTAGGAGTTTCCTGAGAGATTTGTCTTGAAGATTAGATGTGTGATATTTTGAAATGTAGCTGGCTTGTAGTAGACACCCACTAGAATCACTGGACAAAGAAGACTTCACAGCACAAGTCGCAAGTCTTCAACATGATGGGAAAGAAAACATTTCTTCTTATATGTACCTTATAACTTCCCTCCCTGTATAATGAGACAGAGAGAGGGGAAGAGAGAGAGAGAAGAGAGAGAGAGAGAGAGCGAGAGAGAGAGAGAGAGAGAAAGGAAGAATGAAAAAAGAAAGAAACAAAGTAAGAGAGAGGGGGAGAGAAAGAAAGATAACTGGAGACCCAATTCCTAAACAAAACACTGACTCAGCATAAACTGCCATCCCCAATACACCCAGTTTCATTTCCCCAAGCTAAGGGAAATGGCCTAGACAGGCCAAGAACATAATGTACAGATTCTCCCAGGTACACCAGAATTATTTGGGTCAGTATCATCCATAAAGAGAACAAGATTCCTGAGCATTCACTGAGTTAGCATTCACTGGGAAACTGTTCAAGCACAGCAAGTTGAGCTAGCAGAGTGGCAACTTAGCTGGCAATGTGGGAGGACATCACATTGGTGAAGACAGGAGCTCCTTGACCAACTGGCTGCCCATGGAGTTTCCTGTGAGAGTTCCTTATCTAGTATGTTCGAGCTTTCTTTCTCTGTCTCTGTCTCTCTCTGTCTCTCTCCTTCCCTCATCCCCCCTTCTCTACTCTCCTCCCTTCCTCCCTCCCTCTTTCCCTCCCTCCCTCCCCCTTCCCTCCTTGTTTCCCCTGTCCTTCCAACCTTTCCACCTCTTCTCTCCTTTGTTCTCTCCTTTGTCCCCAAAGATGGAAACTTTAATATTCTTTTGTCTTGTCCACCATTTCTGGGTATTTTCAGTGGTCTCTTTATTGCCCACTGCAATGCCTTAGTGCAGCTAGGCTTAGAACTAAATATCAATGTTAAGTGGAAACATAGGAAGGCAACTGGTACAGGTATGGCAAAAATTTGCATTGTACATGAACTATAAAAAGAAGCCATGACAAGCATTCATATATGTTACTAATCTCTTACTTTTTTAAAAAGGTATTAGAAATGATGCCAATTCCTTGAAATGTTTAGTTTACGCAATTTTCTGTAATAAACTAGGTAGCACTTGAAATTAGGAAGATAACATTTTTATTTGAAGCTCATTGTATTTAATTACTGGATCTACATGAATAATATTCCATAATGTGTATAAGAAGAATCTTATCAGTTCTCATCTGACAATATGTATCTTTGGAATCTGGGAAGATAGATCTCTAAGATGCTCATGAAATTTATTACAAAAAGACATTTACACAACACCCTGCAACTTTCAAATGTGGGTGGTATTCACCCAGTTTCTCTCTCTCCACCTTGAAGGATTTAATTGATACCATGTATGCTCTTAGTTTTTATGGAACCCTACTCCAACACCATATAGAAAGTAATGTCTAAAGATGACAAGGTAATTTCTCCACAATGGAATTTGAATACCCTTAAGAGGGTTTTTTTTTTGCAGATTTTTTTTCTTATTTGAGTTAGAAACAAGATTGTTTTACATGACAATCCCAGTTCCCTCTCCCTCCAGTCCTCCTCTACCACTCCCCCCAACTAAAACCCTACTATCATATATCCTTTCTGTACCCTCTGGATGGTGAGGCCTTCCATCGGGTGTCATCAGAGTCTATCTTATCCTTTGGGAGAGGGCCTAGGCCCAGCCCCATGTGTCTTGGCTCAGGGGGTATCCCTCTATGTGGAAGGGGCTCCCAATGTCCACTCCTATGCTAGGGATAAGTACTGAACTACTACAGGAGGTCCCGTAGATTTCTGAGGTTTCCTCACTGAAACCCATGTTCCTGGGGTCTAGATCAGTCCCATGCTAGTATTCCAGCTATCAGTCTGGGGACCAAGAGCTCCCCCTTGTTCAGGTCAGCTGTTTCTGTGGGTTTCAACAGCCTGGTCTGGACCCCTTTGCTCTTCGCTCATCCTTCTCTGCAACTGGATTCCAGTTCAGTTCAGAGATTAGTTGTGGGTGTCATTACTTTTGATGAGAAGCCTACAGAACTTTTGTTTTCATACCCTAACTGAGCTACAGGTTCACAACTGCTGTATTGTGAACTTGTAGCTCGTGTATTGCTAAGAAATGGATCTGCTGATATTCAAGCTCTTATTTTAATTTAGCCAAAATAAAATAAACACCTTAAGTTTGTTGGGGGTAGAAATACATTTGGGAAATACGGTAAACACAAAAATTGTAAAACTAGAAAAGGGATTTCACTGGGCCAATGAAATATGCCATTGTTTCTTACCCAGAAGAAATCACACAATTGGGGGAGAGCAGTGTTTGTTCTACCCAAAGGAAGGAATCAAAGTTCAGGTTTGATATTTTCCCCCTGGGTTTTCGTTTACAAAATCAGAAGTAAAGTGGCACATTATAAATACATTCCATCTGCTTTACAGGAGTTAGTTGTTAGAATACAATTAGAGTCCATGGGACTAAATGTTTATTAGCACAAGAAAAGAGCCTCCTCACCTCTGTGACCAGAGTCGTTTGATGATTTTAATCTATAGCTTATGAATTCCTTAGGATGCACAGAAAACACCACAGCTAATCCAATTAGTTAAAGCCCGGAATGCCTTCCCTGCAGATTTTACTGCCTTCTTAAGTACTTATTCAAAATCCAGTATTTCATGTACATGTGCATGAATCAATTCTCCTTGCATGCATCCAGACTGGATATGTTCAGACTGCTTTAAAATGGACCAGAACTCTGATTCAAATACCATGATGAATACTAGATTCTTATGCCAATACTTGAAAGGGCCACCTTTCTGTCAGTTGTTTAATACATATTAAACTAATAATTATATTAATATGAATTATTATTATTATATCATTATTATTAATAATATCATTATTATTATAATGAAAATATATTAGTTGGAAATGTAAATTCCTCTGACTAGAAAGGTGGGATGCTTTAAAACTTGGTTCCAGGTCTTTCACTCTTTCTAAATTCCTGTGGAATCTCTAATTAGAGCTACTCAGAATGGTTTTCCAGCTAATATTTATCTTTTCCTAGCTTAGCAATTTTCATGTTTGCTGTATTTCACAGTTGTATTCTTCCCCCACATACACATCACCAATCTTAAGATGTATATTTTCTGCATCTCCTATGGTAAAAATTCCATCTGTAGAAGCTGGGACATTGATGAAAGAAAATCTTATATGGTGAGGAGGATACCGTCAAGTTCACTAGTGAATTCCTCTGGGAGTTTAAGGAAGTCTTCAATGAGTGTCAAAAGACCATGTTCACACCTTACTTCTGTCAATAGTTCTATGACCTTAAACATTACACTCTAATCCCCCACCCCCAGTTAGCTTTCTTGCACAGTAATGTGGACTCTGAGATTGGAACCTGTGTTCCAATCTTTTTCATTGTAATTTCATTGTTCTTTTTCATTGTAGTTTAAAACATTCTGGAACTCTAAGAGTGAAGCTGATGTTTTCTGGTACTTAATCTTCAGATGAACACTGCATAAATTCCTTAGTTTTACAACAAGGCATCCTATAACCAGTTACTTAGTCTTTAAAAGTATTTTAGATGTTCTTTAATATAACTATCACCTCTTGACCTTGGAATCAAACCATTTTTTTCTTTATCGGGTCTACTGCCTTGGTTCATAGTGCTTGTTCTAGAGAAGAGCCTTTTTATAAAATTTGCAAATCACTTTGTAGATGAGATTGCATATCATGGAAATATCTCTGCACCACGGGACATTATAAAACGTCAAACAAGAATCCAGATATCCTAGTAGAACAACAAATGTCCCAGTTATCCAGTTAATTGCATTGTTCCTGTCTTTTTTTTTTTTCACTTGACTTGCTCATTCCCAAGAGGGAAACTTTCTGTAGGGTTTGTATTTCGTTTTGGGGTGTTACATCTTTTTCTATAGTCATTTCTTGTTGTTTCAGTCTAAATGACAGAGTCTATATCAACTTTTTCTGTTGTCATGCTGTGGAGTTATGAATACGAATAACCCATATATGCTCATATATTTGAAGGCTTAGTGACCAGAGAGAAGGACTCTTTGATAGCATTAGAATGATTAGGAAGTGTGGCCTTGTTGGAGGATGCACGTACTGAAGGTGAGCTTTGAGGTTTTCAAAAATTTACATTCTGACCAGTATTTTTGTTTATTTCTCTGCCTTGACTTGTGGATCAAGATATAGCTCTCAGCTACTGTTCTTTTTGTTTGTTTGTTTTTTGTTTATTTATTTAATTTAGAAATAATCTTATTTTACATGTCAATCCAAGTTCCCCCTCCCTCCCATCCTCCCATCCCCCACATCAACCCCACATCCCATCATCCACCAACTCCCCAGGGATAGTGAGGATTTCAAAGGTGGATCCTCAAAGTCTGTCACATTATTTGTAGGAGGGCCTAGGCACTCCTCCATGTATCTGGGCTGAAAGAGTATCCCTCCATAGTGAATGGGCTCACAATTTCCATTTGTGCACTAGAGATAAATACTGGTTCCACTGTTAGAGGTCCCGTAGCCTGTCCAGGCTTCCTAACTGACACCCACATTCAGAGGACTTGGTGTGGTCTAGTGCTGGTTCCCCAGGTTTCAGACTGGGGTCCCTGTGCTCTCACTTGGTCAGGTCAGCTGTTTCTTTGGGTTTCTCCAACATTGTCTTGACCCATTTGCTCATCTCTCCTCCCTCTCTACAACTAGATTCCAGGAGTATGGCTCAGTGCTTAGGTGTGGGTGCTACTTCTGTTTCCATCAACTACTGGATGAAGGTTCTAGGATGGTATTTAGGTAGTCAGCAATCTCACTATAGGGGAAGGGGATATAAAGCAGCCTCTCCTCTACTGCCTAGATTCTTAGTTGTGGTCTTCTCTGTGGATCTGTGAACACTTCCCTAGTGCCAGATTTTTCTTTTAACCAATATTAGCTCCTTCTTTCAATGTATCTCTTTTCTTTCTCTCCTCTATTCCTCTCCCAACTCAATCTTCCTGATCACTCATGTTCTTCTCTCCTCTCCTCCACTTCTCTTTTTCCTCACTCCCACCCTCCTCCTCCTGTGCTCTCAAATTTTTCTGGAGATCTTATCCCTTTCCCATTCTCTGAGGTACCATGTATTTGTCTCTTAGGGTCCTCCTTGTTTCCTAGTTTCTCTGCCGGTGTGGATTGTAGGCTGGTAATCCTTTGTTCTATATCTAATAAT
Organism: Cricetulus griseus; assembly: GCF_003668045.3. NCBI lineage: Eukaryota > Metazoa > Chordata > Mammalia > Rodentia > Cricetidae > Cricetulus > Cricetulus griseus. The sequence continues at coordinate 126,923,720 of NC_048599.1, forward strand.
ATCAATATATGAGTCAGTACATACCATGCTTGTCTTTCTGTGGTGGGTTACCTCACTCAGGATGGTTTCTTCCAGTTCCATCCATTTGCCTGTGAATTTCAATATTTCATTGTTTGTTTTTCTGTTGATTAATTCTCCATTATGTAAATGTACCACACTTTTTCCATCCATTCTTCAGTTGAGGGGCATCTAGGTTGTTTCCAGGTTCTGGCTGTTACAAACAAAGCTGCTATGAATATAAGTGAACATATGTCCTTTTTGTATGAATGTGCATTCTTTGGATATATGCCCAAGAGTAGAATTCCTGGATCTTAAGGTACACTGATTACCATTTTCCTGAGAAATTGCAATGCTGAGTTCTTAAGTGACTTGTAAAGTTTGTACTCCCATCAGCAATGGAGGAGTGTTCCCTTTTCTCCACATCCTCTTCAACATAGACTATCATTAGTGTTTTTGATTTTAGCCATTCTGGCCAGTGTAAGATGCTATATCAGAGTTATTTTGATATAGCATATGCCTTTTTACTGAAGGTATTTATCAGTTGTAGGAGTTCCCTGATAGAATTTTTCGGGTCACAATCATGTCATCTGCAAATAATGAAAGTTTGACTGTTATCTTTCCAATTTGTATCCCCTCGATCTCCTTTTCTTTATCTATCTTGTTAATTTTCTCAAAGAACCAACTCTTTCTTCAATGATTCTTTGTATTGTTTTCTTTGTATCTACTTCATTGATTTCAGCCTTCAATTTGATTATTTCCTGGAGTCTACACCTCCTCGGTGAGTTTGCTTCTTTTGTACTAGGGTTTCCAGATGTGCTGTTAATTCTCTCGTGTAACTATTCTCCAGTTTCTTGATGTGGGCACTTAGTTCTATGAACTTTCCTGTTAGCACTGCTTTCAAAGTGTCCCATAAGTATGGGTATGTCATGTCTTCATTTTCATTTAATTCTAGGAAGTCTTTAATTTCTTTCTTTATTTCTTCCTTGACCCAGGACTAATGCAATTGAGAATTGTTCAGTTTCCATGAGCCTATAGGTTTTTCTGCAATTTGTGTTTTTGTTGAGTTCTAGCCTTAAGTCATGGTGATCTGAAAATATACTGGGGGTTATTTCAATTTTTTTTTATCTGTTGAGGTTTGCTATGTTGCCAAATATGTGGTCAGTATTAGAGTAGGTTCTTGTGGTGCTGGGAAGAAGCTATAATCTTTTGTGTTTGGATGGAATGTTGTGTAGATGTCTGATAAACCCAATTGGGTCAAACTTATGTTAGTTCCTTTGTTTCTTTGTTAAGTTTCTGTGTGGTAGTCCTATCCAGTAGTGAGAGTGGGGTGTTGAAGTCTCCCACTATAAGTGTATGGGGCTTTATGTGTGATTTGAGTTTTAGTAATGTTTCTTTTATGAATGTATATGCCTTTGTATTAGGTGCATATATGTTCAGAATTTAGACTTCGTCATGATGGACTTTTTCTTTGATGAATATGAAATGCCCTTCTTCATCTCTTTTGATTAATTTTAGTTTGATGTCTATTTTTTTTGATATTAGGATAGCCTCATCAACTTGTTTCTTAGGTCCATTTGATTGGAAAATCTTTTCCCAACTCTTTACTCTGAGGTAATATCTGCCTTTGAAGTTGAGGTGTGTTGTTTTTTTCTCTTTTTTATTTAAATTAGAAACAAGCTTCTTTTACAAGTCAATCACAGTTCCCTCTCCCTCCCCTCCTTCCCTGTCCCCTCACCAACCAACCCCCTATCCCAACCCCTTTCTGCTCCCAGGGAGGGGGAGGCTTTATATGGTGGATCTTCAAAGTCTGCCATATCATTTGGAGAAGGGCCTAGACACTGCTCAGTGTCTCTCCTCTCCACATAGAGGGCTCCAAAAGTCCATTTGTGTACTGAGGTAAATACTGATCCACTACCAGTGGCCCCATAGATTGTCCAGACCTCCAAAATGACCTTCTCTTTCAAGGGGTCTGGTACAGTCCTATGCTGGTTTCCAAGCTATCAGTCTGGGATCCACGAGCAACTCTTTGTTCTGGTTGTATGCAGCAAAAGGATGATTTCTCTCTTTGTATCCATTCTGTTAGCCTGTGTCTTTTATAGGTGTGTTACTACCATTGATATTGAGGTACATTAATGACCATTGGTTATCAGTTCTTGTTTGTTTTGGATTTGCTAATGCTGGTGGTATTATGTGTGACCCCCCCCCTTTTTCTGTTTTGATTTTTGGTAAAGTGGGATTATCTTTCACGTATGAGTTTCTGAGTGTAGTTAATTTCCTTAGGTTGGAGTTTTCATTCCAATACTTCCTGTAGGGCTGGATATGTGGATATGTATTGTTTAAATCATTTTCCCCATGGATTATCTTGTTATCTCCATGTATAGTGGTTGAAAGCTTTTCTGGTATAGTAGTCTAAGCTGGCATCCATGGTCCCTTAGTGCTTATAGAACATCTATCTAGGAACTTCTGGCTTTCAGTTTTTTCATTGAGAAATCAGGTTTAATTCTGAAAGGACTGCCTTTGTGTTACTTGGCCTTTTTTTCCTTTGCTGCTCTTGGTATTCTTTCTTTATTCTGTACGTTTGGTGTTTTATTATGTGTTAAGGGGACATTTTGTGGTCCCCTGTGGTGTTCTGTAAGTTTCTTGTACTTTCATAAGCATTTCCTTCTTTAGGTTGGGAAAGTTTTCTTCTATGATTTTGTTGAATATGTTTTCTGTACCCTTGAGCTAGACTTCTGTAGGGAGCCGTCCCTGCATTCTCCATTACAAGATGGCGCCTGCATCCGGCAGGCACCGAATGTAAACAAGATTATTGTGCAGGCGCTGGGTAATTTTCCATTCCTTGATCTCTGCCTATTCCGTGGCGTCATATGGCCGGATGAGCTACAGCCAATCATAGGGTAACACGTCCCAGGCGGCGGCTGCCAGCCTTTATTAGGGGACGGGATTCTTAGCTCAGGGTCTCCGCTCTGGGAAGCTTATGCTCTCCACTCTCAAGACGCATTAAAGCTTTCCTGCAGAAGGATCCGAGTGTCCCGTGTATGATTTCTTGCTGGCGAGAAATACAGAGCGTGCGCGGGACAGACTTCCTCCTCTTCCTCTATACCTATTATTCTGAGGTTTGGCCTTTTCACAGTGTCCCATATTTCCTGGATATTTTTTGTTAGAGATTTGTTGGAATTAAGATTTTCTTTGGTTGATGACTCTATTTCCTCTACTGAGTCCTCGACACCTGAGATTCTCTCTTCCATCTCTTGTATTCTATTGGCTATGCTTACATCTGTAGTTTCTGATCATTTATCTAGCTTTTCTATTTTCAGCATTCCTTCATTCTTTGTTTTCTTCATTGTTTCTATTTCAGCTTTTAAGCCTTGAACTGTTTGAATAGTATTCTTTACTTGTTTGGCTGGTTGTTTTTTTCTTTACTTTCCTTGCTTTTTTTTTTTTTTTTAGACATTTATTTCTTGAAATTTTTGGTTTGTCTTTTTCTCCATTTCCTGTAATTTTTGTTTGTTTTTTCTTTCTTTTCTTTAGGGGTTTTCTCATTTCCTCTTTGAGGGTCTCTACCATCTTCATAAATTCATTTTTAAGGTTCTTCTCTTCTGCTTCATCTATGTTGGAATGATGGTGTAGAGTCCCTAGATTCTGGTGTTGTCATATTAGTCTTTCTGTCTTTGGATGTGTTCTTATACCATTGTCTTCACATCCCTTTTTTCCAGTGGGTGCAAGCAGTGTCACTGCTCTGGATGGTCTGGCCTCTGCTGGAGCTCTGCTGGAGGCTGTAGGGGGGGACTGAGATTCTCCTGGTGCTCTCCCTGCACTTGTAGGGGGCCAAGCTTGGATGTGGGCAGGTTCTGGATGGTCCAGCCTGCCAGGGCAGGATTACTACATGCCCTTTAGCTGTCACTGGGTAGACCCCGGAAACTCCAAGGAGGGGATGTGGTAGATGGGTCTTATCAGGGTCCACACTCGCCTCTCCTGGAGGGTATAGGAGAGCCAAGACTGTCATGTGAGCAGATTGTGGATGCTCAGGCCCACTGGTGAGGGGTTTATTACAAGCTGAGCAGACAGAGGAAACTCCAAAAAGGGGGTAAAGGAGGAAATGGGCCTGAGCAGAGCCCACACTGACCTCTCCCAGAAGGTGTAGCGGGGGCAAGACTTTAGCTACTCTTTTAGCACCATGGATGCTACCATGCTTCCCACCATGAGGATAATGGACAAAACCTCTAAAACTATAAACAAGGCCCCAATTCATAAGACTTACTTTTGTCATTGTGCCTTTGTCATTATCCTGGCACTAATAAGAGTGACCACACATGACACATCCCTTCCTCCCTAGGGCCATCCAAGGCATTGGCATCAACATTATCTGGGTATTTCTGATGTGTGGCTGCCAGTTGATCTCTGCTTTCTAAATATGAAACACCCACTACTCTATCAAGTAAAAAACACATTTATTTGACAGTATCCAGGTTCTTTTTTGTAAACGTCTGGGGAACCCTGCTGAATAGGTTTATTGGTAGCATAATGTAAAAGATAAACTGTGACCTATATGCACCTTACCTTCACACATTTGTAGTCTCAAGGTTTCTGCCTCTTTGAGTATCAGTTTCATTCTCTTCTTTCTTAATAATGTTGCAGTTTAGCAACATCGTGGATGAATCATGCTGTACAACAAATGCTCATTTTTGAGATTTATTTGGGAAAGGTTCTTAGAACAGAGAGGCACAAAGGAAGCCTCTTCAGGAGAATAAGAAGAAAGAAAAAGGAACTGGTGGAACTCTAGGTTACAGGGTGCTTACGGCATGAGCAGAGTCTAGTTAACAACATAGTACACATAGTGACTTAGAGGCTTTAGGACATTAGGCTGACCAGGTACCTACTAGAATGCTGAAAAGTCATGCATGCAGGAGATGCTCTTAGTGGCTATATCTGAGGGTCCTGGGGGCAGGCTAGCATGATGCTTGAAATGGTAGCAAGTACATAGTCATATGAAGTGGTTGTGGTTGGTAACTTCTTCTGCTAGATCCCCAAGGGCAGCCTGAATGCTAACAAATACTTTTTATAGTCCAAAAATTTTACCTATATGGAGAACTCTGTCATGACATTAGATACAATGTCATTCCTGATCTGGTCCTCCATTTTTCCTCCTGATATACCCTTAATTGGTTCTCTGTGTTTCTAGTTTATTTCTGCTACTGTTTCTATAACTTGGAACATTGATTTTCTTGTTAGGAATCTGCTCTGCTTGTATTTTTTCCATTATGCATTTGCTTACTTAAAATTTTCTTGTAGCCTTAAATGTCTCTGATAAATATCATCCTCCCATACTGACATACCCCCATCCCACCTTAACTATCCTATATTTTCACACAGTTTGAACTTCCTCAGATTCACCACTCTCTGTTAGGTGTACTGTAGCATGAAATCTAATTGATCTTAATATTAAAAACCCAGAGTCAGATATAGGGGCAAATGCTGAATGATCAGACAAGCAGAGCAGTCAGCCACCAGTTCTTACCTCTATTTAATCCTCAGACCAAAGGGGAAATACTGTCCCTATGAATCCTCAGAGTGAATACCATGAGATCTTATCACCTCCCACGTTATATTCCTCTCTCTGCCTAACCACATCACTCCTGCCTCTATCTTCCTAGTGCTAGAATTAAAGGCTTGTGACTCCCAATTACTGGGATTAAAGGCGTGAATCACCACTTCCTGACTCTGTTTCTCTTTTAACTAAATCAATCTCCTGTAGTCCAAGGTGGCCCAGAACTCACAGAGTTCTGCCCAACTCTGTCTCCCAAGTGCTGGGATTAAAGTTGTACACCACCACTACCTGGCCTCTATGGCAAACTAATGTGGCTAGCTCCTCACTCTGATCTTCTGGCAAGCTTTATTTGTTACAGCACAAATAAAATATCATCACAGTGTACCATGACTTATGTATTAAGACTCTTTTTTGTTATTCAATAGAATGCAAACCTTGAGAAGTATGGATCTTTAATCCTTCTGTTTACTGTTATATTTTCTAGAAGAGTACATAACCCATATCACAAAGTTTGATTAATGAGTGAGTGACACATCTTTCAGTTATACTCAGTGGGGCGAAAGAAACCCAGAATACTTCAAAATGTCATCTTGTTTTAAATTGTCAACTGAAGAAAAAAATGTAGCTCATTCTGCTTAGAAGTCTTTATTCATGAAGTGTCTGTTTGTGATCTAATCTGTTGAGCAATGCGGCACTGCATTAAGCTGTAGGTGCAGAGACATATTCCCTGAGAAATATGTTTGTGAAGAAGAAAGATTGCCATATGAAACCCTGTCCTCTTCCATCAAATATTTCTGGCAGAACCAAGATAGGATAAATTGAGATTATTTAGTGGGAGCGATATGGATATTTGTCTGTAATTAATCTGAAAATCTTTTAAACACCAGACCTCAGCTACTGAAAAAGTAAAATGCCAAGGTTAAATTTAATGTTTGTAAATATATAGAAACACTAAGAAATGAAATAAATAATTTTTCTAATTGTATCTCAAATGTAGATAATGAAATTACCTTGAATGTACATTCTTGAATGTAACCATACAGGTAAATGGACCAAGAATTTCAAAGAGAAGAGATTATTAGAGGCACTGAGAGTAGGTTTCTAGACTTCAAAGGTACATATGTCATTACAAATGATTTATTCATATGTCCACAATGAAGTGCACAGATTCATGGTATCCCCTGACAAGATAGGTACAATTAAAGAGTTTATAATAAACTTACAAAAGAAGGAAATTTTAATTAGCTGAAACTTTTAAGAGCTGAAAATAGCAGTTGGAACAATTTCAAGAATATCAAGATTAGTTAAAGCTGTTATTGAACTCAAGATAGTATATACTAGTTGAAACCAGCATTCATTTTGGTAGAAAGAGTTGGAATCTTTTCTTTCCCAGAACAAGTCTGAACAATCCTGCTTCTATTCAGCTGTAGTCCTTATGTGTTAATGCTTTATTTATCAATTATTTAAATTGATATTATTATACAATCTCTATTTCTTAAAACTAATAATTAATTATTGTTACTAATAGGATTTAAAACTATAATGAAAATTTAACATATATAAGCTGGGCTATCTCAATCACAATAACTATATTTCATAAAATGAAATAAAATTGCATTAAAATACCATTATTTCATTCTCAGACTCCTCTTTTAATGATTCCCTTACCTGCTAGAATACATAAAAGAATGACTACTTTTTAGTTTATATGACTCTGGTTCAGAAAATCACAGAAGCTTGGAAGACGAAGAGCAGTCCCCCAACCCAGCTGAACAAGTCCCCTGAAGGAAGCAAGAACAACAACACAGTGGGTTCGTATCCATCTATAGTAACAAAAGGAACAATTCAAAACAATGGTAAGCCTATATTTTATGTAATATATCAGTTCTGTAGTGATATATTACTTATGATTTATTAATGTTTTCCTGAGGATTCAGAAAGCAAAGTCAGCCACAAATCATAGAAGCCAGGCACACACCTTTAATCCCAGCAGCCAGAAGCTAGTAGGTTGTGGTACACACCTTTAGTCCTAGGATTTAGGATTAAGAAGTAGACGGATCTCTCTGAGTTCAAGGACACCCAGGGGTACACGAGATTAAATCAGTCTAAAAGAATAACAGATCACATATCTTTAATCCTAGCACTAAAGGGGTATACATTATAGAAGCAGGGTCTTCAGTGTTCAGTAAGAGGCATTCATTCTCCAGCCACACTGAAAATCAAGCATTGATTCTCTAGCCACACTGAAGATAGGAAGGCTCAGTACCAAGGAAGATGGGAAGACATTAAAATCTCAGGATCCTCCACCACACTGAGAAGAGGCATCAGGATCACCCTGTTTAGCCTGAGGTAGTGGCAAGAGCTAGCATCCAACTACTTTGTTTTTCTGTTCTTCAGCTTGAAGTTTGAACCGCAGTATTGGTTTCTGGGTCTTTTATTTATTTCTGTTACAAAAGTGAGCTCTTCATCCTCATCAGAGATGCCTCTTTGTGCTATGAAGAGTAGTTAATACAGACTCATAATTGGCCAAAGTGCAGAATAAGTTCCTGGGCAGTACTGAGCCAAATATGAGTATCTCCATCATATCTCTTCTCCACAATTCATAGGAAACTCTGAAGAAGAGGGGCAGAAAGACAATATGAGTCAGAGGTCAGAGAGAACTGGAATATCACCATATCTTCTAGATAGGACAGAACTTTGCACTCATAAACTCATTGCAGCTGGGGTTTCTTGAACAAGATTAAGCCAGAATGGAAGTGGTAGGAGCAAAAAATCTCTTATCACTAACTGTGGAGATATTTGGAGTCAATGGCTGCTGGGAGAGGAAGGCCCACTTTTATTTTAGAGGTATGGCCCCTGGTAGCTTGACTGTATTCCAGTGGATACCCTCATGCATATGTGGACAGAATTAACTGGACTCTGTGAATTACAAAAAAAAAGTTATGAGTGAATTTGTAAGTAAGATATAGGGGTATCTAGAGAGAATAGGAGGAAAAGTGTAGTGATTATGATTGAATTATATTAAATGCATGCATAAAATGCTGAAAGAATACATTTTAAATGTTATATTATGAAATAATTTTTCTTTGGAAAACTATCTCACCTTTCTTATTTCCTGTATATAATAACTAAGAACTACAGTCTGTATTTACAATTTAATAGTTATTTCTATGTTTTTCCAGGTAATAGTAGTGTAGAGACAAGGATGGTACTCCTCTGTGCACAGTCAGCACAGTGTGTCTCTATTACTTGGGTTGAATACAACTTCCAGTTTCCCTAACAGTTAAGCCATCAAAGCCAAGTACATTCTCACACCTAAGCCTGTTGATTTCCTGTATAAAACTCAGTAGTTGCTATTGGCTGTGATGATGGTGATGGTGGGGTGGTACTGTTGCTGCTCTTTAAATTCTGGAAATGATTACAAATACAGCATTAATGGTATAAAATGTAATGTTTCTTCTTTTCTGGGGTAGAAATACCTTTACCCTCTACTTGTTGAGTACTTATGCTAAAATTATCATATAGCTGATTATAGAAATCTTCTTATCTCAGAATCTACCATAAACCAAATAAATAAAACTCAAACTGAACCTGGGCTGTGGTAACACACACCTTTAATCCCAGCACACAGGTGGCAGAGAAGTGGATTTCTATGAGTTTAAGTCCAGCCTGGTCCACAAAGTGAGTTCTGGGACATCCAGGGCTGTTACACAGAGAAACTCTCTCTTGAAAAACCAAAAAAAGAAAACAAAAAACCCTGAAGCTGAGAAAACTGAGAAGGCTCCTGCAGACAGGCTGCTCCTCCCCCAGCCCCACTGGACCATGTAATCCGCAAGGTCCAAACTGCCCCCAAACCTACCCATCCCCCAAGACCTCAGCAACTCCTTGAGAAACAGATAGCTGTAGATGGAGTTTCTGTTTTGCCTGGTCCTCCAGGCCCTTGGACCCAAATAAGCACACAGTGGCTTATATTAATTATAAACTGTTGGGTGATGGCTAAGACTTCTTATAAGCTAGTTTTCTCTTAATTCTTAACTCATTTCTATTAAACTATGCATTGACATGAGACTGTGGCTCACCTATAATGCTCCAGCATGTTATTCTTTTAGTGGCTACATGGCATCTCTCTCTCAAATCCTTCCCTGCCTCTTTATTCTTCCCAGAATTCTCCTAGTCTCTCAGCCCTGCCCATACTTCCTGCCTGGCTATATCCTGCCTCTCCATTGGCTAAAAAAGCTTTATTCCTCAACTAAAAAGAGAAATGTATATTCAAAGCCTACGGAAATACCTCTGCCATCAGATAGCAACTGCAAAGAGCAGAACAAGAGGTGAGTGGCAGGCCTTGCATATGGACAGCCAGGTCTCTAAGTCCTAGACACTGGAGCAAAACCTAGTCTACTGGGCTTCTGGCAGTGGAACGAGTATTTATGCCTAGTCCACAAATGTGCTTTGGAGCCCATTTTCTATGGAGGGTACTCTCTCAGCCTAGAAATATGAGGAAGGGCCTAAGACCTGCCCCAAATGATGTGACAGATTTTGATGATTCCCCCATGGGAGGCCACACCCTCTCTGAGGAGTGGATGAGGTGTTGCATGAGAGGACAGGAGAGAGGGAACTGGTATTGGTATGTAAATTAAGATTGTTTTAATTTAAATAAAAACAATTTAAACAAATAGATAGCCACACACCAGCAAATTCTAAAAAATGGAAACACACGCATACTACCACCAAAAATAAATAAATAAATAAACAGGAATTAAGAGTCACTGGTCATTAATATTTCTTAATATCAATGGAATATAAAAAGACACAGACTAACAGACTGGAAATGAAAACAAGGCCCATCCTTCTGCTATATACAAGAAAGACATCTCAACTTCAAACACAGACAATTACCTCAGAAAAAGGTTGGGAAATGAATTTCCAATCAAATGGACTCAAGAAACAAATTGGTATAGCTATCCTAATATCTAACAAAATAGATTTCAAATTTAATTTAATAATAGAGATGAACAAGGGCTTTTCATATTTGTCACAGGAAAAAATCCATCAAGAAAAAGTCTCAACACTGAACATTTATTCCCCAAATTCTAACACAATTCTTCTTAGACCTCGAAAGAACAATATTCAACTTCATATGGAAAAAGAAATATCCACAATAGCTAAAAAAAATCCTGTAAATCCTTCCCTGACCTCAAACTCTACTATAGAGCTATAGTAATAAAACCAGCTTGTTATTGGCATAAAAACACACATGTGGACCACAGGAATCAAATTAAAGACCCTGACATTAATCCACATACCCACAAACACCTGTTTTTTGACAAAGTAGTCAAAATGGTACAAAGGAAAAAGAAAAACTTCTTTAACAAATGGTGCTGGCATAACTGGATGCCAATATGTAGAAAACTGCAAATAAATTCATATCTATTGATACGCAAAACTCAAGTCCAATTGGATGAAGGACCTCAGCATACATCCAGTTACATTGATCCTGATAGACGAGGAAGTGGGGAATAGCCTTGAATGCATTGGCACAGGAGACAATTTCTTAAATATAGCACCAGTATCACAGACACTGAGAGGAACACTCAATAAATGAGACCTCCTGAAACTGGAAAGCTACAAGGCAAAGGACATGATAAATAAAACAAAACTGCAGCCTTCAGAATAGGAAACTGTTTTTGACAACCCCACATTTGACAGAGGGCTGATCTTGAAAACACATAAATAGTTCAAGGAACTAGCCATCAAAATACAAAATAATCTAGTTTAAAAATTGGGCACAGATCTATGGAGTTAGGGATGAACCTGATGCTAGAGAAATTCCCAAAAATCCACAAAGATGACCGCAGCTAAAACTCTTAGCAATAGCAGACAGGGTACCTAAATTGGCCTTCCCCTATAATCAGATTACTGAATGCATCAACTATCATCATAGAACCTTCATCCAATAATTGATGGAACTAGATGCAGAGATTCACAACCAAGTACCAGGCTGAGTTCTAGCATTCCAGTACAAGAGAAGGAGGATGGAATATGAGCAAGTGAGGTTAAGGTCATGATGATGAAATCTACAGAACCAAGCTTCTGGAAACTCATGAAGTCTGGACTAACAGCTATGGAGCCTCCATGGGACTGGACTAGGTCCTCTGCATGTGTGAGACAGCTGTGAAGCTTGAATAATCTGAAGGGTCCCTGGCAGTAGGACTGGGATCTATCCCTGTTGTATAATCTAGCTTGTTGGAGCCCATTCCCTGTGGTGGGATGCCATGCTCAGACTTAATGCAGGGGGAATGGCTTCGTCCTGCCACAACTTAATGTGCCAGACTTTGTTGACTCCTCATGTGAGCCCTTACCCATGGGAGGAGTGGGCTGGTGGGCGGGGGGGGGGGGGTGAGGGGGGGTGAGGTGGGCGGAGCGGGTAATGGAGCTGGGAGGAAGGATGTAAAGGAGAACTGTGGTGGGAATATAAAATGAATTTTAAAAATAAGTAAATCAAAAATAAATAATTTTAAAGAACTAAAACTGAGAATACATACAATTTTTCTTTTTCAACAGAGTTGGGAAAAGTTTATTATATGAATATTGGAGGTTTCATTTCTATGCCTTCTGAGTCATACCACTTTGTAGGTTATTACTTTTTCATGATTTCTTAATTTCCACCTACATCCAGAGGATGGAAAGCCAAGTTAATATTATCTCCTGCAGAGCCATATATTTCCCATCTAATATTTTTCCTACCTTGGGAAAGTGCACATGTAGTGTGTGTGTGTGTGTGTGTGTGTGTGTGTGTGTGTGTGTGTGTATGTGTGAATGCTCTTGTGTGTTGGATTTTTTGTTTGATAATTCTTTTTACATCTTTATTTCCCTCTTATTGCAGAAGACACTTATTGGAACGAAGCCTTCTTAACAGACATGAGACCCCCAAGGAGCCTGGAGTGGTTTGGCAAAAAAGAAATCTCAAGCTTGCTGTTCAGTGGGGCTTTGCCAAGCCAACAACATTCTAATTGCATCTTTCCACTGCCTTATACTAACCATCCCCCCTTTTCACCCGCCTCTCCTTTCTTCCCAAATAGTCTTTTGTGTGTACTGACAAAAATATGTTATTATAATGAATACTGTATGTTTACAATGAATTTCAGAGGATTTGGTAGCCAAAAAGATAAAGATATTTTATTAGTAGCTTTCCAATGGAGATAATATTTGTAGAATGGGACTACATGTTTGTATTTGCAAAGATAAATAAAATGAGTAATATCCAAACATGATAATCAACATGTCAGTTTCTAAGTACATTGGCATTTAGCATGAATGCTTGCTACTTATTTATTCTGTAAGGCTTAAAAGATAGGCATTAGAACCCAGTTCCTGGGGAATAGTGTTTCAGTGTTATTTTAGTAAGAAAAATACCCCTTTCTTTCTGGCAGGTATAATACAGCCCTAAGAGAAAAATAAAAATTTACAAATGTATGCAAAGTTTTCACCAAACCCTTTTGCAGGGAACAGCTCTGTATTCCTTTCTGCTATTATTCCATTCACTGAGTTATTAGCCTATATTTGAAGGCTTTTTTCTATATTACTCAAATTTCTGAATTCTCTAGGGGCATTTTGTGTTTGCTCTTTGCTTCGTGTGTGTGTGTGTGTGTGTGTGTGTGTGTGTTTCAATTGAAATGTCACATGACTTCTACCACATCATAAGTTTTCTGATAATCTCTTTATGTTTGCAACAATTCTCTGGGACATGGGCTGAAAATTTTAAGTTACTGATTTTCCAGCACCATCACTAAGTAAAGTCAGATAGTTCAACTTCTTCGTAAAGAACCACCAATGAGAACCTATGTGCTTTTTAGAGTTTGGAGCTCTGCAACATTTTATAAGTAAATTTATTAATTATAAACCCTTTTAAACTTGATTTTGTAAATTTGAAAATTGAGAATGTTTCTTATATAATGGGCATAAATCTCAAATAGGAGGTGACATGAGATGGGCACTAACACATGGCAAGCATTTATTACATACTGGATCACTCTGTCATCAACTTTTGTCCACAACTGCTGTGTAGAAAGTTCAGGTGACTTTTACTGATGACAGCAAAGTCAGTGGTTAAGGTCACTGAATGCCCTATCCTTGCTAATTTCCCCTCTGATGCATGCTTGACATGATATTCGAGTAAATCTCCACTGATTAATTGTGGGGATAAGTCTAGAAGCCCTGATTTGCAGTGTCCATTGTTTTCTGCAGTATAAATACAACTACCACAGTAAATTTCATACTTGTGACATTTCTGACTGTGCAGAGGGTAAAAGATGCACATCACTACACAGTATTCCCATGATACAAACAAAATAGGTAGAAAGGACTTCAAGAGCTTATATAACAGTCCGATATAATAAAAATAATTCAGAAGTAATAAATTAAATTTGATCCCTTTCTGTCTAGTATATCAATGAACTAAATAAATGTGTATGCAGATTAAATTTTCTTAATGATCGTACTGAACAATTGACTTTCTCATAAGACGTCAGCTGCAGACTTATCTGGAAAAGTTTTCCTGATCTGTTATAGTTAGGAATGTGAAAGAGAAATTACTGCCAGGCAGTCATCTCAGGACAGAGTATACAGACAAAGCAGTAGACACCTAAGAATTCATGTATAACTTGTGCAAACATTTCAGTCCATTGGAGTGTCTAGGTGCTGATTATACTGGGGGCTTGAATGTATGAATGTGTGAAGATCCAAGAAAAACCATCTCTTTTAAACTAATTGAGAATAGACCCCACTGGCCAGCATAGACCTGGAGGGACCTGGCCTTTATGATAAGACTCTTACAGAAAATCCTAATCACCCTGCTCCAGAAAATATGACAGTAGAGTGTTCAGACCATTGCTTTAATCAGATCTCAAACCAAGGAGAATATTCTCAGGTAGTGTCTCTTTAACAAGTTAATTTTATTTATCATTATCATAAATTGATTGATTAATAAACTTTTCTTGTTCTCTGTATCACCCAAAGTTGTTTTGCTTTTTTTTTTTTTGGTTTCTACTTGTTTATATGCATACAGTTATTGATAAGAATGTATCTACTGTATAACAATAAATGTAAGCACATTTCTTTCTTTAACTTATTTTTTAATGTGGGGGATCTCTGTCTAGAAGATTAGATCTTGTTTAGGCATCAATCAAAAAGTATGGATTTAGGTAGGCATTTCTATGATTCCATTTGTTAGAAAAAGCAAATCTCCTTCTGGTCTCAGTCTTTTTAAGGCCTTTCTGAGTTCACTTTGGAGTGACTTTAATCCACCTGTCTTCCAAGATGATGTTGCTTAATCCCATAAGGAAGATAATTTATCTTTCACTGGGTATAAATTTCACCTCCCAGGGTTTCAAACTATATCCAGGCCAAGATAATTGATGACCTTATTACTGCTCTTTGAGCTCTGCTGGTGGCATGCTGAGACTTATTTCCTTGAGGCAGAAACCTAATGACCCACCCCTTCCATCCTGAACTCCAGTGGAGATTTCAATCTCTTTGTAAATCATAATGAGAAAAAGAATATTCCAAAGTGATTCTGGAGAAATGGATTATACATTTTCATATGCCCATTTGCTTGACTGGTAAACTATGTCAGAAAGCACTTGACTAGAGTTTTGAAGTTTATATTCATATTTGACTCCAAGTATATGTGGTAAATTGGTCTGTGCTCAGTCAGAGTTAATATATTCATATTTTTTTATTTTAATTGCTTACTGACACTTTGGTTCATTTCAATTTCAAGGAAAAATGTTTTGCAATTTTATTCTTTAAATGACAGTCAGACACAAATACACAGTTTTCTTTCTATCCATTTTCAAAGTACACAGAGTTCCTCTCCTTTAAATCTAAGGAAATAATTCATATCAAACTCTAACATTTTATAGAGAAAAGCTCCAGAAAACCTTACACTAATTGGCCGATGTACTCCATCCTATTTCCCTGATTAAAATCTCTTTAAGAGTGCCCTCCTGTACCATCATCATACCTCTGAGTCCTTTCTGTCCATGGGCCCTGAAGAGAGCTATCTCTTCTGGCTGGAGCATGCTTACACTGGCTGCTTTTCACACTGATGTCATCACTATGGTCCTATGCCCATTATTCTACATGCTTCCTCCTGGAATTTTCCTTTTGAATCTTTATCTTTGGTGATTAATGTGCTGGTTCAGCAAGTGTAGTCTCACCATAGCAACTCTAAGCCTCACATCTCAGAAAACACTCGTAGGTCAACTCAAACTTTGCTCCCCCAAATCAAACTAGTGCAATAAATAGTTGCTACTGAATACATGGTGAATCACACCGACAACCCTTGTACTTGGGAGGCTAAGGGAAGTGGATTATCATAAACTCTAAGATAGCTTGGGATACATAGTGAGTTGCTAGCCAGTGTGGACTATAGAGGAAGGTCCTATATTGAAATATGATACAACTGTTGTTACTGTGCAGGATGATGGAAAAACTTGAGAAAATTGTCAGCATTCTTGAAATCTACTATGAGATGATTTTTAAATGTTCTTTACAAAAATAAGTTTGTGGATGCATTAGTTACCGTTTCATTACTGTGATGAAATAGTCTGGCTCACAGGCTGGAGTGCACCTTAGTTGGGAAGGCATGGCAACAGGAATGTCAATTGTCAGTTCACATTGCATTCACCATCAGGAGGCAGAGATATGCTGGTAAGTCCACTCATGTTCTTATCTTTAGTCAGTTCAGGATGTTGCCTACAGAATAGTGCTGCCCATATCAAGGTGTGTCTTACCACCTCAGTTAATCCATCTGGAAATGCCTTCGGAGACATACATAGACATTTATCTCCTTGTTGTTTATAAAGCGAATTGAGGCGACAATGAAGACTATCACTACACACCACTACCACTGTGTATGATATTCAGTTCAATTTAGACATTTTCCAAAATGTCTGTATTTCAAAATATGTTGAACATGGAATATATTTACATTTATATGTAATTTACATTCATTAAGTCAATTGCTGAAAGAGGTAGCAAACAAAAATGAATGAATAGATAAATGTAATAAGAACTAACTAGATCTACATAGCAAAGCAGAAATCTAAGAGTTTGGAGGTGTTTCGAAAGATGTTTTTTCCAACCCATATATAAAGATATAAAATGTAGCATTTTAATACACATGCACATTGTTTATTATTTTAAACAGGTTAAAGATATCTATCTTTTCATAACATTTTCTGTATGAAAATGTAAATTATTTCCTTCTAGGTTTTTGAAACATGCATCATACATATGCAATTATACACTGGTGTAATGTGTTGTTTTTTGACTATGCAATAACACACCAGAACTTCCTTGCTCTTGACTGTAACTTTGTACTTGCTACCATGTCTATGTCCTACTCTCCCCATCTTTTCTAGTTATTCTTCTATTTTCAACTTACAGATCATGTCTATTATACACATGCAGGGTTCCTATGTAATGTGAAAAGCTAACAATAGTTTCATTGTAGTTTCAATTCCTTATCTTAGCTAATTTTGATTTTGCTTGAAGCTTAATTTCTTTTCTTTATTTTTCCATTTATTCACTTATGTATACAATATTCTGCCTGCATGAATGCCTGTGGACCAGAAAAGGGCAACAGATGGAGAGAGAAGATCTCATTACATAGGGCTGTGAGTCATCATGTGGTTTCCAGGAATTGAACTCACACCTCTGGAAGAGCAGCCAGTGCTCTTAACCTCTGAGTCATCTCTCAAGCCCTGAGCTTTACTATTTCTATAATTATAGCCTCTTCAACTTTCTTTTGACTAGAGGTTGTATGCTATATCCATCTAAACTATTAGTTTAATGATGACTACCTTAAATGCCATTCTAGAGTCTTCATCCAGTAGCTGATGGAAGTAGAAGCACACATGCACAGCTTCATCACTGAGCCCAACTCCTGGAATCCAAGTGTAGAGAGGGAGGAGTGATGAGCAAATGAATCAAGACTGACCTTGCTGGAGAAATCCATAGAACCAGCTAACCTGACTAAGTGAGAGAACACAGAACCCAATCTGACAGCTGAGGAACCAGAAATGGACTGAACCCAAGCCGTCTGAAAGTGGATGCTAGTTGGGGGGCCTGTGAAGACTATGGGACCTTTTACAGTGGAACCAGTATTTATCTCTAGTGCACAAAAGAACTTCAGGAGATCATTCCGCATGGAAAGATACTCTCTCACCCCAAATACACAGAGGAGGGCCTAGGCCCTCCCCCAAATGATGTGACAGACTTTGATGATTACCCATGGAAAGTCTGACCCTCCCTGGAGAGTGGATGGGGCAGGATGGGGGGTTGGTGTGGGACATGGGATGAAGGGAGGGGGAGGGAACTGGGATGGATATATAAAATAAGATTATTTCTAAATAAAATTTTAAAAACTTCACATTATACTTAAGTCATATTCATTTTTGAAATCAAAACTTTGATTCAACCAGAAATGTTGTATCTATGCTTTTAACTTAAAATACTGTATTTCCCTTTGAATTAGTTATTTGATATACAGTTTGATGTAATATTGTGGTGGCTTTTATTTCTCACAATTGTTGATCTGACTGTGCTTAGGTCTATCATTTTCTTACTTTTGAGCTTTCTTTTCATTTATTCTTTGTGTCTTTCACGTGTCTCAATCACATTCATTTCCATGTCCCTTTGTATCCACCCTCTGCCCTTGCATCCCCTACAAAAAAAATAAAATAAAATAAGAGAAAAAGAAGAAAAAAAAAGAAAAATCTCATCCTGGAAGCTGCAGTATGACACAGTGAGTCATGCAGGAAACCTGCCCCTTTCTCATTGCAACAAGGGGTGAACTAGCTGAGACAATGCTGAGGAGAGCTCATACTGGTGGTAAGGATGGGGGTGGGAGCTGGCAGGCTGACCAACTGTGCCACTAACCAGGCTCAGTAGGCCCACCCCAATATCCACTCCATCCATGACTTTCAGGAGCATGTCAAAGGTCCCATCCTGCAGACCCAAAGGTGCAAAATCTCCAAAAATAGGATATCTGAGAGGAGTCCCAGTGAAGACCCATCATCAACAGTGTAGTAGAAACCAGAGGCCTCCTACCAGACCAATGACTCTGTGCAATGAACACTCACAAGTAAAGATACATGGACAAAAGTTTTTATTGTATGGGTCATTTTCTTATTTTTCTACTTGCAAAAAGTGTTCTTTCCGTTTTTTTTCATTTTTTTCCTGCTTTTGAAAGATTATTGGAAAATTGTATGATACATTTACAACTTGTAGTTATACATGGTGTGTACTCATTCATATATGGATTTTAGACATACATTTCCATTAGGAAGTTAACTTTAAATCTTTTTGTTACAGTTTGCTGTTTCCTATTTTACACTGAATGTAAGAACTTTCTATTCATCGTGCAATTTCTCCAGGTAATTGGTATCCCATGTTACAACAAACAGTATTCATTTATCATTATTATTTTAAATTTTTAAATTGTGTTACACATAAATTAAAATGAGCTAATGGAGTAGTTTTTGCTTTTAATTTGTTTTGAGACAGTCATTGGTTCCATTTCTTTTTATAATGCCAAACTTTGGTTTCATATCATGTTCATCTTACATGTCTTTTGTTTGGTTTTGTTTTGAATTTTTTATTTTATTTAAATTAATAACAAGCTTGCTTCACATGTCAATCCCTGCTCCCTCTCTCCCTCCTCTCCTCCCCCAACCCCACCACAGCCCCAAACCCCCACCCCATCCCCAGGGTGGTTGAGGCCCTCCATGGAGGAATCTCCAAAGTCTGTCATATCATCCAGGCAGGGCCTAGGCCCTCCCCCATGTGTCCAGGCTAAGAGAACATCCATCCATGTGGAATGGGCTCCCAAAGTCCATTGGTGCCCCAGGGATAAATACTGGTCTACTACCCAAGTCCCCATAGATTGCTGAGGCCTCAGTGACACCCACTTTCAGGGAGTCTGGATCAGTCCCATGCTGGCCTCTCAGGAATCAGTCTGGGGTCCATGTGCTCCGCCTTGCTCAGGTCAGCTGTTTCTGTGGGTTTCACCTGCCGGGTCCTAACCTCTTTGCTCTTCATTCCTCCCTCTCTGCAACTGGGTTCCATAGTTCAGTTCAGTGTTTAGCTGTAGGTGTTTGCCTATGCTCACATCAGCCACTGGATGAGGGCTCTGGGATAGCATATAAGACAGTTATCAGTCTCATTATAGGGGAAGGGCATTTAGAGTAGCTTCTTCACCATTGCCTAGATTGTCAGTTGGTGTCATCCTTGTAGATCTCTGGAAATCTCCCTAGTGCCAGATCTCTTCTCGAACCTATAGTGGCTCCCTCTGTTATGGTATCTCTCATCCTGCTCTCCTCTATTATTCTCCACACTCATGTCTAATTTAATTAATATTTCTTATACTTCTGTAAGATGTTGATAATGCGTAAGTTTGATTTTGTGAAAAAAATTAATCTTACTTTTGAGACACAGTTTGGGAAGCACAGGATTAGTTTTTTTGGTTGTTTTTTATTTCTACTCTTCCTTCTTAAGTCAACCTATCTCTTTCAAAAGTCTGGTGCTGTGGTTCTATATGAAGTCCTCACTTAGCACTTTTAAGATTTTTCTCTTCATTATTTGTATTTTTATGCAGTTGACCTTTAGCTCACTGGCTCAAAACTCCCTATAACTCTAATTCCAGGGGATATGTTGCTTTATTCTGGCCTCTTTGGGCAACATACATGCATGCCTATGGTTACAATGCATGGTGTGGAAACTAAAACTGAAACAGGAAATTGGGGAAATGTTTTGGGCCATATCTCCTCCTTTTTTTGTTTCTGGAGAATTTCTCCTGTATACGGCCTACAGTCAGATATTTGAAAATAGCTATTGTCTTAGTTAACTTTCTGATGTGGTGAAGAGACACTATGACCAAGTTAACTTAAGGAAGAAGACATTTATTCTGGCCTTACACATTTAGAAAGTGAGTCTATATGACTATCTTGGCAAGAACAGAACAGGAAGCAGTCAGGCATAGTGGTGGAACAATAGCTAGAAGCCTATATCCTTATCTTGCAAGGAGGAGGCAGAGAGATAACTAACCAGTATGCTTTGGTCTTTTGAAACCTTAAAGCCCACTCGCAATGCCATGCATCCTTAAGAGGGTATACCTCTTAATCATTCCCAAAGAGTTTTACCACCTACTGAAGAAACATTCAAATATATATATTTATGAGATCCTTCTCATTCAAGCTGTCATTAGTACTTTACAGGTTATCTCAAAATTGTTTTTAGGTGATAGTTTTGATTAATACTTTCACTTTCATTGTTTAATTTTGATTGGCCAGGTTTTATTTCTTGTTTGATATGACAGTAATTTGAAATGTTTTAATATTCTAGTTTTAATTTAAATATTTCTTTAACTTAAAATACCCCAATATTATTTAACTAAGGTTTTTATTTTGGGAGGAATTCCATATATGAGTACAGCAGTTATAAACCCATTTGCATTAACATCTTCTTTCCTCCCCGAATGTCTTTATCTGAACCTACACAACCTGTCAATTTCATGATATCTTCTAACTGTCTATCTAGGTATTTTCCCAGTCCATATAATGTTGCTTGCTGTGGAATATTACTTTAATTATGTAAAGATGTGTTACATTTGTTTATAAAAAAAAGCAAAAAAAACAAACTGATATGGGTCCTTGGGTGACTGTTACGGAAGCCAGACATCTCTGTTGTTTCTGTAGTTTTGCAAGTTGTTTGCCTTTCACTTCCTGCTTACTCAGTTAACATTATATTCTTCTAGGGTCTTTGGTGGGGTTTTAGACTGGATAGTTACAGTTGCAAGTAGTTGGAGGCTTTTATGAATTCTGCCCAGTCACTCTGGACCACTTTGTTTCCTGCCCACTGGGTCCCTGCTTGTGAAATAATCACTCAGAGGCTAATATGATAAATATAATTGTTTGGTCAGTGGCTCAGGTTTCTTACTGGCTAGCTCTACCTATAAATCAACCATTTCCAATATTCTATGTTTTACCATGAGGATTATGGCTTGGTAACTCACATCTTACTTTCCCAGCTGCTACATAGCGTCTCCCAGACTCTGCCTTCCTTCTCTCTGCATTTTGTTTGGAATTTCCACCTCTCTATATTTTGGGTGTCCATTGGTTGAAACAGATTTATTAATAAACCAATAAAAGCAACACATATTCACAACATACAGAAGGATATCCCAAATCAGTTATGGTTTTCCTTATTTATGATAGAAGGTAAATTAAGTACAAAATTTTTAACTCATCAAGATAGGATAGATAATAGAGTAATTTCCCTAAATTTGCCAAATATAAATGGACTGGATATTGTAAATATAATTCTTACTTGATAATTATATATAGTTTTTCTGTGTTAAAGTCAAAACCCTTCCTTTTTATTTAGACAAAAAGTTGTTTTTCATATATATATAGTGTGTGTGTGTGTGTGTGTGTGTGTGTGTGTGTGTGTGTGTGTGTGTATGTGTGTTTGAGAATGACCAACTGAGATTGTATAATCTATAAAGAAGTTCTTCACTGGAAGGGACCAATTCTCCATTCCTCCATAGCTATTAATTGCCTGTAGCATTTCTTCTAGAGTTTGGGTGTTAAGAGATTTTCCTCATTGCTGTTATCATGCAGGTCTTGTTTAGGCAAGACAGCTGTCAGATTTCATGGGTTTAACTTCTCTGTCATATACCGAAAATATTCTCAGCAAAGGACTTGTTTCTCTGGTTTTTATAATCTTTCCTCGTTGTCTTCTACAAAGGTTCCTGAGCCATAAGGTGTAGAAGTTATGTTCTGGGTGTACCAATAGAGGTTGGGAGCCACATACTACCTTTTTCTTTGCATTTGGACCAGTTGTAGATTTCAATAATAATCTTCATCTGCTCTTAGAAGTCTCCCTGATGAGAGATGAAACACAATTTATCTGTGGGTATAAGGAAAATTATATTGGTTAAGATAATTTTTAATAGTATGTTCTCCTCTAGGGGTCAGGACCTCAGGAGCCATAGTTATTGGTTGTCTGAAAGTATCAGGAATGAGTCTCCTCTTATGGAGTGGTCCTTCAAGATGTTGTTGGTCATTTCATCACCGAAGAGTAAGTACTACTATTTCACAATTGGAAATAAATTGTGAGACTTCATTTTTGTTTCCACACTTCTCCCTTCCATTTCCTCTGTCCAAACCTTTCCATGTACTCTCTTTCCTTTTTTGTTTTTTATTTAAATTAAAAACAAGCTTGTTTTACATGTCAATCCCAGTTCCCTTTACCTCTCCTCCTCTGCTGCCCCCCACTGACCTCCTATCCCATCCCCTTTTTGCTCCCCAGAGAGGGTGAGGCCTTCCATGGAGGATCTTCAAAGTCTGTCATGTCATTCAGAGAAGGGCCTAGACCCTTTCTCATGTGTCTAGGCTGAGAGAGTATCCCTCTATGTAGAGTGGGCTCCCAAATTTTATTTGTGTACAAGTTATAAATACTGATCAGAGGCCCTATAGATTGCCCAGACCTCCAAACTGACATGTTCATCCAAGGGATCTGGGACAGTCCTATGCTGGTTTCCCAGCTGTCAGTCTGGGGTCCATGAGCTCCCCCTTGTTCAGGTCAGCTGTTTCTGTGGGTCTCTCCAGTCTGGTCTTGACTCCTTTGCTCATCACACCTCCCTCTCTGCAACTGGATTCCAGGAGTTCAGCTTAGTGTTTAGCTGTGGGTGTCTGCTTCTGCTTCCATCAGCTATGGATGAAGGCTCTAGAATGGCATATAAAGTAATCATCAATCTCATTATCAGAGAAGGGCATTTAAGGTAGCCTCTCCACTATTGCTCAGATTGTTAGTTGCGGTCATCCTTGTAGATCTCTAGACATTTCTCTAGTGTCAGATTTCTCTTTCAATCTATAATGGCTCCCTCTATTATGGTATTTCTTTTTCTTGCTCTATTCTTCCCCAGCTGAAACTTCCTGCTCTCTTATGTCCTCCTCTCCACTCCTCTTTTCCCCTTCTCTTTCTCCTAACTCCCTCTCCCCTCTCCCCATGCTCCCATGTCCTCTTTTTTCATCAATTATTATTGCAGGCATATATGTATTTGCATAAACATATATATTTCTAAATATAAGCAGTTTAGTTTTATAATGTTACTTGTGTACATGCTTCCAAGGGAAACCATGTGACACTATATTATCCATCAGTTGGCTCTTTCCTGGAGATGGCTACCGCTTCCACTTTCAGCTTTGCCCAGTTGTCTGTGATTCACTGTGTAGGTTTGAGGCTTCAGGGACTTTTCCCAATGCAATTGTTATATTCTTTGGTGCCCTTCTTGTTCTGCTCATGTTTGAGTGGTCATGTTGATGACACTTTACAGGTGATGCTATTAGAAATTGAAAATCACACACAAATTCCTAGATCCTCTGGCTCTTACAATCTTCCTACTCCCTCTTCTGAAATGTTCTCTGAGCTTTATGTTTGGGCACATTTTCTAGATGTATGCATTGTGACTAAGCACCACAATTATACATATTGATAGGCTATGGTTTTCTGTAGTGTTTTTTTTTTTTTTAAAGACAAATCTCAAATGAGGAGTGAAGACTATACTTATCTGTAGGAAACAGGAAAAATATTTATGGATTGTTGTTAGAGATTATACTGATACTAAATTAGTGGTTTATTTCTCCTTTAAGATACCTTTTATTTACCAGTCCTGTGCTCAATAGCTTTATATCAACTTGATACAAGATAAAGTTATCTTAAATGCCCCCCATGAGGTACATCTTGCCAGGCTGATCATTGTTGTAGCTTGTAGGCTTTACTGTTGGATAGCAATACTGATTGTTCCTATCTGATGCTGTTTATATGACACCTGCAGAGACATTCAGAGTTAGTCTTCAGGTAGGAGACTTCCAGGTCAGTTCAAGTTTCATTGCTTCATGTCCTATGTTTGAGTTGTGTAATGTCTTCAACATTAATGCCTTATGTTTAAGTTCCATTAGGGAACCAAGGGTAAAAACAGTGTCCAAGTGTCTATAGTTTTGGGAAAAGAGACTTAGAATTCCCTACCCAACTACTCTAAAGGAGGTTTCCTAGGACTGGTTCTGGTGGTTTTTGTAAGATACTATGTTTATTTTGTCAGGATCATTATCACACTAAAAGGCAAATTCATTTATAGTGTATAGATATATACATACACATGCATGAATGCAAATAATAAATTTAAATAAAAATAAAATACTTTCCTGTCATTTTCAATCATACTTATTGTCCTCACCACAGCTCTTCTCCTTGTTTCTCTCTATAACTTTCCTTCCTCTCCTGAGTTAATGCCCCCACTTTATCCTACTTATCCTTCTACCTGTGCCCTACTATTTCTTTCTCTAAAGATCTTTCTTATACCCTTCCCTTGAAAAAAAGCCATTGTTCCTTCTTATTCCCTGATCTCTGAAGTTATTCTAGATTGTACATTCACATATAAAGATTTAGACCTTGGATCCACAAAAAAAGAGAGAACGTGTAGCATTTGTATTACTGGGTTTTGGTAATGTCTATATATTCTAGTTTCATTCATTTCCACAAAAATTTCATTTTTCTTTAGAGCTGAATAGAATTCCACTGACTATATGATCTACTTTTTTACTATCAATTCATTACTTCAATGATGGTTATGGTTCTTTTTTCCTACTACAAATTAAGTAGTAATAAACATCATTGAGCAGTATCTGAGAAGTAAGCCCTCCAGTCCTTTAGGCATAAGTCAAGAGCTGGATAGCTGGGTCACATGGGACATCCTCTTTTGACTCCTTGAGAATTCTCCATACTGGTTTGTTTCTATAGTGGCTGCACAAATTTGCAATTTTAATAATGAATAAAGTTTCCTTTTTCCCCCATAGCCACACCAGTAATTTTTTTTTATTATTTTTTGTCAGTTGTTTTCTTGACTTAGGCCATTCTCACTGAAGTAATATGAAATCTCAAAGTAGATTTAATCTGAATTTTCCTAATTCCTAATGTTGTTGACCATTTTTAGATATTCCTTATTATTTCTTCTTTAGAGTACTCTTTGCTCATATCTGCAGTGTGTTTTTAAGTAAATCACTAGGTTTTTTGTTTCTGTTTTTGGTTTCTTTGGTTTGTTTTCTTTTAATTGGATATTAATCTTTTATCAGATATTTAACTGGCAAAGACGCTCTCCTATTCTGTGGACTTCCTCTTCACTAAGGAGATTGTTTTCCTTTTTATTCAGAAACTTTTTACTTTAATGAGATTCATTTGTTAATTGTTGGCCTTACTTAATGAGTGGACAGTGTCATATTCAGAAAGTCTATTCCTGTATCTGTACACTGTGTTTTGGTGTTTCCTGTGTTTTCTTCTATCTGTTATAGTATTTCAAGTTTTTATATTGAGGCCTTTTAGCCACTTGCAATAGACATTTTTATGGTAATGGATGTGGGTCCAGTTTCATCTTCTATATGTGGCGAAGCCATTTTCCAAGAACCATGTGTTAAAGAGGCTCTTTTCATCAGTGTGCATCTTTGACATCTTTGCCAAATATCAAGTTTGTTGTAATGTTAGCAGTCATATTTGGGCTTTCTGTTTTATTTCATTGTTCTATAAGTCTGATTTTGTTCAATGCTGTACACTTTTTATTACTGTAACTCTATAGTATATCTTGAAATCTGATGAAATCTAATTCCTCCACGATACTTTCCTTGAAAATATTAATTTCTCTTTTCATTTATTTCTCAGTTTTAATTATTTCTTCTATGGAAACAATTCATTCATATTTTTGCAATTTTTTTCTGAGTCATAAGCAATCTTTCCACAAGCTAAAGGGAAAGTCTTGTGTACCCCATGTTGTTGTCAGTCTTGCTGGCTTAACTTCCTAGTCCTTTCACTTACATCACAGGGATGAGATTGCAGGCATGTGCTACCTGGTTCGCCTGGTCAATTTACATTTAACATGATCTCTGTCTTAATACTGTACTTTAATATATTACTACTATGATTTTCTGCATATAGATATATGAGACTTTTTTGTAAAATTTAAGTGCACAAATAGATTTCCATCAGTATTAACTATTACAGTTGAAATTGGGTTCCACTGCATGGTACTTTACAAAGGTATATAAATATATCTGCTAATCTATTCCTGAGATTTAGCTGCTTTATTGTAACGTTTTTGTCCTTCTGGTCAAAAAGAGTTGCTATACTTCTATGTTTCAAAGATATATTGCAGCATGAATGAAGTGATCCATACTCAATTAAGAGACACTCTTCCCTTTAAGAACACTGCATAGGCATGACACAATAATTCTGCTCATGTCCTGTAAGAAGAGAAACTGGACACACTTTTCTGACCCATCATAAGGGTTCCAGCCAATTACTATATAGCAAAAGGCAGAGTAACAAGAGAAAAGCATACATGAATTTAAATTAAAGTCATATGTAATGGGGATACCTAAAAATGAAAACCCAGTGACAAATGGAAAATTGTCCATTAGTATGCTTAGAATTCATGAAAAATTTACAGGCACTGTGAAATGTGATTGGACAGAAAGCATATAACATTATAGTAGGACTAGACTAGTAGAAAAATAGAATGCCTACCTTTTCAGATACTTCTTATCCTTTCTGCATAACATTCCTTATTCCTGGTATCGTTCAGGGCCTCATCTGAGTTGTGAATTTTATGACATAATATTACATGAGGTAGGTTAAAGAGTTGTCCATGAACAGCTCTTACACAAAAGGTTGAAAAATATTTCCACAATTTAACTTGAGAGAATGTTATACAGGATTCTATGGCCTCTAGAAGACAAAGAACTCTGCTTTGCATGTACCTTGGGGAGAAAGAGTAGCCAAAAGAAGGACAGATGTCAGAAAACTACTAGCTTCCACAACATCTTTCAGCTCAAAGTACCCAGCATGTGTATACTTTAGGGTACATTTATCATTTAAAAATAAATAAAGTGAAATGTATCTGCAAAATATTCCCTTGGTCCAAGTTACCAGTAGATTACCTAAAAAATATTGATCATATTACTAAAGAAAGAAAATGCAATAGTATATAGGCAGTGGTCTTGTTCCTGACTTTTTACTTAGTTGAGTTAGCAATGTGATTAGGAATTATTATACCTATCTACCCAATGAATGTTGGACAGTGGTCTGTAATTGGCACCTCCCTTCTCCTTGGTTCCTAGGCTGGAAAACACCAAGTGGTTTATGGCGGGAACCCTAGAGAACCTACGAATAATTGAACATCTCAGTTCAACATGCCTGCTTTGGTCACTGATTTCATTTCTGTTATTACTTTTCTCTCTCTTGGCACTGTTCTTTGGGATTACTTGCTAATAGGTATACATATTCAGGAAGAGCATTTTTTTATATATGTATATGTACAAAGTGTATATAACATCTATAATCATTGCTGTGAAATATAAATACCATAAAATAATTTTAAGGCTTAATTTTAGGTGTAAATGGCAATCCTTGAGAATTATTATGACTGCATATATTCCACATTTTTGCTAGAATTAAGGAAACCCTCTTTCCCTTATTTCAGTTCAAATCTATTTCAGACAGATTTTTATTATTGAATATGTCCTGGACAGGTCCATCTCTAAGAATTTCTAGTGGATAATTAGTTTCTTTGAAAAGTGTCCTAACAAAAGGATATTAATATCCTGAGGTTTTGAGGTTTGATAGAAAATGTTGCTGGTGAATTACAGCAAAGAACAGTCTGTGCATTAATGGACTACTAGCAAAAAAACAACTCTCCTCACAGAGGCAGTTCAACAGCTCCTGGCTTCCCCTGCAGCTTTGTTAACACAAGAATTGTAAATGGGCTTATTGACTTTTTCCTATCCACATCAGCACACCTCTTTTCTAAATAGCTTGCAGCAGAGACCACTGTGCTCCACTGTTAGCAACACTTAGGAAAATCAGTAGGAAAACACTGAAAGGGAACTCACAGAGGTTAGAAAGAGCCAAAAACTGAAATATGAAAGTCTAACTGTGAAAAGCTTCACATGACATTTTTATCCAATATCAAAATGTGTTTTATACACTTTTGGAGTATTATTATAATTAACTATAGCAGCTTTGTAAGCATTTCCTTTTGTAAGAGAAAAACCTACCATCACTTTGAGGTTACCAGTTTTTGACATTGAGCTTTTAAGTGGATAATTATATTTATGGAGAGGTGATGTTCACTTGACCACTCGATGTTCTGCTTCAGGCCACAGGGGAACAAGGCAGGTGAACAGTTTTTATTTATAATGTAACAGATATTGCTATTGTGCCTCCATTTCTCAGGCATACTTGGTTAACTAAATCTTTATTTCCAGAAACTGAAATGCTCTTCACTTCCCTGTTCTTGAGAAATTAAAATGCTTCTACCTTAAAGAAGTGAGTGATACATTATCCACTCACTCTAAATTGAACCCATTTGGAGCTATTTGCATCTTGTAGAAACCTACAGCTGAGTGCTCAGCTTAGAGGTGTAATGAGTGGTTGTCACAACACACTGGAGGTGGCCCCATAACAAAATGATCCCCTGTCAATCCCCTCACAGGAAATGCTTTGGCAACCTGTAATTGGGCCCCAGTATTAACATCCTGCCTGGGTTTTGTTAAATGGCACTTTCTAGGAAGTAGATCTGGGGAACTTGTGTTTAATAATGTTTTAAGAGGAATATTTGATGGAAGTTTTAGAAAGCATCACATGGGGTTAACATTGATTTGTCATTTGTTTCTAATTAAAGGACCTAATCTCTTATCACTGAAGCAGTCTTTTTTTATACTAAAGGCACAGATGTGAATGGAAACATATTAATGAGATGTCATACTACATAGTCATTTAGTGTTTTGTTTAACTTAAACATAGCAGAAAACGTGTGTCTAAGTAGACACATGTAATGACATCCTGATAGAATTATAATTTCCTTCATTTGCATAATCTTCAGTAAAATCCACACTAGGTTCACCTTGCATTGCTAATTTCATTTCCCAAATCTGCATTTTTTAGAGAATTAAAGTCAAACTTAAAATACTATGTGAACAGGAAACGCTTATTGCTAGTTCTTTCAAATTAGAACTGGAATTAAAATTTAAATATTTGAGTGACAAGAGACATTCAAATTGACATGGTGTTTTGCATTTTCTGAAGCTATTTAAAATATTCTAGGTTCTATCATTTTATGAGTTTTCAAGTCTTTGGTTTGAGAAAGAAATGTGCTGTAAATTCCAGGTCTATGAAGAGGCAGTGTTCCCATTGTAGGTTTAAATGAGATGTAATTTCCAAAAGAGTCAGGCAGGTAATTGGGCAGGGAGAAAACCCACAGGAGATATCTTATTTCACTATTTCCTGGTGTGTAACACATGACTGTCTCTATTAGCCTAGCAAGAGAGCTCAGGATGAGGGTTAAAATCAGGTGATCTCAAAATAGTTTGGGGATGTAGGAAAACACTAAAATGAGGTGTCTACATTAGATTGTTAGTGTAATTGCCAGTAGGAAGCTTTAATTATTCCCCATTCTTGTGAAGGCATTTTAGAGATTATTTATTATATTTGTCAACTTGACACAAGTCCCTAATCATTTTGGAAGAAGAAATTTCAATTCAGAAAATTTCTCACTAGATTAGCCAACAATCAACTTTATGGGGGCATTATTTGGATTAGTGGCTGATATGGGGAGTACTGTTACTGTGGGCAGTGTCACCTTCAGCAGGTGCTCCACAGTGGTAAAACAACACATTCTAAGTGAGCCACAAAAGCAAACTAGTAAGCAGCACTCTTCCACAAGCTTCACTTGAGTTCTGCTCTCAGGTACATGACTTGATTTCCTGACTTGACTTCACTTCATGATAAACTACAATCAACCCCGGAAATAAACAATGTACATTTAATATGGGACAATCTTTCAAACACATGAGTCTATGGGGGCCATATCTATTCAAATGAACAAATTCCATGGACCACATAGACTTTTAGCCACAACATAATGGAAAATGTATTTAGTCCAATTTTAAAAGTCCTGATAGTCTGTGACACTCTCAGACTTGCTTAAAAATCCAAAGTTCAAAGTCTCTTCTGAAAATGTGCAGTTTCTTAACTGCAATCCCCTATAAAATTAAAAAAAAAAAAACAGATCACAAACTTCCCACATATAATGGCACAGGATATATATTAACATTCCAAAATGGAGGAAAGGGAGGATAGTCACGAAACACTGGACCAAAAGCAAGACGAAAACCAGCCAGGCAAACTCCAAACTCTGCATCTCCATGTATAATGTAAAAATGTTCATCCTTTCTCCAACTCCTTTGGGCTGTTTTGACTACACTTTTTTCTCTGGGGCTAGTTGCACTT
The DNA here is from genome assembly GCF_003668045.3 of Cricetulus griseus. Taxonomy (NCBI): domain Eukaryota; kingdom Metazoa; phylum Chordata; class Mammalia; order Rodentia; family Cricetidae; genus Cricetulus; species Cricetulus griseus. The sequence goes on from NC_048599.1 coordinate 126,954,666, forward strand.
CCTGTTACCTGCTTTCCTCTGAAGTTATCCCACAGCTCTAGAATCTTTAACATCATGAGGTCACCAAGGCATTTCAGGATTTACTTTCACAGCTTCACACAATATTCTCTCTAGTACTCCATGCGAGTTCACCACTTCTACACAGGTGGCCTCAGCTGCTTTCCTTAGTCATGGAGGGAGATTCCATGTCCCATTTTTTTCTATCTTTGACTCTAAAACCAGAATCACATGCCTGAACCTACCACATTTTGCTGCTTGCTGATGTTCAACATGGCCCCCTTGTTTAGCCGTATCTTACTGCCTTTCTGTTTTGGATGGTTTCCTTCACTGCTTAAATGTGGCTGTTCTGGAACTTGTTGTGTAAACCAAGCTGGTCTGAATCTCAGACATCTGTCAGCCACTAACTTCTGAGTACTGGGATTAAAGGTGTGTGCCACTGCAGCTGGTCCTAAGCTTTTCTTTAATTCCATTTTAGTTTTATCTAATTCTTTTTAACACGTTGGAAGATTAGCTGTGTGAGATCTAGTCCTGAGATCAGCACTCCTTTTATCCCATTTTTAAAATCAGTTTACCTATTTGAAAACAGGACTTATCTCTATTCTACATCCTGCTGCCCCTCCTTTCTCCTCAAATTGTACATTTTATTTTTTCCTTTATAATTTTATTCCCATTCATGCTAGATCTGTTGAAGAGTGAACACTAACAACCACAAGAAAGTCAATATCAGGCTGTTTTGAGATTTCCTCAGCCAATGCAATTAATCCAAAAATCTTCAATTTAGCAGCCACATTCATTGCCAGAATTTCCTCTGAAACCTCCTGAGTTGGGCTCCATCAGTTCACATAACTCTTGGCACAACTGTCTTTCAAGCTCCTATTAATATGCCCCATTAAGACCCACTTGATGTGTTTTAACTGCATTTCTAATCCAATCTCCCAAAGTCTACATTCTTCTCTTCCAAACAAAGGCATTGTCAGGGCTATTACAGTTATACCCCAATCCCTTGCACCAACTTCTGTCTTAGAGTTTCAATTGTTGTGAATTGACCTCATATCACCTCTTGTTAAAAAATGAAAGAAAGCTAAGTTGGGCTGCCTTACAGTTTCAGAGGTTTAACTCATTGTTATCACTATAGGAAGCATGGTGCTGAAGAAAAAGTTGAGAGTTCTACATCTTGATTCGTGGGTAGCAAATGTCCTGTGTATCACACTGAGCATAGCTTGAGAATATGTAAGAACACAAAACCTGCACCCATTTTAATACACTTCCTCCAACAAGGCCATTCCTATTCCAACAAGGCCATAGCCCCTACTATCACTCCATATGAACCAAACATTCAAATACATGAGTTTATGGGGGACATAACTATTCAAATCACCATACTCACTCATCTAATTTAAGACCAATCCATGAAATAGTTCTACTCACATGGAAGGTGGGTCCTCTCATCTCAATTATCAGTCAAGACAATCCCCCATATACATATCTAGAGATCATCTAATCTAACAGATTTACTAATTGAAACTCTTTTCTCAGACTACTTTATGTTTTAGGAGGCTGAGAAGAACTAACTATCATACCACAAACTGGACATTGTTAGGTACAAAATGATGATTATCTTTTCATAAGTACTGTAATGCTTTCATGTGTTTGCATGTTGTACTAATAGAAATGTCTGCATAGCCTGTTGTCCCTGGCATTACTTTCAAGTTCACTAATACATAGTCTTTATTGCATTTTGACTGGATTTATATCAGCAATGAAAGATGACCCTGGGTGTATCTAAGGTAAATGTTATAGAAAAATTTAAAGAGGGAAAACCCCTTCTCAATGTGCGGGACACTATCCCATTGTCTTTTATCCAGAACTGAAGAAAAAGGGAAAAGAGCACAAAAACAAGATGAGCCCCAACATTCATCTCAGGCTGCTTCCTAAAGTCAGATGCAGTGTGAAAAATTTTACCAAGGGCCTCTTGCCTTGACTTCACTGCCATACTGTGCTGTACTTTCCAACCATTAGCCAAAATGAATTCTCAATGCTTCATTTTGCTGTTGTCATAGCAATGAAAATTCACAAATACTCTCACTTTGTGTCATATCTCATTAGCTTGTGTTCCTTTTCATGCCACATCACTTACCCCAACCTCTCTGTCTTAGGAGAACGGATTTTCCAATTTTATACTGGGAATTGTAAGAATTAACCACAATTAGATTGATATCATGAGCTCTTGTACCCAGCAAAAGCAGTTGTCAGTCTTCATTGCATACCAAGAATACAGAGATTTTATAAGAATTTAAAATGAATATAAATACTTTTCAGCTCTATCAGAAGATATTTTAACCTGTAATTTGCAGTACCAGTTGGAATCTTTTTCATTGGACACTGTCTCTAGAAACTGAAGTACCATAAGACCACATTTGAGATATTTGGTCTGAATGTAAACTTCGGCTTTAAAATTGCTTCAAAATACATGTTCTGAAAAGTATTAATAATTACAAGTAAAAGCAGTTTACACAGAGGTCCTCAAAATCTGAGTTCTGCAGGGACACAGCCTCTCCCTTAAATAAACCTCATACAATTGGGTACCTCCAAAATACTTCCCCAGTGTTCCCTCTAGTTACTCATTTGCAGGACTCTGCCCCTCATTCTGTAAACTAAGATATTTTTCATCACATTGTAAATTCCAGCCTTATCATATAAGGGCCTGAATAAATTGTCTGCTCTTTCTACATGGGTGGTATTTACCCATCCCTGTGCCCTAGAAGACCCCAACACAGGAATCACTTAGAGTACCTGCCTGCTCAGCAGGTAGAATCATCAACCATCCATTCATTTGGCATCCAATCTCAACTATCTCAAGATTTGTATTGAATCACATGATTCATTGGAAAGTTAGTCATTGCTAAGTTAAGAAATCTTAAAAACTCCTGGAACTAAATGAAAATGAATACAAATAGTATTAAAAATTCTTGGATATAAAAAATGTTCCTAAGAAAGATAATGATGGCTCTATATATGTAAATTAAATATCAGTGAGAAGTCGATCAGTAGCTTGAGAATGCATAGGTGGGAAGAAATATATTTTATTAGTACAAGAATTAATGACATTGAAACACAATCAATAAGAACAATCAATTAAATGTAGAATTGGTTACCTGAAAGGGTAAATGAAATTAACAAATACATAGACTAATTATCCAAAAGAAAAGTAGAAGATTCAAATCAACAAAATAAGAGTAAAGCAAGAGAAATCACAACAGATATCAATAAAATTATGGAAATCATCAGGTAGTACTTTAGAATCCATTCCATTAAGTTGGAAATTCTAAAACAAATGATGAAATTTTAGATGCCACTGACCCACCAAAATTAAACCAAGATGAGATGAATGATTCAAACAGAACTATAACAAGCATAGGAGTTGGAGTAGCAATTAAAACAAACGAACAAAAACCTTCCAACTAAAAAAAAAAAAAAGAAAAGAAAAGAAAAAAAAGTCCAAACATATTCTAAGGAGAATTCTATCATTTTTTTAAAAAAAGAACTACAATGAAAATGATGGGAAGTGGTGGTAGAAGAGAGAGATGATGTGGTTGCCTGGGTATGGATATGGATAGGCTCTAGAAGGAACTGAGGGAGGGAAAGAACATGATTCGAATATATTTTGTGGAAAAAAATTAAAAATAATCTCCAACAACTCAAAATTTTCATAAAATAAAAATGAAAAGAATACTTCTAAAATTATTTTATAAAGTAACTGTTTCTTGAATATCAAATCCAAATGCACACACACAAGAAAGGTATATACCAATATCCTTAATATATATATATATATATATATATATGCAAAATTACTTAGAAAATGCTTACAAACCTAATATAAAACATCTCCAAAAGATCATTTGCTGTGATCTCAATGTCTTTATTCTAAATATGCAGAAGAGTTTAGCATATACAAATAAATAAACATAATAAATGAAATAAATATTCTTAAATAAACAAATCACATGATTGTCTCAACAGATATGAAGACGTCCTGTGACATATCCTTTCATATAAAAGCTCTGGACATGATAAGGAAGGAGGGTGTGGTGATTTGAATAAAAATGGCCCTACAGACTCATAGGGAGTGGCATTTTTGGAGGTATGGACTTGATGGAGTAGGTATGGCCTTGTTGGACGAAGTGTGTCACAAGGGTTGGGCTTAGAGGTTTCAAAGATCAAGGCAGATCCAGTGTCAGCGTCTCTTTCTGCTGCCTGCTGATGCAGATGCAGAGCTCTCAGCTGCCCCTATAGCACCATTCTGCTATGCTTGCCTCTATAACAATAATGGAGAAAACCTCTGAACCTATAAGACAGCTTAAATTAAATATTTTCTTTTATAATGGTTGGCATTGATTATTGTTCTCAGCAATAAGAAGTTGGTACCAGGATCGGGGTATTGTTAAGATAGGCCTGACCCTGCTTTTATTAGGAAGAATGTGGACTTTGGATTACAAAGGCAGTTAAGTGGAGCTTAATGGAGCATGAAAGACAATTTTACTAAGGGTGATTTGAACAGTGGGAGAATGGCTCAAAAGGTTACAGAGGAAAGCATATTTCTGTTTGAACAAGAGACCATTCTTGTGATACTTTAGCACAGAATGTGGCCGATTTTGCCCTAGTATGAAAAAATGCCTCAGGATAAACTGACGAATTTTAGATTAATTGCACTGGCAGAAGAAATCTCAAAATAGTATAGTATTGACTCTGTCTTGTGGTTATTGGTAACCTCCCCTGCTGCCCAGCTGCCCCCGCATTCCAACCCCTTTCTGCTCCCCATGGAGGGTGAGGCCTTCCTTGGGGGGATCTTCAAAGTCTGTCATATCATTTGGAGCAGTGCCTAGTCCCTCCACAATGTGTCTAGGCTGAGAGACAGTCAGTCTCTATGAGGACAGGGCTCCCAAAGTTTATTTGTGTACTAGGGGTAAATATTGATCCACTACCAGTGGCCCCAAAAATTGCCCAGATGTCCAAATGGACTTCCTCCTTCAAGGGTTCTGGAACAGTCCTATGCTGGTTTCCCAGGTCAGCTGTTTCTGTGGGTTTTTCAAGTCTTGTCTTGAACCATTTGCTTATCACTCCTTCCTCTCTGCAACTGGATTCCAGAGTTCAGCTCAGTGTTTAGCTTTGAGTGTCTGTGTTTGCTTCCATCAGCTACTGGATGAAGGCACAATGGCATATAAGATAGTTATCAATCTCATTATCAGAGAAGGGCATTGAAGGTAGTCTGTTGACTCTTGGGGTTGACCTTGTAGTTCTCTAGACATTTCCCTAGTGCTAGAATTTTCTAAAACTATAATGGTTCCCTCTATGATGGTATCTCTTTTCTTGCTCTCCTCCATTCTTCCCCTGAGTAGATCTTTCTGCTCTCTCCTGTCCATATCTCCCCTCTGCTTCTCCCAGTCTCCTTCTTCTAACTCCCTCTTAAATCATCTTAGTTCCTCTTAGGGGATCTTGTCCCTTTCCCCTTCTCTGGGGGACCATGTATGTCTTTCTTAGGGTCTTCCTTCTTTCCTAGCTTCTCTGATGGTGTGGATTTTAGACTGCTACTTCTTTGCTCTAGATCTAAAATCTATATATGAGTAAGTACATACCATTTTTGCCACTGGGTTACCTCATTCAAGATGGTTTCTTCTAGTTCTATCCATTTGCCTGTGAATTTCAAGAAGCTTTGAATTTTTACATCATGATTTTTTTCCAGTGAGTGGCTGACCTGTGTGTTTAGTTTCATTTTTATTTCACTGGAAATTTCAATCTGAGCTATGAAGTAGAGATAGAACTACACTGCAGGTCTCTCTCTCTCTCTCTCTCTCTCTCTCTCTCTCTCTCTCTCTCTCGTGTGTGTGTGTGTGTGTGTGTGTGTGTGTGTGTGTGTGTATGTGTGTAAGTGTAGAGGTACATACATATTTATCTATTCTAACTGTAGATTTTGATTAGGAAAACATATTATGGTAGGTGAGTTTTGTCTTTAAAGAGAGAAAAACTAAAATTATCATTAACAGAATTCCTATTTTAAAGGAACACCTCTGTTTAAAAAAAACCACTGTAATACTATTGTACAAAAAGATACCAATGATTGTTATTTAGATATTCTACATAACTTAGATTTTGATGCTCCAGACTGTCATGAGGAGGGATATATTATATCTATCCATTTTATCATGTAAAAAAATAATGAGCTGGGATTCTTAAAAATCTAAAATTTAACATATAATATATGGGTTTTAAATTTTCTCTTTGATATACCTGGATAGAAAATTTCCTAAGAGTTATCTCTCCTTTATTTCAGAAATGAAAGTTCATAAATCTTTAGAAATAGTGGATTATTCAATAGCAACTTGCTACCTAATCTACTTCTGTCATCTATAGATTCATTATAAGTAATGCTCACCTTCCAACCCTGGAACTATTTTAACAAAGTCACCCGGAGATCTTTGCCACACTGTCTGTGGAAGCCATAAATAGTGTCAATATGTCCACCTTCTTACTGTTCTATACTTTAATATTTGCTAGACTTTTTTAGAGACTTATAATCAGACATTTTCATCTTCGAGGTTAGCTTTGCAAGACTTCAGGGAAAAGCAAATTCCTTAAATGTCCCAACTTGGAAGCTCTAATTCAATAAGTTTGATTAAAAACCAAATGCCATACTATTCAAAATATTTTACATCTTTAAATCCAAACTACTTGGCAGATCTACATATTCTAAAATCAAACTCCTTCTTCTTGTTCCTGAAGTAGAGGCAATGTTATTATAAAGTGGGTCTTTCCACCCTGTGGACTCAGTGTTCCTTGCTGATTTGTTCAGAGTGATAGTGTTCTAGTGATATTTTACCTGCTTGTCTGCTGTTCTGCCTTCATACAGCTTTAGTCTCTGTCACTCTGCCCTCCAATGCCTTCAAAAAGCCCATGTCCTGGAACCCTCTTTCCCTGGTCTGAATCCTACCTCTGACGATTTTATTCTCTGTGAGTGTAGGAATTCACCCTTATTCCAAAGGCTTAACTACAAATTTGCTACAACATGGCTGAGGATTGTGAACATATTTGTGTTTCATTCTCCTATGTTATTGCTGGATTATCTTCATAGATTCTCTTTATATCTTCCTCTCCACGTACCAGCCCTCTAATATAAGAGCCATCCTTGTCTTTCACCTTCTATTTTATCACCACAAGCCAGTGTTTCTTTAAAATCAAAGGTCATTCAGTGTTTCTTTGAGCCATCTTCTTCTCAACTAAAGTCTTCCTGAAAGCCTGCTGAATGACAATGAGCACATGTTCACACCAAAGTAAGGCTAAGGAGAGTGAGTTTTATTGTAAATGAGAGACCCAAGGAGCCAAACCAAAGTCATGACACTCTCCTGAAAACCCTAGCAGGTAACACACCTCAGTTCAGTTTACTGGAACTGAACAAGCAGGTCTTAGAAAGTACAAAATTCAGGTGCAACCAATCAGCAAGAGCCCCAGCGATAAGCAAGCTGGAAATAGCTAAAGACAGCTTCTCCCTCCCTGCTCCTGGAAAGTCCCTAATCACTAAGTCACCAACCAATCCTTTAGCAAACCATAAACATTGTGTTTAAACCCACCCATCATTCCCCAGATTAATTTCCCCTCCCTGGAATTCCCTGAATGTTGTTTAAAAGGAGTCTGTGAGCTTTCCTGTGGTCACAATTTGCTCATCTGCTGAATGGTTGATCCCTTGCATACATGGAAAAGGAAGTGCTCTTCTTGAGCACAAAAAAAAAGACATTTTTGTTTTGTGGGACTTCTCTTCGACACTATCAGTAAATATGAGGGAGAGTACAGCCAGAGGCTTCTGGGATAGTCTAGACTGAACAGGGTGAAGAGAGAAAAATAGGAGAGGGAGAAAGGAAGAGAAGAGAGGGAGAAGAGAAGGAAAGTACACCAAGAGGGGGGCCCAGAACAAAGAAAGTGTATGGCCAAAATGGCAAGGAAAGGAGCTGGAAAGTGAAAAAGAAAGTGAAAGTGAAATCCAGCCTCCTGAACACACCCCACCCCCTCCCCCACAGTCACACCCATATCCCAGCTAGAGAGTTTTAAGGGAGGGGGAGGGGTGAGAAGTGCTAGAAGGAGCCACAGGTACTGAATGCAGCTGTTGTGCCACTACACTTAGTCCTTCTCTCTTTCACGATTTTGTCTTTTTCTTTTTGTTTATTTGTTTGTTTGTTTGTTTGTTTTTCGTGACATGGTTTCTCTGTATTGTTTTGGAACCTTTCCTGGAACTCAACCTGTAGACCAGGCTGGCCTTGAACTCAGAAATCCACCTATCTCTGTCTTCTGAGTGCCAGGATTAAAGGCATATGTCACCACCATCCAATTTAGTAATTGGATTTTAAAAGTGCTCTCTGGGTTTAACCAAATTCCTTTACTGATTTTTGATTGGGGCCTCTCATCCAACCATCTGTCCTCTTGCTTTTCTTTTCTAGATGTCCTCCTATAAGTCATTTCAAAAGTATGAATAGTATATGATAGTTGAGAGACATAATAAAAAGGAAACTGAAATGTAAAAAAGGAGAAAAATCTCAAGGTAGTTTTAATTTGCATTTTCCAGATTGCTAAGGATGTTGAACATTTCTTTAAGCATCTCTCTGTCATTGTGTTTCAATTTTTGAAAACCCTTTGCTTAGTTCTGTACCCCATCTTAATTTGATTGTTTTCTTGATATTCAGTTAACGTGGTTACTGGTGTATTCTATAAGCTAACCCTCTATTAGATGTATAATTGTTGAATGTCTTTTCCCGTTCTGTAGGATGCCTTTCATGACACTGATTACAACCTCCAATGGAAGGAATGGGTTACATCTTGTTTATGAAAGGGGTCTATCCCATGAAACCCACAAATTTCACAGGCCATTGCCAAGTACATTGGTTGCTACTCACAAACTGATGGTAAGGCACTATTGCTAAAGACATTTACTTAGGTCATCAATACAGAGAAGTCAAGCAGGTGCCCAAATACAAGCTTTACCCCGACTGACTAGCATTCATGGTGTAGAGAGATATTCTGCATGCTATTAAAGAAGAAATGTAATCATCAATATTTCCCAGCCACAATCACTGCAAACTACAACAAAGAGCTGAACGTAAGATAGAAAACAGTTTCATAAATATTAAAAACATAACCAACCATGTCCTGATTGGATTTAAGGCCTACTCCATGACATAGAGTCTATATGAAGGCTGATAAAGTGGCAAAGAACCTCAGACTAGATAAAGCATAGGCCTAGAGAAAAACCTACAACTACTATTTGCTAAAGAAACAGCATTAAAATGACTCCCAGAAACATACTCTTATACTTATAGGCCAGTGCCTCACTCAACCCACATCAGAGAAGCATTGTCTTATTGTAGATGATAATTGACACAGGGACTGACAATTGGTCAATATGAAGAATAGAGAAAGAGAGGGAGACACAAAGTTGGATGTGAAGGGTGCTTGGGAGCATTTGGCAGGGGCTGGTTGGGAGAAAAACATAATTAAAATATATTCCATGATAAACAATTTAAGTAAACAAAACAAAAAATCCCATACTCTTTCTTCACAGAATTAGCAAAAAATATACACTGCATATGAAGCCATGAAAGACCTTGGGCCATCAAAGAAATTCTGATCAATTAAAAGAAAGCCAGGGGCATTGCTATGTCTATTTTCAAGTTATACCACACAGCCATAGTAATCAAAACAACAAGGTACTGCCAAAAAACAAAATAACTAACCAACCAACCAAGCCAACAAAAAACAGATACATAGACCAATGGAATGCAATAAAGGACCGATATAAGTCCATGTGATAATAACCATCTGATTTCTGACAATGGTTCAAATAATATACACTGGAGAAAATGCAGCATCTTCAGTAAATGGCACTGAGAAAACTGCATATCTGCCTATAAAAATATGAAACTAGAGCTTTGTCTCTCATCTTGTACAAATATTGACTCCAAATGCAGCAAATATCTCAAATTAAACATAAAACTCAGGGCTACAGAGCTAACTCAGTGGATAGGAACACTAGTTGTTCTTGCAGAGGACCCTGGTTTGATTCCCAGCTCCCACATGTTTGTTCACATCCATCCATAGCTCCAGTTTCTGGGAATCTGATGACTTCTGTATTCCTCTTACACCAAGCATGTAAGTGATGTGCAGACATCCATACAGGCAAAACATCCATACATGTAAATGAAATAAAACAAACTCTGAATTGATAGATAGAAAGATAGGGGTATGCTCTAAGACATAATTATAGGTTAAACGTTTCTAATTGGTTTCTTATTGGTCAAGAATAAATACTATTAACAAATGGGACCTCATGAGACTAAAAAGAAGCAGTCAATCAAGAGAAGAGGCAGTCTATACAATGGGAAAAGAACATTCTTGCTTGTTGCACATCTGGTAGGCGTTTAGTATCTATAAAATACGATGAATTTTTAGGCCTAAAGAACAGAAAATGAATAAGGCAGTTAGATAATAGGTTATAAATTAGAAAAGAGAATAATGGAGAATGAACAAATCAAAAAGTTTTAATGTATCACTAAATATGTGCTAATTTGCTGTTATATTACTCTGATGAATCACTTAGCAAAATCAACTAGTCGGGAGGGGGCATTTGTCTTATAGGTCCATCACTGAAGGAAATAAAGTAGAACATCAACCCAAAATCCAGGATGAGGCTAAGGAGTTTTCTTTTATTTATTTATTTTGGTATCTTAAGACAGGATTTCCCTGTGTAGCTTGGGAGCCTTTTGTGGAACTAGCCCTTGTAGACCAGGCTGGTCTCAAACTCACAGAGATCTGCCTGCCTCTGCCTCTGCCTCTCATGTGCTGAAATTAAAGGTGTGTGCCACCACCACCGGGCTTCAGCAGTTTTCTTATGCAGGCCCATCCTACCTACCTAAGGATGGTACTACACACAGTGGGCTGGGCTCTCCCACATCAATTAAGAGTCAAGAAATTTCCCCTTATATTTGCACAGCCTAATGTAGGCAATTAGTAAACTGAGGCTCTTTTCCAAGTGCGTCAAGTTAACAACTAAGATTAAACATCATGGTGATGTTGGAAGTGAAAATTAAAACTAATTGGTGATTCTATTCAGAATGGCTATCATCAAAAATATCAAATAACAAATACTATCAGGGATGTGGGGACAAGGGAGTTTATTTGCTTTCTGTGGAAGTGTATACTGTTGTAGTCACTACGGAAATTAGTGTGGTATCTTCAAAAAGTTATAAATAAAACTGCTTTATAGACCTGTTATACCACTCTTGGACACAAAGGACTGTGTTTTCTATCACCAAGATACTTGCGAAACCATGTTCATTTTTGCACTTTCACAATAGCTAGGAATTCGATTCAATCTTTATGGCCATCAGCTGATGGATGGATTACGAATACATAGTATATATACTCAATGTAATTTTATTCAGCTATTAACCATTTAAATTATGAAATTTGCACATAAATGGATAGAACCTGAAAGAATGATAAGAAGTGATAAACTAAGACTCCAAAAGTTAGAACACATGTTCTCTTTCACATGTGGTCCTAACTTCAAATCTTTAGTTTTGTGTAAAACTAAAAGTCAGGAAATTAGAAATATGCCATTGTGAGGGGATTTGTCAAGTGAAGAGGTAGAGGTGTAAATAGACAATACAAATTAAAAAGAGGGACTACTGGAACTGAAACATTTAAGCAGAGATGGAAGTAAGTGCATTGGTTGGCAAGGGGTTGGGAGGTTTTGCCTTTAAAAAATTATTTATTTATTTTAACTAGGTTAATTGAATTCAGAAGACTCATCCTGAATGTTCATTCAATGGGCAGGACCATGGACTGAATGAAAACAAAGATGGAGCCAACAACAAGCATGCATCCGATCTATGTTCTCTCATTCTGACTATGTATGTGCTGTGACATGGTTCCTTAAGCTTCAACTGCTGTGTTTTCCACACTATGTAACAGGTAATGATGAAGTTGCTTTTATTTGGGTATTTTTTTGCCTCAACGGGAAAGAATACTAAGACAGCAAAATTTAAGCAGTGAAGTCTAAGAATAATAAATCTTTAGGTTTACTGTGAAAATCAGATTAGTGGTAGGCAAGTTACAAAATGTCTTTTCATTATGTATTATATGTTCTGCATCTTATTAGACTAAATTTGAAATCAAAATCAGGAAACAGAAGACAGGGAAAAATTCCATTTAAGAACAATCTGAAGACAGACTACAAAAAAGTAAAATAAATCCCCATGCTTCAGGAGTTTGTACAGTTAGGTTCAAAAGGTAGAGAATGGACTTACCAAAATACTACAGATCCTATTTCTAGGTGATAGACCATATATGATTTTCATTTTCTTCTTATCTATTTTTCATTGTTTTATAATCAGTTTGTGGTGCAATTATAACCCAATATAGATTAAAAAGAAAGTGAAAAATGTTTGAAAACATTTGAGGTCAAAAAGACTTTTAATTCTGCAAGGAAAAAGATACTGTTAATAGGGAGGGAGGGAGGAGAAAGAGGAGGGGAGAAAGGGAGGGGGGAGGAGAACATGAGGGATCAGTAAAGTCAAGTGGGGGGAAGAACAGAGGACAGCAAGGGAAGAGATACCTTAATAGAGGGAGCTGTTATGGCCCTAACCAGAAACCTGGCACTAGGAAATTTCCAGGAATCCACAAGGATGACCCCAACTAAGAATCTAAGCAATAGTGGAGAGGCCAGCTTAAATGCCCTTCCCCTATAATGAGATTGATGACTACCTTAAATGTCATCCTAGAGCCTTCATCCTGTAGCTGATGGAAGCAGAAGCAGAGATCCACAGCTAATCACCGAGCCAAACTCCTGGAATCCAGTTGCAGAGAGGGAGGAGTGATGAGCAAAAAGGTCAAGATAATGTTGGAGAAACCCAAAGAAACAGCTGACCTGACCAAGTGAGAGCACAGGGACCCCAGTCTGAAAGCTGGGGAACCAGCATTGGACCAAACCATGCCTCCTGAATGTGGATGTCAGTTGGGGGTCTTGGACAGTCTGTGGGGCCTCTATGGGAAGTGGAACTAGTATTTATCACTATTACAGGATTGGGCTTTGGGAGGCCATTCCCTTTGGAAGGATACCATGCTCAGCCTAGATATACAGGGGAGACTTTGATGATCCCCCATGGGAGGTCTTACCTGAGGAGTAGATTGGGGGTGGGATGGGGAGATGGGGGGGGATGGGAGGACTGGAAAGGGACATGGGATTGCTATGTAAAATAAGATTTTTTTAATTTAAATAAAATTAATTTCAAAATATACTGTTAATATTTTAAAAAATATTTAAGAATATAAATCATTACATGCCCCTCATGTGAAAATCAATCATTGTCATAGTGAAATAAATGTTTGTGTCACGAATAAATCATCAAGGCTGAAACTGAAAACTTCCTTTCTGGAAATGTTGCTAAAGCATTGCAAATGCTATTATTTTGGAAAGACAAATGAAATGTACCAGAAATTACAGGTGATTTTTTTTAAAGTAGTATTTAACTAATTCTTGTGTGTTTGTGTGTGATGATGCAGGCCACAAGCTGAGTGTGCCAGTCAGAGTACAGCTTTCCCAGGCATTTCTCTACAGCCATGTTGTAGGACACAGTGATAAAACTGAGTCAGGGTTAAGTAGTAGAGTATCTACCTGCTCTGCCATAACCCCGGCCCTAGAGCTGATTCTTTACTGGGTTCTACAAACCTGGCTATAATGGGAGATGCTACAGAAAATATTATCAGCTATTAACTTACCAAAAAAAAAAAAAAGACTAGATAGATCCTTCTTTCCAGATGTGAAACTATGCCAAGATCCAACATCAGGCTCTTGGCTCTTTCTGTCCCTTTACTGGGGTGAAAATTTCTGGGTACTGTAACAGCCCATTCTGTGCAGCTAGCTCCAAGGAATCTAACTTCTGCTTAAGGATAATTCATTAACACAGGGATTTGATAAGATTCTTAGTTACATGTATTCTTGAAAATTAAAAGGCTAATGATATAAGGTTATAACGATAAGGAAAATAAAAATATTCTCATGAAAATATGACTTTCCCCCAAGATATTATGTATATGTTATATAAGTCTAAATAAATGAGCAATAGTCATGATGGCAACAATACACACACACACACACACACACACACACACACACACACATATATTATATATATATATATATATATATATATATAATTACTTGTGATTTTCACATCCTGCATCCTGATCTTGTCCATCTCGTCACATTGGCCCTCTGAGCTGGCAACCTCCTAGCCAAAACAAAACAAACTGTAACAGAAAAATCAAACCCCAAACCAAACAAGCAATCAAAGCAGAACAAGAAACAAGAAAGAAAACAAACAAATAATCACACTATGGAAGCTGAGGTGTTGCCCAGGTAGTCACACACACACACACACACACACATACACACACACACACACACACACACACACACACACACATACTTCACCCTTTAGTCTTTTCATCTTCATTTGTAAGTATTCATTGCCAGGAGTCATAGGTCTGGTTTGAGGCCTCTCATTAGGGCTGCCCATAAACTTTGCACCTTTGTCCTTTGTCAATGTAGATCTTGAGGTTTTGGATCTGGAGGTTCCTTTCTTTTTTCAGGCTATAACAGCTCCTGGACGAAGTGGATGTTGGGTAGGCCAACTCACAACTCCAGTCCTGGACTGAGAAGCCTGCTGGCTTTCCCCCATTATCACCACTCCCACCCCAGCGCACTTTACAGCACTGCTACCCATCCAACACAGCCTATTCTCCTGCTTCATGCACCAGGTCAGGCTCACTCACACTCCTGCCATCACAGCCAGCTCCATTGTTTTACCCAGGTGAGGTTCAGGGCCCAGTCTCTCAATTGCTGTAGGGACGAGGAGGTGGGGCGGGGGCAGTCAGCTATTCTGCTCTTATGCCCTCAGGGCTGGCTCATCTGCACCTCTGACAACAGGGTCAGCTCTAGTGGACTACTGAGGTGGCATACAAGGCATGTTCTTCCATGTGCTGCAGCTGGTGATGGACAAAGATAGTTCTCTGCCTCTCTTGATCCCAGGGCTAGCTCTCTTCCCTGCTAGGGGTAGCAAGCAGTAGGGTGTGGGGGGAGCTTCTTTCATTTACCCATGCCACCTCATGGTAGGCAAAGGCGGCAGGGTCAGTTCTGCTGCACTCATGCCCTCAGGGGCAGCTAACCTGCATTCCCGATATTACAGTCATCTGTAGTGTGCTGCCCAGGTGAGGTGCAAGGCCTTGGAATAAGATAGGGTCATCTTTCCTGAGTGTATGTGAGGGTGGAAGCTTTCCAGCTGTATTATTCTGTGAGGGGCAGGACCCCATTCCTCTGCCAATGAAGGGTGTGGCCAGCTCAACAGATTCCTTTGATTTCAACACACATGGCTCCCATGACCCCTTGTGGTAACCCAGGTCATGGATATCAGCACAGACCCCTGTTACAGCAGGACCATGGATGGCCCACAACAATGGCTCGGGCCTGGGCTGGCCATGGCCCCAGGTGGTGGCACAGGGCTCTCAGATTAGTATGGTCCTTGAAGTGGCATGGACCTCAGACATCAATTTGGTCTCAGGTGGCTGACCAGATCCCAGGCATCTGCTTGGCAGGCACCAGGAGCCACAAACATCAACTCAGGGCCTGGCTGTGGTAGAACCATGGACCCAGACATGGTCCTAGGAAGGAGCCTGGGCTTGAATGTCACTATGGCCCCAGATGGAAGTGCAGGCCACCATGTTTGACATGGCTTCACTGGCAGTGTGTCCCTAGGGACAACAACATGTCCCCAGGCAACAGCCCTGATTGCTATCATTGGCATGGCCCTCGATGGTATCAAGAGCCTCGGACATCAACAGAGACCTGGGCTGCGATAAGGTCACAGACCCAGTCATGGCCCTCAGCAGCAGCTCCAGTCTGAATACATGCCCCCAAGTGACAGTGTTGGCCACTCAAATTGGTATGGTCTGGCAGCACCCCAGGTTTCAGACACCAACATGGTCACAAGCTGCCTCCTAGACCCCGGGGCATACTAGTGGCCTTTGGTGTCAGCAAAGGCATTAGATATCAACACAGACCTCGGCTGTGGTAGGACCTAGGGCCCAGGCATGGTCCTTGGCAGCAGCCAGGGCCCTGATGATCCCACGGCCCAGGTGGGAACACAGGCCACTCAGATTGGCATGACCCCTATGGCATCGTGGCCCTCAGACACCAACAAGGCCCTGGTCATGGCCCAGACTACAGGCCTCTGCAAGGCCTTTAGTGATGACAGGAGCTATAGAGCTGTTCTCGGGCCCCCTTGACTGCTTCAGGGTCCCAGACAAGACTTGGCTCTTGACCATATAGTTCAAGCCCAGACAGGAAACATTCTTGTTAGTGCTAATCTATAAAGTCCAGACAAAAAGAACTGTAGGTCAGGATCAAATATACAGTCAAAATTGTACTAAATAATTGGTCAAGAACCACTTTTCAGGAAAACTGATTTTGAAAACATCTCTGTATTTGCAAGAAATTCTTTATGACTCCCTTTTTATTCAGAAAAGAAGGTAGAGAACACAAGGTGAAATGTTAAGAAAAAAAATTCCAGAAGAGCAAATAGATTGCTTAAATTAAGGTTTTATTCAATGATGAGCTAATGAAGAAAAAACTTATTTGAATCAAATAAGTAGGGTAATCAAAAAATTACCGATTTTCTTACATTTTAGTTGAAAGAGAAATGATTAAAAAAAATGTGTTGAATAATGGAGATTATGAAATCCTTTTTTACTGAATATTTTGGATATAGTATTAGATACTCAATTTTAAACAATAACGAGGCATGGAAAGTTTTTTAGATTGCTTGAGACAAATGACAGAAGAACTTGAAGTAATAAGAGTACAATAAAATACCTAGTACAAATAAAAGTAAGAAATTTAAAGCCTTTGTAAACATTAATAATGTATACATATAAGTATTTATTAAAACATATTTTTATAACAAATAAATCTACAATACCTAGGCAAAGAAAAACAATATGAAAAATGTCTGTAAACTGCAAAATATCTTTATTATGCTGAATGGGGAAAATATAGAATGTAATTCAAAAGGAAACTCAGAACTTCTTATATGTAAATTCTCACTAATCATAGTAATCTAAAAAGTCTCTGATTTTAAATTAAAATAAACATGGAATTTTCCTTATCCAAAAATTTTGCTCACTTGTGTAGAAAATAGAAGTCATGATTTATTCATATCACGTGTACTGTATGATATATATGATATACCTTCTATTATTCTAAATGATGTATCTATACTAAGTTTTCAAACTAAAAATACAATTATTATGAAGTAAAAATTAGAAGCACAAATATGCTCAATGTTTCACAACATATCCCAAGCAGGACAATGAATCCATAAGAACATCTATTTGAGAAATAATGCCTCACAACCACTCTACCCAGACAAATCCTGCACATCCTTCTCCAGGGTTAAGCCAGGAGACTGCCTTTCCTGCAACCATCTTACACCTCGTTCTAGAAGTGGTTACATGTCCAATCCCTTGGCCTAATCTGACTAGCCCTGTCAGCACTGCAACTCACCTCCTGGCCTCCTCTAAAGCCTATCCTGATTGGCCCCAACCAGCAGGCTCCTCACATGCCATTTCCAATCTCTCCAAACAAGAAGACAACTTATTCTAGGAATGAGCCTGGTATATCTGCCTGATCCTCCCTCCTACAACATTCTCCTTTACCTCAGAGCTAGCTTCAAATTCCAGGCTTGGATCATGATGCACATTGAAAATTCAAAAGGAGCAAAAATAAGTGACTTAATCATGCATTTCAAATTTTAGAAACAAAACCAACAAAATTCAAACTCAATAGCAAGAAGCAATAAAAAATCAGAACAGAAATTAAAGAAATAAAAATAAAGAAGTAATACAAAGACTCAATGAACAAAAGCTTCCTTGTATGAGAAGATACATAAGATTGATGGACCCTTGGTCCAACTAATTAAAAGATAGAGATAATTGATATCAAAAGAATCATAAATGAACTGAGAATCATTACAACAGAGACCAAGGAGATTCAGAATATTATAAGGGGAGACTTTAAAACCTTGTATTAAGTTGGAAAACATAGAATAAATGGATAAATTTCTAGATTCTGCAAAACCACTCTACTTACAAAAAAGGAGTCAATAATCTAAAAAGACACATTGCAAAAGAGGAGATTTAAATAGCAATAAAAAGCCTTCCAACTAAATTTAAGTTTATAACCAAATGAATCCACAGCTGAGTTTTGCCAGACTTTCAAAAATCTACTGCCAATGCCTCTTATATGAAAACAAAAACAATAATCAACAAAAACAAAATAGAACGAGCATTTTCAAACTCCTTCTATGGAGCCTTTTACAATACCAAGAGAGGAATTGCTGGATCTTGAGGCAGACTGATTCCCATTTTTCTGAGCAACTGCCATACTGATTTCCAAAGTGGTCTTACAAGTTTGCACTCCCACCAGCAATAGGGAAGAGTTCCTTTTCTCCACATCCTCTCCAGCAGAGATTGTCATTGGTGTTTTTGATTTTAGCTATTCTGGCCAGTATAAAATGGTATCTCAGAGTTGTTTTGAGTTGCATTTCTCTGATGGCCAAGGATTTTGAGCACTTTCTTAAGTGTCTTTCATCTATTTCAGATTCCTCAGTTGAGAATTCTCTATTTAGTTCTATTTAGTTCTGTACCCTGCCTTTTAATTTCATTGTTTGGTGGTGTTTTGGTGGCTAACTTCTAATAATGCACATTCATACAGCAAGGACATCTGTTCAACCATGTTCATAGCAGCATTGTTTGTAATAGCCAGAAACTGGAAGCAACCTAGATGCCCCTCAACTGAAGAATGGATAGAGAAAATGTGGCACATTTATACAATGGAGTACTACTCAGCAGAGAAAAGCAATGGAATCTTGAAATTCACATGCAAATGGATGGAACTAGAAGAAACCATCCTGAGTGAGGTAACCCAGTCACAAAAAGACAAACATGAGCCCTCATCCAGTGGCTGATGGAAGCAGAGGCAGACATCCACAGATATACACTGAACTGAATCTGGAACTTAGTTGCAGAGAGGGAGGAATGAAGATCGAAGGGGTCGGTACCAGCCTGGTGAAACCCACAGAAACAGCTGGCCTGAACAAGGAGGACCACATCGACCCCAGATGCTGTCTGGGAGGCCAATACAGGACTGATCCAGACCCCTGAACACAGATGTCAATGAGGAGGCATCTGCACTCCAGGGGACCCCTGGTAGTGGATTAGTATTTTTCCCTGCTATAAGAAGGGACTTTGAGAGCCCATCCCATGTGAAGGGATGCACTCTTGCCCTGAACACATGGGGAAGGTCCTAGGCCCAGCCCGGGATGATGTGGTGGACTTTTCGAGCCCCCGTTGAGGGCCCTACCCTGCCTGGGGAGTGGAGGGTGGATGGGGTTGGGGGTAGATCTGGGGAAGGGGAAGGGGTGGGGATGAGGGGAGGGAGAGGGAGAGGGAGAAGAGATTGACATGTGAAAACAAGCTTGTTCCTAATTTGAACTAAATAAAAAAAAAGAAAAATAACTTGAAAAGCATGGTTTAATGTATACAATATAATAAATATCATGAAACACAAAAATGGACATAAAGGCAAAAATTGCCTGACCATTTCTATAGATGTAGAAAAAGACTTTGACAAAATCCAATATGCCTTCTAAATAAATACTAGAGAATAAAGAATTAGAAGTTATGTACCTCAATATAATAAAAACTATATATGAGAAATACAGAGGTAATATCATCATAAATGGAGAAAATATTGATAAAATCCTACTGAAGGCAAGGACAAGACAGTGATGTCCACTATCCCTACTCCTTCTTAATAATGTCCTGGAAGCACTTGTTGGACCAGCAAGCAAAAGAAGGTAATCATAGCAATACAAACTGGTAAAGAAAAAGACAAATAATCCCTATTTGGACATATCATAATATTAGATGTTAGAGATCCCAACTTCTATTTGACAAAGTGAAGCAATAACAACTAAATTCAGCAATGTGTCATGATGCAGAATCCACCTGTACGTGTCTGTATGCCAGCAACAAACATACAGAGAAGGAGATCATGCATACATCCTCATTCATAATAGCCTCAATGAAAAGAAAATAACTAAGTGTAACCATAATCAAGGTAGTGAAGGACTTCTACAATGACAAAAATGAAAGATATATAGACACTGAAAAATAGGAAAATATCACAAGCTTTGTAGAGTTAATATTGTGAAAGTGACCATTTTTTCCATAGCTATTTACAGTCTCAGTGCAATCCCAATGAAAATCCTGTCTCATTCTCTACAGAAATAGAAAAAAAATCTTAAAATTATACAGTCTTGTATAACTAGACCAATACTGATTTTAAAAAAGTATAATGCTGTGAGATTATGTTACGATAAATCTTTCCGCCAAAAGCCGCTGAGCCCCACCAGCACGTTTGCACTTTATGCCAGCAGCTGGCCCAAGTTAAGGCCCAAATTAATGCAGAGAGACTTGTATTAGGTTCACTGCTGCTTGGCCAAAGACTAGGATTCTCATCAGTTAGCTCAGTCTCAATTATCATACATCTATATATTTTATAAGACTTATCGGACACCTTATTGGCATCCCTCCTTGCCAGTGGATCACATTGCTCTGCTGGAGGAGGAGCGGAGGGGGAAAACGGGAAAAACTTCCTCTTTCTCCTTGCTATGTCACTTCCTGCCTGGATCTCCACTTCTCTACTACATTTCCCAGAATCCTCTTTGACTCCTAGTCCAGTCTAACTTGCTGTCTCATTGGCCAAACAGTATTTTATTCAACAATCAATAAGATGAACATACACAGTAGTACTTCCCCCATCATCTCCTCTTTTCTGTCTAAAATAAAAGGATAACTTGTCTTTTATAATAACTGAAGAAAATTATAACCATAACTATCTGTCTTCAACTCTATCAAAGACCACAGAAGGATAATATATAAACTCTAGAATTGACTGAGATATCTTGCTATCTGGACAGTCACCCAAAGTTCCTCTGTAACATTGGGGCATCCATCTTCAGCCTATAGGCCACAGTGTATCTGGCACACTTCTCCCTTTCAACAGGAACCCTTCAGTACTGGCTTGTTTTGTAAGTGCAGCAGTCACTTTCTTGTGGATCCTGTATGCCCAGGTTATACTGTAACAAACAGTCCAGGCAAGAACAGTTTCTTACCCAAATGACTAATCTTGCCATGTTGAAAGCAAACTCCATAAGGAGTTTCTTCGATGCCCATCCTCTTTTCTGACATAATTGGTGTGCCAGGAGCAGTTATGTCTCACTGCCAAGAAAAACCCTAAACCATTTAAATGCCATATTCCTGTAGGTCTTTGAAAGGTTTGAAGAATACCTATCCATCTCAAATATATCTCTGTATATCTAGAAAACCTAACTAACATAATTATAAGTTCTGACTATTATAGGTAAAAATCTGTATAAACACAATACCTAAACAAGAGGAGACATATACATACCACAAAATTGACCTTAAAGTTGTATCAATAAATGAAAATCTATACCAATGCAAAGTATTCATTCCTATATCCTATTCCCCTTTTTTTCTTTAAAAAAATTGACTATGCTCATTATCATTTATAACCAACCCCATTTAAATGAAAACAAACATTTATAAACAATATTTGGGAATTTGGGCATCTTTCCTTCTAAACTGCTTCCTGCTGATTAGGGGCAATGTTCATACCATTAGGATCATGATAAAACATAGAAATCTGACCAAATCCTTGTTTTTGTAGTCTGTAAGGCTGTATCATCTCAGCTTCTTTAGGGGTCTTGCTTGATCAAACCATATTAGTCTGGAAAGAATCCATAGCTTTTTATTTTCTGTGGAAACACAAGCAAAACCTTTATTTCTAAGTAGCCTGTCCTTAGACTTAAATTTTGAAGTTAGAGCATTTTTAAAATGTGTAAGTTGGATTAATTTAGCAGCATTTATAATCAAATGTATTTTAGCAGTAGTAAGTCTTTCCTTGGCAATCAAACAATTTAAAGACAACAAAATGGTATATATTATCCAGATTCTCTGTGTGTTTTCCATCTTCATGTGGCTTTTTTATTACTTTATTTTTACTTTCTTTTGTTTTATTTTTCCCGAGACAGGGTTTCTCTGTGGAAATCCACCTTCCTCTGCTTCCTTTAGCAAATCCTACTGGTGCGCCACCACAACAGTCTACTCTGTTTCCTCCTGTTATTTTTTTCTCTCACAAGCCTAACACATATTTTTTAATGCAGTGTAAACCTTTAGAGGTTTTTCTTTATCTGGATCTGTCTTTATCATCTCAGAAATGCTGAGTCCAACACCCAAGAGCGCCGGAACAGCGTGAGCATTTGGAAGCTGATGGGATGCCTCTCAGTGGCCCGACAGGGCAGGCTGTGGTGGCAAGTTTCCCTCTTTCTCTGGGAACCTTGGGGCATGGGGTCATCCCGCTCACTGACAGGATTATAACTCCATATCTTGGGATATACTGTAGAGCCATAGTAATAAACACTATACAACACAAAAACTTGTTGACGAGTAGAACAAAATGGAAGACCGAAACATGATACCAAGTAACATCAGCCATTTATTGTTAGACAAAATCACCAAAACCTATGCTGGAGAAAAGAAAACATCTTCAATGAATGGTGTCAGGAAATCTGAATATCATCATCTGGAAGAATTAAATTACACTTACAACCCTATACAAAACTAACTCCAAGTGGTTCAAAGATATAAATGAGAAACAAGAAACATTGGAACTTCTAGATGAAAAGATAGGTAATAGCTGATAGCATGTAAGTGTAGAAAAGGACTTTCTGAACAGGACTTCATTTGCTTTATAATTAATGTCAGCAATTGACAAATAAGAATCTATAAACATAAAAAAGCTTCTGAAAAGCTACAGAAATAGTTATTCTACTAAAGTGGAAGCCCACAGAGTGGAAGAGAATTTCAACCAAATATTCATCTGAGAGAGGATTAATATCAGGATATATGAAGAATTGTAAAAAGGATCAAATAAAATAGGCCCAGCAAATAATGAAGCTGAGTAGGAGAAATGATGTTCTCCCAGGTAAAGCCCAGTAATTTGTTACCAATACCAAATGGTCAGACATGAAAAAATGTATATTAGTAGCATTATGAACACTGAACATATTATATTTAGGAATAAGTATATATGTGCATGAAACAACAACTGATGAGAAAAGAGGCCATCCCTTGGAAACACAGGAAGTGGGGTACATAACAGGTTTTAGAAGGAGGAAAGGGAAATAGAAATGATGTAATTTTATTATAATATCAAAACTTAAATGAAAATGTTAAAATGGGATGGTGGTAGGAAATGAGCAGAGAGTTTTCAGAAGAAAATAAATGGCTACAAAATATCCTAAAAACTATTCATTATACATAGAAATTAGAAAAATTCAAATGAAAACAATTTTGAGAATTCTTTTTGTAGAATTCAGAATTGAAAGATCAACAAAACAACCAAAGCCAAATACTTGGGGGGGTGAGGGAGAAAAGGAGCCTTCATCCACTGGATAGAATCCCAAATTTGTCTCTCCACTCTGATAATCAGTATGGAAAATTCTCAAAAAAAGCTACAAACAGACCTACCGTAAGTCCCAGCTTTACCACTCTTTAGAATATGCCCAAAGGGTTCACTATCCTATTCCACAGATTTGTCAGCCATGCTCATTGCTGCTCTATTCATGATAAGTAGGAAATGAAAACAAGCAAAATGACTTTCAAAAGATGAATGGGTAATGAAATGTGGTACACTTATGCTATATAATACCATTCAGCTGCAAAGAAAAATAAAATCATGACATTTATAAATGTCACAAATTCTCTTTTGTCTGATGCTCCTATCTGCAAATCTTCAAATGTGATTACATATCCTGAAGATAATACAGAATCCAGGAAAATGAAAAAGGAGCTTTTGGGGTATGATTGTTCAATAGGAATCAGATAGCAGGATACACAAGGGAGAAATGGGAAAAAGAGGACGCTAACTGGAGTGGGATAAACACAGAAGAAGAAATGAAGAGGATAAAATAACAGTATCTGAGAACTCATGATGATGTTTACTTTTAACTATCTACATAAAATATCTGCGATATGTATAAGTAGCTATATAAAATGCATTATATACTTTAAATAAATTTTTCTGGGCTGACAAAGATTTCAAGCATCAAAGATCATCTAAAAAAAAAAAAAAAAAAAAAAAAAAAAAAACCTCAACACAGGTATGAGAAAACCTCTTTTGAGTTGTTGGTCAGGGATGTCTAAGAGACTATAGAAGCAATATAGAAATTTGTTATTGTCCTAGATGCTAACAGTAGTGGAAACTGCATTATATCTCCCGTCACTTGAAGGTCCTCCCCATTGTCCCTTACTGATTTCTTGACTCTGGGATTCCCTCATTCAGTAGGGCTGTTTCCAACTACATCCATTTGCCTATGAATTTCACTTTTTAACAGGCAAATGATATTCCATTTTGTAAATGAACCCCATCCCATCAGTTGATGGGTATCTAGCCTTTTTCTCTTTCCTTACACTGTGAGTAGAGCAGCAATGAACAAGACTGAATAGGTATCTCTACAGTAGGATAGACAGTCCTTTAGTTACATGTTCAAGAATGGTACAGCTGGTTTTAGTGATTGAACTAATTCTAGCTTTGGGGAACTGCCATAATAATTTCTCCAAGGGCTATACAATTTTGCACTCCTATCTGCAGAGAATAAAAGTTTCCTTTTCTCAATATCCATAGCAGCATTTATCTTTGTACAGGTTTGTTTTTGTCAACTTGATACAAATTACAGTTACTTCAAAACAGAGATTCTCAACTGAGAAATTGCCCCCATCAGATTTTTCTATAGGCATGTCTGTGGGTCACATTGTTGACTTAGGTGTTTAATGAAAGAGCATTGCTCAGTGTGGACAGTACCACCCCTGGAGTACTAAGTTTTGTAAGAAAGCAAGCTGAGCACTATATGGAGAACATGCCAGTTAGTATCTTTCCCCCATTTTTCCTTCCTCTGTTTCTGCCTTTTCTGTCCTGACATTCCTCAGTAAAGGACTGAGATTAGGATATGTGATCATAGTATTTATTATAGAAATAAATGCAAATTAGGGCAATCATCATTTCTCTGAGGGGGATAGGATTAGTTATTCTGATTGGGGTCAGATGATATTCCACAGTAGTTTTCATTTGCATTGTCCTGGTAGAGATGTTGAAATAATAACAAAAGAATGTTTATACTTTTCTTTCAGAATTTGATTTTTAGTTCTATTTTCCATTTTTCATTAGGTTGTTTGTTTTCTTGATATTTATATAGCCTTTTGAGTTACATGGATATTCTAGACACTAGCCCTCTGACAGATATGAAATAATAAGTAGCTTTCTTCCATTCTGTAGGCTGTTTCTTCACTCACACAATGATATCTTTTGCTGTACAAAAGCATTGTAGTTTCAAGAAGTCTCAATGATTGATTGTACTAATGCCTTTGCCATTGGGTTCCTGTTCATAAAATTCTTTCATATGTTCCTAAACTCAATGTGCTCTCTACAGTCTTATCTATCAGGTGCTAGTTATCAGGGATTTTTTGTTGTTGTTGTTGTTTCTTTTTTCTTTTTTTTTTTTTTTTCGAGACAGGGTTTCTCTAATGTAGCTTTGGAGCCTATCCTGGCACTCGCTCTGGAGACCAGGCTGGCCTCAAACTCACAGAGATCCGCCTGCCTCTGCCTCCCAAGTGCTGGGATTAAAGGCGTGTGCCACCAATGCCCAGTGTTATCAGGTTTTTTAATTAATTATCTTTTCCTAAAATATATCTTGATAATGTTTCCCCTCCTCCAACTTCTCCCAGTCTTTCCCAACCTCCCTACCCACCAAGTGCCAAACTTTATCATGGTATCTCTCTCTGTCTCTCTCTCACACACAGACACACACACACACACACACACACACACACACACACAGAGAGAGAGAGAGAGAGAGAGAGAGAGAGAGAGAGAGAGCAAAATGAAAATCAAAACAAAGAAAAAAATGATATGACAAAAATGCCAAGACAAAACAAAAACAGAAAGTTCCCCACACACCCAAATATAGTTTGTTTTGTGTTGGCCAATATGAATGAGGCGTGTCCTGGTGTGAAGTTGACTTACATACCCACTCTCTTGGAGAAAACAAATTTTTCTCTTTCTGGGGTGGTATCATTTTCAAATTGCTGCTTAGTTAGGGGTGGTACTTTTCAGTGCTGGGCTTTTGTCTGACTTGAACCTCTGCTGGTCTATTGTCTGCTGCCACAGTCTCTATACGTTCATATGCATATCAGTTCTGTTGTGTTTGTAAGAACCACTGATAGGGTTTGGGAGAAGTTCTGTGACAGACCACCAGTCATGTATGTAATCAGCAAGAGTGCTTATTAATATTGCCAACATTTTGGGGTGGCTAATGGCAAAGAAGGTGAGAAGCTCCCAGCCTCCTTCCAAGTAGGGTTAGGAGAAATCCATGGCAGGGAGATTAATCTGGGGTAGATTGGTGGTTTAAACAAAAACTTCGCAGGATTGGTAGGTGGCTCTAGTGGATAAGGAAAGCTATCTTTAGCTAGCAGAAGTCTATGGGGCACCTGCTTCTTGGTTGTCCCTGAGTTGTGAATTTCCTGAGAACAGCTTGCTCAACTCCAGCCAACTTCAGTAAACTGAAACTGAGACCTGGTCCCGGGCAGAAGCTATCAGAAATGTGTCATGGCTCTGGTCTGACTCCCTGGCTCTCTCACCAATTTCCTTGGAATTATCTACCACCTCACTTTTATAGTTTGTCTGCTGTGAGGTCATTCGAGTCCTGCTTAGCTGATTCAGTGTGCAGCTGTATTCCCTATCCCATCTGATTCCCCAAATCTCTTCTCTCCCTCTTCCCCGGGATTTTGTGAGCTTGGAGTGCAGGTACTGGGTGAAGACTGAGTCTTAACTGGCCTTCTTTAGTAGCCAAGCAAGGCTTCTAGTGGTGGAACTGGGTTACATACCTTTGAGGTGTTTGCAGAGGCTGTCCTGTGGAGATCCCTAAATAACCCATGCTGATATTAGGATAAAAGGTTGCCGTTGAGATTTTTTCCATCTAGTCTCAGTCCCAGCAGACCAGTTTCTTTCCACCCATTCAGGTTCCCACATCCACTATGAAATAATCACTCTGAGACTTAATGTCTATTTATAATTGTTTGACTATTGGCTTAGGCTATTTATTGGATAGATCTCTCTTAACTATTAACCCATAAATATTAATCTGTGTATCTCCACATGAACTTATTTTACTGAAGAATGCCCAAGCATCCTACCTTCCTAGTAACTGCATGGTGTCTCCCTGACTCTGTCTACTACCTGGCTAAATCTTGCCTGTCCATTGTCTGAAACAGTTTTATTCATCAACCAATAAGGGAAACTTATATTCACAGCATACAAAAGTATCTCCCACATCAGGTCACTCTCTGAATACTGACAGCAATGTGACTTTGCAGAGGACAACATCCACACAGCTCCTTTCAACTTTCAAATCTTCACGGCATGTCATAAAATAATCCTTAATCCTTGTATGGTGGAACATTGAACGCCATATCCCAGATATAACTATTGGGAATATTTGGTTGCCATTGAGTTAAAAAAAAAAACAGTTCCCCCCTTAAAATGTTCTCATCCTAGCTCAAATGATCAGATAATTATCAAATATACACTCAGAAAGAATATGGTCTATGTACTGTACTCCCTGATTAGTTAGCCCCTGGTCAGTGGATGGAGAACAGGTTCTTAGTGAGCCTTAATGAAATTGTTATATTGCTGAATTAATAAAAATATTTAAAAAGTCATTAAAAGCATTTAATTGTCAGAAATCAGAGTGGAAAACTGGTTTATAAACAAAAATAAACAAACATTTAATGGGCAGTTCTGGACTTTGGAGATAAAGAATAATATTCGTAAAATTTAATTTTTCTTTTGGTTTGTTATGGAAAGGAACAAATATTTTATTGCTTTTTACTGGGTTGTCTGAGACACTTCAGAGATTGTTTTCTATTTAGGATGTGTCAAAGGTACACTGACTTCAAATCAGTTCTACTTTTCCAGAACCAATATCTGATGCAGGAAAGGGAAGCTCAACCTCTTTGAGGGAATGTAACATAATTGGTAAAGAGGAAAGGTTTAGCATCTGCTAAGCCATAAGATGAGAACATTTAAAAAACAGTGCTATAATGGTGTAGGACTATACATACACTACATTTATGAAGAAAGAATTTTCTCAACAGTCAAATAAATTATTAATTTGATATAAAGTAGAGAAATATTTTGATAAAATGACACTTCTTGGTTTCTAAATAGTTTAGATAAGCTGACAAAGAATTAATATTCATGATGTAGTTAAAGGAAGCAATTAATAAGCCAAGGACTAAAATATATTTTAAAATTGCAGAAATTTTGCTGAAGTTTCATTTTGGGATTTATAGACTAGAACATCATTATATCCCAGAATATATATATATATATATATATATATATATATGTTTCCCAGGCTTTCTCTGGGAATCGGCTTTTTACAGTCTAGAGCAAAATGGCATTTCACATCTTGAGGACAATAATTCACTCATGGTCTGAGACATCAAATTTATATATATATATATTATATATATATATATGTATACATATATATATATATATATATTTATATATAGTTGTGTTTATGCAGGCAGGCAACTTATTCATAACTTATTTACAAGTGATGCTATAAATATATATTTTATAATTTTCAACTTCATTTTCTAATAAGTTAAATGCTCAAAGTTATAATTGCTTATTATAGAAAAGAACTGCTAAAGGAATTTGGTTCAGGAAACAAAAACAATTGGCAGCTTATGCTTTAGAAAAAAACGACTTTTCTTCCATGAAATTCAAAGGGTGCAAGTGTTATTACTTGATGAGTACTACACTCAGGGTCATGTTAGCCTTTTCCATAGATTATTATTTTAGCCAAAGTAACTAATTGACTGGAATCTTCAGGTATGTTGCTGCCCAGGGTGTGGTAGGGAGGTTGGGCAAAGTAGCTCTCCTGTTCCCTGTTGAATACCAATACACACTGGTACAGCCTGAGATTCCATCATTATGCCACAGTGGGAGCATCTTATAAATTATTATTTTATTTTCTTCAGGAAAATCACTTTTCTTACCATGACTGAGAGTTCAATTTTGTCTATAGCATATCAAAAAGGAAAGTATAAAATCTATAAATGTAAATTTAAATTATGTCTTACAATCAGGTTCTATATTGTGACCGTTTTTTTCTGAAATTTAGACTAAATGTATTCAGTTTAGTTCAATTAATCAAGTGAATATGAACGGTACTATTCAAAATTTCCCTGAAAACAAAGAGTGAATTTATATATTTTAAACGATATATGAAAATTATAAAAGTCAAACATCAAATATAATGATATTGATGGTAAATATCAAGCAACCAAGGCTTGCTCCCAAGTGGCACATCAGAAACTGGATACAGAAACTATGCTATGATTCTACCACTTATCTTAGCAGAAGTGTTGCCTCGGTTTTCCAGCCTTCACAACAGTGTTAATTATTGAATGTGTTAATTCCGTAAAATTGCTTAGATTAGATTTGACCCATAGTCAAATTTACAGTTCATTTCTAACTTGGTGAGATTAGGGATTTTCATGTTACCATTTTTTTTTCACTAAATATGTATCCATGAAATTTCCGGGATGTTTTGGAAGATGCAAAAGTTTCATTAAGACTTTAAGTTTGTCTGTACTCCTACTTACTGGGGATAGCAAGATCTTATTTCTCTTTTGGTCTATGTCAACATTATTTTTTAATTTTTATAAAACTGTTTATAGATAATTAAAAGTCCACTTATTGACAGAGAGTGTTAACCCAAAGTGCTTTGCTATGTACTTTCAGGTCATTGGCACTTTCATCAGTCTCTTATATTTTAGCTCTGGGAAACTGTTCAGATTCTTCAGTGTTCTTTTAGTCCAAAGACAAATAATTTGTTCTTTCGTTTCTGACAGATCACTTAGTAACAATGACTTTATCTTTAGATTACGTTATCTCTTTTCGTTGGAACACATCCTTGCATATTCATAAACACATTTTACTTTTTGTCACTCATTTTAGAACTGTATTACTAATAGTCATGATGCAATTCCATAAAGCTTTTAATTTCTAAGACATTTTACTTTAAAGTCTTAGAAAGAATTTTGACTGTGTACATTTATGTTTTCCTAAAGAGCCATCTTCTAACTTCTGCCCACTAAAATCTACACATTACATTTTATGGAAGTCTTTTCAAACTCATAATTTGGTCTTACATAAACATTTTTATGATTCTTGGTAAGATAATCTTTACTGTTTATTTCTAAGTTTTGCTATTTTAGGTAATGTTTCTCCCATTATCACCAAACTGTCATTCTATTGTGGAGAACACTTATGAGAGAAATATTTTTCCATAATTTCTTCTATCTCTGCTTTTTTATATTTCATGATTTTTCCATATGAGAATTTCCAAAGCAATATTTAAAATTGTACTGACATAGAAGCATGTTAAACTTTAGTGTTTCACAAGAAATGCTGTATGTATTAGTATTTCAGACAAAAAGTAAAATAATGCAACTATTTAATAGTGGAATTTATTTTTTAAGATTTGTTAATAAGTTATACATTTTCTTTTATTATTCTTTTTAGTTTGGTCTTTTTAAAAAATTTTTTCTCAAACAATTTCTTATATCTATTTAATGTATATTGGTGATTCTCACTTCAACCTCTATTGTCTCCTTGCTATCCCTGCATACCCTCCTCTTCCCAATAAATCTCTTACTTACATTCATGGGTTGTTTAGTTTTGTGATGCTCTGAATTTAACCAGGGAACACTGTGTGACTATGGGTTTGAGGCTACTCCCTGGAATCTAATGGGGTCATCAGTACATATAAAATAGAGATAATGGCACTTCCCCTTATAACTATCAGTAGTCATTAATTCAGTAGAAAGAAAGGGTTTGGGCCCCCTGAGTTTCTCCTCCATCCATGACTTATTGTTGACAGCGCTTGTTTTGTTATAGGCCAGTGAAAGTAACTACATTTGCATTTACTTAATGATTAAAATGACTGAGTCCTGTCAAGAGGATGACTTTTTTGCTCATCTCTTTATATTCTTGCTCTTTTATTCTTCTTAACCCCATATCTTTATATTCCCTGAACTTTAGAGGGTGTGGAATAAATATGTTGTTTAGGGCAAAACATTCAACTATCTTCATTTCCAACATCTTCAACAGGCATGATTCTATGTATTTACTGGTATTCATTCTAAGACACTTCTGTAATCTAAGCTGAGAATAGCTTTTATCTATGGTTATTAACAAATATTTACAAAGCAGCTTGTCTTTATGCCAGTCTAACTAAACAACAATAACAAGTTCTTCACTTTGCTCATATTCATGTCCAGGCATGGATTGTTGATTGTGTTTATACTAACAGTCATGTACTATCTCCTGTGGGTTAAGTTCAAACCTAATCAGAGGGCATTTGATTACCCCAAACCAGTTATGCCACCATTGCACAGATAAGAACATCTTACTTGCTAGGATAGTTTTATTCTCTTTAGGGTAAGCAAATGGGTAACATGCTGTTTTGTTTTCACTACCAACCTCAATACTCAGTTATCTTTGGCAATTTGAAAGCTAGCCAGCAAGGAGGAAGTATTGTGTTCAGTTCAAGGAAGCTTTCTTTAGATCATGAAAACGAAGTGTGGTGTCCTCAGAACATGATCTTACCCTCTAAAGATTGTGGGCAGCCAAAATGACTGACCACATTCTATATTGTTTTTAGAGCCTTTAGTGTTTCCACCAAACCTCTGTGATGGTATTATATACTCTGTATTGAGAATAGTAAGTACACACATTTTGTTTTCTCTTTGTGTCTATTGATGTGCAGAATTAGTGCCCAACTACTCATTTTTAAATTTCTGTTTTCTTGGAATATACTTGCCTCTATTGTGATAACAGAGAGGAAATGCAAAGAGGAACTGAGGATAAAGAGGTCTGTGTGCTGGTGTGATTGATTGGAAAGGGAAGTGGATCTTTCTAAGTTAATTGCACAGAAGTTGCATTCTATGTTGACTGCACTGTTTCTTCTGAGCACTCAAACTGACCCTTGAAACACAGGCAGACAGAGAAGCCTAATTTTCATAGCCACAGACCCAGGAAGATAGATTTTTGGACAGGAATTAAATGTTTTACTGTATGAATTTAAAGCCACATTATTAATCTCTCAACCTGTCAGAGTGTTCTTGAATGCAAAAATGTCAGTAGTTATGTCAATAGCAGCAAACAATTTATTCAAAAAGATATGTCTAAAGAAGAATTTTAATGTGATTTTCTTCCTGTCTGCTCACCAATACCTAATGTTAAAGAAAGATGAATTATCAAAGAGAAGAATTTAAAATAAACAAATATGATTTATATCAACATTTTAATTTTCCATATATATATATATATATATATATTATATATATGTTTCTCAATCACTAAAACAAAACCAAATTATACAGAAGTTCAAACAGGAAATACAGTGATAATGTTCTACTACTAAGTTTTCGTGTACATGTTTGGGGGATACACTCTAAAGTTAGTAATTATAATTCTCGACATAAGAAAACTATTTTATTTTTCTTTTATCTATCACTCATAGCAAAAAAGTTTTTAACCTTTTGTCGCAAATTATTTTTAATTATTGTTTTAACAACAGGCTGTGTCTATGTCTAGAGGCATCCCTTAGTATTCAGAGGCCACTACTACCAAAATCACTACTGATGCCAAAACCCATTGCTTTTTGAGTGCCTTATGTATAGTATTTTATTATCCAAATACAACTTCTACATATTGTTTTATACACATACTATCAGTTATCTCTAGACTTCACACAGTGTGAAAAAGACATAAAGATTATGCAAATACTTGCTAAAATCTGCCCTTTAAGCTATGATGAACAAAAGGTCTACCCATGTTAAGTACAAGTTTTTCAAATACTTTCTGCCATTGGTTTATTCAGCAAGTAAACATTAGCAAGTGGAGACTTCCTGAGTTTTAATGTCTACCAAGGGTGTCTGTGCAACTTTATGTATGTGTATATACACATATGCGTATTTTATAATTTAGACAATATTTTCATTTAGTTTTACTCTAATATTATTTGCTCAATATTATTTGCGTTCTCATGATGAGAGGAATAAGAACAGAATTTACCTTCTACTTTAAAAACCTTATGATACTTTCATTGTTCTCTGTTCCTCATTCTTATATAAACAAATTAGTTAATTCATTTGATGTGTTCAATGGTGGCTAAAGCACTTGGCAAAGGTTAGTTTCTTTCTTTTTTCTTCTTTTTTTTTCTTTTTATTAGAAAGAAAATTATTTTACATGTCAATCCCAGGTCCCTCCCCCCCTCCTCCCCTACCCCCCCTAACTAACACCCTACCTATCCCTTACCCTTTCTGCTCCCCAGGGGTGTTTGACCTTCCTTAGGGATTCTTCAAAGTCTGTCATATTCTTTGGGATAGGGCCTAGGCCAACCCTCTTGTGTCTAGGCTCAGGGAGTATCCCTCTATGTGGGATGGGTTCCCAAAGTCCATTCCTATGCTAGGGATAAGTTCTGATCCACTACAAGAGGCCCCATAGATTTCCAAGGTCTCCTCACTGACACCCACATTCAGGGGGTCTGGATCAGTCCCATACTGGTTTCCCAGCTATCAGTCTGGGGACCAAGAGCTCCCCCTTGTTCAGGTCAGGTGTTTCTGTGGGTTTCATAAGCCTGGTATGGACCCTTTTGCACATCAGTCCTCCTTCTCTACAACTGGATTTCAGTTCAGTTCTAGGTTTAGCTGTGGGTGTCTGCCTCTACTTTCACCAGCTGCTGGATGAAGGCTATACTATGGCATATGAATTAGTCATCAATCTCATTATCAGGAGAGGACATTTAAGGTAGCCTCTCTTCTTTGGCATCTCAATTCTGTGTTTTAGTCTCTTCTGTGAATTTGAAGATCTACTCTACTGACGCTAAAACCCTCAGATTGCTTTTGGAAATTGACATGGGACTATCTGAAAAAAAAATACTCTGCCACGTTCAGCATCAGCATCAGTTTGAGGATGTCAATATTAATTAACAAAAAAATGTAATCATAGACAACTAAGTTGGAGTTTTGTCAATACTTAGAGACACTTTCAGATTGGGTCAGATCACGACATAAACTATTTTAAGCCTTTATGCTTTGCTAGTTTTTTTTCACACCTAACCAATGTTCAAAATTATGAAGTTTGTATTATATAAATAATTGTAAAATTCTAGCTCCAAAAGTACTTAATAAAAATATTTCCATTATTCTTTGTAAGTTCACTATCATTATTTTGATTATACTACATGATGATCTGTTAATAACATTGCTTGCTTTTTCACTAGTAATAAGAGGCTTTAAATCTTAAAATCTATGATTTTCCTGGGAGCTCTTGGTCCCCAGACTGATAGCTGGAATGCCAGCATGGGCCTGATCCAGACCCCAGGAATGTGGGTTTCAATGAGAAGACCTTGGAAAACTATGGGACCTCCTGGAGTAGTTTAGTATTTATCCCTAGCATAGGTGTAGACTTTGGGAGCCCAATCCACACAGAGGAATACTCCCTGAGCCAAGACACACTGGGGTGGGCCTAGGCCCTATCCCAAAGGATATGACAGACTCTGATGACCCCCCTATGGAAGGTCTCACCCTCCCTGGGGAGCAGAAAGGATATGTGATAAGTAGGAGTTTAGTTGGGGAAGGGGTGGTTGGGAAGGAGGGGAGGGAGTGGGAAGTAGGATTGACATGTAAAACAATCTTGTTTCTAATTTAAATAAAAAATATGAAAAAAAGAAAGAGAAAAAATTGTGATTTTCTTTTTATATAAAATTGAAAATCAATGTATACTGTGCATTTTTTGCAATTACTCACTGGCTTAAAATATCCCTTGAGTGATCTGCTCCGGGGTGTTCAATTAAGAAGAATTTTTCCAGAGATTTGGATTGAGTATCAGCATTCAGAAAGTCTTAGTTGAGAAAAAGCATTCCCTGTATTTCTTAAGCTTGGTAAAATATGTCCTTGTGAAACAAAAGATGCATTTGCTTAATTTCAGTGTCCTAGTATTATATTTCAATTCACTATCCCTCTCCATCAGTGAATTCAAAGAAAGATATCCTCCCTTCCTCCCTCTAATAATGCTGTACAACATCTATAGTAGAGATATTTGTATCTATGAATTGCTACAATAGAGCTTTCCACATTGTGTTCCGAACCATTTCTGATATTTCCTGAATGTTTTTGCTTTGTGATATAATCTGCATATCTTTTGGTTTCATGCATGTTATATTAACATTTTTTCCTGTGATTATCTAGTGTGGTGCTGCAATGTGATTTAAAACTTGGGCTTTATATTCACTGTGAAAGCTAAGACATCAGCAGTAAAGAAGATAGATCTGGAAGAATTGTTCATTTTTCTTTCTATCTGAACAATATGAATTGGTGTTACAGGAATTTTTTCCAAGTAAAAGTAGTCCATGGTTGTAAAGATCAACATTTCAGTTTTTCCACACCAATAAGCATTTATTTATGTAGTACTTTTCAAGTTTCCCATCATTTCCCTCATTTACTTACAGTTAAAAAAATGACTAGTAACTGGAAATAGGACACAGAGATCCAGGAAATGTAATTTGGCAATAAATGCTGTTTTTGAAGTACACTGCACGGTTTGTGGATAAATATTTCTTTAATGTGTGTAATTACTGGATCAGCAGTATAAATGTGGTCATGTCCTTGTAATTAATACATTGTCAAAAGTTCATTTAAGTATAATAATTTTACTGGGAAAGTGCTGTCTATGTGTTTCCTGCAATAATTTGTTAAATTAAGTGCAATAAATATAAAACTACCCTTAAGAATATCTTTTGAAACTCCTTTCATTATATGTTAAATAAAGCTTTGCAAACTTACAAAGTCTCCTTTACTTCAGTCCACATTTGTTCAACAGAAGGCACAATAGACTTTTCTATAAATTAAGCTTCTTTGAACAGCATTACATTTTAAAATAAATTCTAGCCTAGTGAGACAAATATTTATTTGTGAATTATGAAAACCGCCAGTTAGCCTTGCCCTTAATATCAGGCAGAGCTAAGTAAGGCCTGCAACTTCTGTGCTGAGCTGATCATTTCCTTGTAGATGAAAGCCATTTTGCCATGCAGAATTACAGGGCTGCAAGGTCTGTTCCATGTAGGCTCTTTATTTTGTGGTTTTGCCATATTGCTCCAAGCTGCAAGTGCAAGGCTACTCAGACTCCAAACACAGAAACAGACTTCACACTCACGATATGTGATAAATTGAAAGCAATCTTTATGATCCTCCAGCCAGCCAGCTAGGAAATAGGATTTTATGGTATTTGACATTTTACCTGTATCGGACCTGTAGCTGAAAGTTCTATAAGGAAAAGACAGAAAGGAAACAAGACATCTTCAAGATGGTCAAGGATAAAGTGTAGTGTAAGAAATACACTGCTTCAAAATTCCTGAGCTGGAAAGGCCTTTGACTTTTCACTCAAGTTACTGTAGGATGATGGAAGAAGGACAAAAACCAATTAGCAGCAGGGAGTAAAGCAGGTGAAATAGAGAACAGACGGTTGCTAAGCCAATAAGCAGAGATCATTTACATGATGAATGATGAATTTGGTAATGTTTCCACTTCCTCTGTTTTAAGTTCTCTTTGAATAAAAATTGTTTTCAAAACCTCAATTCTAGATACCCATTATTGTGTATGTGTGTATGTCTGCATGAATGTGTGAATGCTCACGCACACGTGTGTACGTGTGTGTGTGTGTGTGTATGTGTGTGTGTGTGTGTGTGTGTGTGTGTGTGTGCTTGTGTATGTGAGTCTCAATCAGTTATCACATTGATTTCAATAGGCCTTTCTGGTCAACCCATCCACAGAAAACCGAGTCTGCTTGGAGAAGGTAGCTACTTTTCAGTTAAATCAGACCTTCTGTTGCCACAGTCTATGTTGTCCTACAATACAACCTCTTTTGTTCTTCCAAAATAATGCTAAATCAGATCTACTGTGTGTATTAGAAAAAGATATACAACATTGAATATTTAAGATTTTTTTAATTTTCTAGAGGAAAAATTATTAAAATTTTATACTAAACATTTGCCTACCTACATATGTTTTAACCGTTCTGTTTTTGACAGTACATAACTACCAAATATCTTACATATATATTTAGAACTCCTGGTCTCTTATGTGAAATTTTCTGAGTTTATATTCAATCCTTCATCCAACTTCTCCTCCCTACCTTTTCATGCTGGGCTGCTTAGAACAGTATTCTCCCCCTTTTATTTTGTTATTATGCATGTATATTTTCATCTTTCCTATCAAGAAGTCTGATGGACTATGCTGAACAACTACAAACACTTTTAGAAAATTGCCTAAACAAAAATCAGTGTCCTCTGGTATAAATTATACACACATCTAACTATACCAAAATATCAATATATTGGCGTTAATCCAGTTTCTATTGCTATAACCAAACATGAGGCTGTGTACTTATGACATGTGAAAATGCACTAAGAGCATAGTTCTGGAGTCTAAAAAATCTAAGATCAGAAGCTGTCACCTGTTCAGCTTCTAATGAGGCCTGATAGTTGATTGTACCATAGTGGGAGCATGAATGGGAAGGAAAAGAAAAAAGTGTGCCTATCTGCTCTTCAGCTCCTATTAAGGTAATCTTAAAATGCATATAGAAGGGGAAACATGAAAGGTTTTCCAATATCTTGAGGAAATTTAAAACTTGATATGACAAAATTCAGTAAGTAAAATAAATGTGAGTAAAGTGTTAAATTATAAATAACTATGAGCCAATATAATATTATTTGAGTATATGATTTTGCAGAGTAAGTATTTAGAATGTAGAATCTGACATGCAAAGACTTTCTGAGCAGCTAAGTAGGTAGTTTCAGCACTTTTATATGAGCAGAGATTGTCTTCCATAAATACATGAATTAAAGAGTTGGACCCCAAGGCAACCAAACTAAGCTTTAAGCTTCTTCCTTTGTGTGGGTTCCAGGTCCTTCTTATTTCCTTGTTCAAATCTGTCTGAATTGATTGATTTGCCTATATGGTCATAATCTTCCACAAGTACGTATTTTAACCCCAATAAATTGATGTTGCCTCTGATTTTCCTTTTTTCCTTGGTCATGCATGCTAAAACGATCATCAGAAATTCAGGCATTTTCTTCTTTGGAAATAAGAAGTAGAAATAAAGTTTGTGTTGTATTAATTTGGGCATTGGCAGATTATAGTTGTGGATTGCATAGTAACTTCTGTGAGCTTGCCAAATAACATTCAGAATATGAAGTACATTAGATCATACATAGGATGAAAATGCATCACCTTTCAGTGAGTGTTGTCACTTTTCAGTGTACCTGTTACACACAAAATGACAGAATTATATTGAGGGAGGAATTTTTTCCAGAGTTTTAAGTTGGTCATTGTAAGGAAAGTTATGGTGGCATTCATGACACTAGTAGGGCATTCATGACATTATCAAAAGCCCCATTGAAGCAGAAAGTTGGACTTGGAAGCAGCATGATATCTTCAAATCCCATTCTGAGTTGTCTACATATGCCAATTAAGTCTGTTTAATGGTTAATCTCAATTATATACTTAATAAGAACTAGAATCAGCAGGAAGACAGATATCTGAACACATCTCCTGGGGATTATATACATTGGATTAAGTGAGGTAGGAAGAGCCTTGCACCGTGAGTGGCCCCATTCCTTGGACTGAGATCCAAGACAATATAATAGGAGAAAGTAAGATGAGCATAGCATTCATCTCTTCTAACTACAGACATTACATGACCAGTTGATTTTAGTGCCTGCACCTGTACTTACCTTCCATGAGGGATTTTACTCTTGAACTGGAAACCCAAGTAAAACTTTCCGTCCTTAAACTTCTTTTGTCAGAAGATTTTATGAAAGCAACAAACAAATAACTAAGACAAAAAATTCAGAGCAAGTAGGGCCACAGCTGTGTTAAAAAGCTGACTATGTTGTTCCTTAGGCCTTTGGAATGTGCTTGTCAGAAGAATGTTGAAGGTTTTGGTTAACAATGCCCTTAAATATTGGAAGCGGTGATTAATGGGTGATTCATGAGACATTTTAGAAGAATCCTGAGAGAAATCCCATTAGATGTATGATTGATGAGGCCTTTGAGAAGATAGAGGATTCTCTGAGGATCATGCATGGGTCATGTATGTGATATGTTGGCCAAGAGTCTAGTTGCATTCTGCTTATATCTTGAGTGTATCAGTGAAGTTAACTTTAATGGCAATGAGCAGAGCATCTACCTATCATCTACCTTTCATCTATCTATCTATCTATCTATCTATCTATCTATCTATCTATCTATCTATCTGTCATCTCTCTATCTCTATGCAGAATAATTTTAATATAGAGCCACTTAGGCAGATGCTGAGAAATGCTTTTTATTAAAGAGATGAGAACCACTTAAGAGAAACTTCCTGTACTTCAGTGGGCCAACAGGAAAAATGTCCTGAGAGCAAACTCCATGCATCTGAGGCTCCATTTTTGAAGATTCTCATTCACTTGTGGTAAAAAGTCGAAGATAAAGGAGTCTGATGCTTCTCAAAGGGAATCGCCTAGGGCATCACCAGAAGGTGGTGCACCTGTAGCCCACCAAGGATAGGCTACATCTCAAGCTGGCAGCAAATCTTAATTGGCAGATTCAATCATGCCATCCTGGCTTTGCAGGCATAGGAGATGGAAGACTGAGGGTGTCATGGAATTTGGTTCTATGGTTTCAGAGAGTATCTTAAACCAAGTGATATGTTGCAGGGACAGATTACTTCAAAAAAATGTCACGAGAAGCCATTCTTTGAAGCTGTGATGGTAAAACCTAAATTGTAATGGAGATCCCATTATTTTCTAGAGACAATAACCATCAAATGTCTGCTGATGAATGATGCAAGCATAGACTAGAGCTTATCTAAGAAAGAGGCTGTGTGCGGAAGTGGCAAGAGAGAGTAGCTACATAAACCCTAGGAGTCTAGCCAATTTTATTTTTAGCCCCAGATGGAAAAATGGAAATACCAAGCTTTGTGTTTTACCTGTTAGATTTTGTTTTGGCTTTGGTCTACTTATTCCATGCAGATCAATTATTCCAACATGGACTGAAGATGTTATCTTGTGCCTAAGTAGGAGTGTCAGGTTTTTATTGTAATTTATAAATAATAGATTATCTTGGGTCTCAGATGAGTTATGGATGTGGACTTTTAAACTTTTTTTAATTATTAATTACTCTAGGAAAATTTGAAGCTGGAGTGTATTTTATATTTGAGATGATCATGAGATCACAGTGTAAAGGCTTTGTATGTGATGGCTGAAAGATGGCATATGTTTGTTGTCACATTGACAAGAGGCTTGGTTTATGATGAGTCATTTCAATTATCGTCTTCATGAAATCTAGAACCACCTAGGTAATAAAGGTCTGGGCATATTTTTGGGAGAGTGTAATTGTCAGGCTAGTTGAGATAGGAAGTCTCACTCACTGTGTGTAGTCATGTTCCCTGGGTTGAGGCCCTGGAACACAGAAACTAGAGAAAGTAGGCTGAGCAGAAGCATCCATTTCTCTTCTTCCTGACTGCAGACACAAGGCAAGCAGATGATTTAAACTCCTGCCATCTCAGCTTTCCCACCATGATGGATTACACCCTTGAACTGAGAGCCCAAATAAACCCTTCCTTCTGAAAGTTGCTCTGTCAGAGTATTTTATCTCTTCAACAAGAAAATAACTAATATAACCCTGCATCTCCTAGGTTGCACATCGCTAAAAATTAGTTTCCAGCTTCTCAACTTTTCAACTGCTCAAACACATG
The DNA here is from genome assembly GCF_003668045.3 of Cricetulus griseus. Taxonomy (NCBI): domain Eukaryota; kingdom Metazoa; phylum Chordata; class Mammalia; order Rodentia; family Cricetidae; genus Cricetulus; species Cricetulus griseus. The sequence continues at coordinate 126,995,845 of NC_048599.1, forward strand.
ACCCTGTAGAGGCCATATCTCATTCAAATTATAGCAGCGAGTATGAAAAAAAGGAACCTTTTATCTTTGTTGTTTACTAGAAATTTAAATTTAACTGGATATCCAATTTTTATTTGCCAACTCTTAGTGCTGCACAATTTTGTGTTTAATTACTGCCAGTTATACTTATGCAGGGGAGTTGTACTTTGCCTTTTTTCCATGCAGCTATACCAATAGAGAGGTACAGTTCTAGATGTTAAAACACAAAATGACTATCGCTTGTAGTGCTCACCACTGGAAGACAATACGTTTGGGGAAGAAAGAAGAGTCCAAATTCACTAAAGCAGAAGTTTTTCTACAAAGGACCTTCCCAGTTTTACAGTTTTTAAAATGAGAAAACAAAACAAAACAATAAAAGCAGATGTTGGAACCATCCTTAAAGTTCACTCGCTATTTACTAGCAAAGGACAAATTATTATTTAGGTAGCAGCTTTTCTAAACAACCAATTCCAAGGCCAAATATTCTACAGTAAATATTTATTTATCAGTTTGGTATACTTAAAATCTATGTCATTAAGAAATTATGGCCAGGGACAGAAAAATAGCTCAGTTGTTAAGAGTACTAACTGGTCTTCTAGAGAATCTGGGTTCAAGTCCCAGCATCCATATGGCAGTTCACAACTGTCTGTATTTCCAGTTCCAGCAGACCTGATATGTGTGGCAAAACACCAATGCACATAAAATCAAATAAATATTAAAAGAATATGAGATGACATAAAGGTATTATTAATGAAAATACAAACCTAAAGTGTAGGAGAAAAAAGATTTCATGTTGCTTATCATACTAATAGCATGAGAATGATATTTGAGGGCTCTATATTTAAGAGTATTTGCTTTTCTATCATGTTGCATAATTCTTCAAAAAGAAGTCTGCCAAAGCTGTAAAGTCCAAGGCCTTGTACAATTGCATAAGAATTCTTAGGAATTTTTAAGGTTATGTTCATACTACACTTGTTTTCTCTTGTGTGCTAGTTCTAAGACACACAGGAGCTATGACTTTGAGACAACGATCAGCATCATTGCATGATGGCATTTGGCCTCATGTTCTTTGAGTTACAATAGTACCTTATGTCTTATTCTTGCTTTGGTGGAGTCAAAAGGAATGTTGTCAGAATTATGTGAGATACTTACTGTGTTATAAATCATGGATGAGTTAGAAAATAAAACCTCAGGAAGGTCTGAATACTATTATTATTATCAATAACCCAAAATGCAATTAATATTATCAGTAAAAATAAATAGATACAATGAGTAGTTTGTGAAAACCACGATCTTAGTAAAGTATGTTTTAATTATGTTTGAGAAGAGAGACTATCACATTACTGCCTCTTAATATATACCATTTTAGGAGAATTGTCCAGGATTTTTTCTCTAGAAATTGGCTTCTTTTTAATCTCAGGGAAAAAAAATCTAAGTTGGTTGGCAACCAATTGGACTCAGTAGGAAAAAACTTTTTTCAGTTTAAAGAAAAAAAATCATGTCATATGAATTTTCTCTTTCTTAATGTAAAAATTATTAAAAACATAACTATATTGCTTTAAAGTTGCATTTGTTATGGCTCCAATAATCATATCTTCCTAACACAACCAAATAATCAGGTTCTTATTTTTCAGAAGAAAACAGTTACAGAAAATTAGTCTAGATGATCTTGAGCAAGCTAACTTGCTCTGGAATATTCTCATAAATTTGCCTCATATCATTAATAAAATGCAAACCATTGGAGAGGACATTCAATATATGTTCAATTCACATGTGAAATAAAGAAAAATTTATTCATTTCCAACACTGTATAATGAAATCACCATAGAATAGTAACTAGATAGATTGTTCTGACATATCTGTTTTATGTCCTGAATGTTTGCACTGAAGTCCAAACACTGAACATCATGGTATTTGTAGTTGACATTGTACCTGATAAAAAAAAAATAATTGTCCTATAAGTGGGAAACAAAGTACGTAAAGCACTATAAGAACGTATTTCTTCCTAGAGTCTGTATTTTATTTTTTCTAAATGTTAGATGCCTTGGATGGACACCATTCCCAAACACATGTTAGAAGTGGCTTTCTTTACTTTTTTCAAATATTGTCAGCACAGGAATAAATGCTTATCCAAGGCTCACATCTATCACTCTGGTTGGTACATATGGTAATTTTCTCTAAATTGGCTCCTTTTCTCAGGCTACTGTATCATCCTGAGATATTAAGTTTTTAAATTGGCTCTTCCCACCTCTTTTAACATTAGATGGCTGATTGCTGTCACATAATTTAATGATCTAGTCCAATCTATACAATGACAGTGTAACATGGGCAAGATAATTGTAGATGGATTGCATGCCATTAATCAGTTGCCTTTTTGTTCTTACATGTCCCATTGCTTATCATTCAAGGAAGAAAATTGTCTTTTGACAGGGTCCCATTGTAGTGTCTTTACTTTCCAATAACATCAAGGCTGAGATTTTAAAAAGTAAATGAGCAGGTTGCAAGGAGGGTGGAAGATAATTAAATAGTATGTTTTATATGAATTGTTTTGAGAAAAATCAGAAATTTATTCATATATTTGAAAAATGAGCTATAGAAAGGTTGTATTTATAAAATGATTAAAAATAAACTCATGTTCTTATTAAAGATACACTGAGAAATTCAAGAGACTGCACTTGCTGTGCTTCCTCATTCCCTTCACCCCAGAGACCAATGGCTATTTTGAAACATAAGAACTTCCTGAGGATCATCCCTTCACTCAAAGTGATGTGTCCTTCTGGTAGGATGTATGTAATTTTAACCATAACCTCCTTTGCCTTGGTCAATTCGAAGTATTTATTACATTGTCACTTACTATCTCTCGAAATAAACCAATACTGGATTTTTGTTAAAAGAAAAATCCAACTATGAAATAAGGACTTATATTATGGAAATAAACCAATAGGAGACCTCCACAGGAAGAGGAAACATAGTCAAGGAAATAGCCAATTTGACACATTTACAGTTGTACAGGAGAAACAGTTACCAATATTATTGTAAAAATGAGTCTACTTACACTCAACATTCAAAAACATGGTCTTGATTGTTTAAATTTAATTTATTTCCAGGGGTGGAATAAAGGTTTATTTTGAAGTTTTATTTAAAATAGTATTTCCACATAATTAGTTTTTTTGTAAAGTGTGCGCTTAAGTACCGAATCACATGTGCTTTACTGTGCTTCCTTCAAGTTTCATGGTTTGGATTTTCAAATGTAACATTTTAGCAGATTCATCCTCCAACATATCTCCACGACGAGTCAAGAGAAAGATGGGATTTCCCTTTCATATTATAACAGATGTGAAATGTATTCGCTGTTCCTCCCCTTTATAGATGTCTATTTATATTATGGGTTAAAATATGAATTAGGATTATGAATCAATTACATATATTGGTGGCCAAAATGATGCCTCAACTATTAAAGACAAGGGGTGTTCTTCCAAGACTTGGGTTTAATTCCTGTACTAATATGAAAGTTTAAAAACATCTATAACTCTTGGGAAGATGAGCTGGGAGAGGAAGAGAGGAGAGCAAGAAAGAGACACATCAATAGAGTGTGTCACTATAGCTTTACAGAGAAATCTGGCATTAGGGAATTGTACAGAGATCCACAAGGATGACCCCAACTAATAATCTAAGCAATAGTGGAGAGGCTACCTTAAATGCCTTTCCTCTATAATGAGATTGATGACTACCTTCTATGCCATCCTAGAGCCTTCATCCAATAGCTGATGGGAGCAGAAGCAGAGATCCACAGCTAAGCACTGAGCCAAACTCCTGGAATCCAGTTTCAGAGAGGGAGCAATGACCAATAAAAGAGTCAAGACCATGCTCGGAAAACCCACAGATAAGCTGACCTGAGCAAGTATGAACTCATGGACCCCAGTCTGACAGCTAGGGAACCAACATAGATCCAAACCAGGCCCCCCGAATGTGGGTGTCATCTAGGGCCACTGGGCAGTCTATGGGGCCTCTGGCAGTGGACCCAGATGTATCCCTAGTGCACTAACAAAATTCAGGAGCCCATTTCCCATGGAGGGATACTCTTTTAGCCTACATACACAGGGGAGGGCCTAGACCCTGTCCCAAATGACTTGACATATTTTGATGATTACCCCATGGAAGGCTTCACCCTCCCTGGGGAATGGATGGGAGATGGGATCGGGGTTGTGGGGAGCATGGGAGAATGGGAGGGAGAGGGAATTAGGATTGATATGTAAAATAATATTGTTTCTGTTTTAAATAAAATTTATTTAAAAAATCATCTATAACTCCAATTTTATGGAAGCTGATGCTTTCTTTTTGATTTCATGGACACCAGGCATGTAGTCGTCAGCATGCATTCACACTTATTGGCGGAAAAACTCATATACATACAGTAAAAATAAAAGAACTATAAATAAAGAAATATGCTTCTTGATAATAGCTTGAAGGCAAGGTATCATCATCGAGAATATGAAGTTTTTCAGTGTTAATAGATGAATCATGATTTGTCTTAGAAAATAGCTGAGTATTTCAGTATCTTACTGATTTAGCCTCTTCTCTGTTTAAGTGAAAGCAATATTTTAGATAGAAATGATCAATAAAAATGATAAAATTATTTCTTCCAGTTGTTTCTGTTGTCATTTATACAAATCTTTGTCTATTCATAACTCTTATTGCTTTCTTCTGCAACTTCCATTTTTCCCATGTGCTATAAGATAGCAACTTTTGATGAAAGAAGCATTTACTTTTGTTTCTTTTGCCCTTTCACCATATTCAGGCTTTTCAGTACAATTCATAATGTTGAGCCTCTTTAATAAGCAAGAATGTTGCCATGGCACTTAACTGAAAACAGAAAGAGGCTGGCACAAGCTTATGGATAACTTTATCAAACACCAGGACATATGAATGTGGAAGACTGGATGATCACAAGTGGGCTTTAAATCAATTTTATCTTCACAGTTTTAACATCAAGAAGAGTTGTTACTTGTAAACAAATTGTTATGCAACTTAATGAACTAATTAGGAAAATCAGTTGCAATAATAGTATTGGTACAAACTGATCTGAATATAAAAAGTAGAATTAGAATTCAACTACCAAAATTTTCCCACTAAACAAGCTATGTAATAATGCCATTTCAAGATATGTTCTTCATAAAATTAATCATAAGTGGTTCTTCCTTCACACCATCTGATTTCTATAATCTATTAATCTGTGAATGTGACATGCCCTGCTACTCTCCTCGGTACTCGGCTGTGTCTATATATATGTTTGATGTTTTCCAGGATGATCTGAAATGACATTGCATAATCTGGTTCCAGTATCATGTCTCCTTTTGTTTCATTCACTAAATGAATGGCTATTGTCCAGATATACACACCAATGCCTCTGCTCAGAAACCACACTTCGACTGGCAAGAGGATATCACTGCTTGGTAAAATCACAGACAGTAATTGGAGATACTGTAACAAATTCATAAGCAATAAATGAATGCAATCTTATTAGATACATGGCCAATATTTTTGCTGTAACATTTTTAAAAGATGGAATCATAAACTCTAGGTAATAGATGTCACCCAGCACTCTTATCTTCTGTTTCTTAAATTGTACATTTTTGTATGACTGACTATTTCCTTCAAGGGTGACTGGGTAATTGTTTTGATAGTTAAATAATAATGTTGTATCTTAGTGAAGAAGTATTTATGTGTAAAATTTAAGATATCTGTTAAAAAGGGAGACTGTTGAATTGTTCATGGACTAATGGCACACAGGAAAAATGGGTGTCAAAGGGGAGATTTCATTTTCTCAATGCTCCTTTCAGTGATGAAATACAATTTGTATGATTGTGAAGTGGCATTGTTTATTTTTCCAGTCAAAAAGTCACTGTCAAAAGTGTGTTTGGGGAGGAAAAACAGTACTAAAACAAATGTATCTCTGAGACATATCTAGGTTGTTTTAAAAAAGGAAAAAAAACCTAGGGCAGTCTGTTAAAAAAATGAACATTTCCAATACAATTTGTCACCCATGCATAAATCTTGCTGACATTTTCAGTCACTTTAATAGCCTTCCCATTTTATAAATCAGTATGAACTTGCACGGTTGCAAAAAGTGTGTATTTTGAACATCTCATTTGCATACTTTACCAAAAGCCAATGAGGCAGGGGAACAGCACTGGTGATCATAATACGTGTTTGGGAAAAGGCAGAGAGATCACTAATGGCTTTGCCTTTAGGGATTTCTGTACTCCATAGGGGACGAAAATGAGAAATATTTTTCAAACAGCAGGGGTAAAGGTTTTAAAACTAGAAACACATGGAGTGATAAAGATGTTAGTGCCACAGGGCGCATAGCAGGAAAAATTTACAATGTAAAAACTGTAATTTCAGCATTAGGAAGTAATAATCGTGTTTCATCATTGTTATTAAAGCATGACCCTTAAAGTCACATAAATTAGATATAAGTTTCAAGAGAAGTTTATTAATCTTTAGCAGGAAAGTATTAGGAAAGTTTATTATTGGATGAGGTTTTCAGGGGATGTGTTCTTTGGATTGTGTGGAGTTGGGGAATCGTGGGTGTGGGTGCTGCTGTGTTCTCAAGGAAATCTATCATTGCAAAGAGTAAATAAAACTTAACTCACTATTACCCAATGGGTATAAATAGTGCCTACAGAAAGCTCTTATTCTTTTAAATTAATAATTTGAAGAAAGAACATGCCATAAGGAAAGGAAGTTGTTCCATCCAGAAAAATATACTTGTTCTTAATAAAAATGAGACCTAAATTAAAGTTTATTTTTAATGTGACATTCATGACAAATAAGCATTAATTAAAGTTGTAACATGTGTTGGACATCTCAAATATTGTAAAACATGTAACTAAAGCATAGAGTTTTATTAGAAGCTTTGGAGCAAAATTGATTTAAAAAGGACCAGGAGTCATCTGTGGGCATCAATGATAAAGAATTCTTTAAAAAAGACAATTACTTTAGTATTTTAATTGCTGATCATGAATAGAACATTTAGTTCATGGGAGAAATAATACCTTGTCCAACTATGTGGGGTTTTTCAAGTTGTGAGCTCCCCCAGCATTTTCCCACAATTAAGAGAGAACAAATTTCAATGAGCTAAACAGAAATTAAAAGACCATCATTTCTACATCATTCAGTTTTCTTTTTATAACTTAACATTTGTTGAACCAACTTTTATTTAGCAATCAGATTTCATATCTGTAGAGCAAGATAACACGAGTCATAAAATATATGAAAAATAATTTCAAAACAGCAAACTCTATTTTAGTAGTTATCAGCTGATACAGTCCAAAATTCTATTACTGCAACGTCTTTATTAGTAATTCTACATATAGATAAATTGTTGAATTATGAAAATATAAATAAATAAATAAATAAGACAAATATAACAGTTTTCTATAACACAAGGTCTAACTATATTCAGAATTCTCATTTACACTAACCCAGCATTCTTCATGAGAATATATATATGGTTATAAACACAAAACATCTTATATATTTAAATTCTGTAACTAACATGAAAGAAATATGCCTTTGAAGAATGTATGGCACTGCCAGGCATTGGTGGTACATGCCTTTAATCCCAGCACTCGGGAGGCAGAGGCAGGCGGATATCTGTGAGTTCGAGGCTAGCCTCGTCTCCAGAGCGAGTGCCAGGACAGGCTCCAAAGCTACACAGAAAACCTGTCTTGAACCTGTCAAGAACCCTGTCTTGAAAAATGAAGAAAAAAATAACAACAACAACAAAAAAAACCAAAGAATTTATGGCACTATTATTCTTTGGATCATTCAACAAATGACCTACAGATCAGTAAAATGTGGCTAAGTATAAAGCATATAGAATTTAACTATATAAAACTCAGGCCTGGGGCTGGAGAGATGGCTCAGCTGTTAAGCGCACTGGCCGCTCTTCCAGGGGTCTTGAGTTCAATTCCCAGCACCTGCATCTTGGCTCACAGACATCTGTAATGAGATCTGGTGCCCTCTTCTGGCCTGCAGGGATACATGCAGGAGGAACAATGTATAAATAATAAAGAAATCTTTAAAAAAAAAAAAAAAACAAAAACAAAAAAAACAAAAAAAAACCCTCAGGACTTTTCAAAATTAAATTAATTAAATGAAAAGAAGTTCCAATTTGATATGATGCTTTTGTGATATATCTCATTTCAATAATGTCTGCAGGTGATTTATTCAGTAACTCTTCATTCATAAATGTTGTTTATATTCTTCTGGTGTGAGCAATGATTTTAAACATTTGTGATATATTCAAAATGCCTAAGTGACATTTATATTTTTAAAGCAACAGTTCTTCATAGCAGAAACTTGGCTGGTAACTCATGTTATCCAAAGTTATAAAATTAATATTTTTCACTGCTTTATGAATTTGATCCAAGGAACGCAAAATGACAGAGTGGTAAAGAATTACCAAGATATTGCCATATGAATATTTTCAAGAAAAGTTCATGAGAAGACTGCAAAAAATGGAAACATAACTACCAAAATGTTCACAAGTCTTTTAAACTAGAAATTATGTGAACAAGAGAACTAAATTTCAGAGAAAAGCCATAGAGTGAGATACAAGTATGTCTTATTTGAAAAAAATATGAAACAGTTCAGTTTTTATTGTACAAAGAAGAGAAGGAGAAAGCACAAGTGAAAGAAAGAATAACATTGAAAGACTCCTGACATTTCAATTCCATGTCATAAAATGACATCTTCCTTTATATAGGAAGATGAATAGAAGTCTAAGTAACAAAGGCAGACTAAATTCATATTTTTTTCATTTTCAGGATGATAGCACTTTAATGCACACAGAAACAATGAAGATGTTGTAATTTAAAGTAAATGAAAAGAATTGATTTTCCTTGAAAATTTCTGTTCTGTTCTCAGCTCTATCATACCCTCTTTGTTCATGTATAGCATCTTTAGTTTGTCTTACTGTTCATTTTATTCAGCAGAGCCCATATCTATGTTTATATCTATGCGGAAATTCACTTTTCAGAATTTAATTAAATATCAAGAATAGCAGGATAGAGTTCCAGAATTATAGTCAAGTTTTGTTTGGTTATGCAGCAGTAACAAGGATTCATCACACTGATTCTATCCTTCCCAGAACGTGACATGACATTTATTGAAAGGATCTTTAAGTCCCTGTCCCTGAAGAGTTAGAACTTCTATGGAGGTAGTAATATAACACATTATTTTGGTAAATGCAATTTTAGAATTGTAAAACTAAGTGTGGTGCCAGATGCATTTAATCATAGCACCAGAGAGGAAGGAACTACAGAAGTCCCGGTGATTCAGTGATGCACAAGAAGACACTGTCTCAAGAACAAATACCAAACAAACTGTAGACATATAGACTTGGAAAGGAACAAACCTGCTTCTTGTAAGATTTTTACTGCATTTTATCAATACTTTTAGCCTCTCCACAGATTAGGGTGCTGGCAGATGGAACAGCAGCCTTGCTGGGAGATAAGAGCAGTGCTGATTATTTCATTAACAGAATAAGTGGATGGGGGAATATCTAAGAACAGTTTTCAGGCTAATGTTATATCAATAGGAATCTGTTGGAAAGAGCATTAATGTGAATGGCTACAGCAAACCAGTTGTCCAGGATACTCTGAGCTTTGCCCCTCATGGTAATCGCTGTACTAGGGATATAACCCACTCTGCCAGACAAGTCCAATTCCATTTCATTGAGCCTACACATAGGACAATTATTGGATCATGCATTTCTGTGACATTTGCCACCTTCATGCAAATACCCCAGTGTGTTCTTTTTACTTCACCCTCCTTTTGCTTTATAATGTACCTGGTCAGTCATGAAAACATGTGCATAGAAATTAGGCTATCCAGACTGAGCAGACTGTATTTATGCATTTAGTTACATACAGACACTCACAACCCACCATCAGCAACAGCAACTACAGTAAAAGAGACATTGATCTGAAAGGGTGTGGTACAGGTGATGGTTTGGAGGTAGGAAAGGGAAAGGGAAAAGTTGTAATTATTTTATAATCTCAGAAAAATATTTAAGGGATAAGCAGTGATGATCATATCTAACAGAGCCACTTGTTTGTGATAGAGGCTCTAAGCTCAGTCTGTGTCTGAAGAAAAAAAAAAGGGAGCCCTTGGAACACAGAAGCAGCAGGACAGTCTATTTTTGCCACTATTGCAAGGGTTTATTTACCATCACAGTCTAGTTTTAAAGAAAAAATGCTCTCTCCAATACAGTTCCCTCTTTGTTTAAAAATTCTGATCCCTCTTTTGCTTTTCTTGTCTAAAGTATTCAGTGGATTTCTGTTACCTACACAAGAAAGTAAAAACTGCCTCATCATACCTTTCACATGTGGTATATTTCTTCTTCTAGTTATATAACCTAACAAAGGCTTATTGAATTTTTCTAACATTTGGCATTCTTTAATGCTTTAGTGGCATTTTCTAATCTCTTTAACTCCCTTGCATAGCATCTCTTTTTGAAAGCATACGGGTTCTTCATGTGTAATCATCTACTGCAGGCACTGTTCTCATGACCTAGACCAACTGTTTTATATAACAACAGAAATGCTTTTAAATACAGCTATTACCATGCATCCTATATCATAGCATATATGGCATGTGTGATTTTCTGCAGTCATTTAAGTATTTCTAAAGAGCAGAGAGAATGATTTCTTGCCTGACTATTCTCAGAATAGAGTATTGACTTTCAAAGAGAGCAGGGTCTTTTATAGCCAGTGAGATATACTTGAGGAACTAGAGCCAAACCTAAACAACTACATTACAGAGAAGCAGGCTTGTTCTTAATGGTGCCAGGAAACCAAATGTCCACATAAGAAAGAATGAAATCAGATTCCTGTTTTACATTTATTATGAAATTTACTCAAAAGAGATGTTTTTGAGCTTACAAAAGCTCAAAAATAATACAAAAAATGTAAGCAACTCAAGCCATGACAGAACGCTCATGAGCTCACACACACACACACACACACACACACACACACACACACACACACACACACACACACAGCTGTAGATAAGGGGTATTAGTGAATAGGAATGGTATCGGGGAAAGAGATGAGAAGGGATAATGAGAGTCAATATAATCCAAACCATAATATGAAAGTGTTACCTTATTCAATTAGTATGCAATAAAAAGACCCTAAGAGAAACTCACTTAGACTTCCCCCTCCTCTCAGCAAGAAGGGGAAATAGACAAGGTCTCCTGAGTAAATTGGGAGCATGGTGTTGGAGAAGAGAGGGAAGAGTAGTAGAGAGTAGAGAGGGGAGAAGGAAAGGGAGGAGGAGATCATGAGATATCTGGGAGGTGGAGTTGGGGGAAGGAAAGAGAGAGAGAGAACAGGGGAAAAGATACCTTGATAGAGGGATCCATTATAGAGTTAACTAGAAATCTAGCACTAGAGAAATTACCAGGAATCCACAATGACCACAACTAAGAATCTAAGCAACAGTGGAGAGGGTACCTTAACTGACCTTCCCCTATTATGAGATTGATGACTACCTTACATGCCACCATAAGCCTTCATCTATCAACTGATGGAAGTAGATACAGAGATTCACAGCTAAGTGCTGGGTCCATCTCCTGATGTCCAGTTGTAGAGATTGGAGGAGAGACAATATGAGCAAAGGGGTCAAGAACACTTTGGGGATAAACACAAAAACCATTGACCAGAGCAATCAAGAGTACATTGACTCCAGAATGGCAGCTGGGGAACCTGCATAAGACTGAACTAGGCCCCCTGAATGTGGGTGACCGGTGGTAGGCTTGGACAGTTTAGGAGTCCACTGGCAGTGGAACCAGTATCCCTAGTGCATGAACTGGCTTTGTGGAGCCCATTCCTTACGGAGGGATACCTTACTCAGCCTAGATATAGGGGGTAGGGCCTTGGTCCTTCCCCAAATGATATGACAGACTTGCTGATTCCCCATGTAAGGGAATGGGGAATGGATGAGTGCTAGGATAGGTAGATGGTTAGGGGAGTGGAATGATGGGAGGGAGAGATAACTGGGATTGGTATATAAAATAAAATTGTTTTAAAAATAAAAGAAATTTTAAAAATTCTATAAAATAAAAGAAATAAAAGAAAAATAACTCTCAGAATTGTCTGAAAAATAATCTTGAAAGTTTACTAAAGTGTTTATAAAAATTGATAAATAGTTACATTATTTATCAGGGGTATTTGACTTAGAGTATCAAGTTATATAGTAGTGCGGAAATCAGTCACACTTGGTAGAATCACTTAAGGATAAGGGGCCCTTTCTGTCAGCAGGTTTAACAAAAGGAGATAATTCTTTTACATAACTAAAACTTTTTAAACTTATACACATATATATATATAAATGTATATATCTCAATTTACATACTTACATATCTAAATTGAGACACATCTCAGTCCATTAAGAATAGAAATCATTAAGAAAACAAATAATCAAAGAAAAGTGTTGATAAGTGTGTAGGGGTTAAATTTATATATTATATATCTATAAATTAAATATATCAATAAGTAAATAAGTATTATTAGAACATATCAATAAAACATTTTAAGTCAGAAATGAAAGGCAGAGCATTACTATTGAGTAAATTTCACTGTTTCATGCTCAAGTCACATATTTTGTTGACTCATTAGTTTATCTGTGCCCCTAATGATGTTGATCACAGAAATTATGATTTTGTTGAAATGACCCAAGCTGACACATGATAGCATAAGGATATGAATTTTCTTCCCATTTAAAATTAACTTAAGTAATTATTTTATAATCATTTTAAGTATTTAATGTATTGTTACTTGTAAATATAGGATATTCAGATAAGTAATAGTGGCTTCATAAACTCTTCATCTGTGATGCATATATAGTTTGGGATCAAGAATACTGTTGCAAAGATGTGGGAAACTACTTTGAAAACACAATTCACTTTTGAGAAATCCTTGATATATATATATATATAATTGTTATATATTATTATATTTATAATTATAATACATATAATTATAATATACATAATTGTTATAAAGTGAAGTTTTATGCTTGATTGTCTTTAATGTGAAATACTAATATAATTTTCTATATACTAGCATTAGCAAGAAAGTGTATAATCCTCTGGTTTCTTAGGAAAATAACAGAATCACAAATAGCAATTACTTAACTGAAACTCAATTTTAATACTGAGAAAAGGTTTCCAATATGGTGGCATCATGGGACAGCAGAGGCTTCCTGCAGTACACTGGGGTGGGATAACTGTGCCATAGATTTGTAAATGTAGAGACTGGCAGAAATGATCGAATTTGTCACTCTGTAGTGACATGGATTTTTATAGAGTTCTTTTAATTCAGTTAAGATGGCTGAAAAAAATAAAGGCAAGGCACTCATAATCAAATTTGCAATAATAATTTTAGATTAATTTATCAAACAAAAATGAGCAGAAGGCACTGAATTTTATGGATCATCTAAGAGTAAATGATCCTCTTGATGTGAAACTCATGAATTGGTTATAGCAGATGAATATGTTAGGATGTAGAATATGTGAATATGTCCTGTATGATATTTCTGAAATCATTATAGTTCTTTTTCTAGCTTGATTAATTAATTAATTGATTCAGTGAAAATATACTGAAGTATAAAGTAAAATTATTCACCCTATGCATTAAGTATGAAATATAAACACAAATACTTGTCATGCTTTAGAAAACCTACAGAGAAATACCTTCTCTAACAATTATCATCTTCAAAGGAGACAGATGTCCCATGAAAATTGAGACTATTCAATTAATTGATAAACAGACTAATTAAAATGACTAGGCAGATTCTCAGGAATCCTCAAGGGACAGAGGCTAAATAGTAGTTAGGAATGAGAGTGAGGACCTCTGTCACACCTAGGCTTTAAGGAAGTGGTGAGAGAGAATGGCCTATCCTGGGAGTAGACATTTCTCAGTGATTAATAAAGTCTGTAGTTTGTGCTCTGTGCACTCTCACTTCCACATCTATATTCAAAGACTAACCAATCAAATCTTAGTTGTAACTCAAAGAAAATGGGAGTTTCCCAGGTACTGATATCCAAAAGACAGAATAGAGAAGAGTTGCAAGGAGGGGCAGTAAAAAATAAATGGGCATCTAGCACAGGGATTGCATCTAGTTTGTGGATGGTGGAATGAGAAAAATAGGTATAATGGGAAGAATCAGGATTCAGAACCAGGTCAGTTCAATTCCTGGCCTTTTCCATCTTTCAGTGTTGTGTGATTATCAGCTTGCTGAGTCAAATGATCCAACATATTAAGAAGCTGCACAACAGACACAAAAGAAATGCAGCGTTGTTGATAACACTATGCCCGGTGATTGTCTGGCTTCAAGCTTTCATTTTCCTTAGAGCATCAAGGTAATGAAGGGGGGAGGGAGTCACTCCTTCTCCTAGACTCTTAATTGGCTAGCATTGGCTCTATACTCCAGTGAGAACTGTAGGATGCTGACACAGGAGCATCAAGTCAGAAAAGCATCTATTCATCTAAAGACATTGGTTGAAGTAGCAAATCAAGTTTCTTGATTGCATCATTTCTTTTTTGCAACATTTATACATGAACCCAGTCTTTGGTCCTACCCACCTTTGGCCTAGGGAAAGAAGTTGGATGGATTATGCATTTGACTTCAAGGTCTTTATAGACCTCTATTGTTTTATATAGTCAGTTCAAATATTGTTTGTGTTTTCCATACTCTTATTTTCATTGTCCTGACTTTGAAGTACCCTGGAAATGTTAATTTTATCATATTAGAGTTTTTGAAATGATCAGAAAGTATTTTGGAAAAGATGAAGGCAAAATTTTCTTTCAGCCTTTCATATGTGGAAAAGTTCTGTAAAATCCCAGTATCAGCATCCACACGTAATAAAAGATGATACCCTGTATTCGCAAACCTTTTACATTATCCTACAGGCTCATTTTCCATCGTTGTCACTGAGCTACAAAGGACAGCTTAATAAGTCTGATCTCCGATCCATGATTGCACATACTCAGATGCTAATTTAATATAATTGGGTGTGCTTTCTTGTTGGAACTGCATCGGATTGTGATCAGGAATCTGAAGACTATATTAAGTAGTGCTTAGCAGGGTTAGCATAAGCGCCACAGGTGTTCTCTCGAGAATCAGGTTACTGAGTCACCTTTTCCATTAACTATGGACATTGTTAAGGGTTCTGGAGACTGGTATACTGAGCAGAAAACACTGCAGTTCTTTCATTGTGGACAAGATTAATTTAATTTAAATCTGAATGTTGTTCTATTTCTGTGGCACATTTCTTTGGGTGACACAAAGTGGATGCACTTTGAACACATTAAACATTTTTAGTTTTGTAAAACTATCTGGAAAAGATGTCTGGTAAATTCCTATATTTCATCTGTATCATTTAACTTCTAGGTATGAACGCATGCAAAATCAGACAATGTTAGTTAACAAAGCAGAAAAATCTGAATTCTGAATTTTGTGCTCATTCAGGATGCTCTTTTCCTTTACATTGGTTTATTTTGAGAATTCCATAGACTTACACTAATCTTGTTCATAACATGAAATAACAATAAGCCTTTAATATATTATAGGCAATAGGGACTGGACTTGAGGTTTTTTTGTAATAGTTGGTTGATGCTTGTGTTTTTTAGATAGGGTCATGTTCCTAATACTGGTCTTAAATTTGCAAGATTCCTGTTTCTGCCTTCCAAACCTGTACCACCATGGCCAGTAGACTAAGGTCATTGAAATGATCTTTTCTGGAGAAAACATGAATTTTACTTTATATATTGATAGAACCAAATGCACATATGTATGCAAGAAGGTAGATTCTAGTGGATTATGTTTATTTCCCATCATTTTCTCTTCATAAGAACAAGATATACATTATCTATATTAAAGTTCTCTAGAAAAATGTTATATGTATGGTGTGTGTGTGTGTGTGTGTGTGTGTGTGTGTGTGTGTGTATGTTATAAGAATTGTCTCTCTTGATTCTGGAGTCTTGTGAAACCCTGATTTCTATTCTTTCTGCAAATTGGGAAGTGAAAGAAGGATGCTGTAATTCAGCGCAGATCTGAGGGGCTGTCAATTGGGAAGCTGCTACCATGATGCAAAGGCCAGAGAGTTGGAGCACTGATGTCCACATTTAGAATCTATGTTCAAGATCAGAAGGACAGAATTTACCATGTCTACATCTTTGTCTTCTTTATGGGTTCTCAATGGACCATATTGCTACTCATGTTGATGAGAATAATCCTTTTCCTTCAGTTGAACAGTTCAAATGCTTTGCTTATCTTTCAAAAAGCATAAATACAAAAGACAAATTTATTAATCAATTAGACCTTCCTTATCCCTGCCAAGTAGACATAACATTAATCATCACATCTTCCGTAATAGTGTATACTCAAAGGGGACACCATTAAATAGGTATTTGCCTTTATGTCTTGACAACACAAAGAATGCCATGGGAATTAATCTGGATCATGGAACAGAGCAGAAGTGCTGTGTCATAGCCACAGAAATCCATGGTTTACTAAATGGCTCAGCCATTGTCTTCATCATCCAATGGGCATTATGTTCTAGACTTGAGCTATTTCTCTGACCTGTACCATGAAATTGTACAGTAATACAAACACAGCAGCCAAAAAAGAATCACAAGTCACATAGTCAGTGTCAATGTAAAGCAGCAGTCACAATAACCCTAAAGTAGTAAAGGTACTGAGTTTTGAAAGTATCATCTAGGTGTAAGACTCCTGTCTAAACTCTCTCATACTTCTTAAAATGTGAAGTAAATATATGGGGACAATCAAAATATTTTCACTGACATACTAAATCAAATGGGTCAGTGATATAAAAAGTAATTTCATTTGCATCAGGACAATTTATGAGTAAAAAATTAAAACCATGATGTGTCCTGTTTGGTTCAAGCATCTGAGTGGTTATTGTATAAACAGAAAGTGAAGATTTATCCTATGACCTTCAGGTAGTTACCATACAGCTTCCTGCCACTGATATGATGAGCACAACTATTTCAACATGGGAACATAAACCCTCTTCTAATGCATAGGATTGGTTCCTTTTCTTTTTATCTACTGTCTTCAAACCATTCCCAGCTAATGTCAAAACACGCTTGTTTTATGAGGTGTCGACACAATTTGTCTTGGGTATTTTAATAGCAAGCACAATTTGTAAGACGACTTCTTACTCTTTTCACTTTTTGATGATCTGCTTGAATGAGGTTAGCTCATCCCCCAAACTACCCTTGACCCAAAGAGAACTGTGGTAAAATATTGATCGTCAAAGCTACGAATCCAAATTGTTCTATTGCAACATCACCAAGGAATGTACTTTAGAAAAAATTACCAGAAGCTTTTAAGTTGTCAGAAAGGGCAGGATCTACATAGATAAATTACAATGGTTTCCTTTTTCTTTTGTTTCTATCTTTTTATTTTATTTTCTTTAAAGATTTGTCAAGATATATAAGCATTGATGTATCTATGCTGTTTGAATGACACATTTAAAACAATAACCCCTAATACCTTTTAAAGCATCAACCTTGATTTTATATGAGGTTTATTTTAGCTTCCATCATTTGTGCCTGTGACTATATCTTCACTCATTCAGGTTCCCATGGTGAGTATCTGTGTGTTTCACACCTTCTATTTGATTAATTATTTATTGTGTATATTTATGATATTTCACTTAAATTGGATTTTCTTATTAAAATATCATTACGATGAAATTTGCTTTTAAATGCTCATGAAGTAATTTTCAATAAATTACCAAAATGTTAGGATTTGTAGGAAAGAGTAATGAATTAAGCTGGTAATGTCAATGTATAATTTATCAACTTATTTTTAATAACACTAACTTATTTTGTAACCCTTCTTGCATGCTAGGAATAATTCAAAGGGCTTTACATATGGTATTTCTCTTAAGCATTAAAAACTCTGTGCTACTATTTGTCTGTATATTTGTATACAAAACAATAGACACAGATAGAAGAAACACACCTATGCATACATAGCAAATGTGCTATGTTAATCAAGCCCAAATCCCTTTAAACTATAATAAACTAAGAACGTCAAGAACCATTCCTTCCATATTGTCAGTATTTTAACAATGTACTCTAAGTGACAATATTTGAGAAATTCATTTTGTTTTTAAATTTCTGAGGATTTCCTAACGCATAGCACATTCACATGAGCATCATCTCTCATCTCCTTTTGCATGTCCACCCTTGTCAAATGACCTCTTCTTTTTTTATTCCTATTGTTACAGTCAGTGTCAATCATCTGTCTTTAAGGCTGACCACATGGGTTATCAAGTTTTGTCCTTAGAGAAGATTGATTCTCCCTCTCTCAGCAACCATTAATTGGCTAGAGCTCTTTAGGTAGAGCTGGGTCCTTGTAAGTGTCCCCGAACTATGTGGGCAATTCAAGTGGTATTATCATTATTTAGGTCTAGTTTAGGCAATCATATGAAACTTTATGAATTTTATTTATACAGGAAAATACCATAATCTGAATTTGGCATCCAAATACTTACTGGGTATTATTTTTACCAGGGTTAAATTCATGTAGCAGCAGAGCCAAATGTAGTGGCATATGCCTTTAATTTCAGCACTAAGCACAAAGAGGCAGGTGCATCTCTGTGAGTTTGAGGCCAGCCTGGTCTACATAGAAAGTTAATTCCAGGATAAAAGTGCTATACAGAGACACTCTGCTTCACAATAAATAAATAGATAAATGATAGATAGATAGATAGATAGATAGATAGATAGATAGATAGATAGATGATAGATAGATGATAACTGGATACATATAGAGATATAGATAGGTAGATAGATAGATACATAGATAGATAAATACATAGATAGATAGATAGATAGATAGATACATACATACATACATACATACATACATACATACATACATAGATAAAAATAATTGACCTAGAGAGATGAGTCTGTAGTTAAGCCCACTGTCTGCTCTTCCAGAGGACTGAACTTGGATTCCCAGCACACATGTTGCCTCACGACAGTCTGTAACTGCAGTTTCAGGGGATCCAAAAATCTTGTCTATCTTCAATAGGCAAGTTTGTGGTACACAGGTTTATGTGTAGGCAAATCACCCATACACATGAAAAAAATAAATAAAGATAATAATGATTACAATTCCAAATTAAAATGATTTTTAGAAAGCAAGTAGTAAGCTATGTAGAGTAATTTTTATACTGCGTGTTAGAAACACCTGGAAAATTTAAAATACTACATATCCTGAAACAGAGAAAATTATGGAATTTGGTGATTATAATTTTCTATGCCTATTTAGTAATTTTTTGATTGTTGTTTTTTTTTCATTCATGCTATTGAAGGCAGGCTTAGTAGCACATATTTTTATCATGATATCCTGGTTTATATCTATGAATCTGAGGCCAACTTGGTAGCAAAGTAAACTATATGTCATGCAGGCCTACAAGTATGACATTATTTCAAACAAAAGTTATTATTGATACATACACAACTAATATTAATATTTTCAGGATATTTTATTAATAAAGTATGCAATATTATTAGTCTGTGCATCAGGAATATTTTAGTATTTTTATGTATTGGTTTTTCAAGACAGGGTTTCTCTGTAGTTTGGAGGTAATCCTGGAACTCAGTCTGTAGACCAGGCTGGCCTGGAATTCACAGAGATCCATCTGTCTCTGCCTCCAAAGTGTTAGGATTAAAGGCATTCACCACTACTGCCTGGCTAAGTTCTGAAATTTTAATAAACATTTTCTAAAACATGCAAAATTGTCTAAAGGAGGTTGGAATACTATATAAATATCTCAGGCTACCTATTCTGAGTTACCTTCTGGGACTAAATGAACAAAGCATTAAGTTCTTGAATTCTGAATTCTGTATGTGACAAATATTGTTTGATGAAGTTTTATCTCATTTTTTTGCTGATATATTTGTTGTTGGGGATATATATACATATATATATGTATATATATATATATACATATATATATATATATGTTACATTGCTTGAATTAAGAATGTACACATTTATCTTTAAGTTGATTAATTTCAATGCAGGAAGTTGTATTGATTTTATGTTGAGTAACAAAGTATCACAGGTTTAAGGACTCAAAACAACATAGGTCTATTAACCTATAGTTCAATAAACTAGGAATCAGGTTTTCTGGCCATAATTTCTACCATAGTTTAGTTGGGTCACCTTTCATTTTCTTTTTAGATTGGAACGGTGTCTAATTTGGTCTGTGACTAGATCTGAGGTCTGAAATCATCTCCCTTGGCTTTTGTTGTGATTCAGTTCCTTGTAGTCCAGGACTGAAGTCTTCTATCCCAAGAAAATTCACTCTCTCTCTCTTTTTTTCCAGCTGTATGAATTCTTGAAAGTTTGGCTCTTTTCTCTTAAAGACTAACAGAGTCTCTCTCTGGTTAGAAATCTCTGTGGCTTCCTAATGTTTTAGACACTTTATCATAGCTTCTTTGGGCATTGTGTCAATAAATACTAACCAAGTGACTTTTAAACGAAGATTTATTTTTCAATAGACAGAGTCAGGAAGCCCAAGATCAAAAGCACATTATATTCAGCACTGTGCAAGGCACATACTCTTAGTCATGAATGACCATCTTTGCAGTCTCATTTAATAAGGTAAAAAGTAAAGGGAGGCCTCCAGTATCTGTTGCATAAAGACAACAAAACCAGTCATAAACCCTCTAGGCCCCATGACCCAAAAGACTCCTGTCCCTCCGACTCCTGATGTCACATTATTGTGATCAAAAATTGGTTTTAGAAATTTAATAGGTGATTTTGAATACAGTAAGAATGGAATCATTATCCCTTATTTTAGATGGCTCATCTGGTTAAGTCTGGTGTAGAGAAAATCATCTCACTTTTCATTAAAGTGCTTATTGACCTTCATTGTATGAAAAATTCCTCCACTGTTGCCACATAACATGGCAAATTATGAAAGTGAAGTTTCAGCACAAAGACAGAAAACTTATGATTCTACTGTGGGCAGCAAATGGCTCCAGAAGAAAGTCTCCTAAAGAAAAGAAGATGATTCTTAAGCACAAAAGATTAGTATAGATTTATGTATGTGTTTGGGACCCATTGATATACCTTTCATTTCTATTTATACCTTTTGGAATGAGGGCATCTAACGTACTAACTTACAATGTCCCAAAGTTGCATTTTGAAAGTATAACCTTGTTAATTGAAGAGAAATACAGATAGAGAGAAATTTTTTTCTAGGATAGACAGCACCTGATAGCTTCTTGTAATTGACCTGCCATTTTGAACAGCACAAGTAAAAGTTGATGCTGTGATTAGTCAGGAATTTGAATAATTAAAGAAGGAGTAAGTACCTTTGAATGTGTGAAAGAAGGGCATACAATTTTGTGGGCAAAGACAAAGACTTTAACAATTGAAAATTAGTGTTTCTTAACTAAATTCATTGAAATGGAAGGATTGACTTGTATGCTTTACTTCCTATGATGCTGATGAACTATTTTCCAGTGTGACTATGTTCTTCTGGGTGCCATTTGTTCTATAGTTTGAACAACTATTTGTATTTTCATTCTTTCACTTTAGTCACTAAGGTTAATGTGCAGATTGTGTCTCTAATGTAATAATGCTGAGAAGTACTAGAAATACTCATTCTTATATATTAATTTAAGTGTAATTCACACCCATCACAAAGAAGACATTTTGGACAGATGTAGATCATTATTGTGCTGGATAGTTTTATGATAAGTGGCACAAGCTAAAGTCATCTGAGAGGCAGAAACCTCCATAAAGGAAATGTATCCTACACATGGGACTAAGGACTAGCATATGGAACATTTGTTTAAATAGTCATGGATTGGGGATGGTCCAGCCAGTTGTAGGTGGTGTGATTCCCTGTCTGTTAGTCCTCTGTCTTACAAGAAAGCAAGCTCAGCAAGCTGAGGAGAAAGTCAGTAAACAGCACCTTTCTATCAACTCTGCATCAACTTCTGTCTCCAGGCTCCTGCCCTGTTTGAGATCCTGTCCTGATTTTCTTTGGTGATGCACTACAATGTGGAAGTGTAAGCCAAAAACACCCTTTCATCCTCAACTCATGTTTGGCCATTGTGTTTTATCATAGCAACAATAACCCTAACTAAGGCAGAAACATGTGCCAGAATTATCTAGTATTGCTGTGATAGAAATGACCATGTGGTTTAAGGGAGGACTGTGGAAGAACTTTGGAAATTTGGGCTAAAAAAAGCCATTGACTGTTCAAAGCTTGGTGAGATTTTTGTGGGAGGTTGAAAGAAAATTTTCAGAGCAGTGCAGACAATGAAGGCCTGGCTTGTGAATTTGTAGAGGAAAGTTTGAGAATCCCTTAAATAATCTACCAGCACTCTTCTCTATTATGATTTAAGAAGATATGGTTCTGAGTAGCTGGGTCTAAATCATTTAACCAGAGACATTACTGCTGAAGATAAACCTTTGCTTTGCTGTGATAATGGATGCTTGTCAGGTGGAGACAAATGAATAGTGATTAAGAAGAGACCAGAATCATTGAGATTATATTTTTTGGAAAGTGTTTTGTCAGAGCCAGAACATAATGCTCTGTTCCAGAGGTTGCCAATTATGTACCACATACTAGAAAGTGAACTTTGATAGTATAAGAGTGCTTTAGGTGTTACTGGTTTTAAAGGCATGAAGGAGTCATGGAGAACAGATGAATGCTGGCACTGTCAGAGACCATAAAATACCATTGATGAAGTTTGCATCCTTAGTCACAATTGAAGGACCAGGTTTGAAGTTGAGGCTTAGAACCACTAAGAGAGCCCAGGAGAGGTTATTGATGAAAGTGCACCACTGTGGCAGCAAGAGACCTCAGCATTTTGGAGATGCCAGCCCCATGGAATGAACACTGCAAACTTTAACAGCTGTGAGTTGGAGACAGTCAGAGCTAGGAAGACAAGCTGTGTGTATTAGACAGGGATCTCTAAAGAAGCAGAACTTATAACCCTAACCCTAACCATAATATATATGATTTGTTAGAATGACTTAGAGGCTGTGGTCCTACTAATCCAACAATGGATGGCTATAAGTAGAAAGTCCAAGAATCCAGTAGTTACGCAAAGAGGTTGGATCTCTCAGCTGGTCTTTAGTATATGTTCTAATCCCAAAAGATAACATGCTGTAATACCAGTGAAGGAAAAGACTAACTACCAAGGTGAGAGCAAGCAAGCAAAAAGCAAAAGTTTCCTTCTTCTCTGTCCCTATATAGGCTTGCAGCAGAAGGGTTTACCTATATTGGAGGTGGGTTTTCTCAGATTAAATGGTCTGGATTAAAAGAGTGTCCTTTATTAGAAATAGATCTTCCTACTTCAAATTAAGTAAAAACACCCCTCCATTTTTTTGGTTTTAGTTAGCTACAAATGTAATCAAATTGACAACTAAAAATAGCTACCATACTGTGGAGGGCAGAGCCACAGAAATGATTCAAGCCCACTGGAAGAGCCTAGAACATTGTGAAGGAATCCCATATGTTGGACATTGAGTTATTTACACTGTTGGAGTTTATTTCTTCCTTGTTCAAAATATGACTTGCCCTGGTTCTTCCCTCTTGATGTAAGGAAGTATTTTGTTTTGATTTACAGGGTCCACATTTGAGAGACTTTAAATTTTTAACGATATTTTTTATTTTAAAGAGACTTTGGACTTGAAAAGAAGGTGAATTTTAAAGTGTTTTCATTAGTAAAGACTCTAAGATTTTTTAAGTTTGTGAAATGTTTTATTGGAAGACATAATTTATAGTTAATTAGATTTTATACTATATTCTCTGGATATAATTATCTTTTTTTCCAGGTGGAATTGCCCACTTTATAACTACCTTAGCAATGGATAAAGTGTCCAATTATAGAATGAATATACATGAATACACTTTGAAGTGTGCCCTAGAATGAAAGAAGATTGAAGACATAATCCCCTCTGAAGTTCTGTTTTCAAGATACCAAGAATAGAAAGTGCACTAAATGTGGAAATTTTTGTGCAGGATTCAAATGGTAACACTATCTAGATAATACAGCAATCCTACTAGAAGTTTACAGGGACAAGCCACCGATTTATATGTGATTAACAGATTTGTTTCACTGTCACAAATCACAGCCCCGTTATGTCTGGAAAACACTGTTCCCACTAATCTTAACAGCATGCACAAGACTTATACAAGGTCAATCCAGACAAAATGCAGTACAGGGCAAGAGCAGGATGGACAGATATTCTACACCTATCAGAGGAGATATCTGTAATTGATATTTGCTGGAGGGCCAAATTTCCTTTGAGGATTTAGCCCCTAGTAGGTCAAACATATTCTGCAGTTGGCTCCACCATAAGAGTATTTGGGCAGCTGCACAAATTGAACTCACTGGACTTAAAATAGAGGGAGAGAGTTGTATAATGGATAGGCAGGCAGAATGTATTTGGTAGCTTTAGAAAGTGAATATTATCAAATACATTGTGTAAAATTCTCAGAGAATTAAGAAAATATTATTAAAATACATCAGCATATTCATGATATTCTATTAAGTATTTCTCCTAAAACTGCCTGTCTACTAATGGCTTAGTAGATTAAAAATTTTTGAAATGTTTCAGAAAAAATGTTGCAGTAATCACACAAGGAAAAACTGCTGAAGGTACACAGAGCCTCATAATTAAACTGAAACTTACAGCTCAATTAAATGTAAGCATCATTATGCATGAAATATCATCAAGTACCAAGAGACTAATAAAATGAAGGGATATTGATAGTAATAGGCAAAGGTAAGCGATAATATAGATTGGACCAAGCATTTCAAATGAAATGTGAATAATATTAGGACAAGAATTCAGTCCTCTAACTAATAACCCAAGGATACATTCCTGACACAGAAAAGCTATCCACTGCTTCAAATATGTCAACTCCTGATTGTAAAACATACCATGAAGTAATGTTTTTATTTTGAGGAGATTTAGACATGTGAAATTGTGCACATGTGTCTGTTTGTTTGTCAGTCAATGTCTGTGTGCCAGTGTATCTCAATTTTCAGGTGGCATTGAGGAATTCCAAGATATTTTTCTTCTGCTGCATGTTTATAAAGTAAACCTTAATGTTGTGAATTAATGACAAAATTTGGTTTTGGCAGTGCTGGTCAAATATTTACTTCAACACAAAGATGGAGGCAAGCATGATGGCTAACAAGAGCAATCCCAGTACTAGAAAGGCAGAAGAAGGAGAATCATGAGGTTGATATTTGAGGTGAAATTAGGTTATACAAATTTTTAATTTGACTTGGTTTTGCTTCAAACATGAATTACTTTTAATTTTATATATCTACATATTTATGTAGAATTATAGATACACAACAGGAGTACTTGTCTTATTTAATTTTGTTTCTTGAATAATGCATCCAATTTTCTTGTTTATTTTCTTTCTATATCCTTTCACTGAGTATTCTTATTTAATTTTCTTTGGAGCTGATATAAAAGTAAACACCTAAGTTTATATTGTATATTGAAAACATAAGTCAGCGTCATTACAAATTTGTAAAACTAACTATAGTTTTCAACTATTACTCATGTGGCTCATTGGGTAAAATTTTTCTGCATGTATCTGAACATTTTTCGGAGTTCTAAATGATAATTAGCATAGCAAATTTTAAGTTGTCATGTCAGTATCAATGTTATAGCCGAAATTTATTCTAGAATAGAAAGTTTTGACCATCTAAACTTGTGAGTATAAAGACATGGCATTTGACATTAGTTTGCATATAATGAGTGAATGTATATCTTGATTTGCTTTGGCTTAAATCTCCTATTTTGTTCTTATGCAGTAAATTGAGAAGAAAAGACTGTTTTCAAAGAGTAAAATTTTTCCCTACATCAAAGAAATAGGTAAGCCATGTGTTTTCAAGAATGACACAAGTATTTTAAAATGTCTTACTTTAGCCTTTTACAGGACATTCATAAGATTTGTACATTTTCTATTTGTTGTTGCAAGGTTCCTAGT
This sequence comes from Cricetulus griseus, assembly GCF_003668045.3. Classification (NCBI taxonomy): domain Eukaryota; kingdom Metazoa; phylum Chordata; class Mammalia; order Rodentia; family Cricetidae; genus Cricetulus; species Cricetulus griseus. Next base: position 127,021,967 of record NC_048599.1, read on the forward strand.
GAGTCTGAACTTTTTTATCTCAGAGTATGTGACTGAGACATAGAAAGTAAAATTTCTCAAAATTATGAAAATATGATTTGCTATTTATTTCTAAGGAAGGGTTCTTAATTGAGTGTAGAACAGAGAGAAATGTGAGACCATGCTATTTTGTTGTGTTAGGATGCTTGTTAAGTGTACAGACCACACATCTCACTCATTCTCAATGAAAACTAATGTCATTTTAAGCAAGGCCTCACACCTGGCTTAAAAGAGATGTCAACATTTTAAATGTTTTAAGAAATATTAAGTTGCTAATTCTTATTCTTAAAGGTTGCAAATTAATTGTGCATGTAAAATTAATGTTTATATGAATGTTTTACATTTCTGATAATGACACCTAAGTTCCTAATATTATTTATATACAAAAATCATGTACATTATAAATTTTGCAAGCAAATATTCAAAAAATAGCATATGCAAAATATTTGTTATGCCGAGAGAAAGGTATCAACATATTCAAGGTTAAAGAAAATATATATGAAAAATAAAACTAGTCACCTATCTGAAAACCTTCTGATCTAACTTTTTTCATACTTTCTTTTCACATTGTTAACTAAAACTTGGCAAGACATAAAGTGGAGAAACAAGCTTTTACTAAACTTCAAAATCCAGGTATCTAAAATATAGGATTCTTTAAATAAATTTTAACATAAAAGTAATTATTTCTTCAATGTTATTAAGATGACCTTTCTGATAACACCAAGAATCCACACATAAGAAATTCCAACAGTATGCAGAATTATTTAGATATTTCTAGGATTTCTTTTCCTTCTTCCCATATAACATTCAAAAGAAAAAAAATGCTTTTTAAAATTCAGTACAGACCACACATTTGTGTAGTTGTGACTATTGTAGTTTTAGCATATCATTTAAATTTTTAGCATATCTTTCTTTTGAACACTTCTCTAATTGACAATAATAATTTATGAATATTAAAATGCTGTTATTTATTTAAGAGAATTGAGGCTAGAAAGTATGAAAATATGAAAAAGGCTTGCTATGATGAGTTAGTTTATTATTCTATGCTGTGTCTTTTATATCTTATAAAAAGTAATTTATATTTGTTTGATGTTTTTTGAATAATTGACCTGACATTTCAAATATATACAGTTATTTCAATTTTTAAAATCAAATAAAAAAGATTAATTATTTTAATAAATAATTGAGCAACTTGAATGATTTAACAAATAATAAATATTTCCTATTAGGATAACTCTGTTTGTTATTAAATTTTACCTGTTCTCTAAAAATACTTGGGATATAATAAATAAATAATAAATAAATAAATAAAAGCAGTCCTGTGTCACTTGCCTACTAATTTCACAGCTGCAAACTTGGAAACATGTTGAGAGAAACTATTAAAATATTTTTAAACCACATGGGATTATTAAAAACTCGAATGAGTCCTCTAAATCTTTAGGACAACTGTCCATCAGCAGCTTTTTTCTAAAAGAATTAAAATAAACCCTCTCTCGTTTTCTGTAACCTATGATTCAGAGCGGTTAGTTCAGCAGTGCTCCTGGAGAGTGGTCAGGGGATATATTGGAACATTGAAAAGCTAGAAAATTAGCCAAATTCATCATTTGCTTTTAATTTTGCATTTTCATGCAATTAATTCCCCTCACTTGTCTGGCAAGACTGAACTCATCTTAAAAGTCTTAATTTCTTTTGGCTCAGAATAAATAATGATGCCTGAAATTCTCTAACAGGATGAATAGCTTGCCTTGGTGCTGGGGCTTGCTAGCTCACTGCTGAGTTGAGGTGGAGAAACAAAAGGTGCTCAAAGTTACCCTGAAAGCAAAGATAGTAAATGTCGAAAGTAACCAAGGGCTTGTTTCATACTCCCTCTAAATGACACACTTAACCATTGTTGCAGAATTCACCAGTGCACTTTGGAAATATTTTGTCATATAGCAACATCTAGAGCTCCTGTGACCACGTTACTTAGGATCCCTCAGGGTCAGAATTCATGAGACTGAAAGGAAAAGCACAGAACCATGCAAATAGCTCGAGGAACACAAAAGTGCTCTCAGAAGGAAAACTTTGCCCTTGTTTTGCTTAGAGTAGGCAGAGATAATTCTCTGAATGTATTGCTGCGTTTATCGTACAAAAACAAAAAATCAAAACAGACATCACATGCCATTCTAAATATAAAATTAGTGATTCACTTTTATGTTGTTTCTCATTATATATTCTATTTGGTTTTTATTTTTGTTTTCCTACCGATAATTTCCCAGCTGCAATGTCTAACATTTTTTTTCCTGTTTTCATGAAGTTATGTTGTAGATTTGACACGTGTGTAACATAAGGCAAATATTAGGAGATAATTGACAGTAATGAAGAAGAATGGAGCATCATGGTGCTTATCTTTTTAAAGGTATTTATTTTTATATGTATATATGTCTCTGAGTGAGTATGGCAGGTGTGTGGAGGGGCCCACAGAGGCTAGAAGACAGCCTCGGGATCTTGGAATTACCAGCTTCCCAATATGGATGCCGTGAACTGAACTGTGACCTCTTAACCACTGAGGCCTCTCTCCAGTCCCTCCATGCCTTTCTTGATGTCTTTTATTTTCCTTCTTTGTGCCACATGAAATTGTTAGCAATGTGTCTCCAGCTCCTTTTGTTTTATTTATGTGCCACCATCCCAGCCTAGAATATGAAATCTCCACACCAGACTTGCTTCTCAGTAATAGTTACAGAAAATGACATGTGTAAATAGATAGGGTCCATCACATTTTCTGTAACACAGATAGGTGAATGAGAAATACCTATATACACACAAAGATTGATTAAATTGTTTCTGTTTTTTGTTTCTTCCTTCATCATTAGTTGCTTCTTATTACAATAAAATTTGGGGTAAAGCAAGGCACTATACAAGGGAATACAGGAAAAGCAAAGCTTTTTCTCCCCTTTCCATTTCTGAGTGCTGCATTATTTCTCACTTGGCTGTGATGGTGGAGGCTGCCAGAGAGAGGATGCTTGTGTAATGAGGACAATACTAAACCCCAATGATGCTCAAGTAAATCAGTACCTTTGGAGCTCAAGGAAATGGCAGACTATTCTTCAGGATTTCTGATAATTTGAATTCTTTGCAGTCTGGAAGGATTGCAAGAAATCCTTCAATTTTGAAGAAATTTCTTCAAATTGAAGAAATTCCTCAATTTCTTTCATTTGATAGGATAAAATATACTTTATAAATAGCATTCAATTTGTGTAACATTACAAATTCAGATACACAGTATCTTAACCTCTACAAATATTAGGATGAACAACAGTACTTTAGCAGGATATGCTATTTCTTTGTCTCAAAGAAAATCACAAAAGTTCAGGCAACTCATAAATATAACACAAGTTTTCTGTCCCACCCTTTCTGCCTCAAGTGCACAAAAACAAAGTGGTAATCTATCTCGTTTATTTCTTTGAAAATGGTGTTCTTAAAGTACATCTTGCAGATAGATTATCTATCCCTCACAGCAAAGCTTCACAATGGGAGTCTAATAATTGCTTTTTTTCTAATTTCACTAAATGAGTTATAATTATTTTATGTCTGTTTTATGGTTACTGAATAGTATTAACCTAAACTCTAATTATAATATAGCTTTCAAAGAAATGTATGGACACCAAATTGATGAAGAGCCAGCTCGTGTAGAACATCCCATAAAGCAGACACACAGCTAATAGTTTTAAGAAGAGCATGTTAAAATTCCAGATCTCAATTCATTTGTGAATAAAACAGGATATAAATTCATTAACATTATATCTTCAAAAAACAGACAGACAGGAGCTTGTCATCATGATTATTTCACATAAAATAAACTTACAACCAAGCTTGTTAATAGATTGATACCTCTGCTTCATATCATATTGAAACGTGACTATACCATGTCCTTCTAGTCATCTGGCCTTATAGCATCCTGTTAAAAGAAATCCTGTTTCAATAAAGTGACTAGTATTACTGCAGTAAAAGTATGCCTCAAATGCTGTAATAGCAACTTTCATTTTTAAATTTTGTATGTTAATAGTTAACATTGGCCTTTGAATAAATTGTAAAGGAAAGACAAGGTAATATATACTTTCAATTAAACTACCTGATTAATTAAACTGCTTTTTTCCCAATTTTCAAATACATCCAACTAAAATCATTTAAGAACGTAAATATAACTGGCCACTGTATGAAGACAGAAGTTTAAAAGGATCTCTCCCATCAACTAACTGCATGCTGGCAAGAGGTGGTTTTTTGCACTGTTTGAAAGCAGTAACTGAACTACTTTTGAAAGTGAATTATTCAGTAAACTTCATGATAGGCTGTGCTTATTAGGATTTGTGTTGCTCTGAAGAGATAGCATGACCCTGGCAATCTTATAAAGAAAAGTATTTAAATGGGGCTGGCTTACAGTTTCAGAGGTCCATTATTATTCATGACAGGAAGCATGGTGGCATACAGGCAGACACAGATCTGGAGAGGTAGCTGAGAGAGTTCTACATCTCCATTTTCAGATAGCAAGAAAAGAGAATGTCACTGGGGCTGGTTTGAGCATTTGAAATCCCAGAGCAGATCCCTAGTAACATACTTCCTCCAACAAGGACATACCTGCTCTAACAAGGTCACACCTCTTAGTAGTACCACTCCCTAGGAGCCTATCGAGGCCATTTTCATTCAAACAACCACATAGGTCATAATTATATTTACATTAATTAAACATACAAAACTGATTTTTAGTCATCTGGAGTATTTACCTGTTTTGACAGTGTTCAAATGATTTGATACCAGTTCATACCACCTCATTACCTGTGGAATTTCAAGGACCATTCATAATGAAAATGTAACCTTACTAAGTAAAACTATTATTTAATGTGGATTTAACAGTCAGATTAGGGATTATTTATGATTATATTTTAACTAATATAGTCAACTAAAATCTGTGAATATTAATAGTAGTCATATAAAAGAGTTGTGGGTCAGGCAGCTGAAATACCTTCAACTGCATGGATCCACTGTTGCTGAATCTGAATCCTCAGATGTAACCCCATGTCATCAACCAAAATTACCTCATTCATATGGCTTCACACTGAAAGTAACTCTTGTTTTTATAATAGTTCTAATACTTTAGTATTGTATTATTTGTTAAAAAACAAGTTCCACTAACCCTCAATGTAGTCTATCAAATATTTAATAAAGGCCTGCAAATACTGTGATATTACCATATCCAGAAGAAGGTTCCAGATTAGTTTGGGGCAATGACATAAACATTAATTTTCAAATAATGCACTATTTGAAAATAATGAAATATTTGTAGAGTAAGAACATCTATTCAATCCATCAATCCAGAAAAAATCATTTATAGAAGATATTTCTGAACTGAAATAAAGGATGTGGCTCTTAAGAGTTGTTTGGATTAAGGAAGATAAAATAGATTAGGAACAGACAGGACTTCAGCAAAAGGACACCATCCTTCATTCTCTGCCCAAGACAAATTGAGATATGCAATGGTCAAGTCTTTGGGTTGGTGTTTCTTTCTATTTACTGTTTGAGAAAAGAAAAATGTGAAGTCTTGTAATAGGCAACAGAGTTGGACATCCAGTAAAATGTTCTGCTTCATCATGTACCATGATAGAAACTGTGTTTTCATTTTCCAGATTATATTCACTGCCATAGCCATGTTCCATCAAATACTTATATTACTAAGAGTACCTTCATGCCTGAACAATAAAATGCAATGTATGGATATAATAATAGCTAATTTCATCACTAAGGGATAGAAAGACATATTTGGTATTATCTGATATCTTTTGTGTTTTATCTTATCCTAATTATTAAAGGCTTGCCTAACTGATTTAAACTCTGGCAGTGGGGCTTCTTTTGTTGACAAGAGGAATAAAAAGTGTAGTCCAATAGGATTGTAAATATTTGATATTGGCTTGAAGGCATAGTTTGGTTTCAGTGTAACCTTTGACACCTCTTGATTCACAAGACCTTCCAAAGTGAGAATATTTCAGTAGCTAATAATTTGCTTATTGAATCAATTTCGGTGTTCTGTGTTCTGTTATGAACATATCCATTTGATGCAGAAATAATTTGAAAGTGTTCTATAATAGCAACTCATATTACTTGTGTTTTACCATTACAATGTAAGCTGGGCTGTTTGCTTTCCACTAGATTAGCAATAAAACAACATCTGGGGCTCTTGAGTTTATCATTTTTGCTCCTTAATACCATTTGGGCATCCATATAAAATTAAAATGGGCTTCCATCTGCTGAAAGCTTTTCATTGGGTTTATTTGGTATTCTTTACCTTGAGATCCAGTCTATAACGCTCCCTTGCATTTTCACTGTCATTGTTTTAACAGAGCTGGTATACAGTATGAGAACCCACACTGTAGTTACACAGCTGCTCAACTGCATTGTAGAAGGAGTGTGCTCTTCTCAGCCAGGCTGTGACATTGCTGAGAAAGAAGGGAGAACTCTTCAGTTGTCTAGATCTCTGATTCAGTGAGAGCAAAGCACTGTTGAAGAATTTATTCTTTGCTTTTTATCCTAAATATTAACAGGGTAAAACATCATATGAATCTTCACAGTGTAAGTGCAGTTTAATTGGGGTTAAATGGAAGAAATCACATGAATCTGATATGCTTATGGGAAAGACATTAGCTCATCATAATACATTTTTCTACTTTTCCTTTTCATCTCTTAGCTGTGATACACATGCTTTCATACTGACAGAACAAGAAACAAACACACTGGATGATTTTTGCATTAAACCAAACACAATTTTTTAATCATATTAATTGCATAGATCACCTCTATTAGGAAGCAGATTTTTATTTTTTTGGTATCACATCCCACTCTACCCCAGGGCTGCTGTTAATGGAGTCACCCAGGTATCCTCTGACAAAATTGACTGATCTCTAAGGATAAAATCCTCTACTGCTAGTGGTGTGGAATGATGCATGTGGAGGACCAAGTTAGATGATGTGTTTAATTCAGCTTCAGTTAAGACACAGTAGTACTGAATCCAGTTCTCTAATGTAGGTGGATGGAGATATAAGGTTTTTGACTGCTAAGGAGTCTTAAATTGTTTTATTCTTACTTAGATGCTCAACTTTTCAGTTTATGCAAATAGAGAACAAGTATGGCTTAGTAAACTATATAGAGCTTTGTATGTCTGAATTCTGCTACTTCAGTCTAGAGCCTTATCAGTCTTCATAGATTATAAACTATGAACTACCAGTATAGAAAACAAGTAGAGCTTTTTATTTTCATATTGTCTTAATTAGGGTTACATTGTTGTGATGAAATGATAGGATTGAAAACAACTTGAGGAGCAGAAGATTTATTTGGCTTATTCAACCATATCACTGTTCATCATTAAAGGAAGTGAGGACAAGAACTCAAGCAACTCAGGAGCCATGGCCCAAGAACAAAAGGTGATAAAACTCCATGGAGGACTGCTTTTTTTGAGACAAGTTTTCTCTGTGTAATAGTGTAGCCCTGGGTGTTCTTAAATATGCTTTCTAGAACTGCCTCCCTCTGCTTCCCAAGTGCTGGGATTAATGGCATGTGCTACATGCCTGACAGAGGAGTGCTTCTGACTGGGCTGCTTCTCATGTCTTTCTCAGCCTGTTTTGTTATAGAATCCATGACCACCATCCCAGGAGTGGTACCACTCGTAATGACCTGGGCCCTTCTCCACCAATCACTAATGAAGAAAATGCCATACATGTCTGCCTATATCCTGACTTTATGGAGGTATTTTCTCAAATGAGGCTCCTTCCTCACAAATGACTTTAGCTTGTGTCACTTTGACATAAAATTAGCCAGTACACATATGCTAAGACATTCAAATAAATTAAAATAACGTGGTTAGCCACTTGAATATTCACCATAAGTGTTTTGAAATCTCATAATCATATAACCATAAAACAGTATGTAGAGATCAGATACAGCATACATTTTCATAAAAGTACAACTTATTGTGACCTGCTCATATACCACATACCCCAGTTCTTTTTGTTAAAGAGATTATTTTTGGTTATTGTTATTTTCACTCTTCTAAAAGATAATTTCTGTTACAGCTAACTGTAGTATCTTGTGTTATATAAACATTAGTGTGTCGATGCTTGGTATCATGGAGAGGTTAGGCTAGTGACACTCTCATTCAGCCCTGTCTCTGTCATGATCTGTGCATGAACGTACAGATGGCAATCACAATTTCTCATCTAGTAAAATCAGTCAAATATTATTCCATGGCCCAGAAATGTTATGGCAACAATGTATACATATATGATAGAATTCAGATCACTTGGAGTGTAATAAGGACATACAATAGTTGAAAAAGATTTATTCGGGAACCTTATTACATCTCTAAAAGAATAACAAGACTTGGTGGAAATCTTTTCTCTTTTTTTTCAACATTTTTTTTGAATTAGAAACAGGATTGTTTTACATGACAATCCCAGTTTCCTTCACCCTCCTGACCTCCCCTACCCCCGCCACTAAAACCCTATCTATCACATATCCTTTCTGCTCCCCCTGGATGGTAAGGCCTTCCAATTCTTTTCTCTTATTCAGGAGCCTAATAGGAGCTATGCTCAGAGCATGTTCATCTGAGAACATGGGTTTCCTTCTCTTTCATGATCCCAATCAAAACTTACTAGAGTATACCCCTGAAAAATTAGAATATCAAACTTTCTAATGTTTTCAGATCCAAGCTCCAATGGCTAGTTCTTTCATTTTTGACATTTATTTTTTATTTTGAGTATTTAATACAGAAATACTACAAATGCTTTATTTATATTACTAATACCTCTACCATCTTCCCCTCCAGCTCTTCCTAATCATGTTCCCCATTCAATCTTAAATTTATGCCATCATCATATAAATATAATATACTGAGGATCTATACTAGACATAGTCAATATCACCAAATAGTGTTTATCTTGATACTGCAAGACTGACTCTCATTAAATATTTGAAGCAATCCACAGATTCAAGAATCAATATGTTCAAATGACCATTAATTGATAAAGAACAATATTCTACATATTAAACATAATAGAATCAAGTATTGGTCAACAACAAAAAGGAGCATGGAACTGATAGGTGCTATGGACATATATTGAATGGAAAAAGTCAAGGCTACATATCAAAAGTGTTCATTTTTTTTTTACAAATATGTGGGTAAAAAGTAGATTCATAGTACTGAGAACCTTTGGGAAACAGGATGGCTATTGAATAAAATCTTCCTTTGAGAGTGATGAAAATGCTTAGGATAACATTGTGATTTCTGCACAGTTGTGTGAAGAAAGTAAACCCAATGAATTCTAGACTTTATCGGAGGAACTATATGTAGTTAGAGCATATGTATCCAAAGCCAATAAGATGCTGGTATTGCAAAGACAAATTGCTAGGTAGTTACAATGGCCAGGTCCTGTAGCAAATAAATTATGATACATATCAAAACTCAAAACCATGATCTTAATACTTAGTTAACTATTAATAATAGTTTATATCCACCATGTAATTTACTTATTGGGATAAAAAGTTGCAGATGAAGAATCTTTGGAAAGATAATTGTGGATATATACAATTGTAGAAGATCTATCTTCAGTTGCACCAAAATGTTTTTTAGGCATTGGATCACAGTAATCATCATTAGCATCAATGTTTCCAGATGGTTTTGGTTTTCTCTTTCCTGCATGGAGATATCTGGATTTTGCAGTCCCATTAATCATAGCAGGACTACATTCCATAGCAGAATAAGACTACCAAATCTTGTTGTGCCTCAATTTTTAAACTACAAAAAGAAATTCAATTTTATCTATGTCTTGCTTTGTTGTAGAAATCTATATTTAATATGCTTTCAGTGTTTTGAATAGTAGAAAATGACACTTTATGGCTAGTAATTAATGCTGACCCATATCAGTTGCTTTCTAAAAGTTATAAATACAGCATTCCTGTTTATATGCACAGCAAACCAGATAGGATGATACTCTGTTTACATGAGTAACAGCAGGCTGTGTGTCACCTTTGTAGTATCTTCTAGGTAAACAACCCCATATTTTTAATGTGGCTTAGTAGCTAACTGGACCTAGATATTTTCATGTCATCAGAACCATAAATATCTATCGTTATCCTACATGTATATGTTTAAAGAAGATACAGGGTATTATGATACATCATTTTCTCTCCATAATTGAAGACTAAAGACCAAGAATGAAGGTTCACTCACTTTTGTGCACTAACCTACTTTGGTTCAAAACTTTTCCAGTATCATCTTACTTTCCATTGACTTTTCATGTCTAACTATTCTTGATTTAGCTTTCAGTATCTCCAGTGCACATCTGAGGATTCCTGTGTGTCTCTGCTGAAAGTGCCCTCTGTTCTGCAGCTCACCTCTCTTATCCTCTCTGAGTACATATTATTTTTCTAATGTAACTGCTTTCAGTGTTTCACTAATAGCCTTGAACCCTGTCCGGATGCTGGCTGCTAGCCATCAAAAACATAGCTGGAGGTGGGGTGCAGGAGTGGGCTGCCATGTTAAATTGCCTCCTTCCCTCCCTCTGGGAAAGGACCTTAACCTCAAGCACTTTCAGTCAATCACAGTCCACTAGAGAACCTTGACAATGTTCTGCAACACTGATTGGTTCCATAAAATATGCTGGCTGGATTCAGAAGTTGAGTTTCCTTTAGCTTATTTCATAATAAAGGGCAACGCATTGCTGTATTCATAGTAATTCAAATCTGACACAAATAATACAGCAAATAATTACAATGACCTTTAACTCACCTCAAATTTAAACAAAGGTTAAGCTGCCCTTTACTAAAGTAAATATTTGCTGTAGTCAAATAAATGCAGACACCTTTGGAGAGCAGAATACATTGCCAAAGTAAACGAATCTGAAAATGGTTACAACAGAATAATTTGAAACACAAAGAATGCTGGACTCCACGGCATAAACACCATCCAGACATGAAGCATCTGCCATTAGTGATTTACCTTACAGTGTTTCCAGTGGACCTTCTTATATGCTTGCTGGGAACTGTTGCTTGAAATTTCTGTCCAGGAGGGCAGATTTCAAATAGAAATATTACAAGTGAGATAATTTAGCTCTTTTCTTCATACTCTGATGCAGTAAACAATTTATATTTCATTCTATAACAGGAGAGCAAAGCCTCAAATATCTAAGTGGTTACCAAGAATAACCTGATGCTTAAAAAATAAACCTGAAGACAAGCTTAACTGCCCCAGGGAGGTAGCTGATACATTTCTGAAGCTCTTAGCCCAACAGTTCAACTGTTGGTCAGATAAGGACCAGGTGTGCTCTCACACATTTTAATTTGTTTAGTCTATGTCTCCTACAAATAGCACTTAAAAAAAATCACCATGGATTTTAGGAGGGGGGCTGTGTTATGTGTAGTTACTCTTTAATTTTAAAGTTTACTTAAAAAATAATTACTCTTTCTGAGCTCCAAAAGCTAATGATATGTTGACTTTTAAAAAGAAGCCATCAGCTTGTTATTACAATCAGTATTGCCTCCAAATTCTCTCTCTATTAAAATAAGGCCACCTGATTTAATTATAAGGCTTCAGAAGGTCTATAATATTTTTGGTTACAATTAAAATGACATGTCTCAAATAGGGATTAAATTTACATTTAATAGGATTAAAATTGTATGCCAAAAGAAAAAAAAACTAAGTTTATTTCTTTTCGTTTATTTCATGGCAGCTTTGCAAACTCTGTTATTAAGGAAAGACCCAAGATGTTCTTATAGAATTCTTATGGGTCTTAATTAATGGGTTTATTTTTAAACTTTGTTTTTGTTTGTTTCAGTAAAAGCCAATCACAGGTCAATGAAAGCCTCTTTTATTCAGGAAGTTTTGTCTTTGTCTCCTCAAAACTGGTGGAATAACAAACCTTCTTGAAGTCTGTGAAATTGAGATTGTGATAACTGGGTAATAAGTACCAACCTTCCCTCAGTGATCTCAAAGACCATAGTTCTTCTCAGGTGGTTCCTCTCCACTGAAGCAATTGACCTTGATCTTGGGGAGAAGGGATGATGAAAGAGTGGAAATTAAAATATTGTCCAATCAAACTACAAAGCAATGAAGGATACTGCATATATATTCTACTGTGTGCTTTCACATTCTGCCCCTACTGAACCTACTTCAATCAAGCTCTTGATGCTTTTGACAACTTTGTTTCTCTCTGGAAACCTGTTCTAGGAAGAAGTCACTGCTTTAATGAGTTGCTGAAGACCATCTATAAAATAATACAAATTCAAACCAAAACATATTAGATTTTATTGGTCATAGGGTTGTTTTTGTATCTCCAAGTTCTAGAACTGCAGATGTATACCATTCTAGCTGGAAAAATACTGAATTTTATAAAGTAAGGATATGTATTCATGAGACCATGATGCTTCATAGTAAAATGTGCGTTGTAAAGAAGGAAAATATCTGTGTGAAACTGTGACATATATTCTCTAAATTAATGCATTCTATATTCTTAACATCCATGTTCTCTTTCTTAAAAGGATATACTTTATTTACTTCAAAAAATGGGGACCTTGTACACCTTGCTTAAAAACACAGGTCAGAACCAAAGTGCAAAATGAAAACCAAGTTCATGCCTCCAAGTCCCCACATGGAGCTAATAAAACCTATGTGTTCCTTGAACGTGGCTTTTTGAGTTTTCTGTTAAACATTATGGACTTTATTAAATTTTATTCATACTTGCTTATTGAGTCCACTTCTACTAATTTGAAATCCCCATTCAATCTCTTTGGCCTATCTTACAAAGCACGTAAGAGAGAAACCTCCACAAGTAGATAACTGGGTAGTCACTGACACAATTTTGCTTAATCTACTCTTCCTTGTCTTAAGGTATAAAGTTAAATTCATTGGATATTATACTTAAATACTGCTTATTTCTGACCAAACAGCTCTTCTCCATTAGAAAAGTTTATATAAGAAAGGAATTAATGGGGAGATTAAGAGTATTAAAAACAACAGAAAATATGTCTGGAGCCAGGAATATTGGGGCAAGGCAGAGATCTTTTGAGAAACAACTGTCAGGTTCATGAGCAGAAAGGTGAACATTTCCTGAACATGAGTGAAGTTGCAGCTCATTAGGCAAGCTAGGGGGATTCAAAGAAGTAGTGGTGTATTTCAAAGTTATGAGCTTTAAAAATGAATCAAGAGCTGGTGCTTAATTGTATAGGAGGGATTCCATTATAAGTATTGAAAAAAGCCCAAAGACATTAAATATCAAAATAACAAAAAGTCAATGAGCATAATTAAACCGACCAGGGAAACTGAGCAACAAAACCGTAAGTTGAATGTTCCAGTTGGTATAAGTTCCTAAGCAAGTTTCTCTTTGCCAGAATGTAGATACTTTACATATATGCTATATAAATTGAAGCTATCAAGGCTTAAAATCAAAAGAGAAAATGCCAGGTTTCTGGGAAACAAATGTATGCTAAAGCAGTGATAGGTAGTTGGGAGAACAGAATTCTGAGAAAAAAAAAAGGAGTGTGTCATGTGGATTATTTGGATTAATAAAACAGAAGCACAGCAATAAACTGTGTGATACAGGGATGTAATGAAGATTAATTACATACAGTAAGTGGGTTCTGTCTCTCTTCTCTCTTTCTGTCTCTGTCTCTCTCTCCCTCCTTTCCTCCCTTAATCCCTCTCTCCCCCAACACATACAAGTATTTTCCCTCATATTTCTAAATATATTTTTAGCACTTTTCTGGGTTACTGGACATAATCCCACTAGCCATTTGTACATTAACAACCTAATTGCTGAAAACCATAAAGACCCTGAGAAGATAGATGTATTATTCCATATCCTTTCTTTTTGTGTGTAGAATATTTTGAGTTACATATGGTATAGATAAATCTTGCAAGTGATTTTTTTTCATTCTTTGTTTTGATGGTTACTGAACACAGTAGATATTTCCATTTCTTATTAAATAATTTTACTGTATTTTAGGTCCGATTCTTCTTTTGATTACCTCTCTCCAAGAGTCTTTTTGAAATTAGCTTTTATCATTCAAATAACATTATATAATTTTATCATGTTTTTAATAAACCATCTTAAATACATGTGGGAACAAGATAGAATATACAGTAATTAATAGGTAAAACAGATCTAGGTATGTTTGCCACTCATAATGCTTGCCTGTCAATACAACACAATGCAAAACACACCACACTATCTAAAATGATTGAAGGGGAAGGTCTTGAGTTGGTGGGCCTACATGGAATCTTTATAAAAGTATGAATTGTTTGCCAAACTCTGAGAATCAGAAAACAACATAAAACCAAATTTCTTAATGAACCTCATTCTATAAAAGTAGGGCCACCATAAGAGTACTGGCCACTTCCTACTCCCTCTCAAGACCTGCCACTTAATTTATTTGTATTTTATTACTTTTCACTTGTGCTCAAGAGTTTTGCTTTAGTGGTTACAACTATTCACAATCTTTGTCTTGCTATTAATAAAATAAATATTCTTTGTTGTTATTTCTGCTTTTAGTGTTTCTTTCTTTTTCCAGAAAAAATATTGAAAATATCTGTGCATGCACTGTAATGTCATATAGGTGGTAATGTTAGATTCTGTAAGCAACTTTGTTCAACAGTGTTTCACAAACTTTGTGCTAACTCCAACTTGACCCTATCCAACTTAACCTTCTATGAAGGTTAGTTATCTTTTCATCAACCAAAAGCAAAAATATTGTTAAATGCACATGCAGTAGTAAATGATAAATTGATCAAGCATACTGGTGCTTGGAGGTATCGATATACACACACACCCACACACACAGCACAAACTAGAATAAATTGGCATCTATGTGTTAATTTCACCCTTTTGGCTCCTGAAAGGCAGTGCTGCACACTTTTTTGAACTTTATATCCATCAAGGCCATTTTTTTATTTTTTACTTACAAGCTGCATATTAAAATTTTACCAACATATCAATGCCCTTTTCTAAGCAAATTACATATATTTCTTCCCCATGGTATTGTAGGCATGAGATACCCCTCTTTTTCCTCACTGAATGAGTAAGGTGAAAATCCTTCAACTCATATGTCCTCTCAACTAGTAATGCTAGGAAATGAAAATGCAATGAATAAAATATAAGCTTAAAAGACCAGGTTCTCTAACTCAGCAAAGGGAGACGACATATTTCTTAAAGATTGAAGATGAGCATGTTCCTGTCTTCATAAAGGTAAACAGGCATGATTTGGAAAACTATATGTCTGATGCTTCACAGTCATTTAAAGAATAAATGATTAGATAGACTGTATTTTATCAATGCTGAACACTTATTCACCATCTCTGGCTGTGTGCTGGGATACTTTGAAATAAATTAAATACTGTGCTCCACAAAATTGTGTGAGGCATGTCAGAGTTATTTAGTATAGAATAACACTCTCACAATCCTTTTTTTCTGTTCTTTCAATGTCAGAAACTAGGATTGAAATTGATTCTAAATAATTTTCCTATTCAGAAGTTAAATGTGAATCTCGCAAAAAGCATACATCTTATTTTATTAGCAAACTTACTATTATTAACGAACACTGGAGAACATAGCTGCTTTTTTATCAGCTTGGGATGTGAGGGAACTTGAAAGTGAGCACTGCCTTAGTTTTCTGCCTTTTCTGTGCCATCACTAAGATGGTTTTCCTTTGAATGTTCTTTGGTTCTTCCTGAAAGGAAGGTTCATTCAGTAGCATCAAAGTGGATGCTGGCCATGGGACTCTGGGTGGGAATCAGTAGCAGGGGTCTTGCCTCAGTGTATGAGGTTCAACAGGGATGTCACTCTTCAGAGACACAGTGAGCAACAGGGAAGCAGAGGAAGTTTCTGAATGACCTCACAGCATGAGACCAGCAGTCAGGACTGTAATAATGGTTTACATTGGCAGAACTCCACTTCTGGGGTGGTCTGTAGTGACATTGTCAAGAATCTCTTTCATTAGAACTGTGAATACTGCAGGGACAAGTTGGATGAAAGGTGAAAAGTTAGAAACACTGCTGTTTTTCATGGCTCTGAAGAAGGGGGGTGTATTTAGAAGCTTGTAAGAAACAGATTTTGAAAGAAAATGCAAAATGCCTTCAGTTTTTCTTGAGCTCTCACAAACAAGGCATGTGGCCCCTCATTAACAAGCCACACTAGGTCTGTTCTCTTGGAGATGTGGCTTCCTTTGGATAGTGTGGGGTGTCTTTGGCTAGCAAATTGCTGTTTACTGGCTCCAAAGATTCTTGCAGAGGCTACTTCCAGCAGCAGTTTTCTAAGCTGGAAGGCAAATAATATTCAAAAATTCAAGTACCTTTATTTTGTTGAATTTACTGATGAAAGATTTGTGGGGTTCTTGTTTTTGTTTAAAGAATGAAAAATTTGCAGGATGTTCCAAGTCAGTGAAAAATTGAGAGTTTCACTGTTCCCACCTGACATGTTTTCGCTACTCAGTCCTTTAGCTAGGAACAGTCCCATCCCCATGATCTGAATTGAATAACTGCTTTGGCCTGAGTGTTCACTTCACTGTTGTGCACAGACAAATGCATTTAAAGGAACAGGAAAACTTGATCAAACTGATAGTTATGTCACATTTATAGATGGACAAGTCCTGAAAAAGACTGAAACTCACGCAAAGCTTGTGTCCATCAGTGCATCCTTTCAAATATGAATAAATTGCATTTTCATAATGTCAAACTCAATGATATAAAATCATAACAGAAATTAATAATGGTAACATAAAGAGATTTACTTTGCTTGCATTAATGAGAGATTAAAGGTATGCAGTTCTTTTTAATTTTACTGGAACTTAGATTTCAGTTCAAAACTCCATTTGACATGTTCATTTGGATAATGTAATATAAACCAGTGTACTTTTATTTCTTTGTACTCTACCCCTTTTCTCTCCACCTTATAATTTGAATCCAGGTATTGAAGTGTTTTCATGATGCTTCCTTCTGATTCTAATTTGTCTTGATACCATTTCCAGACTTAGAGTCTGGAAATCTCAGGTTCATAAAACTACAAATGACTGGTATGCCTAGCCACTATTCTAGACATACTTTTATCAATATAATAAAAACATCTTTATTTTTCTGTTTCTTTTTACTAGAGGGATAAGGTTCCTTATAATGATTTACATATCTGTGACATGAAAGTTCAGACAACTGTGTGTGGGGGCTGAGGGTAGTCAATTGCTATAAAATGTTGATTGTTCATTCTTATTTGCATCTAGCCTCAGATATTCTTCTTCTGTAAGTACCAGTGTGGGTGTGGGTAGGGGGATCGGCCTTATCCCATGGTGTTTTGGACAGGCATTCTCTTCCATTTAGATTCTCTAAACCAGTCATAGGTATAGGCTCTTTCTGTCTCTCAAGCAAACCAACAGGCTTCGAGTTTTGGCTTACAATACTGTAAGATATCAGGGGGATTAGTGCTTCACTTACTATAATTAGTATAAATTTAACCTATATAGGGATATTTGACATGAGTGTAACCCAAGCCAGAGGTGACATTATTATGGGACTCCTACACTTTCACACTGACACAAAGCTTGCAATTTTCAGTTATCTGGGCAGTAAAGAGTAGGCGTTTGTTCATTTTTTTTGTTTGTTTAACTATATTTTTTTTGTTTGTGATGATCCCAGAAGTTAAATTTTCAGTATTTTTCTTTAACAATTTATTATCAATATGAGTAAACATTTGGTAAAGTGAAATAAACCAGATACCTGGTGAGGAAAGAAATTCTGTCCACATCAAATATCTTATAACAGAGGAATTAGGATTCTTATAAAGTACTTCATGAAAATTCCATACATTATTAAAAAGTATTAGTGAGTTGATATTTTTCTTTGTTCTTGAATATAGCAATAATTTTGTGAAATACATAGTAGACAATTGTTAATGGTACAGAATTGCAACATGTTTAGATTTATAGTGGCAGAAGAAACTTCTGCAGTTTCGAATAGCTCCACATCATGAGGTCGTTGGTCATGAACAGAGTGATGATGTGAGATCACTGTTTATGAACAGAGTGGTGGATGCATTTCTACTCACGGTAGTTTTATCTTTTCTTTCATTAATGTGTAAGTCCATAGTTGTTAGTATAAGATATATTCTGCTGTAATAGTTCATTTTATCCTACAAAATATATAAATTTTAAGAATATTTATACATCATTCATCATATGGAGGGATCTAAGCAAAATACATTGAGTATTTCAGAGTAAGGACCTAAGAAGTATTTAATAAAGGCAACAGTGTATAAATTTTCTGCATTGCAAAATACGACTTCAGAACAATCTGTGTCAAAAGTGCTTATATTGATGTTAGTGAGTTTTCCATAGCAATAGTTTATCTATCGATGAGGTTCTATACCACATTGCTCCTTCAGATATATATATATATATATATATATATATATGTGTGTGTGTGTGTGTGTGTGTGTGTGTGTGTGTGTGTGTAAAATGTAGGTTTATGTGTGAACATATACTTATATATGTATGTACACATATATGTATAAATATGAGTGCATATATACGTACAGGTATATAGATAGATGCATATACGATCCCACATAATATTATATGTATTCATATGAATATACATATATAGAAAAGAAACTGACTTTGGATTTCCTTTTTTCACTAGAAAGTGGTTGGTAGTACCTAATATGGTCATGCTAAATATTAATACAAGTAGGTATTACTTGTATTACTTAATACAAGTTAAGACTGTATATTATAAAACAATTCAATTTATTATATATGCTTTATATATATTATTTAAAATACAAATACATTGTTTTGCCCCTTTTCTTTCCTCCCACCAACCCCTCCAAAGTCTCTACCCTCCAACTCCTTCCATGTCCCCCACACTTAAATTGATACTTTTTTCTACAATTAATAGTATTTAATATATACTGTGTATATTGTGTATATATGACCAAATGTATAAATATAACTTATTGAATCCATTTTTGCTGTTTTTGTTGATATGGTTTCAGGGTTGGCCACTTTGTAGTACTAAACCAATCTAAAGGCTCATCATTTCAGATGCTGGTCTCATCTCTCAGATGTTATTATTTATCTGTGAATAAAAGACTAAAGAAGAAGAAAAATGGTAGAGAAAGAAAGGAATGGAGAGTAAAGGAAATGGAAAGGAAGGGAAGAACTTATTGAGCTATTTTTCAAGTTTGTATGTTAACTATCTTCTATGAGTCTCTGGGACATAACCAGGGTAACTAAAATAAGGATTGAGTATACTATTGCAAAGTCTAATTTACAGAAACCACATGAGGAGTTCCTGAGCACATGCCAGATTACAAAAATACTATCTGTGTTGTTTACAGTGGAGTTAGTCAGTTTATTACTTAGAGTGCTTCATTATGTATAAAAGATGCCAATGATAGTCTCCTAGTCAAAATAAACAGGCATAAAGTGTTCTGCATACACAATTTGTGGGGAATAGTTACTTTGCTATTTATTTAATAATTGACCATAAATGGAGTCAAAGTGCAAAGGGAAAAACTAAAAAAGCAGCCCACTAAGGGCTTTTTGAAAGATTGATAAATAATGTGGAATCTCAATTAGGCTGTAGAAGGAATGCAGATATTAAAAATTTGGTCAAGAATCTAATTAGCTGGAGGTAATTAAACAGTCTCACACGGGGTCATTAATCTTTTCCACAGACCTTTGATGTTTTGCACACTGTCTCCTAGTCATTAATAAAATTCATAAGACTCCACTTTGTGCTGTTTTATCATCATGTTTTTTCTCTGTAAGAGCATAGAGCAAGTGTCATTGTATCACAAGGGCCTTACTTTAGTTAATTTCTTTTCTTCTCCCTATGCTTGTTAAGTTTAACCATTTAAAAACCCAGATGAAAAGCAAAAGACACAATTAAATGTGTATTTAGCTTTATTATGTAATATAATTTTATGATTTTGTTAACACTTTTAAAATAAGGTCTCTATTGTCTCCTTGCAGATGACTCTACAATGGTTAAATAATTTTGCAAGTGAATTTAGTTATTTGAAGACTTATAAAATCATGAATTAAAGTTGTAATTCCTCAAAGACAGGTTTACTTAATAAAACGGAGTGACGGGAAATTGTTGAGAAAAAAATTATATATTGAGTAGCAATGGATCAGAATGCCATTTAAACAGTTCATTATTCTGACAAGTTCCATACTAATGACATATTCAAATTGAACTGAATTATATTGGACAAGGAAAATACAAAGCCTACATTAGAAAGTGTGATTCTAATGATGGGGAAAATACTTTATTCATTTTCAAAAATTCAGTGCTTATGCATACATTATTTTTTAAGTCTTAAAACCAATAGCTGAACAAAAGGAACCTGGGGTTACAAAGGATTGATTGTATTTATAATAGAGCCTCTGTTATTCCAGAAGCCATTCTACCTATCTGTGGGTAGTCTATAGACTATATTGGATTAGCAGAGGATGCTAAAACAGATCCAGTTACTCTGAACATTTGATTACAGGGATACTGTCACATAGTAGCATTAGAAAATGTACCAAAAATGGTTGTTTATCAGAATATACTTGAAGACTTAAAATTTATTTACTATAGCAATGCACAAAAATGATATCTGCAGATATTGAGCATGGAGAATATACTTTATATGCTTTGAATGTTTCTGATTCAAGGCTTGTTAACAAACCAAAGACCCGTGCTTATTTAACTAAATTCACCTAAATCTTCTTTCTGATTCTTAGGACTTTAATATGTTACACCTTTGTTGGGATATTGTAGGTCTTTTTGGGGGGTTGTACATTACAAATAATTAACATTACTTTTGAAAAATATTAATAACAACAAATCTGTATGTTGTTAATCTATATTAATAGCACATAAAATATTATAACAAACTATGGCTTTTAATACATACACATACATTTATTTGTTTAGACATTGGAGAAAATAAGTTTAGAGAAGAAAAATGTCATGAGCATCATAAAAAGAAAGATCTTATTAAAGAAAAATATCTTGACTTCATTAACAATACATTATGTAAGATTGAGATACAATCCATTAGGGATAATATGAGTAGAAATCATACCAACCTCATGTACAAGAAGGAATCACTTAGAAAAATCCATTTGAAATCCCCAGTCAATAATAGAAACACTCACTCACATTGATTAAAATTTAATAGTGATTTGACTAATCAGGGTGTTTATTCTAAGCAATTACATAGTGTTGCTAATTGTTAATTTGTATAGCTTTGTTATTCTCATTAATCTAGAGACATAAATTTAAAACAGGTTGAGCTTAATGACTAAAAGAATGTAAATAAAATAATAATGTATTTACATATTTTCAGGGGTTTAATACCATGTCACAGTAACCAAAAGTAAAATAAAACTAAGTTTATATCCCACTATGAAATTCAGACCACCTGTGATAGAATTTCTGCATTTTGTTTTTGAAGTAATTAACTGTACGTGAGGCCCCAAACAGTCTATTCTTAACAATTTAAACTAACTTCATGTAACAAAAACATCACAAAAAATTATGTGCAAGGAAGTTGGTAACATGCTCTTCAAGTAAAATTTTAAATAGAAAAGCTGTTTGTGATGCTTATATATACATGCCTTTGTGTCTATGTGTTTGGTGAGGGTGAAGGCATGCCACTTTTATTGAATATTTTTCATATAAGAGATACTGCCTATCTCAGTGAAAAAATGAACAGACCACATATTAATGCAATTTATCATTCGGTGGCATATAAAAAATTTTAAAAGCAGTTTTAAAGCAAAATGATTTAAATGTAAATAAAAAATCTAACTATTTAATAAATAATACCAAAGCTATGTTTTCATGAGTAAATAAACTACATAAATATTAAAGCACTAGACATTTGTTATTTTAATATTAGGTGCTTTACATACAATGTTTGTGTTAGCACACTGGATATTTATGTGTAATTTAGATAGCTGGCTCAAAAAATCAAGAACTGTGTTCTTTGTTAGACAAATAAATATTTCATTTTTAAGTTCATCTGTGTCCTTTATTCCTGGGATTTTCCTTCATTCTTCATGTGAACATGACACAGGAACAATGAAAAAACACAGTTTGATCACATGGATAACTGAGCTTCAATACTACCTCCTAATTTCCTGGTTAACGATAAGGTCATTCCCCAAACAGCAGGTCATACAGAAATATACAATTCAGGAATAATTATATCATTTCCTGTCCCATATCCTGTCAACTGTTCCTGCCAGAAATGGCTAATCATGACCTATTTTCACCAAGCAAAGGAAGCTGAGATGAGAAAAGGGCAGGGAACTAAAGCTATTTCCTAAATGTAGTTATAAAATCTGGACTTAAGAGGGCAGGAGATCCTCTATATCCAAACGGCAAAAGAGGAAGAAAAATTCTCATGGAGAAAAATCATCCTTACATTCGGGTGTATGATAAGGTGATTTATCTTCAATAAACTCTGTATAAATGCTTTAGTTACTTTGACACCATGATTAACTGAATTTGCAATGATATTTGAAGTTGTGGACTTCCCTACCCTCAGTGTTCAGCTTACTTCATTGAATTTGAATTAACTATGGTTTTTTAGATATTTAAAATTTCTAAGAGTTTCTGGATACATCAGGAACAGGGGGGCTTAACTGTAAACTGTAACTAGGAAAAATGTCATTCATTTAAAGTCACGTGTAAGGGCTTTCTAATCTTTGCTTTATGCTCAAATGTGTTCTTCAAAATCATTAATAACATATTTGTGAATTAGTTAATCACTAAAGTAATGTGAATTTCTATGTATAAAACAGTGTTGGATTTCTAATGCCCTCGACTGAATGTCTATGCCATTGTTTCCTTTTTAAATTTACTTTTAAAAATCAGTGAAATTGAAAATCAGAAACCAATCAGCATTTTGGAAATTCAATGATTGGTAATGATTAGGAAAGTATTTAGAAGAATCTGGCAATGATAATAATCTGCCAAAGAGCAACAGCTTCATTTTTAAATGGTAAACAATGGAAACAATGGTGTGTGTGTGTGTGTGTGTGTGTGTGTGTGTGTGTGTGTGTGTATGTGTTATATCTCTAATAACCTAATGCAATACTTTTGGTAAAATCTCAGTGCTATTTCTATGAACATTTTCAAATTTATTATTCTTTCCATTATCATATTTTCATTATACATATTTAGAAAACTTTTTATGAATAGTAGGATACTTCATCTATGTTGACATGCTGACATGCTTTTTTACTCCAATTCAACAGGAAATTTAACTTGTAATAATAATAGATGTTTCATGAACTAAAATATTTTTTAAATTCTTATCGTGGTTGTCAGTGCCACTTCACTGACTGACTAAACTAAGCAACATAAAAACCAAAACTGAATGGAATATGGAAAAGGTGAAAATGTCTGCATTACTTAGCAGCTGAAACAGTCAGGTAGCTGGAGAGAGGTATATTATAAGACTAAGGATGGGGACACTTACTACCATTGTGGGGAACATTGTAAAACCCTGCCCCGCTTCTCAACTGTGAATATTCTCATTACGCTGGACCCTTCTGAACATTGTCTGCTTCTCACATGAAGACTCTAAAGTAAAAGTGTTCTCTTGTTAGAGGCTTGCCTGCCTTGCATCGGAGATACTCTTGGACTTGCCTATAAATAACCTCTTTTCTTTAAAATTCTTTCTTTTTTTGAGATTATCATTTTATTATACTTCTTTGCTTTTCCCCCTTTAAGCACTCTAATATACTACTCATCACTCTCGTTCAACTCCAAGTTCTCTGTTCTCCATTAATTATTGCTACATGGGTATATGTATATACTTTTATATTTCTAAATATAATCTGCTCAGTCTGTGTAATGTTATTCATATGCATGTCTTCACTTGATATTGGATAATCAGTTGTTGACTCTTTTACTGCAGTTCCAGAAGCAGAAGAAACCCTGTAATATCTGCAGAGAGACTTATTTTCTTTCTTCCTAAAGTACTAAAGTTGAGTTAGTAGTTATTTATAGATTTAAAAGAAGATCATCCCTGATACAAAGAAAAGTTTCACTGAGAGTCACAATAATACTGTTATATACTCATGTATTGAGTTTCTTCAAGAACATATTTTGGGGTTTCAAAGTGTAAAATAAATTTCCAAAACAAGGCGTTTTAGAAACATGATGAGTTTATACACTTCAAATGTTCTACAACTAAATTCAAATTTTTCATGTACTTATTGATCTAGTCCTAGAAATTTCAACTGTTTTTGGATCACATGAGGCATATTTATTTAGGTTTGCTGATTTTCAGAGTGTGTAAGAATTACTTAGTTCTGGGCTAAAACTGCATTCAGACTGTCATGTTAAAAATAATCTCCCTGTTTCTGGGTGGATGAATTCTGTATGAGACTTCCATTACTTGTTGTAAGGTCATGTAAGTCATTTCATTTTAGGAAGTGGGCTCTTGTCATTTGCTTTCTACTTTTTGGCTTCCTGAAATGTAGTATGTGATGATCACTAATCACCCTAGCAGTTGATGCACCCTCCCCCAAACTCATGTAACATGCTCTATTAACCTTTTCCATGAGACAATTATTTGCTATCCGTGAGTCAAACAGTGGCATACCTGAAGGGGATGACAAATAAGACAATGATGATATCTATCAAAATATACCCATGTTCACCTCTAGACCTACAACTATATGCAAAGCTAAGAAGCTCCTGCAAGTAAGGTACAATATGAGAAACAAGATGAAGTATACTGCATTCCTTAAGAACTTAATGAGTTTTGTAATCAAGGCAAACAAAAACCTGCAGAGTATGTGTCCATATTAATTTTGTGGAATAATGATAAAACATAAAACTAAATTACGTTGAGGTTGTCAACAATGTCCATGGAGCAGAAATAGTGAATTTAATATTACACCTGATATATAATATAATACTTATATATTATATATTATATGTATATATTATATATAAATACAACTGTGAACTCACTGGCTTCCCCCTATGCTGGCCCGACCTCTCCTGAGGTGAGTGTACCTTCTTCTCCTGCCTGACTCCTGCCCAATTCTCCCATAACCCCCCAAATCTCTGGGCCTGAACCTGCCATAAAGTGGACCTGCCCAGACAGGGAGGACCTCCCTGAGTCCAGAAACACCTCACTTTTCCTTCCTCCTCGACTGGCTGACCTTTCCTGAGAAGGAGACTATCAGGAGAGGCAAGACCATCCAAATCTGCAGACATTGAAGTCTTGGCCCACACATACCACCAGGTGACAAGAGGAGATAGAGAGACCACACCTGCATCCACTGGAAGAAGAGATGGGAAGAAGACAGAATAAGAACACACTCAACAACAGAAAGACAAATATGACACTACTAGAATCTAGGGACTCCACACCAGTAAGACATGAAAAGCAGAGCACAGAGGAAGAAGAAGAGACAGACCTAAAACTCTACTTTATGAAGATGTTTGAGACCATTAAAGAGGAAACAAGAAAGTCTCTTAAAGAAATAGAAGAAAAACAAACAAAAAATAAAAAAATAAGTAATTCTCTTAAAGAATCTAAAGAAAGCCAAGAAAAAACAATGAAACAAGTGAAGGAAGTACTTGAAACAGTTCAAGGTATGAAAGCTGAAAAAGAAAAAATAAAGAAAACAAAAAATGAGGGGATGCTGGAAATAGAAAGGCTAGATAAACAGTCAGGAACTAAGGATGTGAGTACAACCAATAGAATTCAAGAGATGGAAGAAAGAATCTCAACTGTTGAAGACTTGCTAGAAGATATACAATCATCAACCAAAGAAAATCTCAAGTCCAACAAATCCCTAACACAAAATATCCAGGAAATATGGGAGAGAAAGGAATAACAGCAACATATCTAAACACGATAAAAGCAATATACAGTAAACCAACAACCAACATCAAACTAACTGGAGAGAAACTAAAAGTGATTCCTCTAAAATCAGGAACAAGACAAGACTGTCCACTCTCTCCATATCTCTTCAATATTGTACTTGACGTTCTAGCTAAAGCCATAAGACAAGAAAAGAAGATCAAAAGGATAGAAATTGGAAAAGAAGAAGTCAAACTTTCACTATTTGCAGGTGAAATGATAGTCTACATAAGTGACTTGAAAAACTCTACCACAGAACTCCTATACTTTCAGCAAAGTAGCAAGATACAAGAGTAACACAAAAATATCAGTAGCCCTATATACAGATAATAAATGCAATGAGAAAGAAATCAGAGAAGCATCACACTTCTTAATATCCACAAACAACATAAAATATCTTGGGATTACGCTAACCAAAAAAGTGAAAGACTTGTACAGTAAGAATTTTGAGTCTTTAAAGAAAGAAATTAAAGAAGATACCAGAAAAAGGAAAGATCTCCTATGCTCTTGGATAGGTAGGATCTACATAGTAAAAATGGCAATATTGCCAAAAGCAATCTACAGATTCAATGCAATACCCATCAAAATCCCAACACAGTTCTTCACAGACCTTGAAAGAACAATACTCAACTTTATATGGAAAAACAAAAAACACAAGATAGCCAAAACAACCCTGTACAATAAAGGAACTTCTGGAGGCATCGCCATTACTGACTTCAATCTCTGTTATAGAGCCACAGTCCTGAAAACAAATTGGCATTGGCACAAAAATAGACAGATAGACCAATGGAATTGAATTGAAAATCCTGATATTAACCCATACAGCTATGAGCACCTGATTTTTGACAAAGAAGCTAAATCTATAAAATGGAAAAAAAGAAAGTATTGTCAACAACTGGTGCTGGCACAACTGGATTTTTGGCACAACTGCAGACAATTGCAGATAGATCCATATCTAACACCATGCACAAAACTTAAGTCCAAATGGATCTAGCATCTCAACATAAACCCAAGCACACTGAAAATTCTAGAAGAAAAAGTGGGAGATACCCTTGAGCAAAATGGTAAAGGAGACTGCTTCCTGAACATAACACCAGTAGCACAGACATTGAGATTTACAATTAATAAATGGGACCTCCTGAAACTGAGAAGCTTCTGAAAGGCAAAGGGCACAGTCAGTAAGACAAAACAATAGCCCACAGAATGGGAAAAGATCTTCACCAACCCCACATCTGACACAGGGCTGATTTCCAAAATATGCAATGAACTGAAGAAGCCAACCACCAAAACACCAATCAATGAAATTAAAATGTGGGGTGTAGAACTAAATAGAGCATTCTCGACAGAGGAACCTAAAATGGCTGAAAGACATGGAGAAAAAGGAATACTCCTCCATTTCTGTTGGGAATACAAACTCGTAAGGCCACTTTGGAAGTCAATATTTCGGTTGCTCAGGAAAATGCGAAACAGTTTACCACAAGATCCAGCAATTCCACTCTTGGGCATATATCCAAATAATGCACATTCACACAACAAGGACATATGTTCATAGCAGCCTTGTTTGTAATAGCCAGAACCTGGAAGGAATCTAGATGCCCCTCAACTGAAGAATGGATAGAGAAAATGTGGTACCTTTATACAATGGATTACTACTCAGCAGAAAAAAAAGCAATGGAATCTTGAAATTCACAGGCAAATGGATGGAACTAGAAAAAAAAATCCTGAGTGAGGTAACCCAGTCACAAAAAGACAAACATGGTATGTACTCACTCATTGATGAATTTTAGACATAGCGGAAAGGATTACCAGCCTACAATCCTCATCACCAAGGAAATTAGGAAACAAGAAGGACTCTAAGAGAAAAAACGCATTGACCTGGGAGAATGGGAAGGGGCAGGATCTCCTGAGCTAATTGGGAGCATGAGGAGCCCACATCCAGTGGCTGATGGAAGCAGAGGCAGACACCCACAATTATACACTGAATTGAACTCTGGAACCCAGTTGCAGAGAGGGAGGAATGAAGATCAAAGGGATCTGGACCAGCTGGTGACACCCACAGAAACAGCTAGACTGAACAAGGGGCCAACATGGGAATGATCCAGACCCCTGAATATGGATGTTAATGAGGAGGCCTGAGCACTCTATGGACCCCCTGGTGGTGGATCAGTATTTTTCCCTGGTGTAAGAAGGGACTTTGAGAGCCCATCACACATGATGGGATGCTCTCTCGGCCTGGACACATGGCGGAGGGTCCAGCCCCGGCCCAGGATGATGTGTGGACTTTGGGGAGCCCCCATGGAGGACCTTTCCCTCCCTGGGGAGCGGAGAGGGGATGGAGTTGGGAAATGATGGTAGTTGGGGGGAAGGGAGGAAGAGGGAGAAGGGATTGACATGGGAAGCAAGCTTGTTCCTAATTTCAACTAATAAAAAAAAGAAAAAAGAAAAAAGAAAGTGCTCAACATCCTTAGCCATCAGAGAAATGCAAGTCAAAACAATTCTGAGATACCATCTTACATTGGCCAGGATGGCTAAAATCAAGACCAATGACAGCGTATGCTAGAGAGGCTGTGGAGAAAAAGGAACACTCCTCCATTGCTGGTGGGAGTGCAAACTAGTAAGACCACTTTGGAAGTCAGTATGGCGTTTGCTCAGGAAAATGTAATCATTCTTCCTCAAGATTCAGCAATTCCTCTCTTGGGCATATACCCATATAATGCACATTCATACAACAAGGACATATGCTCAACCATGTCAATAGCAGCATTGTTTGTAATTGCCAGAACCTGGAAGCAACCTAGATGCCCCTCAACTGAAGAATGGATAGAGAAAATGTGGTATATTTACACAATGGAGTACTACTCATTTGAAAAAACCAATGGAATATTGAAATTCGCAGGCAAATAGATGGAACTAGAAAAAAAAAAACCTTCCTGAGTCAGGTAACCCAGTCACAAAAAGGCAAACATGGTATGTACTCACTCATATATTAATTTTAGACATAGAGGAAAGGATTACCAGCCTACAATCCTGATCACCAAGGGAACTAGGAAACAAGAAGGACTCTAAGAGAAAAATGCATGGACAATGGATAATGGGAAGGGGCAGGATCTCCTGAGCTAATTGGGAGCATGAGGAGCCCTCATCCAGTGGCTGAAGGAAGCAGAGGCAGACACCCACAGGTATACACTGAATTGAACCCTACAACCCAGTTGCAGAGAATGAGGAATGAAGATCAAAGGGGTTGAGACCAGGCTGGAGAAACCAACAGAAACAGCTAGCCTGAATAAGGGGGGGCACAAGGTCCCCAGACTGTTGTCTGGGAGGCCAGCACAGGAATGATCCAGACCCCTGAATGTGAATGTCAATGAGGAGGCCTTGGCACTCTATGGGCCCCCGTGTTATTGGATCAGTATTTTTCCCTGGTGTAAGAAGGGACTTTGAGAGCCCATTCCACATGAAAGGATGCTCTTTTGGCTGGACACATGGGGGAGGTCCCAGGCCCGGGCCCAGGATTATGTGGTGGTCTTTGGGGAGCCTCCATGGAGGGCCTTTCCCTCCCTAGAGAGTGGAGGTGGGATGTGGTGGGGGGGCTTCTGGAGGGGTTGGGGGAGAGGTGAGGGAGAGGGAGAAGGTATTGACATGTGAAGCAAGCTTGTTCCTAATTTGAACAATAAAAAAATAATGAGAATTCTGGAACAAATGCCCTGTATTAAGCCTATGATATAGATATTTTCTTAGTATTTCATACTATGTCATTGATCTTTTCTGTGTGCTAAATGTTATAGTATATAACACTGCTTAATGTGATGGCTTTTAAATGCACTGGGTGTAATTGGACCTCATAGCACCAGGAGCCAAAGGCAGTACTAACTCAGCAAAGGCAAGGTGAAGACATTTGTTATAACAGACATCGTAGCAAAACAGTACTCAAAATTGTCTTAATCATGCAGACTTTTGACACTGACTCATTTATCATAGTGTTTCCAGAAGTAAAATAAACAAGTCTACTATGGTGGCTAGTGTTAATTGTCAACTTGACCCACTCTGTAATTATCTGAGAAGAGAGTCTCAATGAGGGATTTTCCATATTAGGTAGTCCAATTTATATGTCTGTAGAGGATTCTCTTGGTTGCATTAATTAAGGCTGGAAGACACATGTTATAAGAAGCACCTTTTGCTGAACTTGGGTTCTGGACTATATTAGTGGAGACAGTGAAGTGAATATAAGAATGTATGCATTCACTGCTCCCTGCTCCTGGTGATAGTTGTAATATGACCCATGTCCTCAAACTCCAACCAATGTGACTTCCTCACTCTGATTGATGGTAAACTGGATTCTGGAGAAAAAATAAACTTGTTTTCCTTTAATTTGCCTGTCACCAAGAGCATTAAAAATGACATTAAGATACCTGCTGAGACTTTTCTCAAGTTGTGTAAGCAGAAATAAGTATAAGTAAATAAAAGAATATTCAAAATGACCACAACTACCAATTTCTATAATTTTACAGATACAAATCCCTTTAAAGAAGGAAGGATGGTCTTCTAGAATAATGATCTCACTACCATAATGAAAACACTTTTAATATTTCTTTCATCCTTATCCTGCCTAAAAAACTGTTAACTTAACTTTTGGGTGCTGTCATAAAACACCACAGCTAAAAGCAACTTCTACAAGAAGTCCTTTTTTGACTTGCAGTTCCACAGGAAGAATTTATAAGATCAGGGGAAGCATGGTTACATGTGGCCAGAAAAGGAAGCTGGGAGATGATATCTCAGGAGAAAATAGCAAACAAAGAGGATGGAAGTTGAGTGTGACTATACATTCTCAAATCATATCCCAAGTACTGAACCCTCCTGCAGTATTCCATAACTTTAAGTGTTCAAAAACACAACTCTATAGGTATATTTTTATTTTTAAAAACACAGGAATTTACAGCCCTCTACATGAGTAACAACATTTGAGGAAAAGGAAACAAGCAGAATTTTGGAGCCTATTACAGTGACTCTGGTTCTGAGTTATAATGATTCCTATAGGTCCTAAACAGCATTGTCGGCCTTAAGCTAAAGTAGGGCTGGTGAAAGTCAGCTGATCAATTGAGTTTTAGGCAAAGTCTGATTCATGTTTAGTACAACAGATCTTTGAACTCACCCTGTGGTTGTTTTTATGTTGTAAGAATGAATAATTGGAATAGATACACTTAGAAATTGGCAGCATCACCACATTGACCTGTGACATAAGAGCTATTATCATTGGAAAGCTCAAATGGTAGTTATAAGAGATGCCTCTTCTGAACAAAATAATGAACCAAAACAAAGTACATCACTGAAGGTATTATACAGGTTAGTAGACATACTTGGGATTTTAGAGCAAGTAATCTGCAGGCAACTACTCTCCTTTTCACAGATATAACTTATCTTACTACTGGCCTTTCAGTGCAAACTCAATTCTTAATAGTGTTACATGACCTGAGTGGTATGTGACTTTAAATTCCAGGAAGCTGAATTTGCACACCACCAATTTATCATTAAATGGAAGTGATATTATACCTAGTCAAACATGGCAGGTTCTGAAGGCAAAAAAAATACATGAAGTTGCTGCATAATTGCTTATGACACTTATTCCTGACACAGTACTTACTGCCTGCAAATATTTACTTGTATTCTTGTAGTCGTGTTATAATATCAGTATCTGGAAGAATGGAGGAATAGAGTTTGGTTTATGGGTATTTCTGCAAATGACAGAGACACCACCTAGGACAGAGTGCTGGAATATCACAGCCACTTTCTAGGAAATGGTTAGAGTTGGTGCTGAAGGAAAATGTCACAGTTGGCAGAGCACTGGGCACTTCACATGGTTGTACATTTTCTTGGAAAATAAAAAGACCAGATGTGGAACTATATAATGATTTGTGGGATGTAACCATTTGTCAGGTGGGATAGCTGGAGACTTGTGAAGAAAATAACTTCAAAAATTGTGAGAAAGACATTTGGGAAGAAGTATATGGATAGATCACTTTAAAGTTGGAAGGGCATAAAGATACTTGTTTCCCATGAAAATACACATCAAAAAGGTGGCTTCAGGAAAGGAGTAGTTCAATAGCCACTATATATATAAGAGGGCTCA
This sequence comes from Cricetulus griseus, assembly GCF_003668045.3. Classification (NCBI taxonomy): domain Eukaryota; kingdom Metazoa; phylum Chordata; class Mammalia; order Rodentia; family Cricetidae; genus Cricetulus; species Cricetulus griseus. The sequence continues at coordinate 127,054,058 of NC_048599.1, forward strand.
CCCTGTCAGTAGTAGTCAACCTCTTTCCCTAATCATCCCTGTCATAATCCAATGGGCCCTTGAACAATGTAGTAATGGCCACAAAGATGGAAGTAATTCTTGGGCCCAAAAACATGCACTTCCACTCACCAAAGCTAACATCGTTTTTTTGGTTTTGGGGGGTTTTATTGTTTGTTTTTTGTTTGTTTGTTTGTTTGTTTGTTTGAGACAGGATTTCTCTGTGTAGCTTTGGAGCCTGTTGTGGCACTCGCTCTGGAGACCAGGCTGGCCTTGAACTCACAGAGATCCGCCTGACTCTGTCTCCTGAGTGCTGGGATTAAAGGTGTGCGCCACCAATGCCTGGCGCTAACATTGTTTTATTGATGCTCCCTGATAAATCCACCAGCAGAGACTAGTACTTAACTCATAATGTGGCATCATGCCCCAGGAAAACCATCCAGTGATCTGGTGACACGTCCACACTGCAATTCCTTTGGAAAATGACAAACATTCTGTCTTTATTGGCATAGATTCTTATTGTGGGAATGTATTTGTCTTTCCTGCACATAATCCTTTGCCAAAACTACTATCTGGGGACTTAGGAAATGCCTTATCCATCCTTTGGTATCCACACAGCATGACTTCTGAGCAGGAAAATCACTCCACAACCAAAAAATGCAACAGTAGGCACATACTCACGAACTTCCTGAGCCATATTTCTCAAAATACCTGGCTTGAAAGAAGGATGGAATGATCTTTTAAATCCATAGTTATAGGGCCTACAATATGGCTCAGTATCTAAAGAAATAGCTGTGTTTGCATAAGAACCAGGTTCGATTTCCAGCAATAATGTGGTGGCTCACATTTGTCTAGGGATCTGGTTCCAGAGGATCCAATGCCTTATTCTACACTCTGTGGGACACTAGATGCACATGTGGTACACATACACAAGTGTGGCCTTCACACATATACATAAGATAAAAATATATATTTTAAACATGTTTTTAATTTAAATAGAATTACATCAATCTCCCTTCCCTTTTCTTCTTCCAGCTACTCCCAGGTATCCTCACTTACAACCCTCCCCTACCCCAAATCTATTGGGATACAACCTGATGGCTTCAGCTTTGCTGTTTGTGTGGATATGATTTTCAAGGATGAGTACTCTGTAGGTGCTGTCCTTCCCCCAACTCAACTTGACTGCTGCAAAAAGAAAATGTAGTCTCTGCTGTGCCCAAATTCTGAACCACAAAATCAACAAGAGACCCATTCTGATGCAAAAGCAAAGTGTCTTTTATTATTAATGAGTTAAATGCCTTAACTCAGGCCCTTCATCTGTTCATCACTGCAGGTGGAGTAAGAAGGACCTGGAGAAACCTCAAGGCTGGGAACTTATTAGGGTGTGCAAGAGGAGTGTCTATGGGTATTCAACAGTCTCAGGATTGGTGCACTTCCAGGCTTGGGTGACCTGTCTTGTGTTGATTGGTCAACTGGTTGTTATGACTTATAGACCCTCCCAGGGTGGTTGCTGAGCTCTGCACATCACTGTTATGCCACTTTTACCAAAAAGCATCCCTAGAGCCAGCCACCTGACTTCTGATTGGTTCCTTGACACATGGAGGGTATCTGACTTCCTAGTGACTAGGAGGTTGGGCAGGGTCAGGCATGCACATTTTGCTGAGTCAGGGGCCTTTTCTGCAGCCTGTCATTGTTGTGACAGCAAGGACCTGAGTGAGGGTCCAGTCCCATCAGTCTTCCCTATGAATGAGACACTTCATTGGTTGTTCAATAATTCTCTTTTTAAAAAATATGTTTAAGTCCTCAATTAGGAGAAAATATTCTAGATGTTCTCGAGAAAACAGATTATCCAGAAGGCAGTAAGTACATGCTCTGAACCAGCATTTAGTACATGGCAGTGTTGCTTCTATGGCTTGAATTCATGTGTCCAGGGAATAAGGATGAAAATAGAAATGGTATCATTCACCATCACCCCTAATGAATGACTAGCCAAATTCTGCTAACTTTTCCTATGACCTTCAGCTCTGCTGATCTACAAACTTTGATTCCTTCATGGGGGTTTGTGGAGGAGTAGGGTTGGATTTGGGACTACTTCTGCCAGGAAGCATAACAAACAATCCATTGGTCTGCAAACTTTTCCTGGCCACTTCACGTTCCTGATACTATTGAGTCAATAGGCTAACAAAAGAGTTACAGTGTTAGCAGAGGCATTTAACACAGCCAGGGGAAATATGTTCTGCTTTTACACAATGCATTAAGGAGATCTATGTCTGGAAGGCAAGAGACGATTTCCACTTCTATTGGTGTTACTTCACAATGTGATTAAGGTTAATGAAAAATTACAAGAAACCCACCAAACAGGATAATAAATGGCTCAGGCCTTTCAAGCATAGTGTTATATATAACTCTTCCAAGTAAAGAACCAAGAAATGCCCAGGTTCTTGATGTAGGTGAAGAAGTTACAGAATGGGTGGCAGAAGGTAGTTGTGAACCATGGATAATGGCACTTGACTGGTCACAGCAATAGTGTGCTATGAGTGTTTGTCTATTTTTGAAGACCACATTTTTACATGCAAACATACACATTGAGCAGATACTTGTATTTCTATTCTTCTGGATTTTTTTCTTTAACTATATTTTGTAATATTGATTAAGTTAAATGTTGTTGCATCTGTATTACTTTTTCATATGCCTTGGGAAACTGGGGTATATTTTCATTTGTATATAGCATATCAAGCCAGATGTAGGGGCAAGTCTGTTGTGGTATTCCTTGCAATAATTCATCTACTCTGGTTTTGCTACTGCTGCTACTATTCTTTGATAAGAGAACCCAGTATCAACAGCCTTTCAATGTGGGCTCAGTATCATATTATGAAGAAATTCTCCAGGTCTCCAGCTCAGGATAAGACTCTTGAGTTATATAATATAATATGATGAACTGAGACATTCTAGTTGAAATTTTTTGCATCTGATAAGACTCTCCACTGATGTAGCAATCCAAATCAGATGAAATGAAACCGAATTAGAAAAAGCCCATGTAATGCATACAGTGCTCCAAGATGACCTTCCAGCTCCCCTCTTCTCCCTGCCCCCCGATGCCCCAAAGAGGATTCAGGAAAGAGGGACTGGCAAATCATGAGTCTATTTTCTGGGAGACAGTTTAAATACCTTGTAGGACTGGTCTTGAGCATCTCTGGGAGATGGGGTCATCATTTGGCGGCCTTTCTGAGATGCAGCAGCATTTAGAGGTAGATAAGAGAAGGTGGCTTGGGTGGAGCTTCCCCCATAACATTCCAGAAACTTTGGGTATGTAGATATTAGGGGCTGGGCTGAAGTTTCCACCATAGCACTAGGGTTTGAAATTTCTTCCTTGTGCAGACAGCCATTGTTGGGTTAAATCCTTTCTATGAGCTCTGTTCTTCTATTCTTTACTTGAAAAATGTTAGATGACCTTTGTCTTGAAATAGTATTTTAACTAGTGAAAGATGTGTTTGATTTGTCTGTGCTGGGGAACAATACTTTAATTATGGGAAGGTGTGTTGCATTTATTTCTGCTGCCTTTGTTAATGATTTTAAGATGTGTTACATTTGTTTGTGCTATATTTATGTAATGGTGTAAAGATGTGCTGCATTTGTTTCACCTTGCCTGCCTAAGCTACCTGATTGGCCAATAGCTAAGGAGGAGACAGCTAGGTAGGGCTGGCAGGCAGAGAGTAAGTAGGAGGCACAAGAGGAGAAGAAGTAAATAATGAAGAAAGAGTGGGACATGTCCAGGGCCAAAAGCCAGCTAGCCACCAACCATACACAAGAAGCAGTGAAAGTAATATACACAGAAAGAAAAAAAAGCCCTGAAGCAAAACATAAATGAAGAAACAAAAAGGTAAAAGTTATAGGAGTTAGCAAGAAACCTGCCTAAGCTAAGGCCAAGGATTTATAACTATCAGTAAGTCTCCATGTCATAATTTGGGGAGCTGATTGGTGGCCTCAAAGAAAGCCTGCTACAGCATTTCATTTTCTTTTCTTTTTGAAAACTTTAAGTTCATTTGCTGAGCACATGTACTAAGAATTGCCTTGCTCCTTAGACTTTTTCCTTGACTATACAAATAAAAGAGAATAATTTACATTTTTTCTACATTTGGCTTAAAGTAAACATTGTGATATCTGCTCTGTAGACATGGCTTTCTTTTCATTAAGCCGACTGTCTACTTTTATCTCATTATTAATATAAGTTTTATCATGCCAAGATATTCTGTAATCTATGGTCATTTCACACAATGAAGAGTTGTCAATGAAGAAATATTACATGCATTGAATTAAATTTCATAACAGGCTTAAATGTACTTCTTAAAATCAGAAAACAGTTAATAATAAAAGTGCCCATATCATCAGAAGTTTTCCTTTTTTTGAAAATTACATAGTTTTTGCCCAAAGATGACAAAGATTAAGTTTTTTAGTCAAGACTATGAAAATCTTTGAGGTTATGTTCAGCAAAGAGGTTATTTTGCAAATAATCATACTTCTTATGGGTTTCTGTGATAACTTCTATCTACTATAGAAGGAAACTTCTTTGATGAGGGGATGAGAGCTCAACTTACATGTGGATGCAAAAGTAGATGTTTAGAATCCAATATAAAATTGTACTAGGTTCAGTGTCTATCACAGAAGATAGGAAAGGATGCATGAAATGTGCAGAGGACCAAGACACCTGCTGCTATACAGTATTTACTAGACATAATACAGTAAGAAATCTCAACAAAATCTGTGCCATGGCAATAACAGTGTGAATTAGGGGAAATTAAATAAGACCAAACCACTATAGTGGTTTGCTACATGCAATTAATGCTGCTGAGAGGCAATCATTATCCTTCAGCATTAAGTCTCCTAATAGGTTACCAAATCATAAGGGATCATCCCTAAACACACATGCATATGAGAGTTGAAGGGCTTTTCTGTCCTGCCAGCCCACTCCTAAATACTCACATAGCAACTTATTATTATTTATAAATGCTCAGCTGATAACCTGGTACTTTTTTTCCACAAAGCAAAATACAACCAAATGTTTAATGTGCAAAATTGGTATTAGCAAATATGAAACTGCCACAGAGAGGAGGAGCGGGACAGAGACCACGGGTTCAGGGTCAGGAAAAGACTTGCAGCCAGTAGACTTGTTAACTGGCTCTTTCAACTTGAATTACCATATATTTTTATCAGTGCTCTACCATGTGGCTGTACCCTTTTTTCTCAGCACAGCATATTTCCTTCCTGCTTCCTTTGCATCTGACTGGTGCCTCTGACCTCTTTCTTCCAAGTGCTCTCTCAGTTTGGCTCTCCAACCTAACCTCTTCCTGCCTAGTTATTGGCCACACAGCTCTATATTTGCAATGAGAGCAACACCTTTTCACAGTGTAGAAGAGGTTTATTCCACAGAATTTCTTACATTTTGTTTAATTAAAAAGGAATTTTAAAACTTTAACATAGTAAAATTATATACAACAAACCAATTATCAAACTATTTTAGATTCTTCTATTGAGAATTCTCTACTGGGAACTTAAATAGCCGAAAGACACTTTAAAAAGTGCTTAGCCATCAGGGAAATGCAAATCAAAACAACTCGGAGATACCAACTTGCACATGTCAGAATGGCAAAAAATCAAAAATGCCAATGATAGTTCATGTTGGAGAGGATTTGGAGAAAGAGGAACAAACATCTATTGCTGGTAGGAGTGCAAACTTGTACAGCCACTTTGGAAATCAATATGGAGGTTCCTCAGGAAAATGGGAATCAGTCTACCTCAAGATCCAGCAATTCTACTCTTAAGCATTTCCTCAAAGCATGCACTTACATACAACAAGGACATCTGTACAATTGTATTCATAGTAGCATTATTTGTAATAGCCAGAACCTAGAAGCAACCTAGGTGCCCCTAAATGAAGAATGGATAAAGAAAATGTGACAAATTTACACAATGAAGTACTACTCAATGGGAGAAAATGAAATCTTGGAATTCACAAGAAAATGGATGCAACTAGAAGAAACCATCCTGAGTGAGGTAACCCAGACACGGAAACTCAAACATGGTATGTATTCACTCATAAGTCGATATTGGACATAGAACAAAGGATTACCAGTTTATAATCCACACCTCCAGAGAAGGCAGAAAATAAGTAGGACCCTAAGAAAGACATACAGGGTCCCCTGGAACAGGGGAAAGGGACATGTTTTCCTAAGCAAATTAGTAACACAGTGATGGGGGTGATAGGGTTAGGAGAAAGAGAAGGAAAGAAGAATGGGGTGAAGGACTTGAGAGAGCAGGAAGATTGAGTTGCCAGAAGTAGAGCAAGTAAAGAGATACCTTAATAGAGGTAGTCATTAAAGGTTTTAAGAGAAATAAGACACTAGGAAAGTGTCCAGAGATCTACAAGGTTGACCCCAACTAAGAATCTAAGCAATAGTGGAGAGGCTACCTTAAATGCCCTTCTCCGATAATGAGATTGATGACTACCTTATATGCCATCATAGAGCCTTCATCCAGTAGCTGATGGAAGCAGAAACAGACACCCACAGCGAAACACTGAGCTGAACTATGGAATCCATTTGTATAGAGGGAGAATTGATGGGCAAAGGGGTCAAGACCAGGCTGAGGAAACCCACAGAAACCGTGACCTGAACAAGGAGGAGTTACTGTTCCCCAGTCTGACAGCTGGGAAACCAGCAAAGGACTAAACCAGATGCCCTAAAGCTCCTTACCCATAGAGGGATACTCTTTCAGCTTAGGCACAAGGGTGAGGTCTTAGACTCGGACCCAAATTATGTGAGAGATTTTGATGATTACCCCATGGAAGTCCTCAGCCTACCTGGGAAGCAGAAGGGTGGTATGGGATGGGGGTTTGTGGGGGGCATGGGAGGGAGCAGGAACTGGAATTGATATATAAAATAATATTGTTTCTAATTTAAATTAAAAATGTAGAAAGAAACAGTTATCAAGTAAGAATTACAATTATATCCAGTCCATTTGTGCATAGCAAATTTAGAGAAAATACTTTATTATCTATCTAATCTATGTGAATCTAAAGTTTTATACCTAATTTATTTTTATTATAACTAAGTAAAATCATGTTAAATCTTTAGACTTTAATTCCATAAAAGACCCCAGAAGGATGTAACAACAAGAACACCTGTTTCTGGGACAATCACACGAAATTCCTCTGCAATGTTGGGGTATTTATCTTTGGCCTACAGGCCTAGTATATCTGACAGACTTTTCTGAGAAGCAGGGAATTTTGAAACCCTGTCCTGCCTTGTCTTGGCAAAGTTTAGTGGTCACTTTCTCTAGCATCCTACTGCTCAATTTAGACAGTATACTGTCAGCAATTGAGACAAGGTCATCACCCCTGCCCCCAGGGCTAGATTTTGCCACAAAGAAAGCAGCAAACTCCATATGAACTTTTTCTACAGACATCATCTTCTCTGAAGTAAATTTGTACTTCCAAGAGCAGATGTGTCTCACTGTCAAGAAAAGCCATTTTATTAAAACATTTTAAAGCCATATTCTGTAGGTCTTTGATGTGCTTAAAAATCCCCCCCCCCCACACACACACACACACACACACACACACACACATATGTTTAATTTTGAAAACATACCTGACAACAAAATTGATCATTAAGATGACTAACTACTTACCTATATTTCTTAATTATACATGGCATTTTAAAATGGGCAGCATAAGCACAATACCCCAAATAAGAGTAGAAATATACATATAGTATAACAAAAATAATTTGAAATTTGTATTATTAAACCAAAATCCATATTAATTAAAATATTTTGAGATTAATAATTGTTTTGGATTAATGTAGATTAAATAATATACCATTATATCTCATCATTTCTGCATTATATCCCTCTTCTTTCCTTTAGAAAGAGATGTTTGAATTTCAATCTTTCTAACTTATTTAATGACCATTACTAAAAGCAACTCATAGCCAACCACCCTTAAATGATGACAAACTTTCATAACTCATTGAATGACAAAAAGGCAACCCATCTCTTGGGAATGTAGGCATTGTTTTTTGTTTGTTTGTTTGTTTGTTTTTAAGACTGCTTCTTAATGCTTCTTAGTGCTTCTTTTGGGGAACCTTGAGAAAAATCAGGATGATGGCTAACTCTTAGATGGCATAGTCTGTGAGACTGTACCATCTCAGCCAAGAGCCTTGAAGCTGTTCTAGATGGAGAACTCTGAGGAAACTACAACACAAGTGATCTGAGATGTTGGATCAATCTGTTTTTATTGGTGTCTGGTCACCTGCTCTGAATATACATAAACTTTCAAAGGTAACAGATATGCATTAAGATGAGTAAAGACTCAAGGGTTAGGGAGTCCAGAGGATATAAATAATTCAAACAGATTAATCATGATATTTAACAAAAATACCAAAATGGTATTGAAAATCAGATGATATTGGTATACAATGGCTGGTTGTGAGTTATGATGTTGAAAAATAAGATTAGAACTGGGCGTTGGTGGCCTTTAATCCCAGCACTCGGGAGGCAGAGGTAGGCAGATCTCTGTGAGTTTGAGACCAGCCTGGTCTACAAGAGCTAGTTTCAGGACAACCTCCAAAGCCACAGAGAAACCCTATCTCGAAAAACCAAAAAAAAAAAATAAATAAATAAAAGAAAAAAAAAGAAAAAGAAGATTAGAAAATTTTATTCCTTGCAAACTCAAATTCAATTCATAGTCAAGCATTTGGTTATTAATTTAATAGTACCTTATTTAGTATTCATTGATTATGATTTAATACTTCATTCTTAGAAATTTTCATGAAATGTATTTTGATCATATACCCCCTTTAATCCTTCCTATAACTACTTTCATATCCACCCTATCTCTGTACCCCAATTTATTATTCCTATGGTGATGAATTTGACCACATTGTTTTATTACTATGTAAAATACCTTAAAAAGGCATACAGCTTTGAAGCATCTTAATTACATACATACCTCTTTCATAATAGTCAAGAGAATCATACTTTTGAACAGTGGAAGGAGTAGGGAACTATGCATATGATTATATAGATGCATAAAACAACAACATAAAATAAATGAACAATCATCATTTCTACAATAGAATGTTCTGGAACTGAAAATCAGCCTGGGGAAGGCATTCCAAATGTGTTTGTTTCAGAGAATTGTGATTTTTTTTTGCACATAAATATAAATACGGGCAACAACAACAAAACTCCTCTACATATTTTAAATTAGCAACTAAAGGAACTGCAGAAAACTGAATTTCTGGGAGCACAGTGGGGGTGAAGAGGAAGGAGGTGGGAAGGGAAGAAGGGGACAGGGGAGGAAAACAAGAGGACTGAGACAGGGGAGGAATAGAGGAGGGTAAGAAAGGAGATGCCTTGGTAGAGGGAAACAGTACAGGTATGGAGAGAGGTCTAGCACAGGGGAATTGTTAGGCAATTCACAGGGATGACCCCAAGGAAGAAGCCACGCAGTGGTGGTGAAGATTCCATTGATGCCCTTCCCATATAATGAGATTGATGTCTACCTTGGTTACCATTCCTAGAGCCTTCATCCAGTAGCTGTTCAAAGCAGAGATAGGCACCCACAAATAAGCAGAACCATACTCCTGGAATCCAATTGTGCAGAGGGAGGAGCGATGAGCAAAGGATCCAAGACAGTGCTGCAGAAACCTGAAGAAACAGTTGACCTGGCCTAGTGAGAGCATGGAGACCCAAGTCATAAAGCTGGGCAAACAGCATTGGACCTAACAAAGCCATCTGAATGTGGGTGACAGCTAGGAGGACAAGACAGTCTATGGGATCTCTAACAGTGGAGCCAGTCTTTAACCATAGAGCACAAATGGACTTTGGGAACCCATTCCCTATGGAGGGATACTATTGCAGCCCAGATACAGCAAGGAGAGCCTAGGCCCTTCCCCAAAAGATATGACTGACTTTGAAGGTCGTTCATGGAGGGCCTCACTATGCCTGCGGAAGAGTTGGGGGATGGGTTGGGGGTTGGTGGGGAACATGGGAGGATGGGAGGGCAAGGGAATGGGGGATGGATATGTAAATATGAGTAGTGATTAAAGAATTTAAAAAATAAAAAAACTGAATTACTTTGTCCATATTAGTCCTCAAATTCAACTTTGTACATGAGAACATGAAACACAGGCGAGTGAATATTTGTTTCATTAAAAAGGTCAGCTATAAAGAATAACCAGCCCACAAGCCACAACTCCAGAGAAACTAGGGAACAAGGAGATACTAAGAGAGAGATATGTGGACCCCTGAGAACGGGAAAGGGGGAGGGAGGCATAGAAAGGAAAGAAGAGGATGGGGGAGGAGAACATGATGAATTAGGAAGGTTGACTTGTGGGAAGAACAGAGAAGGACAGCAAGGAAAGAGATACCTTAATAGAGGGAGCCATTATGGGCTTAATGAGAAATCTGGCACTAGGGAAATCTCCAGGGATCCACAAGGATGATTCCAACTAAGGATCTAAGCAATAGTGGAGAAACTACCTTAATTGCCTTTCCCAATAATGGGATTGATGATTAACTTAAAAGCCATCATACAGCCTTCTTCCAGTAGCTTATGGAAGCAGAAGCACTGAGCCTAACTCCAGGAATCCAGTTGCAGAGACGAAAGAGTGATGAGCAAAGAGGTCAAGACCATGCTAGAGAAACCAACAGAAACAGCTGACCTGAGCAAGAGGGAGCTTGCTGACTGCTGGGGAACCTGAATAAGACTGAACTAAGCACCCTGAAAGTGGGTACCATTTGGGGGACCTGGAATTCTGTGTGGCCACTGATAGTGGAACTAGTAGTTATCTCTAATGTATGAAACGGCTTTGTGGAGCCCATTCCCTAAGGAGGGATACCTTGCTCAGCCTAGATACAGGGCGGAGAGCCTTGGCTCTGCCCCAAATAATGTGAAAGACTTTGATGATCCCCCAAGGGAGGACTCACTCTCTCTGAGGAGTGGATGGGGGATGGGAATGGGAGATTGTGGGAGGAGTGGGAGGACTGGAGGGAGAGGGAACTGGGATTGGTATGTAAAATAAGAGTTTTTTCAATTTATATAAACAACTTCAAAAATGTTTAGCTAATCATATTTTAAATCATCATTGTTAGCCATTTCTAAAGCAAGTAAAGAACTACTATGTAGAATATAAAAATGTAATTCTGAAGGTTTTTTTCATCTTGGATAAAAGAGCTGTGAAATTCCATCTTTTGTCAAAGAGGTCTTTAGAGTGTATGTGAAAATCAAATTATTTCATAGCTCATCTTATACTTTGTGATTTGGAGGGAAATTTTAGACTTACCTTCATACACTCACGGGGGGGGGGGGGGGTGTGTGAAGGAAAGCTGTTAAACAATGACATCATGCTTTGCAAAGAAGATGCGTAGGTATCAACTGATCTTTGATGCCTGCAGGTCACTCAGCAAACAGGAAAAGTAGAAAAATGCATTCACATTTTATGGCTCTAACTCAAAATCACTTTTCTTTACTTTATCATGCAGGGTGCCCAAATAGGGTCAAAAAGCCAGGACTACAGTTATTTTGCTGAAAGGGTAACAAAATGCCTTAACTCTCTGCACCTATTTCAATCACAGGAACACTAAGTAAATCAAACTTCAAGTTACTAACTTTCTTCCTGATACAACTAGACGTTGGTGGTGAACTTTAAAGCAGGGTGAATTTTTCATAATGATTTTTCTGATATGTCATTGATAATTAAACTAAAGACATTTTCCCTTAAGAATCACGTTTTCTTTTGTTTTGTTTTTCTGAAATGGGATAGGTCTGGTAGGTTTGAAATTAATACAATGTTTAACCAAATGCTATGTTGTATTTTAAGAAATGAGCCTCAAGTCAGTCATTGTATATACTATTTGAGCTTAGGAGAAAATATTAATCCATGTTATAAACCATACTATAGTCCTGTAAAAGCTGAAGTATGTAATTCTTATTTCAAGAAAACAATGTAATTTTCTTAATGCACCTCTTAAATCAGCACTATCAGGAAAAGCCTGGAATTCAATGGAATGGAGATAAGCCAATGGATTGACTAATAGATATTAAAGCAAAACAAATAAAATATGCTTCTTCTATACACACTAATTTCATTTCAAAGAACAATTTTAGTAATTCTAAGTGTATGGAAGAAAACACATACTCACTCCCAATACAGAAATCTCAAAGGACAAACTATATATACTATTGGGATTGAACAAAATGTCTGTGCTGTATAAGTATCTTTATTGCACATCAAACTTCCACATACATTCATTTTAAATTTAATTAATCTACTTATTTTACATCCAGGTCACAGTTTCCTCTCCCTCCTTCTCTCCTTCCATTCCCTTCCCTATCCCCTTCACCCCCATCTACTCCTCTTCTGTTTCTGTTTAGAAAGGGGCAGATTTCCCACAGGTATCTACAAAGCATGACATATTAGGTTATAGTAAAACTAAGCACCTACCTTTATATTAAGGCTGGGCCGAACAATACAATATGAGGAATAATTTCCCAGGAGCTAGCCAAAATTTGGGGACAACCCCTACTCCCATGTTTAGGAGTCCCACAAGTAGATCAAACTTTATAGCTGTCATGTATACATGTAGATGGTCTAAGTCAGTCTCACTCAGGCTCCCTGGTTGTTGGTTAAGACTCCGTGATTTGCAGCCGGGTATTGGCTGTGCAGCACTTGAGAGGCAGAGGCAGAGAGGCAACTGGATCTCTGTGAGTTCAAGACCAGCCTGGTCTATAAGAGCTAGTTCCAGGACAGCCTCCAAACCCACAGAGAAACTCTGTCTGGAAAAGCAACAACAAAAAGACGCTGTGATTTCCTATAACATCCTGAACAGAACAACAGTAGCAAGACACTAAGATCAGCAAATAATAAATGGTATTTCATGAAACTGAAAAGCTTCTGGTAGGCAAAGCAAAATGACAACCTGTATAATGGGAAAAGATCTTCACCAGCTCCATTTCTGACAGAGGGCTGATCTCCAAAATATATAAAGAACACAAGAAACTTGACATCAACAAACCAAATAATCCAATTACATAATGGGGTACAGATCTGAATAGAATTCTTAACAGAAAAATCTCAAATGGAAGGGAAACACTTAAGGAGATTTTTAAAATCCTTAGCCATCAGAGAAACTGCATCAAAATGACTTAGATTCCATCAGTGAGAATAGCTGAGATCAAAAACACAAGTGGCAGCTCATGCTGGAGAGGATGTGGAGCAAGGGGAACACTCTTCCATTCTGGTAGTAATGAAAACTTCTACAGCCATTTCAGAAGTCAGTGTGGAAATTTCTAAGAAAAGTGGGATCAATTTACCAAAGATCCAGCTATACCAATCTTGGGCATATACGCAAAGGATGCTGAATCATACCACAGGACACATACATGATTTATGACCCTGGGATTCTATCTATTATGAAGTTATTTGTATATCAGACGGTAATTTAAATGAAGATAGTGTTGATAGTAAAAATAAAGGTCAAGATAAACCAGCAAAAAATCTGTTTATTTGTTTTTTGTGATTTACCTATATTGTGGATTAATTTTTTGTCTACAATTGTTTCTTTAGACTAATAGACACATAGCTATTTGTTGACTTTACAATTTGTGTTTGTAACCTTTCTTCTATTGTTGCAAAATTCTTGAAAGAAGGAAAATTATTTCAAGTCATAGATTCAGAAGCCATTTGGCTTCTCTGTTTCTGTGTCTGTGGTGATACAGAATATCATGATTAACACTGAAAAATTGCATGGCAGAGCAAAACTGATCATCATAGTTCAGCCAGGAGGGGGAAAGAGGTTTCTTTTCATGTTTTTATAAAGTATTCCAAGCCTGTTGAGCCATGAATTTGTAAGTGGATCAATCTGTTCAATAAGCCAGAGGTTTCATGCTACCACCACTTCCAAAATCCCACACTGAAAGACTGCATTGTGAATTGTGAACAAAATTTGCAATACATGAAGCTGTTCTGTTATTTTTCAGGCTGGAAGAATTATATATTAGTCCCTGGCTCCAAATGGCTAATATTTACCTTATAATTCAAATGCACTCATTCTACATCCAATAAGAGTTTTCAGAGCTTTGGTGTTGTAAAGTCTCATTTGAGAGTTAAGGCAAATGCTTACACATGAGCTTGTATGCAAATAAAAAAACAAGTTAGAGGTTTCTAAAATAAAAAAACACAAGATAAGCATTTCCATTTTACATAGATGAACAACTGTTTGGGGAAAAAAGGATAAGTTCAAAGGAAGATGTAAAACTAGGTGTGCTATATTAAAACATGCAGCTATAAATCTCTCATCTGGTATATCTGATGGCATGATGTGAGCTAAAATCTTGGGTAGTCCTCTCCCATAACCATGCTTTTTAAAGCTGGCATGATCATACTATTAGGTGACTCTATTGGCTGTTTTGGCTTCAATCAGAAGAAATTCCATGTTCTTAGGTTCAAGTTTCTCTCATTGCTTCAAACTTTACTCTCTGGGGAGCTGCTCGAAGGAACTTCAAACTTGTGACACACTGCTTGAACCACCAGTGTCACATAGACTTCTAGTCTAAACTTTTTCCATAAGGAAGTTCCTAAGTCTCATGATGTACTTGATCAGATAAAGTCATAGCTATTGTCTTACATCCAGGAAAAATGTTTCTGTGTTAGTTAGCTTTCTATCACACTATGATGATGATAGAACAGAGAGACACTGAGGAAGAGATTCTGCTTCAAGAGCACAACCCCAGAGCATTCTTCACTGAAGAAGATCCCACCTCTTTGGTATCACAACTTTCCAGTAGCCCATTAAACTATTAAGCAGTCATTGGATTAGTAGGTTGACACTCTGAGCATTCATGATCTAAAGACTTCCTAAAGGACTGGACTCTGAACACTACTTCAGTAGAGACAAAGCCTTCAAGGCATTAGACTTTAATGGACATTTGTGATCCAAATTATAACATCAGTAAAACATAGTTAACCCATAATTTCTAGGACATTCTTACTCCTTAATTCAGATACTTTTTTGGTAATTATTGACAATTTTTCTATTAATACAATAAATTAACTCTTTTCACATCCAATCATTTAAAAATGCATTTGCATATCATATTACATTATCTCTTGCAGGAGAATGGTGAAAACAAATTATATCATATCCCCAAGAGTAGTGACTCCCTGGAGATATTCCTATCCAGCAATGTACATCCTTTATGCGAAGAATGGCCCAATCTGATAGTCTGAATATAATCTGTAGATATTAGTTTGTATGCCCCTGAGGAAGTTCACTCAGAACTTCCCTAGAGCCTTTGTTAACAGTATATGACTTACCACTTATGCTGCCCTAGAAGATACAACCTACATTAATAGCACTAAAACCAGAAAATACACATACACATAGAAATTAAGAAATATATTATTGAAAATAACAATCCAACAAGTGAAATGGGAAATTGCCAACAGATTAAAATCAAACACAACAAACCAAATGTAGAGAATAAAATGAGAACCATACAAATGGAAACATGGGATAATACATGACTAAAAAGAAGAGGAAACTCAAAAAAAAAGACTAGAATAGACAAAAGAGAATAAAATGATCAGAACCAAGATAAATAAAATAAAGAACAATTATACCCCAGAGAAAAGAATTGAAACCAAGAGCTATGTTAATTGTTCAAGAAGATTAACAAAACTGTCAATATTGACTCAAGATTAGATCAGAAAACTAATAGAAAAAATTAAAATTATAAATAAGGGAAGGATATTATAAAAGCTCTCATAGGAATAAAATATGAATTGTGAACTGGGCTTGGTGATACTTGCTTGTTATTTCAGCTATCAGGCAAGTGGATAAAAAGTATAAAACCTGCCTATGCAACTTTAGTATGACAAGAAAGACACACAGGAAGAGTAGTTTCTCTGACCATTTATATAATTAACAGTGCAGCTGGACAATAATAAATTCCAATAACCTAAAACATTGTACTAGTGCTTGTGTTTTCAACTACATGAAAATGACAACTGTGCAATCTGTTATTAAAACTCCAAACAATATCATTTATGTGGATCAACATATACACATTCATTTATAGTATTATTAAAAACTAAGTAAAACTTTATGATAAAGAAGGCTAATCTATTATTTTGATGGTTTTGTTACTTTTACAATCAGAAGACTTTAATATTTTCAGCAGTTTTACACATTTTGTCTTCTTTTCACTATAAATGTGCTTTACTCAATAGTATTCCTATAAAACTGTGGAAAATTAATTGCTCAATCAATTCATATCTATCTATACTGATATGGAAATAGAAGTATTAATTTTAGTCTATTATATTTGCATAATGAGATACCCTGTGATAGCCAATATAGTTTTTGTTGATGCCTATTGCACATAATAATGGAACCATTCCATTCTCTATTAATGGGGATTTATTTACAAAATAGATTAGATGATTGTTTCTTCTATAACATCATATATTTAATTTTGTATATTCATTTTCAACTCATTCTTTCAAATGATGACATCATCTGACTCAGAATACTCAAGTCCCTTACTAATTTGCCCTCTATTCCTGTCTGTAATTTATTTGTTTAACATAAAAATATTCACTTCTCACAAATCACAAAGTACATGTGCCAACATAAAGAATATTTTATATTTCTCCTGCAAATGTCATGTTTTGTCATTTCAAAAGGATAATAATGCATTTTGTGAACATTTTGTTATATTCTGTAGCTATAGACATTCTATAACTAAGGCTTTTGAATAGTCTCACTGTCTAAAATTAATGCCTATTTTCAGTTTCTTGTGGTCTTCAAGTCCTTTAGATTCACATGTTAAATTCTCAATATGTACTGTTATTCTTGACACACAGGTGTTTTAACAATTGCCTATCAGTGCAATAAAACTTACTTTATTCTATCAGCAACATCTTACTTTCCTTATATATTGTTTAAAAATATGTTCTGCCTTTGAGTGTCCATATTTGCTTACTGGATAGAAGTGTTCCTTTAATACACTACACCCCACTTAAGTCTAATATCATAACACATCTTCATATAAGAAACAAAAGAGTATAGGTACTTGTGCTATGCAAAACCACTCAGGAACTAATGAATAAATAATGATATTTCATGAATAATTAAAGAATAATGTTGGGTGCCTCAAACAATCTTTATCTGCAGAACAATGAAATCTTTTAATGTGGCCATGTGACACACAGTACAAACAGGAATGGGGTTAATTGTATCCTTCTTGGTAACATGTATTTTTCTCTCAAATTGTGCTTCCAGCGTAAGAGTTCAGTGTGAAGGTATGACCTTAAAACAACAAGAATTTAGGATTTAGCATAGAATACATATAAAACAGAGACTGGCAATATTGTTAAAGCAAAATATTTATATGCTAAACAATTGTATTCATGTGCTTTTAATTGTATTTAGACTACTGTAGAAACAGATAATATAAATTTTATGAATTGTACTTTATGGTAATTCATGAGTTGGTGAGGTATTTACTATTACTGTAACAATAGTTAATGTTCATTAAAAGTGCCAGTAATTAGCCACATTGGTGGCACATGCCTTTAATCCCAGCACTCGGGAGGCAGAGGCAGGTGGATCTCTGTGAGTTCGAGACCAGCCTGGTCTACATGAGCTAGTTCCAGGACAGCCTCCAAAGCCACAGAGAAACCCTGTCTTGAAAATAAATAAATATTTAAATAAATAAATAAATACATAAATAAATGTGACTGTAATGTTACCAAAACATAGTAACATTTGTTGTTAAATGACAAGAAAGTATAGGCTAGTAAAATGTTTTTGCTGTCTTAACTTGGAGAAAATCACTTGTATTGTAGGTCTCAAGTTTTTAACATAAAAAATTTGATTGACTTGATTTTAACCAATCCATTTTTTCTTCCTCATAGAACATTACTAAAGACTGTTTCAGGATTATTTATAAAGTTGAAGAGAATTCTGTATCTTTGCTTCTTTAAAATTTAAATGAAATTGATACTTTTTAAAAATGAGTGAATGTAATTCAGATAAAAAACATATGCAAAAAAAACAAAAAAGAAAACTAAATAAATAAAAATAAAAAACCTTAATAATCAAGTCAAATATGACAATGACAATAGAAATCCAGTTAGGAGACTTGTGGAACTCTACAGGAATTAAGCATTGTTGCTCAATTTGCAGCTGTCCATTCATACCTCGTGTTCTACTATTTAAACTCTCATAACACTAGACAAATATGAATTCTCAGAATGATCAAAGAAACAACATGAAAAGTTTCACTGTATGTCCTCTCATTTAAGTGCTTATATCCACAAATTTTCCCTTTAAAATGAAATTTCATTTTCAATAGGGTTGCTTAAGGTTTGTATGATCTAGTACATACAAAACCTTTATTAAAAAGATATTCTACAAAATATACACCACCTGTGTATTTAAGTGAGCATGCTCAAAGTATAAGTCAAAATCAAGCAACAATTCATATTTGTATGTGAACCTGAGACAATGTTAAAATAGCAATGCATTTTCTAGTGGTAAACTAACAAAGTGTGTATTTACTAGTAGGTGTGACATTACTATGAAATTTTGATTTCTATGATTTGGTAGTAAATCATATATATGTAATTTACACACAATTTGTTGCTTATATCATGAACCATGAACATTTTCATCAAATATTAGCTAATAATTCTATCTCTACACATGGCAAGAGCACTTGTTGACATATTCTTTGAGGTGGTAAAATATATAAATATATAAATCTAATATGCCAGAGTAACATGACAAGATAAAATAAATATGCACTCATCAAAATGGTATAATTTTTACAAAATTAGAAAGATGAACAATTTCCCCACTGTGGGAGAACTGAAGCAAGGTGGCAGCTGTCTGACATCTTCTGGTTAACTCTTCTCACAGACATAACATTATGGACAGCTAGTATTGTATCAAATTACTTGCCAAGTAGCTAAGTAAATCAGGTGAAATAACAAAGTATCCACTATTAATAATACCAGTGAAAAGACACATTGAAGATGTGGAAAGGAAACTTTGCTGTTATCTTTCCAAGACCTCCAAACAGTCTAGCTTTTAAAAAGGCATATCTTCCTCTACAAACATATAAAATAGAAAAGAAATTATTGAAGTCAGTAAGAGCTATTCGTTGAAGAGAAGAAAACCAGTTTTTATACTTGAAACCTATTAACAAACTCTAGTGAAACCCAGTACTGTTTAAAATCTCAATTAAACTTATACCAAACCAATACATTAACCTCCAGAATTGTAGTATGTCAGATGGCAAAAAATTTTATTTATTTCTTCTCAGACTTAGATAGCAGGGTAGATAACAATCCTTCATCTCTTATGCCCTGCCCACTGAGTAACATAACTATTGCCAACCTATTGTTTACAGAGTTCCAGAACCGCCAGACAATGGGCTATGTCTTGTACCCCAATGGAACAGACTGATGTTTGGACTGATGTTATCATCTGTGGGATGAATGTTTGTGCTATATTTAGTCTTTGTGGTTCCCTTGGATTTTTAGATGCAGTGGAACCAATTTATCATCAAAGTAGACCAAAAAAAGAAAAGAAATCTATCTTCACCAACAAACAATCTTGAATCTCTCAAGTCCCATAGTGTGATACAAGACACCCCCTTTTTTAGGCTACAGCACTGCAGCAAGAAAATAATTTTGCCCTGTAAGAAAGTTAGGCTTGTGGACCATAATACTGTACAGATCTAAGGGTCCCTTTCTTGTCCTGACTGTAGAGTTGATCTCTGGAAGAGCCCCAGTTCTAGAACATGCCACAGCCCTGCCTTCTGGACTTCCATTTGATCTACCTTCACTTGTAGTTGATTCCAGTAGTCCTGACTTATGGGCTCACAAGTGTAGGCATTGGTCATATTCCAGCATTATGCTGGTCTTGAGAGGATATGGATTCAAAGTTTGTCAAACCTTAACAGAATTTGGTATGACATAAAAGCCTAGAACTGGTCTATCCTTGGTGTCTTTTTTTACCATAGAAAAGCAGAATCGTACTGCCCAACCATATGCCAGTAGTTAACTGTCATATGGACACAGGGGCTTACATAAGTCTCTGAGAAAGACTGTAGAGAGAGACTACTCTTTGTTTCTATGCAGTTGTCTGTTTATTCTGAATAACACATTAACAGATGATTTGAAATAGACTTGGCTTAGACTGCCCTCTAATACTGAAATAGGGATAATATAGTCACACCAGATTCTTGATTTGTCTGGACCTGGGTGCCATCTAGTGCTGAAACAGTGAAGAAGACTACAGATTCAGAGAATCTGAGAAAGCTGATGAAAACATATGGGAAGTTAGCAATAGAAAAGCCAAACTAGGAAGACTAGAAGAAGTATCTCATCTTTGACATTATAATGTAGTCTACCAAAAAGTTTTAAGACCCTTCAGGAAACCATGACCTCTTGTTATACTCAAATCTATGTGCCAAGATTGACCAAGCAGCAATCAGTGTTGAAGGGACTTTCAGATAACCATTGCATGGAACTTGGTGAGTTGAACAGAGAGATGAGCATTGAATACTCTAACACAGAAATTAAACAACGTTGGAGCAACTAAAAAATCAAACAGAAATCCTTACCGGAAGAAGCTACTCAGTGATGTGACAGAGTATGTCAGGAGCACCAATGGCAGACAAGATTAAACAGAAACATTCAGGTTCAGAATGATCAGAAAACACATAGATGAAGAACAAATCAGAAAACAAAACTATTTTAGAGTTTGAAGAAGAACTGGAAAGCTGTGGACATGATTTGAAAAACAGTTTTGCATATCTGAGATTCAGGAAGTTTTGGGAATGCCAAGAGCACTTTTCCAAAAAACATTATATTAGAAAACTTCCTACAACAAAGGAAGGTACAAATGAATACAAGGGCAGGGGTGGGATTTGAATGTGAAATGTGTTCCTTAGGCTCACATATTGGAGCACTTGGTTCTTGGATGATAGTGTGGTTTGGGAAGGCTGTGGAACTACCTAGTCTATCCAGATGAAGCAGTCAGTGAGGTCAGAGATCTCTTCTACAGCCAGCTTCTGGGCCTGTCACCATGGCTTCCTTGCTTTCACTCTATCTTCAATACCATGCTGCATTGTACCCCTTGAACTATGAGATTAAATAATTCCTTTTAGCTTTAAGTTGATTTGATCAGAAGTTTTGTTTTGGTTTTGATTTTGGTTTTGTTTCCACAGCAACTAGAAAGTAACTATGACAAGTATCTATAGTAAACAGTAACATTGTTAATAGGTGAGAGATACTGCAACCAAAAGCAGTTAAAAGAGAAAAGGCCATTTATAGTGGGAAATTATCAATACGGAGTCAGGTAGAAATATAAGGGTATTTAATAGGGAAAAGCCTTACTTACAGAGCAACCTAGCCAGCCAGCGTGGCAGCGGTCTGTACGAAAGCCCAAAAAAGAAAAGAAACTGAAAGAGAAAAACAGTCACACTACGTCACCCTGACCTCGCAAGCGTGATCAGGCACACCTGTAGCCAGCCCCTAAGTAGGCATGGCTACAGCTTCCCCTACAATTCCCCTTTTAGTCTAAAAGAGGATTAAAACTTAACAGTTTAAAGTATCCAAAATTAACAATCATAAAGGTAAAATATAAGAAGATACAACAATCTGCTTATGTCACATCCTAACTATCTATTTTAACTAAACCCTAAAGTCATCTGAAAGAGGTGTCCAAGCCTGAACACCTCCTTCCAATCCCAACCATAAACAATAGGAAGCTATCCCTAACTAGGTATATACACTATCCTAAGTGACAACAATGGGGAAAGGGGGCGTAGCATTCTCCAAGTTACTTCCTGCTGAAATGGCATGATGATAGTCATGTGGGGTCCTGTAGGAAGAAAATATTAGGGTAGTAAAAGTCTTGAATGGATTGTATCCAGTCCATGTTAGATGGGATTCACTTGATAGAAGATCTCGCTTGAAATCCTCAACTTGATTGAAGTCAGTACCTGAAGCTTTGGCCGGAGTGTCAGTTGAAATGCAGCAAGTTGGATCCAGTGCAGTTGAGGAGGTATGATCCATTTTCTTTCCAGGGTGTCCAGGGATTGCTGTCAGGCAGGTCTTCATTGGCTGTGTGGGACTCAAACATAAATAGTTAGCAGAGAAATGTTTGCTTGTGTATGTACACATGCTGGGGAATGCAACCATGAGAGCATAACAATTATGAGAGGGTGTACACCTTGAGAGAAAGATCCAAGAAAAGACAAAGACAGTCCCCAAATTCTTCTTTTATTCGGTATTACATCAATTGGCTTCTTGATACAACACAGAAACACTAAAGTTTAGTTAAATAACGTGCTTGGATTTTAGAGGAGGAAAGCCAAATCCACCGCTAAACCCAGCATTGGTTTAATTGAACAGGGAATAGGAAATAAAGAGAAATAGTTCTCTGAGAGACAGCTGTAAAGTTTACCATATGACATGTTTCTTTTGTTTGATGGTTATAGCTACATTTTCTTCCCAAGTATCTACCCATGCAGTGTCCTTTGCCTTCTGGAGATGAGTTTTCCTGTGAAGATAAAAGAAAAACACTTCCCTTTCCTTTGGGAGGTTTCTATTTAGTTTATAAGATATACCTTAGTAGAATACCTGTCATTTGTCCTCGTTCAGAAGTTTTTCCTTTTCCAGTCGGATCTTGATCAACTTTGATGGTATACAAAGTTTTTATTCTTCTGTAGAAACCAATGCAAAACCCCTACCCAACGTAACACATGTCCTGGTTTCCAAACAGAGGTTAGTACATCTTTGAAGTATACCGGCTGATTGAGTTCAGCAGTTTTTTCCATAGTTCAGTGTCTTTCTGCAGCTGTTTGTCCTTTTTCATTGGCATTAAGAAAGTTTAGTGTTAATAAAGCATTATGCAACCTATGTTTGGGGGGTTTAGTCTTCCAAGCTTGTTTGTTGAGCATCTCCTTAAGTGTTCTATTAGATCTCTCGACCACTGCTTGTCCTGTAGGATTGTGTGGTATACCGGTAACATGACTTATATATTTGAAAATTTGTTCCAATTTTGTAGAGACATATGCTGGAGCATTGTCAGTTTTTATTTGTGCAGGTATACCCATAACTACCATCACCTCTAGAAGGTGTGTAATAACAGAATCAGCTTTTTCAGAGTTAAGAGCAGTAGCCCATTGGAACCCTGAGAATGTGTCTATAGTATGATGCACATATTTCAAATTTCCAAACACTACAAAGTGAAAGACATCCATCTGCCAAACCTCATTTCTCCGAATGTCCCTAGGATTACAACCTGCTGGCAATGGAGTTTGATAATAAAAGGACAAGTAGGACAGTTTTTCACTATCTCTTTGGCTTGTTGCCAAGTGATGGAGAAGTCCTTTTTCAAACCTTTGCTATTTACATGATGTTTCTTATAAAATTCTGAGGCTTCTAGAACACTTCCAATTAATAAACGATCAATCTCATCAGTGCCTTGTGCTAGTGGGCCAGGCAGACCCGTATGGGATCTTATATGTGTAATATACATAGGATTACTTCTGTTTCTGATAGTTTCCTGTAATTGTAAAAACAGAGAAGTTAATTCTGTATTATCAGGAACAAAATCTGCAGTCTCAATGTGTAACACGACTCTCTCTGAATATTGGGAATCAGTAACTATATTAAGAGGTTCTGTAAAATCCTTAAGTACCATGAGAATTGCATATAATTCTGCCTTCTGTACAGATGTATATGGACTTTGAACTACTTTACTTACCTCACCTGTTTTATAACCTGACTTACCTGATTTGTTGGCATCATTGTAGAAGGTAAGAACTCCAGAAATAGGAGTTTGTCTTACAATACGTGGAAGAATCCAGACTGTCTTTTTATGAATTTAATTCTGTCAGTTTTGGGATAGTTGTTGCTAATTGTTCCCAAAAAGTCAGTAAGAGCTATTTGCCAATATTCATTATCCTTCCACGAGGAGGAAATTTCTTCATTAGTTAAAGGTACTATAGTTTCTGCTGGATTTTTTCCAGTCATCTGACGAAGTCTTAATTTACCCTTTAAAATCAAATCAGAAATCTTTTCTATATATGTCTTTAACTTTTTATTCTGTTTATGTGGCAGAAATATCCATTCCAATATAGTGTCTTCCCTTTGCATCAGAATTACAGAAGGGTATTCTCTGGATGGCAAGATAACCAGAATACAGTCTAAATCAAGGTTCATCTGATCTATGTGTGCATCCAATATTCTGTTTTCTACCCATTGTAACTCTTTTTCTGCCTCAGCAGATATTTGCGGACTGTTTAGGTCTTTATCACCTTTAAGGGCCATTTTTAAATGCTTTAAGTCATGTCCTTCTACACCAATAATCGTCTGCAATTGAGAAATTTCCCCTAATAATTTCTGAAGAGAATTAGAGTTTGATACCGATCTCTCCTAATTTGTACCTTTTGAGGTCTGATTCTCTGTTAGTCTATCTTGTAACCTAAATAGTTAATAGAATCTCCTCTTTGTATATTTTCTGGGGCAATCTGTAATCCCCAACGAGGCAGAACTTCCTTCACCATTTCAAACAAAGTTTCTTTATTAGAATCTGATAAAAGAATATCATCCATGTAATGATAAACAAGAGATTGTGAAAATTTCTTACGAATTATTTCCAAAGGTTGCTGTACAAAGTGTTGACACAAAGTAGGGCTATTTAGCATTCCTTGTGGCAAAACCCTCCACTGATATCTCCTAACTGGCTGTGAATTATTAAGAGTTGGTACAGTAAATGCAACTTTTTCTCTATCATTTTCCTGTAATGGTATTGTGAAAAAAACAGTCTTTTAGATCAATGACTATGATAGGCCACCCTTTAGGTATTAAGGAAGGTAATGGCATTCCAGGTTGCAAAGAGCCCATTGGTCGAATTACCTTATTTATGGCTCTCAGGTCTGTCAGCATTCTCCACTTACTTGACTTCTTTTTGATAACAAATACAGGAGAATTCCAAGGACTGGTAGATTCCTCTATATGTCCAGCATCTAGCTGTTCCTGTACTAACTTTTCTAAAGCCTCTAGCTTCACAGAGGTCATAGGCCATTGTCCTACCCAAACTGGTTCATCTGTAAGCCACTTCAATGGCAGGACCTTTGGCTCCTCTGAATGTCCATCATTTGTACCTAGTTTCTGTACAGCATGGATTGTTGGTAACCGTTTTCCATATCGTCTTACCAGATCTTTTCTACTATCTAAAGATCGTACATAATTTGTATCTGACACTGGAGGAATATTAATCTGAGTATTCCATTGCTGTAAGAGATCACGACCCCAGAGTATCACTTTCTGTCCTTCCGGTCCAATGCAGACCACCGAGTTAACACTCTGTCGAACTCTAGATAGAGTTCCAATTCCTAAAAATTGTACATTTACCTCTCTAAGAGGCCATTTCTGAGGCCAAGACTTTTGAGTAATAATAGTTACATCTGCCCCAGTATCCACTAAGCCAGAAATAACTTTATTATTAATTTTCACTTTCAACTGAGGCCTTTTATCATTAATAGAAGCCTGCCAAAATATGCGTTTCTCATTTTGTCCATTCACACTTGATTCTTCATCACTATTCAAACTACCATCTAGAGCAGTATTATTTTTCACAATAGGAAAAGAACTATTTATTGATCCTGTGAGAGATTGTCTCCCACTGCTACTGGGAATGACCCGACCTTTCTCCATGTGGGGACCTTCTTGAGGCCCCCCTCGGGGTTTCCTGACCTTAATTGGTTTCCTTGTATGTCCCTGGTCGATCTACATTCATTGGTCCAGTGTCTGCCCTTACCACATCTTCTACACAATCTAGAAGGCGGTGGCCTTCCGTATGAGGCATTGTTAGAATTCGTTTGTCTACAATTTCTCTTAGTATGTCCCATTTTACCACAGTTGAAACATCTAGGTTCCTGGAGCCTTCATGGTCTCCAGGGGAAGGCTCTTCCTACCCAAGGTTCTGGTTCATAGTAGTAGTAACCTCTAGCCTCTTGGTATCTATATTGACCTCTGTAAGGTGCTTCTCCTTGCCAAGCCCTTACATCCTCACCTCTAGACGTTTTAATTTCCTCTTGCCATTTTAAACTGTTGGAGATGGCTTCTCCTACACAAGCTCCAGTATCTTGCACATTACAGTCAATGTTGGCTGCATACAAACCCATTCTTCTAGCAGAGCTGATCTGATCTTTAAAGGCAAAAGTATTCTTTTGCATATTGGGTTTGCATTCTCATAAGCTATTGTATATATAATTGATTGTCTTGTTTCTGGATCTGCTACCTGTAATTCTACTGTCCTAGTTAACCTTTGTAAGAAGTCCTGGAACTGTTCTGTAGGTCCCTGTTCTTTTCTGGTATAAGCTTCTAGGCATTCTCCTGGCTCACGAACCTTTTCCCAGGCATTTAATGCTGCTCTCCTGCATAGAGACAGTATATCGTCATCATATTCAGCCTGAACCTGTGGGTCAGCATAAATACCCTGACCAAGAATCTTATCTAGAGGGGCTTCAAAAACTTCCTGATGCTCAAGGAGCTTTCCCTCTTCCCTTACTAATGCCTTCCACTGGATTTGGCATGAATTCTCAAGTACAGCTGCTACCAATTGTTCCCAATCTGTGGGTGTCACCCTGTTACAGGTTGCCCATGAATGTAATAGCTGTTTTACGAAAAGCCTCATGACACTGAGATATGTCTGTTCGTGACACTGAGATATGTCTGTTCCTGACAACACCAATCTCTTTCAGAAAAGGATGATAGTCATCAAAAAAGCTCTTTGCAGAGCTTACTTTATTTATGGCAAAGTTGGCCACTGGACAAAGAAATTGCCCTTGCCTATATTGCTAAAAATATGCTGTCCAAACTGGTTAAGCAGGACATGAAAATGACTGCTGAACTTTGCCAAAACAAGGTAAGGGTTTACCTCAAAATTCCTGTTTTACAAAAAGGTTTGCCAGATATTCTAGGCCTGTAGGCAAAAGATGGATACCTCACCATTACAGAGAAACCTTGGGTGACTGTCTAGGCAGTCAGATATTTCTGTCATTTCCATAGTTTTAGAAGTTGTTTGCTCTACGCTTTTTTTTTTTTTTTTACTCAAGTAGTATTTTATCCTTCTCAAATCTTTAATAGGAACTTAAGACTAGATATTTATAGTTTTACAGTTTTCTTTGATAATACATACAGAAAAATGTATATGAGAGATGTAAAGTGTATAAGGTTAAAAAAACATAAAATTTTAAGCTGTTTATCTAAGAAGATATTTTAAGGTCTAAGAAAATATTTTTTGGATAGTAACACAAATTATGATTAAAATTGTTTAGTTATAAAACCTTAAATTCATCAAGAAAAGGTAAGTAATAGAGTATTCTTTCCAAATACACCAACTACAAAGAGACTGGACATTGTGAGTGCAATTTGTACCTGATTAAGTGTTCTTGTTTTATACAGTTTTATTTTATTAGAGTTAAAACCTTTCTTTATTTTTTATTTAGACAAAATGGGGGAATGTTCTGGAATAATCTTTTTGAATACTGGGAAGATATATTTTTGTCAAGGCATGTTCTGATTGGTTAAATAAAGAGATGAATGGCCAATAGCTAGGCAGGTGGTATGGGGGGACTTCTGGACAGAAGATCTCTGAGAAGAAGAAAGAAGGGTCAACAGCTGCATACCAAGGAGACAGAGAAGAATAAGGACATGAAGGATAGGTAAAAAGAAAGAGACATGTGGCAGCATGGATTAGTTTAAGTTATAAGAGCTGTTTACAAATAAGCCTAAGCTAAGATTGAGCTTTCATAAATAATAAGAAGTCTCTGTGTCCTGATTTGGGGGATGGCAATTCATAAAAAAACTGACTATACTACTCACTTCCAATTCCTTCATATCCACTCCTCACTGTAGCATCATGCTCAAAAGAGCCCCACTTGTTTAAAGAAAAACAAAACAAAAAACAAACAAAAAACACTCATTTCTCTGTCTTTCCCATTTTTCTCTGACATATCTTCATTCTTCTTAGTGGCAGGGCAGCTGTGGTCTGTCATACAGTATATCATTTTGTACAATCAATGTCATCTTCAAATGTTCATTGCAATGAGTCATTGGTCTGATTCAAGGCCTCTGGCTTCTGGCACAACATTATCACTGGACTGTCAATAAAACTCCTCTTGGGTATTCTGCTGTTGCCATGAGTCAAGGGATTTCTGAGCTTCAAGAACCAATCACTTCACACACTGTAGCAGGCCATAGATGATGTAGATGTTAGGGTGGGCCAACCCAAGGCCAGGGATGCAGGTCTGGGTGGTAGCTGATCTGGTCAGTCCAGACCAAGGGGACTGCCCTGTCAGTTGACAGGTACAGCCAGTTATCCTAGGTCCATGTCATCAGGGTTAAATCTCCAACACTCCTGTGAGGGGGGGATCATCTCTCCCAAGAGTGAAGGCCAACTCTCCCATGAGGGTCAGGACCAGTTCTGCTGCAGTTCCCAGTGAGGGGCATGGCCAGCTATCCCAGGGCCAGCAAAGGGTGGTATTGCTTCATCATGGCCTTTGGATTTCAACACACATGATTCTTATGTCTATGGAGATCAACACAGATCTTGGCTGCAGTAGGGTCATAGACACATACTTGGCCCTCAACATGGTCTCACTGGCTGACCAGCTCTTATGCATGGGTCATGGTGACATCTGGGTTTGGGCTGCATCAAAAATCCATGTCTGGGTCTGTGGTCCTATGTCAGACAGGATTTGTGCTGATATCCATAGCTCCTGTTACCACTGAAGGCCATGAAAACACTGGGATTGTGGGCTGTCACCTGAGACCAGGTGGGTATTTGAGGGTCATACAGATCCAAATGGCCTACACTGTCACAGGTGCCTTGATGATGTCCAGGCCAGGGTTATATCTGAGGGCCTTTTCTGAGTCCCTGTTCTTACAATACCCAGGGTCTGTGATAATGTCTCTTTCTTCGGATACCATTGATGGCCATGTTCATGCCATGGCTGCGGGCCACAATCTGAGGCCATGTTGGTACTTTGAGTGGCTTCTGCTGTCACACTCGCCTGGGTTGATACTGAGGAACATGTCTCAGTCCATGGTCCTAACATTGCTGGGATCTGTGTTGATGTTCATGGCCAATGTTGCCACCAAAGGCCATCTGGATGCCTAAGGTCTAGGCTACAACCTGTAGCCATACTGGTGTCCAAGGGCTGTACAGCTGCCAGGGCCATGCTGATATGCTTTCTTCATGTCCTGGGCTTCTGCCAATGACCATGTCTGTGTTCATGTCCCTATAGCAGCCAGGGTCTCAGTTGATGTCCATGGCTTCTGTTGCCACCAAGGGCCTTGCAGATACCCAGGGTCTGTTCAGTTACTTTGCTATTGTCTAAGGGACATGCTGCTTCCAGGGCCATAATGATCTAATTGGCCTGTGCTCCCACTTGGGAACATGGCAGCATCTGGACTGAGTTGCTGCCTGCGGCCACACTGAGTCCATGACCCTGCAGCAACTAGGGTCTGAGTTGACATCTGTGGCTTCGGTTACAACCAGGGCATATGTTTTTAAGTAGAGCTCATTTTTTCCACCTAGCCCCCAAATTCCTTCCCATTCTAAACAGCACAGAAGAATCACCTCTTTTTGCTGAATTAAAAATATACATTCCTACCTGTCCTTTTAAATAATTGGATTGCTTAACTACATTTCAAAATGTTAGAATTTTACACAGTTCCATGTCTAATATATGATATGAGAAAATAGCTGATCATTATTTTTGTTTATTTGAGCCACTTGTAAAGTATGTTTAAATCGTTTCAGAAGACATATATATGAGGTATATGCTTTCAATAATATTCATCTTTTTGTCATTCTAATATACTTCTGACTTTTTAAAAAATTCATTTATTAATTTATTTAAATTAGAAATAAGCTTCTTTTACATGTCAATCTCAGTTCCTTTCCCTACCCCCCTCCCCTACCCCACCAACCCCCCTATCCCAAACCCTTTCTGCTCCCCAGAGAGGGTAAGGCCTTCCATGGAGGATTTTCAAAGTCTGTCATAACATTTGGAGCATGGGCTAGATGCTTCCCAGTATGTCTAGTCTGAGAGAGTATCCCTCTACGTGGAGTGGGCTCCCAAAATTCATTTGTGTACTAGGGGTAAATACTGATCCACTACCAGTGGCCTCGTAGATTGTCCATACCTCCAAACCAACTTCCTTTTTGGGGTGGGTCTGAAACAGTCCTATGCTGGTTTCCCAGCTATCAGTCTGGGGTCCATGAACTCCCTCATCTTCAGGTCAGCTGTTTCTGTGGGTTTCTCTAGCCTGGTCTTGACCCCTTTGCTCATCACTCCTCCTTCTCTGCAACTGGATTCCATAGTTCAGCTCAGTGTTTAGCTCTGGGTGTCTGCATCTGCTTCCATCAGCTAATAGATGAAGGCACTAGGATGACATATAAGGTAGTCATCAATTTCATTATCGGAGAAGAGCTTTTAAGGTAGCTTCTCCACTATTGCTTAATAGGTCTCTGGACATTTCTCTAATGCCAGAATTCTCTTTAAAACTATAATGGCTCCCTCTATAATGGTATGTCTTTTCTTGCTCTCCTCTATTCTTCCACTAACTAGATTGTCCTGTTCCCTCATGTCCTCCTCTCTTCTCCTCTTCTCCCCCTTCTCTTTTTTCTAACTTCTTCTCCTCTCCCCCATGATCCCCATTAGCTAGGAAACCTTGTCCCTTTCCCCTTCTCTGGGGTACCATGTATGTTGCTCTTAGGGTTCTCCTTGATTCCTAGCTTCTCTGGCGGTGCGGATTGTAGGCCACTACTTCTTTGCTCTAGATCTAAAATCCATATAGCATTTTTGTCTTTTTGTGACTGGGTAACCTCACCCAGGATGGTTTCTTCTACCTCCATCCATTTGCCTGTGAATTTCAAGATTCCATTGTCTTTTTCTGCTGAGTAGTACTCCATTGTGTAAATGTACCACATTTTCTCCATCCATTCCTCAGTTGAGAGGCATGTAGGTAGCTTCCAGTTTCTGGCTATTACAAATAATGCTGCTATAAACATGGTTGAACATATGTACTTGTATGAATGTACATTTTTTGGGTACATGCCTAAGAGTGGAATTGCTGGGTCTTGTGGTAAATTGATTCTCATTTTCCTGAGGAAATACCATACTGATTTCCAAAGTGTCTGTACCAGTTGGCAATCACACCAGCAGTGGAGGAGTGTTCCCCTTTCTCCACATCCTCTCCAGCCTGAGCTGTCATCGGCATTTTTTATTTTGGCTGTTTTGACAGGTGTAAGATGGTATCTCAGAATGTTTTGATTTGTAATTCCCTGATGGCTAGGGAGGTTGAACACTTTCTTATGTGTCTTTCAGCCATTTTATAATCCTCTATTGAGAATTGTCTATTTAGTTCTGTACCCCCCTTTTTAATTGGATTGTTTGGTGTTTTGAAGACTAGCTTCTTGAGTTCTTTGTGTTTTGGTGACCAGCTCTCTGTCAGATTCAGAGTTGGTGAATATCTTTTCCCATTCTGTGGGCTGACGTTTTGTCTTTTTGACTGTGTCCTTTGCCTTACAGAAGCTTCTCAGTTTCAGGAGGTCCCATTTATTAATTGTTCATCTCAGTGTCTGTGCTACTGGTGTTATGTTCTGAAAGCAGTCTCCTGTACCAGTTTTTCAAGGGTACCCCCTACCTTCTCTTCTAAGAGGTTTAGTGTGCCTGGGTTTATGTTGAGGTCTTTGATCCATTTAACTTCCCACTTTTCAAACTATTTGATGACTAAACTCCCAATTCTGCATACCTCAGGAAAGAGCTGACACTGTTACTTTAATGAATAGATGTTGCAATTATTGAGTCAGAGTGTTTGCTACTATTTCTATCATGTGGTAGGTTTAGATCTAGAGCATACTTCTTTATTTGATTCTTTCACTTTGATATTTTTATGTTTTGTTTCTGATCCTTCTGATTATTTTTGTTAGTTGGCTTGTCTTTTTGTAAAAATTCCTTTCACTTTTTAAACACAAGAAACTCTTCATAGTTTTTATGGGAATAAGTCTCTTAGTCATTTTAGATTTCAATATAAACATTTTTATAGCCTTACTTAGTCTGAAGCAATAAGTATAAAACTGAGTCGTAGTAGATGTTGTCCTAAACTAATCTTCAAAATCTTACCTATAACTACTGTTTTTCAAATGACAGTATCTCTGTTATTGAACAACTCAGTCATGATTAATTAATATTATGCTCTTTGACATGAATGGAACTAGGTCCAATGGATACACTATATATGTTCTACAAATATCAGCCTTTTATATACAGAACATTGAATATCTTATTGAAGATATTCAATTAATCTGTTCAAGTAACAGATTACACTTTGTTATGATTGTTCTAGCATACCTGATACGTTCTTCTTACTGAAATAATATAGTTGCATATTTCTAATATTGATTTATCATTTGAGAGAGTGAATATGTATTTATTTTTTAAGTTGCTGAGATTAGAATACAATTACATAATTTCTCTTCTCTTTTCTCTCTTCAAACTCTCCCTGTATCCTGTCCTCCACTCTCCTTCAAACTCACAACATCTTTTTTATTTAACTCCTGTTATGTATATTGAAATGTATATATGAAGACAATATATGCATCTTATAGTAGACCCTGAAGAAATGTAGCAAGCAGATTATAAATGTAACTCTTTATGTTTTTGAGAGACACATTTATAAATATCCATTCACGAGATATTTGTCTTGATCAAGTACAAATTTATCACCTTCATATTGACTCATCTAAAACTCCTAATTTTAGAATCAGAGCATAGGATAACTTAAGATTTTACAGAAGTCAACAATGAAAAAAGTAAATAAATGAGAATCTCGTAAAGAACATATCCAGGATTAGTACAAAAAAAGCAAAGATGAAACTTGACTATATTATTCTTGCATTCTAACCACAAAGTAAATAAAATATAATTGTCACATAGTATCAGAATGCATATCTCATTTCACACTGAGATATAAAATTGTACCAGAAAATCTAATTGTACAATATAAGTTGCTACAATGTGAATTTGTCACAGTTGCATGAAATACTTTTAAGTTTAGTAATACTTGTAAATATGATCTTATGTGTAAAAAATGAGGTAGAGTTTCTATAATGGCATGTTTTCAATAGCTTGTCTTTTACCCTGGGTGAAGAGAAGCAATAAGAAACTGTGTTGATGCTTCATGAAAATCACACTAGAAAATATAAAGTAGAAAAACTTTCCAGCTTTGTATTTTCACACAACCATTGGAAATGAACCCAGAAACTGTGAGAACACAGGATGAGGAATAAGAAAAGAACAAAACAAGAAGTCTTAGATCCAAGGCAAAAATGCTACTCTATTTGAATGCGACTGGTTTGTTGTTTTGTTTGTTTGGTTTTTACTTAAATTTAGGATTTCTATTTGCACCAAGATATTTATCATTTAGTTTGTCCTTTTCTTTGATAGTTTTCAATAATGATTGAAAAGCAAAAATCATCTTAAAGGCGAATAATTGATCTCATGATAATTATTATTTTATGCAGACTTGGTTAAGTTATTTGATCAAACACTCATCTAAAATTCAATGTCAGCAAAGTTTTCAGCTACATTAACACCCAACTAGCAAACTATGAACAGATTATCCTCCATGTGTGGGACTCACATAATCAAAATGAAAGCTTTAAGTCCTGAAGACTGGACTCCCATGGGAATGGGGTTTCTTTTTTTCAGAATAGCCCTAGCTTTATTTGTGGAATCACACTTTTCAGTCTCATGTCTTCAGATTTTAGATTACTACATTCCCCATTGAACAAAAGGCAATTTCTCAACACTTTACCCTGGTTCTTAATACACTTGTAATAATTCAGTTTTACTGGAGAGTCTTGCAAGTTATATACAAAAATCTCAATAACTACTTTTACGTAATTCTGAATGGCACTGAAAAAGCACTCATTTCAGCAAACAGTTTACTATACAAATATTCTACGCAAATATTCTACAGGAAGAAGTAATTTTGGGGAACTTCTCAGTCTAACTTCCTGACAATGGATCTTAAGGGCTGTCAGGCTCCACAGAGTTCATCATAATTTTCCTAATGTGCTCATGGTGAAGCATAACCTTTAATGCAGTTAGGTCTCAGTTATTTAGATATTTATGAACTAAAGTTTTACACCTAGAACTTTGAAGTAAAATTGGCACTTATTAAGGAATGTTGAGAGAACCTTAATGTAACCCAAACCAGTTACAATTACTAAAACAATTCTGTTTATGCTTCTGACTTCTGGGTGTTTTTTTCTGGAAGGACCCAAGAAAAATGGATTGCAATAAAATAAAATAGAGGCAAAATTTAAGGTATCAGGCAATAAAGAGTAGATAAAAGACCCAACACATCCAGGTTCTATGTAGATAAATCTCCCTGATTCTCAACTCCAGGCCCTCACCAAGCCTTCAATCTGGCTAAATCCCACATCCAGTATCATGGAATATTAAGTCCACCCTTGCTGGTACTGAAAAATTCTTTAGGATTCTACTAGGACATGACTTATCTGACCCAACCCAGAGGCTTAATCCAAATAACATCTAACCTTTCTACCCAGCTAAGTGAATCTGCCTGATCTTCAATTCGAAGCCCACCCCAAATCCACTGATCTAGCTAAGGTCCCATATGCAGTGTCATGACATACTATATCTACTCCTTGCTGATACTGAAACCACTCTTTAGAATTCTGCCAGGATATTCCCTGACTGCCAAACCCAGAGGCCTCATCCAAATAACAACAACCTCTCAACCTAGTAGATTCTGAATATCCTCCTCCAAGGTTTAGTCTGGTGAATATGCCTGGCCATCTTCTCCACTCATCCTCCCCAGCCCTCACATCTACCACATTCCAGGTTTGGAACATTATGTATGCACATTGGAAGTGTTTCCTCAGTCTGCCTTACTTCATTCCACTGTCATTTCAGTCTCTAGGCCCAACTCACTCACACACCCTCTCTTCTGTCTCAACCTACATTTTTCATTTTGGACACAGTGTAGAAGGGTACAAGGTCCTCTTGCTCACAGAGAGCACTACAGAAACCAAGAAGGTTATAAAAATGGGCTTTTCCCTAAAATGAAAGTGACTTACAACTGTTTTCCATCTAGATTGCTAGGAATGAATGTTATTCTGTCAATCGTATTCTGTAGAGCCAGGTTTTCTCTGAATCTCCAGATATCCTGAGCATTGTTTCTCAGGCAATAGAGCCTATTCTTATGAAAGAGGCCACATTAATTTTGCAAATGAGTTCACCATTATGCTTATTACAAAATTGTTACAATCCGCACTTCCATAAACCATTGTCCTGTGCATTGCTTTTCAGTGACGAGAACTTGTTTTTGTTGTGTTGTTTTGTTTTTGTTTTTTGTTTTGAAGAGTTCACAAGTACTTTACAAAGAATAGCAAAGGAGTTTTGAGGGAATCATGCCTTAACCTTTGTTGTGATAATTTGTCACAAGGAAATTTTTTTCCAAATTTGTTCTGTGCTTAAACAGGTCAAAAGTAAGCTGCTTGGGGTCAGATTCTAATAGTTTGAACCAGTACCAGCTAGCCAGCTAGGTCCTGGTGAACTGGATTTTGTTCTTGCCTCTTGTGGGTCATTTCTCTGGCAGCAGTACTTTTTACAGGGACCTCCACAACACCGAACTGATAAAAGTAGTACATGTGCCAGTATATTTCCGTAGATGTACAAACATAATGAAATATGAAGCCAGAATATCCTCTCCAAAGCCTCTCAGTCATGTAAACATATTTGTGATTGAGAATTGTCCAAATGAACCTTAGACACAGAATTTTAAAGAACAATCATAAATGCCATCACTTAATTAGAGGACTTTAGAGAAGAAGACACAATGAAATGGATCAATGTAATTAAGTATAAATAACTTGCAGAAAACAATGACCCAAATGTAGTCCAAGTGAATAAAATCAAAAGACTGATGGAAATCTTGAAGAAAGGTCAGGAGCTGAAAATGGAGTACAATGAAGAGGTAGAAACATTAAAGAAAACTCGAACTGAAATGAAGATGGAATTGAAAAACTCAATATCCCTATTAGAAAATGCAAAGAAAAGCCTTACAATGATAATAAATCAAGCAGAAGACAAAAAGTTAGGATTAGAACATAAACTAAAGGAACTAAAACAAAAAATTCAAGAAATATGGTTTTTAAAACACAGAGGAATGCAGCCTAAGGAATCAGTTATGTATTATGTCTAAGGAAATCTTTGCATTCCAAAATGATATATGATACAGTCTATATTTCATCTATGTTACAATTTTGTAAAAATAGTTATTTGCATTCCATCCAATTTTTGAGAATAAGTACAAATATTAATGAGCATTCTAATTACCTCCATACTTCATTCTACATTAACTATCATGCTATTTTGGTATTACGCATCTTGATTTTAACTTCTGTCTTAATAGTCTGTTCTTCTGAAATTTGTTTGAGTTAAGATATTGTTGCTTCCATGTTAAATTTTAAATGTAGACATGGACTAGAAGTATTATAGCATTTTATCCTTAATTGTCACCATACACACAAATATGGCATTTTCTGAATTAAGCATTAATTTGTTTCCATTACAAAAATTCTTTGGTGAATTTGTTTGAAATAGTTTCTGCAATGAGTCAGTCATTAAGTTGAATAGAAGCTATATGTGAGAAATTGAAGTACGTTGGTTTGTTTTTGCCAAATTTATGTTTTCTGTTATACATAAGTGGAGACATCATTTATTTTGCATTGATATTTTATATAAGAATTCAATGTTATTTTATCCTCTAACTCAGGACCAGTGTTAAGAATCACTGTTTACAGACGGTCCACTTTTATGCTGCTCCTTGTTCATTTCACTCTTAGAAATTTGGCTTGTATGTAGCCCTATGAGAAATTTAAATACAGTAAGATAAACAAACAAACAAAATGCTTGGCAAGGACAATGGGACTAAAGGTTGCTTGTGATCAGCCTCCATGTTTATGCTTGATTTTTTTCTGTGAAATAAGTATAAGTCTATTGTCAAAGGATTTGTAGAAAATAACTTATACTCACATAAATATGTCACTTTAGAATGAATATAGATCTATAAGTTCAAGATCTATAAGTGACCCACCTAGAAAGACACCACATGCAGGAGAGTGATAGAAAAATCTTTATACATTCTAAATTATCATTAAGAGCATTTTGGAGCCAATAAACGGAAACATGTACTTACAATTCTATGTTTTATAAAGGGAAATGTAATATTTGAAAAAATAGTTTTCTGAAAACTAAATAACTGCAAAGTACTATGACATTAATGTCACATGCTACTTTTTCTTTAAATATGTTTTTGAAAATAATATCAAGGCATAGCATTTCTCAAATTTATCACAGTTATTGCTTATCTGAGAAATTTTTGGATATTTATATTGAAATTTGCTATGTGCTCCTTATTACACCCTGTAGGTTAGTGTAGTTTATATATATGTTTTATGCATTAAAAGAACAAGGTATTTTTCTGTCTCCCAGTGAGCATTATCACCTACTATGTGAATACATGAAATAGCTCTAAATAACATAAATTTTGCAGAGTATCACGTATATTAATGTTTACCCATAACAGAGAGAAGAGTAAATATCATGTAGATTTAAAAAATAAGTAATCAAAAATATCTTATTTTACATAGGGTAACGTTTACACGTGTGAAATTTTTTTGGACAAGCTCCCATAGAGTCCATGATGGTATTGAACTCACAACACAGCTGAAAAGAAACTTAAACTTCTGACCCTTTTGTGTCTACATTGTCCCAGATACTGGGACTACAGGCACGTACCATCAGCATCCTGTGTGTTAGAAATGAATTCCTGTAACATGTGGTTCTACTCAGAATAGCATGTAGAAGGCCAAAAACACCTAATATTGAAAGCTAAAGCTGTTATTTTTCCTGTTAAGTTTTTTTTTTTTCAAGTAATGCTATGTTCCAACTGGGCTATGGAAATGGATGCTGGGTGATGTTGAATTGGGATATGCATATGTTTAGTATTTGTGGTCCCAATTTCTTACAAGAAAAATTCTTTGGCTCTACACCCGGAAGAAAGGAAAGGAGAGGTGATGGGAGTTAAGGCAGGAAGAACATAATTGTCAATTCTTATTGAGAAAAAATGACTCACATGAAACATGCAGAAGGGTGGTAGTTATTTTATATTGCAAAGATAACATTTCTGCTGTTTCAAAACTCCAAGTTAGACAGGCTGCAGTTACATCATTAGCTGGAAACTGCTTTGGAGTCAGAAGTAATCTCTTTCAGCGAAGCATGGTGAGCACAGGAGAGACCCAGACAAAGCACTATCTTAGAAATATGGTCATTTAAAGAAGAATGCAAATCCTGTCTGTGCAGAAACCCACACAAAATCCAACACAACTTTAACATTAGTTTTCATATATTTCAGTTAACTCTGCAAATGAATCAAGTTTGCAGATGTAAAAGAGCAGTAAAGTCTGTGTTTTATTCCACCTTCTTATGTACTTTTCATGAAAATAATTTCAGAAATTATCATTCTATTTGGAATCTGTTGACATGTCTGGCTGAGATATTTTAACAGAGTTTCTGTAGATCATTAAATAGAGTCATTCTCAATACTGAAATACATTCTGATGTTTAATAATTAAAACTATTTTACTGCATGCATACTGATAGAATTTAATGGGAATAAATAAAATCATCACTATGCAAGTCACCCATGATAAACTGGAATATCAGTTCTTAACTATCATTCATATTAAGCCAAATAGTGAATATTAGTTGGGCAGCCACATGTTTGCCAGTATAAGAAGCCAACATTGGGGCCTGCTCCACTCTAATGGGCCTTGTTCAGAGTCTGGAGAGTCCTTCTCCTCTACCTCTGACATATTTAGGAGGAAAATGGACAGTGACCACAGTCAAGGTAGAGCCAGAAATGACCAAATTTCCTTCTCTGGTTCCGCACCTGTCCTCTGTATTCCCCACAAGCCTATCTCCAGACTTCTGAGACAAGTGTTTGAGAGGACTAGCATTGTCATAAAAATCCTATGACAGAATCCCTTAACTTAAGACAGGAAGAAGTTCATACAGAATGTGATTTAAGTTGACATAACTTAAATTGAAACATATGTTTTCATTAAAATAGCAGTAGTGACATGTTAAGTATATAATATTTTGCATATTAATTGTTCCTTACATACAGAAATAGTTTTAACTCAAATTCATTCTATAACCTCAGCCACTTAATAAATGGAGATAAGTCTTTAAAAGGAAACCCTTAGGCCGGGTGTTGGTGGCACATGCCTTTAATACTAGCACTCAGGAAGCAGAGGCAGGTGGATCTCTGTGAGTTCGAGGCCAGCCTGGTCTCCAGAGCGAGTGCCAGGGTAGGCTCCAAAGCTACACAGAGAAACCCTGTCTAAATAACAAAACAAAAAAATAAAGGAAACCCTTTCCTCCTTTATTACATCAGACATTCTGCTATCCATTGCTGCATGTTTAGAGCACTGCAGAGAAGACTAAAATGAATAAAGTAAAAAGAAAAACCAAAATAAGTTTATTATTTATTTATTTACAGTACTGGTGAAAAAATCCACAGCCTCACTCATGTTACCTAGATAGGACTCAACCATTGAAATAACCCCCCACCCAGTGCTTATATACAAAGAGATACTACAGGCTAAATTAAGTGAGACAATGCATATGCAACAGTTTGCAGCAAAAATAGCACATAGCGCAAGGTAAAATGACTTGGTTCCTGTGTTTCTTCATTGTTCTTGAAAAGTTGAGTTGAAAATATATCAATATACCAAGGCAGGATGTCCCATAGCATGCTGTCACTGACAAGCTCTACTTAAACAAAACACAACCCTGTTGAAGGACATAGTCCTTTCTGTGATCTGACATTTCAGTAGACTGTATCATTAGTTATATGTCAGATGAAAATCCCACTTTTTACACTTGTGACCTACTCTGAATGCCCTGTAGGGGATTGTCTTTTTAGAGCTGTAGTTTCTGGAACTGCCTGATTAACTCTAGAATGTGGTGGTATGAATAGTTTCATTCTCCGGAGTGAGTTTCAAGATGTTCTGGTGTTTATATTATTGGAAGGAATGAAGTTCTTCAGACTATGTCTCTGGGTCATCCTACACTAATATCCTGGGATCTCCTTATAGGGCCTTTTTCTGAGGATCCTGACACCATCCTGAATAAAAAAAAAAAAAAAAAAAGAATGTGTTGTCAATACCTGTCTACAGTCCTTTGGAAACTCTCTGCAAACAGATCCTTAGTCTCTCATACTTCAGGCGGAGTCTTGAATATTGTTCCAATTTGGGTTCCTCTTCTTCTTTTTTAAACAATATCAAAAGTGGAGACAGAGACTAGGCATGAGGTAACTAAACTGTAATCCTAGCATTCAGAACCTGAAGTGTGAAGGGCTCAAATTTCAAATCAGTCATCATTTCCACACTGAGAAATTTTTATTAAAAATTTTTAAAAAGTTAAAAGGGAAATTAGGAAATCCAGTAACAAAATTGAAAAAGTATATATTTTATGTAGTTATTTATAATATCTATTTATAAAATATGTTTAATATCTATATCAGAAAGCCTGTAAGACAACACTCATCACAAATCCAGGAAATGGTGACCAAATACCACAGGCAGTAACAATTTCAGATGTCCTTGTTGGGTGCTTCCAATATTATGATGGCTCAGTGTTTATTGAGAATAAAGGATGATACTGTTTAAATCCTAAATGAGATTGTGTCAAGTTGGCAGAGTAGAAATCCTGTCTTCCCTGCTCTGTATTAACACATAGTGGGATCTCAATGCCCATGTGTATTGAACAAAAATATTGGGCAAATGTCTATGACTGGCTTGTGGGCTATTAGGCACTGTTAGAAACTCATTGTGCCACCACCGTACTAAATAGCAAACAGGAAGGAAGATCTTTGCAAAAGAATAGTTCTGTTTTAAAGGTTTGGTGGTGGAATTTGACATGTATGAGTCTCGGAGAGTAAATCACAGGTGTCTAAATAGCAGTACTCTTTACCGTTAAAAAGGGATCACAAGTAAGGATAAACGTTGTGAATAAGATTTCTAAAAGCAAATAGGCTATGCAATAAATGAGTAAGCATGAATGTTAAAGTTGGTGTTTTCACTACAATATAGAATATTCTTCAAATAGTTTTCTTTTTAAAACTGAGAAGATAAATCATCAATTCAGATGCTTTAAGAGATTTTCCACACTTGTGTTTGAATTTGCAACTTGTTAATAATAGAGGATAATGGTGAGAAAGCCCAGTCTTAAGAGAAGAGTATCATAAAACATATAATCTTGCCCAGTGGTGCATGCTGGCCAGAGATCGTTCAATAAAAGTAAATGAATATATACGAAAAATGTTCAGAGATAATTATGCTAGTTTTTCAGCCTAAATACCTTGGAATTTGCAAAGACAGCTCCAAGACAAAAGAGAGACCACAGAAATTCAGTGCAATAGATTTCTCCATTGGAAGTGACAGGAACATCTCTCTCAATATTACTTAGCTAATGAAGGAATAGATCTGCTGTGAAGTTCCTAGGAGGCTCATTTTCTTGAGTACAGTAGTAAAAGTTAGCTGATGAATGTCCTAAACTGCTTAATGCTTCTCTGTATAACTTCAGAGCAGCAAGGCGTATCCAAGCAAGAACTGAAGAAGTTATCCTCCAGGGGCCCCACTGTCCTTGTAGGTTGTCAGAAGCAATGAGCCAGGTTTATTTCAAATGGCTCCTTAAATGAACATTTATTTTGTGCCAGTAACACGTTTTTGATTAACAGCTCCTTTTGACTAATTTGCTTCCCAAAACAGCCCAATAAATGACTCACTTAAAACATAATTAAAAGCATGTTATTGCTGGTAGTTAATACTGATTAAAACAGGCATTAAGACAATTACCATTGAAGGGAAGTAAGCACCCTGTAGTCAGTACAGAATCCATGGTTATTCTTTTCAGGCCCCATACACAAATATAGCTGCATGATAAAATCCAGAAAGTTCCCATTTTGTGCAAAATCAAAATATGCTTCTATTCTGTTTTTTGTTTTTGTTTTCATTTTTGCTTTTGTTTTTTTGTAATTAATGGATAGGTTTGCAAATAGATGTACTGTTGAAGCCCCTCCTAACTGCTTTCTCCCTCTCTCTCTCTCTCTCTCTCTCTCTCTCTCTCTCTCTGTGTGTGTGTGTGTGTGTGTGTGTGTGTGTGTGTGTTCATGCATTTCACAAAGTAGAATTTCATATTTAATATCCAGTAGAACTGACTTCATGTAAGTAGGATATGAGCCAACCCTCCTTTCACATTCTCTCCGAGCTCAACACTCCCTCCACTTTCAGTATGAGAGCATTTGAAGCTTCACTAGAGTCGTTTGGTTCTGCTGATGGATTTGTGCTCCTGATGCTTCTCATTCAGAGTATGTTGAGTTGAAATGTCAAAGAGAAAGGACCCTTTTAATTGATTTCCTCTTCTCTATTTAAGCACATATTTTAAAAGTTTGCTACTATGGACTTTCATATTATATATTAAATACTGGGTTGTATTTCTGAAACCACTCTGTTTTGCATCAAAGCAGGACTTTTTTAGACTTTACATGTAATATAGAAAATCGTATGTTTTGTAAGATAATGTCATTAAAATAGACATTGTGAAAAGAGACTTTTTTTTTTACACATGATGGTCTACTTGGTGGTAATTTAATTTTGATCAATTTATGTATTTAAGTATAACCTCTTTTTTCACTGTTCAGGGTGGCATAGTGTGGAGGGTGTGAAAGTTTTCCATTTTTAGTGCTTTAATACGTAAATGATACTGCTTTGGAGAGGTGGATTATGAAAGTCATTCTAAAAATTCTACACAACACACTGCAGAGATAAAACCTTGCCACCACCATTTAATTCAGATTTCCATTTTGCACTGGTAGCCCGTGGATTGTCTCACATGGTGACAGCATTCACAAGTCCCCTCAACACATGCATTCATTCAGACAACCTTAACTTTCTTAGCAGACACAAACAAGGCACCATTGTGTTTGAAAGTCTATATACACAATGCATAAGCCTTGTACAAATTAAGCAAAGAAAATGAAACATAAAAACCTTATGGAGAATCAGCTAGTCCAAAATTTGGGAAAGGGGCATAAGATCATTTAGAAGGGACAATCACTTATACAAACACGTTGACCAAATGCCTAAAAAACTGTCAATCACAACAAACCAGGCAAGAGAGTGCTCAGCATGTTATAGCCCCGCACTTGTGCTGTAAGTTACTTTGTAGGTGACTATGTTCCTGGTCATGGGGGTCACAGGCTGGTGGGTAAGGTTTGCATATTGCTATCTGTGACTATGATTCTAAGACTAGTCAAATTCTATTTCATTTCTCCGCCTTACCAAGATGTGTGAAACTTCTCAAACCCTCTGTTTGTTCTTCTGGATAATCTACATTTCTCTTGTGTCTTTGAAAATAAAAAAGTTCATTGACTAAGCTATTTTTAAACTCAAATTCTTTAATTACTACTCATATTTACATATCCATCCCCCATTCCCTCGCCCTCCCATCCTCCCATGTTCCCCACCAACCCCCTCAACCCATCCTCCAAATCCTCCCCCAGAATAGTGAGGCCCTCCACAAGGTACCTTCAAAGTCTGTCACATCATTTAGGGGAGGGCCTATGCCTCGTTGCTGTATCTGGGCTACAATAGTATCCCTCCATAGGAAATTGGCTCCCAAAGTCCATTTGTGCTCTATGGTTAAAGACTGGCTCCACTGTTAGAGGTCCCATAGACTGTCTGGGCCACCCAGCTGGCACCCACATTTAGAGGGCTTGGTTCAGTCCAATGCTGTTTCCCCAGCTTTATGACTAGGGCCTCTTTGCTCTCACGAAGTCAGGTCAAGTGTTTCTGCGGGTTTCTGCACCACTGTCTTGGCTCCTTTGTTCATCCCTCCTCCCTCTCCACAACTGGATTCCAGGAGTATGGTTCAGTGCTTAGCTGTGGGTGACTGTTTCTGCTTCGAACTGCTACTGGATGAAGGCTCTAGACTAAGCTATTTTCAAAGGTTCTTATTCATTGCATCCAAAGTTCTTAGCTAACTAAGTACTTAGAAGGAGCAATTTTATTTCAAAAAGTCATATCACAACTTATTTTATATTTGTTCAGTACAGTTGCATATTGTCAAGTTTATAATTTTTAGCATTATCATCACAGATGGCTATTTGAATTGTATTTCACCAATAAGACTGTTTAGAGTTCATAACAATCTCT
Source organism: Cricetulus griseus (assembly GCF_003668045.3). Classification (NCBI taxonomy): domain Eukaryota; kingdom Metazoa; phylum Chordata; class Mammalia; order Rodentia; family Cricetidae; genus Cricetulus; species Cricetulus griseus. Next base: position 127,098,533 of record NC_048599.1, read on the forward strand.
GTTTGCTGCTTTGTTTGTTTGTGTCATTTGCCAAATTGTGAAAAGCAGTTGCTTTTGGTGATGGGAGATGCCAAAGCTGCCTAGTCTAATATGGGATACAGCTATGATATTGGGATTGATTAAACTATAAATACATCAGCTTGCCTTGAAGCCTTGCTGCTAGACAGTCATGTGGATTCTAGCAAAACATATTTAAAATAAGATCCGTTGTATTTACAGAAATGTGTTTGCCTATTTTGACAAGTCAAAAAAAAAAACAATATGATTGTCTTTTCAAGTTGCAACTGTTTTAATTTCACATTTGTGAAAGCTTGTGGACAAAATACAGAATGAAAAGGTCAAAACAATTCCCAAATATGGGGAAGTCAGGGTTTTTCTTATATAACTGAGGTTATTTCTCTTTACAACATTCTTATACATTGCACATTCTAAGGGCATCAAAGCATCAGGGAGTTTGCTGTTGTGAGATTATGTCTCCTAGAAATGTCAAAATCCACACCTAAAAAGTCTACAAAATCCACAATATGATTGCCTACACATGAGCAAAGATGACAACAGTAGGCATTGCCATGTGGATGGAGAAAGCCCAAGGACATAACCCTACATAAGGAACTACAAGCATAAAAGAAAAGCTGAGAGTGAGAGAAATAATCTCCTTTAGGGAGAGCATATCAATTTGTTGCACCAACCAAAAAAAGCCCAGGGCCAGATGGATTCACTGCAGAATTCAACCAGAAATTCAAAGGAGAGCTAATACCAGTACTCCTCAAATTGTTCCACACAATAGCAACAGAAGGGACATTGCCAAGCTCTTTTTATGAGGCTACAATTACATTGGTACACAAGCCACACAAAGACAAATCAAAAAAAAAAAAAAAGAGAGAATTACAGAACAATATCCCTCCTGAACATTGACTCAAAAATATTCAACAAACTACTGGCAAATCGAATCCAAAAACACATCAGAGAAATCATCCACCATGATCAAGTTGGCTTTATCCCAGGAATGCAGGGATGATTCAACATATGAAAATCCATCAATGTAATCCACCATATAAACAAACTGAAAAAGAAAAACCGCGTGATCATCTCACTAGATGCTGAAAAAGCCTTTGACAAAATTCAATATCCCTTCATGATAAAGGTCTTGTAGAGATCAGGAATAACAGGATCATACCTAAACATCATAAAAGCAATATACAGCAAACCAACAGCTAACATCAAACTAAATTGAGAGAAACTCAAGGCTATTCCTCTAAAATCAGAAACAAGGCAAGGGTCTCCATTCTCTCCCTATCTCTTCAAAATTGTACTTGAATTCCTAGCAAGAGGAATAAGACAACAAAAGGAGATCAAGTGAATACAGATTGGAAAGGAAGAAGTGAAACTTTTACTATTTGCAGATGATATGATAGTTTACATGAGTGACCTGAAAAACTCTACCAGGGAACTACTACAGCTGATAAACTCCTTCAGCAAAGTGGCAGGATACAAGATTAACTCAAAAAAATCAGTAGCCCTACTATATACAGAAGATAAATGTGCAATTGCTAGTTGTACAATAGCAACTAACAAAATAAAATATCTTGGGCTAACATTAACCAAAAATGAGAACCACCTGTGTAGTAAGAACTTTGAGTCTTTAAAGAAACGAATTAAAGAAGATACCAGAAAATGGAAAGATCTCCCATGCTCTTGGATAGGTAGGATCAACATAGTAAAAATGGCAATCTTGCCAAAAGCAATCTACATATTCAGTGCAATTCCCATCAATATCCCAACATAATTTTTCACAGACCTTGAAAGGGCATAAAGATTTTAAGAGTCAGAAGCAGGGTATATCATGAGATACAGTTTTTTCTAGACATTACAAGAATACTTCACCCTTGATACCAACAATGTGGTTGCCCAAAGAAGATCTGTGTAATGAAACAAGCCAATGGAATTAAAAGGATATTCACAAGACCCTACCCTAAATGAAGAGTTATAGGTAGTCAATGGTTTCTGAAAAAGGTAGATTATATTTTCTTCAAGGGAAAGTCCTCCTATAGCATATTAAGTCCCAAATTGTTAGGTCTAAGCATTTGCACATAGCTTTAATAGTAAATGGAGTCAGTAGGTATATATGTAATATATATATGACACATACACATAGAGAAATAGAGACAGAGAGATGGAGAGATACAGAAAGATAACTTATAGAAAAAAGGTCATGATTTAGAAAGAAAGTGGGTACATGCTAAGATTTGGAGGGTGCAGACAGAGGGGTAGAAATAATGCAAATATAGTATATTTTAGTTAAATTCAGATCATGGACATACCCTATTTTCAGTAGCCATTTCACAAATACCACAAATCAAGGGCAGTTACCTTCAGGACACTATCCACTTCTGAAACCTTTAAAAGTTTTGAAATATAATTAATTAAATAATTGTCTTGAAATAAAATTGATCATATAGATCATATATATATATATATATATATATATGATCTATATTTATCACCAGATTCTGAATAATAGTATTGCCTGAACTTTTTCTAAAAATGAAGTATTTTTTGTTTTTGGTTTTGGTTTTGGTTTTGGTTTTTCGAGACAGGGTTTCTCTGTGGCTTTGGAGGCTGTCCTGGAACTAGCTCTTGTAGACCAGGCTGGTCTCGAACTCACAGAGATCCGCCTGCCTCTGCCTCCCAAGTGCTGGGATTAAAGGCGTGTGCCACCATCTCCAGGAATAAAAATGAAGTCTTAAGAAAAGTTCTGTGCAAATTATAGCTCACAATGTGCCTGCTTCTCTTCAGATATGAAGGCAACATTCAATTACTCAAAATGTATTCTAATTTATGACATCTTATAATCAAGATTTTTTATTATTCTGAAAATAATGTTTTCACAAGATCCCAACAATATTTTTAAACATATGTGTGTTCTCTATTTCCCAAGTAATTCTTCCATTCAATGACAGGGAACCAGTCCTTCAATGCCCTATGAAAACACATAGTTACTATCCCTCCCATTAAGGCAATTGTCTTTTGGCAATAGTAAAAATTCATAAGATCTTTGTCTGCTTTTTAGGAAGCAAAGAGAGGTGCAACTAACTAGAAGAGATAAGATGAAGCTGTCAAAGGTGAATCTGTTCCAAGTTTAACATTATTGAACCAATTAACTTCTCTGTAAGAGTGCATGGTATTGGTAGGGATTAGAAGCTTTATGTTTTTTAAGGAATATCTGAGAATGAAGTATTGACCCTGCAAGCAGATGCTCCACTCCTAATTTCAAATTTTCTAGCTTTCTCTTGTTGTCTTTCTTGCTTGTTAGTACATGGAATGAAAAGGTCATTTGTGCTGAGGGATTGGACATCAACCTGGGAAGGAAGGAAAGGAGATCAATCTCTTAAGACTTTATCTAGACTAAGTATAAAGAAAAATATTGGGAAATACTGGTTTTTCCTTCACTTCAACTTCTGAGCAGCACTGAAATGGACCTATCAAGTCAGTTGTGGTTCATTTCATAAACGAAAGAGCTAACCCAAGAAATGTTTGTAATAGGCTTAATGGATAAAAGTCTGTGGAGCTTTCGTGAATAATCATTCACAGCATTCCTGACAATTTTTAACACAGACTTCTTTAAAAAAATCTAGAAGAAGTTGCCAAGTACTTGTTGAGGATGATTTGCAAATTGATGCTTCTCCATACGATAACTTAATTGGTGTTGATTTTAGACCTTGTCCACAACAGATATCCCATCCTTAAAATGATTCATGTGTTCTAACACATGTACACACAGATGCATGATACCAGGCACACATGAAAAATTTTATGCTGGAAGGTGAATCAATTTAATTTTTTATTTCCTGAAAGATATTAACAGATTAGTTATGCAAATGAAAATTCTGCAGCAAATAAATTTGATGTTACTGTCTATCAGTTTGTGAAGCAGACTAAATTTAGACCACATAGAATAACTCATCCATGTATAACTCTAAATCAAGCAACTGCAAAATAAATGAAGAATTATCACATTCCTTCTAATATACTGTTAGCTACAGATCTATGATAAACTAAGTGTGGAATTTAATCATAAATGCCACCAAAATAATGTGAATGAAAAAACTAGACTGATCCTTTTCATATGTTAAAACTTTTGCTTTAACCCTATCCTGTTTCCCAATTTCCCTCTTTTGCATATTAGTTTCCAAAAACATGTTCAAGTAACCAAAGACTCAGCAGACGAATTGTGTAATGTTTTGAGTTATTTAAAATGGTCCATGAACACAGATGCATCCAAAAAACATTAAAAAACCTAGAAAGTTATATTCATATATCCATATGATTATGTATGTAAGGATAATAATTAAGAATCCTGAATTTGAGGGTGAGTAGGAGGCAGAGAGGTATAGGAAGGGGAGAAGCTTATGGAGGAAATGATGGAGATACAGCATTCATGTATTGCATTCTTAAATATATATAAAATATATATAAAAATAATGATATTTTAATTCATGAACAAATATTTGATGCAATTATACTTCTTCCTCATTTGCTCATCATTCACTTGGTCTCTTTATAAACATAGTTTTAATGCTTGATTCTGAAACACGTGTCTACTCAGTCAAATAGCTATGTTCACTAAAATAAGAAAATATAAGTACAAGAGTAAATCAATAACTAGGGAGTAAAATATATCTCATTTAATAAATATAACATCTGTCATGGTAACACAGATGACTAACATTTTCTTAGAATTATCAATTGTCAAAACTTGACTAAAGCACAGGCATACAACTATTCTTAGGTTATTCAATTTTCTATGCTTTATTTCTATAAAAGACTATCCTAAATGTATAACATAAAATTGGGTAAAAACTCACATTTATAAATGCAGCCTAAAAAATCAAATTCTAATTTTGACAACTCATTAAGAGACTCGCATTATCACAAACTGCTTACAAAGTGTCTTAAACTAGATTTCTTTGTACTGCATTGGAAAATATCATATTAGATCTAGAATCAAAGTTTATTTTCTTTTTTTCTCTTTTTCCTTTTTTTAGAGCTCAAGGTTGAAGCATTTATTTGTGTGAGGACTTTCTTAATGAAACATATAATGGAAAATTAAATGGCAAATAACACATGTGAGAGATAGGCATGAAGGTGCAAATGTCTAACTCATGTGGTGTAAAACTGAACTTCTTCCTCCATTATAGCATTAATCCAAACATAGAGATGGATGACTAGTGACTTAATCACCCCAAAAAGAATTGTTCTAAACACAATTATCTTGGAGATTTAGATTTCAAAACACGAACTTTGAGAAACATGCTCACATTTATAGTGAAAGGAACCTGGAAAATTCATCTTGGCCACTTGTTCAAAGGCTGAGCCTGGAAGAAATTAAAGAACACATATCTATTTGCTTTTATATACCACTATCTACTTCAAAATATCTCTCTTCATTTAAATACAAGGTTTGAATCCTGAGGTTTTATCAGTGTGTTTAGCCTGGAGCAAAGTATAGATATCATATAAATAATTGCTAAGAAGCTCCAAGTAACTCTTCACAACAGATCAGGTTCTTTTTTTTTTTTCTCCATTTTTAAATTTAAATTAGAAACAAGGTTTTACATGTCAATCCCTGTTCCTTTTCCCTCCCCTCCTCCCCTACCCTCCCACTAACACCCTAACTATCCCATACCTTTCTGCTCCCCAAGGAGAGTGAAGCCTTACATAGGGGGTCGTCAGAGTCTGTCATTTCCTTTGGGAGATGGCATAGGCCCTCCCCCCATGTGTCTAGGCTCAGGGTGTTACCTCTATGTGAAATGGGCTCCCAAAGTCCATTTCTATGCTAGGGATAAGTACTGATCTACTACAATAGGCCCCATAGATTTCTGAGGCCTCCTCACTGACACTCACAATTATAAGTTCCGGATCAGTTCCAAGCTGGCTTCTCAGCTATCAGTCTGGGGCAAGAGCTTCTCCTTATCCAGGTTAGCTGTTTCTGTAGGTTTCAAAAGCCTGGTCTTGACCACTTTGTTCATCACTCCTCCTTCTCTGCAACTAGATTCCAGTTCAGTTAAATGTTTAGCTGTGGGTATCTGCTTCTACTTTCATCAGCTACTATATGAAGGCTCTAGGACAGCATATAAATTAGTCATCAATCTCATTATCAGGGGAGGACATTTAAGGTATCCATTCCTCTGTTGCTTAGATTGTTAGGTTGGGTCATCCTTGTAGATTTCTACATTTCCCTGGTGCCTGATTTCTCCTTAAACCTATAATGGCTCCCTCTTATGGTATCTCTTATCTTGCTCTCCTTTATTCTTCCCCCAACTCAAACTTCCTGCTCCCTCATGTCATCCACACCCCTCCTCTTCTGCCCTTCTCATTCTCCTAGCACACTCTTTTTCCCTCACCCTCACCACATGCTTCCAGTTTGCTCAGATCTAGTCCCTTTCACCTTCTCCAGGGGACCACGTATGCCTCTCTTAGATTTCTCCTTGTTTCCTAGCTTCTATGAAGGTGTGGATTGTAGGCTGGTAATCCTTTGTTCTATGTCTAAAATCCATATATGAGTGAGTACATACCATGTTTTTCTTTTGTGATTGAGTTTCCTCACTCAAAATGGTTTCTTCTAGTTCCATCCATTTGCTTGGGAATTTCAAGATCCCATTGATTTTTTTTCTGCTGAGTAGTATGCCATTGTGTAAATGTACCACATTTTCTCTATCCAATCTTTTGTTGAGGGACATCTAAGTTTCATCCAGGATCTGGCTATTACAAATAACATCATTGAACAGTTGTCCTTGTTGTATGAATGTGATTTTTTGGGTGTATGCCTAAGAGTGGAATTGCTGGATCTTGTGGTAGACTCTTTTTCATGTTTCTGAGAAAACACTATACTTATTTCCAAAGTGGCTGTAGAGTTGGCACTCCCACCAGCAGTGGAGGAGTGTTCCCCTTTATTTCACATCCTATCCAGCATAAACTGTCATTGGTGTTTTTGATTTTAGCCCTTCTGACAGGAGGAAGATGGTATCTCAGTGTTGTTTTGATTTGCATTTCCCTGATGGCTAAGGATGTTGAGCACTTTCTTATGTGTTTGTCAGCCATTTTAGATTCCTCTATTGAGAAGTCTCTATTTGTTTATTTCTGTACACCACTTTTTAATTGGATAATTTGGTGTTTTGGAAACTAGTTTCTTGAGATATTTGTAAATTTTGGAGATAAGTCCTCTGTTGGATGTGGGGTTGGTGAATATCTTTTCTCATTCTGGCGGCTACTGTTTTGCCTTGCTTGCTGTGTCCTTTGCCTTATAGAAGCTTCTCAGGAGGTCCCATTTATTAATTGTTGATCTCAATGTCTGTGCTACTGGTGTAATATTCAGGTAGTAGTCTCCTATAACAATTTGTTCAAGGGTACTTCCCACTTTCTCTGATAATAGGTTCTGAGTGGCTGGATTTATGTTGAGGCCTTTGATCTGTTTGGACTTAAGGTTTGTGCATGGCAATAGACATGGACCTATTTGCAATCTTCTACTTGCCAGCATCCAGTTATGCCAACACCATTTATGGAAGATGCTTTCTTTATTCCATCATATAGCTTTTGCTTCTTTGTTAAAAATCAGGTGTTTCTTGGTGTGTGGGTTCATATCAGTGTTTTCAATTCTATTCCATTGTTTTACTTGTCTATTTTTGTGCCAATACCAAGATGATTTCAGGACTACAACTCTATAATAGAGCTTGAAGTCAGGAATGATGATGCCTCTGGAAGTTCCTTTATTGTACAGGGTTGTTTTGGCTATCCTGAGTGCTTTGTTTCCCATATAAGGTTGAGTATTGTTCTTTCAAGGAATTTGAAGAATTGTGCTAGTATTTTGATGGGGATTGCATTGAATCTGTAGATTGCTTTTGGCAAATTGTGATTTTTCCTGTGTTGATCCTACCTGTCCAAGAGCATAGAAGATCCTTCCATTTTCTGATATCTTCTTCAATTTCTTTCTTTAAAGACACAAAGTTCCTATACAGGTCTTTCACTTGTTTGGTTAGTGCTACCCCAAGATATTTTATGTCATTTGTGGCTATTGTAAAGAGTGATGTTTCTCTGATTTCCTTCTCAGCCCATTCATCATCTGTATATATTAGGGCTACTATTTTTTTAGTTAATCTTGCATCCTGCCATGTTGCTGAAGGTGTTTACCAGCTGTAGGAACTCCTTTTTTGGGGCATCACATATGTAAACTATGATATCATCTTCAAGCAGTGAAAGTTTGGCTTCTTCCTTTCCATTTTATATACCCTTGATCTTGTTTGTTGTCTTATTGCTCTAGATAGAACTTCAAGTACAATATTGAAGCAATGTGGAGAGATTGGACAGCCTTGTCTTGTTCCTGATTTTAGAGGAATCTTGTTGAGTTTCTCTCCATTTATTTAATGTTGGCTGTTGGTTTACTGTACATTGTTTTCATTACATTCAGGTATGTTCTTCTTATCCCTGATCTCTCCAAGACCTTTATCATGAAAGGCTGTTGGATTTTGTCAAAGGCTTTTTAAGCATTTAGTGAGATGATCATGTGATTTTTCTTTTGTAGTTTGTTTATATGGTGGATTACATTGATAGATTTTCATATGAACCAACCCTACATCACAGGGATGAAGTCTACTTTGTCATGGTGGTGATTTTTCTGATATGTTCTTGGATTCTGTTTGCCAGTACCTTATTGAGTATTTTTGCATCTATGTTCATGAGGGATATTGGTTTGTACTCCTCTTTTTTAGTTGTGTCTCTGTGGGCCTTGGGTACTAAGGTAATTGTAGCCCAGAAAAAAAGAGTTTGGCAATGAAACTTCTGCTTCTATTGTCTGGAACAATTTGAGGAGTATTGGTTTTTTCTCTTCTTTGAATTTCTGGTAGAATTCTGCAGTGAATCCATCTGGCCCTGGGCTTTTTTTTTTGGTTGGGAGACTTTTGATTAGTGATCCTATTTCTTTAGGTGTTATAGGTCTGTTTAACTTGCTTACCTATTATTGATTCAATTTTGCTAAGTGATATCTATCCAGAAAATTGTCCATTTCCTTTAATTTTCAAATTTCGTGGAGTATAGGTTTTCAAAGTATGACCTGAAGATTCTCTGGATTTCCACAGTGTCCATTGTTATGTCCCCTTTTCATTTCTGATTTTATTAATTTGCATGTTCTGTCTCTGCCTTTTGGTTAGTTTGGATAAAGGTTTGTCTATCTTGTTGATTTTCTCGAAGAACAAATTCTTTGTTACACTGCTGACCCCAGGACAGGAATTGGCAGAGTGGGCAGATGGAAGTTGGGCCCAAGGCAGGGGCCCAAGCTCACCTCTACCCTGAGTGGGGGCAGGAGTAGCCCAGCGATCTCAGCAAACTCACAAAACTACATTAGAATGCATCATATTAGCTCTAGAATCAATGTTTTCAAAAAGAAAGTGTTGTTTGGTAGTGACCAAAGCTAGTATCTCATTTGAAAAGGTAATCTAATAATAGTTGAGAGTTTTTGTATGAATTGTTCATTGTCAGATTCCTATGGAGAAGTGATTTCTTAATATAGACACCAATGCCAAGTTATAAATAAGAAACAGACTCAATATTTTCCTGGCAAACAGGTCTACAAAACTAAGAACTGTTTGTTCTATGACTTTTCTACTAGACCCATGGAAAGATGTGCTGTTACAAAGAATTTTTGTGTGAACAACAGAAATGTACACATATTTAGCTATATTGAACTATATAGAAAGATTATTATGAATATCACATGTACAGAACCATTGTTTGCTGTATGCATTAATCATGGCCATTTGTATGCATTTTATTTATTTTTATTACCTAGGCTTGAAGAAATTTTTTACCAAACAGACTCACAAGAAACATGTAAAGGCAGAATAAAAAGCATATTCCCTTTAAAGTTCTTGCACAGCAGAGAAATGTACAATTTTGGCATCCAGTCAGTTTCATGTGGTATGAAAAAAAAACTTCATATACTTAAATCTGCTGTACTTTTACATCTTTTAATGTAAAACCTTAAGTGGAATTGATGGATGATCCCATCTGACTCAGTTATATGATGCCTCATAGGTTGGTAAGCTCTCATTCTGTTCTGTTTCCTGTCAGTGCCCCTCAGCTTTGGGCATGTGAGGCCAATTTGTTCCCTCTGCAGAGAAAGGAGAGGGGGTGGTATTTAATTTAAGTCTTGACAGAAGGTTTAATTTGCTAAAAAGGAGAACTATATCATTGTAAATCCTTCAGGAGACTCTCAGTTGGGGGAGTTGTCAGCCCTGTGTGCTTTTGCATCATTTGTGGTGTTTATTAAGAGTAACTATTAATTTCCAAAACTCACTCACCTAATTGAATGGATGTTTAACTGCAAATATAATGTTTTTCTTTATTCTGATCTACTATTTTTTGAGTGAAACATAATAGATTGCATTAAATTGTCATATGAAATATGGGTAGAGTAGAAACAAAGATTAGATAATTTCCTGAGCATGAAATTCATAAAAGGACAAAGCTTTACTTCTGTTTTTGTAACTTGATAAAAATGAGAGAAGAAATTCAATTAGCTTTGGTAGGATGGACAGAGGACAAACCATAGGAAATTATTAACAGCGGGAGTAATTTACTTTGAGGAGTATTAGCATGGAAGGTAAATCTAGTTAATCATATATATATATATATTATATATATATATATATATATATATGACTCATATTTAACTATAAGATTTATTTTGACTTGATAAGCAGCAGAGGGATAGGCAAATTCCTACTTCTCTTGCTTCATTGTATTTATAGCATACATAAATTATTAATGATTGAGACATTCCATAAGACAATGTGTAGAAAGCAACAATGGAATGCATGCTGAATCCACATGGACTTTAAATCTCTATTTTACTATTTCTTTCTATGTTCTTTTATTTAAATTAAAAATAATCTTATTTTACATATCAATCCCAGGTCTCTCTCCCTCTCATCCTCCCATGCCCCCCACCATACCCCCCATCCCATCCCTCAATTCATTCCAAAGTAGGTTGTGGTCTTCCATGGGGGATAATCAAAGCTTGTCATATAATTTGGAGGAGGGCCTAGGACCTCCCCTGTGTCAGTGTTAGATACAAAACTTTATACTCCTCAAGATAGAATAGATAACTGATGCTTTCCATTGAATTTGTCAATACTGATGTACTAGACATTGTAAATGTAATTCTTACCTGATAATTGTTCTTATTGTGTATAGTTTTACTGTGTTATATTTAAAGCTTTTCCTTTTTGTTTAGACAAAGGTGTGGGATAGTTGTAGATGGTGTGAAGATATATTGTGATTGTTTTAATAAAGAGCCCAATGTCCACTAGATTGGCAGGAAGTATAGGGTAGATTTCTGGGGAGGAAAAGGAACAGAAGAATCTAGGCTCACAGGAGATGCCAGGAGACACAGAGAAGCCCTCTTGTCCAGACCTCCTAACTGACACCCACATTCACAAGGGTTGGTTTTGTTCAATGCTGGTTTCCCACTTTTATGATTGGGATCAATGTGCTCCCATTTGGTCAGGTCAGCTGTTTCTGTGGTTTTCTTTAGCGTGGTCTTCACCATTTTGCTCATCATTTCTTCCTTTCTACAACTGGATTCCAGGAGTGTGGCTCAGTGCTTGGCTGTGGATGTCTGCTTCTGCTTCCATCAGCTACTGAATAAATACTCTAGGGTGGCATTTAAGGTAGTCATCAATCTCATTATATGGGAAGGGCATTTAAGGTAGCCTAGCCACTATTGCTTAGATTCTTAGTTGGGGTCATCATTGTAGATCTCTGAACATTTCCCTAGTGCCAGATTTCTCTTTAAACCTATAATGGCTTCCTCTCTACTTACTATTTCTTTACACCTTTTTCATTTACAAATACACACACACACACACACACACACACACACACACACAAATTTTTACCTACTCACACAAATGGAGTACCTGCACTTGAAATACATTGTGTTGCTCATGTACTTAACTGTATAGGACAACACAAAATAGCTTGACAGTCATCTTATTTGGAAATATTGTTTTTGTACTTGCATTTCAGTTTACACACTTGCTATTGTTTGAGGTTTTGAACATAAATTCTTTAAGGTGATCACGCTTATGTTTTTATTTTTCCATTATTGGTTTGGATTTGATTCTTCTTTTGGTGTCTTAATCATCATGAATGAAATCAAGGTATTCTATCTATTGACCGGTATTTAACAAAGGTTGGATTATCAACTTGAAGATCACTTGTTTTACTCAGGCATCTGAAACTTTAAACAAGCTTCAGAAAATATTGGTACTCAGAATATCACTTTTATAGATTAATAGATGAATGTCTTCATATTACAAAGTACAAAGTGTTGTAATTGGTCTTTTTTGGGCTACAGCCTTGAATATGTTTGGGAGGTACTGTGAGAGAAATACAAATAAGTTCCCTGGAAGCACCTTGTCACAAGAAGGATCAATACACACTAGAAGCAGATCAGAAGTTAATAGAAGGAGGTGATATGAGCCACGTTTACAGAAGAAACAAAAATTCCTAGTGGGTAGATATTCTCTTTCATAAGTTAGAAGCTTAGCTGGGTGACGAAATGATGTGAAGGCATCTTTTCATTTGTTCCAGGGCAAAGCAGACCCATCATTATTGATGCTATTCTCATTGCAAATTACAACCTCTCTGCCACCATGTAGGCTGGATGTAACTTTAAGATTCCTACATATTTTTTTCTTTCTAAATTGTACATTTTATATTTCTTCATGTCTCACTTGCCCCTTTACATTGTAGAACTTTATAACCATTGCCAGCAATAAAAATGCCACAAAGTCAATGGTATAAACTTTTAAATTTTTCTGAGCCAAAGAAATTAGTTCATTATCTTAAAATTTAGTTTCAGTCAAGTTATTCAGGCAAGGTCAGGATGCTGCTAGATTATTTACCAAAATATCACAGGGCTGTCCTCTCTCTAGTTGCTATTAAGGTACTTGCTTTTTATTGAAACTTCTTAAGCTGAGTTCCTACAGTCATCATTTTTCTCATTACTATTGTCTTCCAAGCTCCTACTAGAATGGTCACTAGGGTCTGCTTACAAAGATCAACTGCATTTCTAGTCCAAATTTTCAAACTCTTCCTCATTCTTCCTTAAGTCAAAGCCAGTTTCTTCACAGAAAACCATACTCCTAGTACCAACTTCTGTATCAGTTACTTTTCTAGTGCTGTGTTAAGGCACCAAGACCAAAGATGACTTAAGGAAAAAAGGAGTTATTTGAGCTTGTGGGTCCAGAAGGTCAAGAGTCCATCATGGCAGGTATAACAAGTAGCATGAATGGCAACACTAGCAGGAAGCTGAGTGAGCATATCTTTAATCACAGGAATAAAACAAAGAAAGAAAATAGAAAGTATGCCAAGGCTATGTATTCTTAAAATCCACCAACCTCCAGTGTCACACATCCTCCAGAAAGGCTGCAGCTTCTAAACCTCTGCAAATAACACCAAAAACTAATGACCAAAAGTTTCAATATTGAGCATACAAGAGGCATTCCTTATTCAAACCATCATAGTTGATTTCTCTCTCTCTCTCTCTCTCTCTCTCTCTCTCTCTCTCTCTCTCTCTCTCTCTCTCTGTGTGTGTGTGTGTGTGTGTGTGTGTGTGTGTGTGTGTGTGTAAAACACTGGGGCACAACTATAACAGTCCTTGGTGCTAGATATACATTTTTAAGGTGGTTATGATTTGAGTAAACATCCCCTAAATCCCAGCTCTTCAATGCTTGACCCTTAGCCCATAGCAGGGGAACCTTTATAAGTTGATACCTAGATGGAAGTCATCAGATGCTCTTGATAATATTGGGTTCATACCCAGTTCTCTCCTTACCTTCCTCCTCCATATTATGTGTCACTGTAGGCCCTAAACTAATGGGTCAACTCACCATGGACAGTAGCCAAATCTTGAGCCAAAATAAACCTTTCATCACTATAATTTCATTAACACATGCATTCTGCCACAGTAAGGGAAAGCTGACCAACAAAAGATTACTGAAAGACAATTCTTGTGCAGTACATTTGTGGACAAAAATAAAGATGCAATATGTTTAGAGTTTCCCAACATGTTTTAACACTTCAGCAAAAAGTTATCAATACCAAAGTAAAGCAAATTCGTTAATCACTATCACTATAAACAAGGAAACAAAAAGGAGAGAGACAACTTTTAAAACAATATCTTATACAAACTATACATACATAGGTTACTGAAAGAGACTTGGGAACACTTGATCTTGTTTATGATTAAAATATCACACCATTTACAGAGTGTATATCATGTGCCAATATACTCTCAGCACCAGTATATTATATGAACTATTATATTTTCTTTTTCATACGTCAAATATCTGAGATACATGAATGGTCTCACTTCTCACTTACATAGTAATAGCTACTCAGAAATATACCTGGGTAATCTACCTCTTCAGGTTCTCCCTGTAATTATGCTTTTATGCTCACACAATGAAGCGTGGGATAGTCAAACCACTTGAATTGCAGAATATCTGCTTTGTTACAGCCTTAATAGTGGGAATAAAAGTGCAGATTTCCATGGACAGAGAACACTTTTTTCCATTGATGCTTACTGTGTAATTCCTCAACTTGACTCTTGTAGACTCCAGTTATTTACCTTTAGTTGTTTTTCTGTAAAGCTACAGATCATTATGCCATGTAAGACTCTGATTTCAATTTAAGCAGCTTGTATTAGTGTCTTAATTTGCTATATATATTCTGCTTTACAATGCAATTGACCAAGGAAGGTTGTGCTGTTTTGTCTCATTTGTTAGCCAGAATAAATAAACAGCCTTAATTTTCCAGACTCTTTGCCAACATTAAATTATTTTAAAGTGTGTTTCATTTTGTTCGGTTCTCAGAATCTCTCCTCTTGCTGTTAATAATAATAATTACTCTTTCTTAGCTCTCTGATCAGCTAGTAAATTTCATTAGTTGATCACATGAGGCAAATGGGATGAAACAGAAATCTTAGATACATTTATATTTTTAAAGCCCTACTATAAAGTAGAGTTCTTTCAACTCTGTTACTTCATACAGTGTGTGAAATTATGAGCTCTGAACCAAGGCTATAGAATACATCTTAGAAAAAGTGAAAAAGCACAAAATTAAAAAAAACCTTTTCATGTTTGTTGCCATGTATTTTCAGTATATCTGCACTACCTTAAACATTTAAAACATCATAGTGCAAAGGAGCATTTTATAAATTTCTACTTGCATTATAAAAGGTTCGAGAAACCTTCAATGCTAGTTATGAAATAAAAGAACAATGTAGAAAACAAGAAAGAAACTGTAACATCCACTGTTCTTTGTTGAGACAAAATACTTATCACAACTTAAAGAAGGAGGGGTTTAATATTGGCTCACGATTTGAGGGTCTGTTCACCGTGTCAGGGATGTTTTGGTAGTAAGAGCATTGGGTCATTGTTCAAGGATTACAGAGAACGAGATATTGGTGCTAAGATTGCTATGTGACTTATTTAGCAGGGCACTGTCCAAGGAATGATGTCACCCACATTCTGAGTGGATCTTCCCTCTTCAGTTAACCATCTATGACAATACTATAATAGAGGGAGACATTATAGGTTTAAAGAGAAATCAGGACCTAGGGAAATGTCTGGAGAGGTACAAAGAGGACACTAACTAAATATCTAAACAACTGAGGAGAGGCTACCTTAAATGCCCTCCCCTGATAATGAGATTGATGATTGTCTTATATGCCATCCTACAGCCTTCATCCAGCAGCTGGTGGAAGTAGAAGCAGACACCCACAGCTAAACCTTGAACTGATCTGAAATCCAATTGCAGAGTAGTAGTAGTAGTGAGCAAAGTAGTCAGGACCAGGCTGATGAAACCCACAGAAACAGCTGACCTGGACAAGGGAGAGATCTTGGTCCCCAGACTGATAGCTGGGAAACCAGCATGGGACTGATCCAGACTCCCTGAATGTGCATGTCAGTGAGGAGACCTTGGAAATCTATGGGGCCCCTTGTAGTGGATCAGTACTTATCCCTAGCATAGGTATGGGCTTTGGGAGCCCATCCCACATGGAAGGATACTCCCTATGCCTAGACACAAGGGGGAGGGCCTAGGCCCTATCCCAAAGGATATGACAGACTCTAAAGACCCCTCTTCCTCCCTGGGGAGCAGAAAGTTTATGAGTTAGGTAGGGTGTTATTTGAGGGGACAGGGGAAGAGGGGAGAGAGAGGGACCTGGGATTCACATGTAAAATAATCTTATTTCTAATTAAAATAAAAAAACATAAAAAAGAAAATGAGAGATAGAGATTATTTGGAGTTTAATTTTCCAGAGAGATCTTAGTCCAGTGTGATGGGCAAGAATGATAGCAAACATAGAAACCTGAGTGCTCACATCGTATCTTGAACCAGTTATGTGAAGCAGAAATAGTGAACTGTGAGTATATTGTACTGGGAATCTCAACCAACATTGTTTTGGCTATTGGGAGTGTCTTTTCCACATGTGGTGGTTGACCACTCAGATTATTTAAGTGCTCTTTTTAGAGTTAGTGCAGATCCTTTTTTATTTCATGTAAAATGCTTAAGGATAAGTTTTACATAATCAAGCCTAATTTTTCAATAGTGTGGATAGGATCTCTGAGATCCTACTCCTGTATATCCACATACATATTAATCAGTCATTCTGTAAACAGAAGGGAAGAGCAATAAAAAATTCAGGGACAAAAAAAAATGAAACAAGAAAACTCAAGCATAAAACATTTAACACTTGAGTCAGCTGGCCAAAACTTGTGACATGCTCCTGGGGACTTGCCATGGGGCTGCCACACCTCCCCACCAAGACATCAGCAAATCAGCTGGTCTATCTTGTACCACTCTGCCTGGCTTATGGCCACCTGCCCTGCCAAGCTCCTCCCTCAGAGATGTAACAAACTCTGACCAGTGCTCTGGCTAGTGTGATCCTGTCACTCCATGGCCCCCCTGATTGTGTTGAAAAGAGGCAGAGTGTGTTAATGATGGCCACCACCATGAGGGAAATGTACACTGCAGGGCCTGGAAATATAATTTTGCCCTCCTGGAACAAACAAACTTGTTCAGCTGCACTTTTGACTTCCTCTTTTCCACACATTTTGTGAACTTTTCTGCTCAGGCTTTGATGCTTTCTAAAAACACACGTACTGAATTTGGCTATCCATGTGTTTTTTCCTTTGTTTCTTTATCTTTTTCTTTTTCTGCTAGTGAATCATATTCTATACAAATCCAGTGACAGTTGCTTTTAAATAACAAAGATACATTTTCTACTCTTTCTTTATCTCATCAGATTTTTACTGCTTTGGTACTTTATGAACCCGATTTTCATGTCAGTCTAAATCATTCAGATAGGAAAAAATCTTTAGTTTGTGAAGATTCCATTCTGTCCCAGATTTATTAATGTTCCAGAAGAAGGTTTAAGGTCCCTGAATGATTATCATTTTTCTTACTACTCTTGTGCTAGGACTGTATCATTTTCACAAATAATACCTCTCACACATCATATTATCTTAATAATGCCTGACCTTTTCTTACTGTCATCCTGATGTTCATGGAAACTTCAGTTGTCCAAAACAGAATATTCTCTATGGCTTCTATCAGTCAGTCCATCGAATTATAATTTCCCTCATTTCCCCAGATTAGGAAATATGTTTACTCCAGAATCATTTAATAGTTATATTACCCACTTTTCCAATTCATAGCAGTCAAACTAACCCCATTTCTCCCATATATCAAAAAAACCTTAAGCAAGCTGTGAAGGTGTCTTATCGTTTCTGTAGCTGTGACAAAACAGCATGCCCAAAAAAGCAAGTTTGAATACATTTCAGCATTCTTCCTCTATTTGCACCCCTGTAGATCTCAGAACATCTTAGCATCTTTATATAGACCCTCATAAAAACAGAAAGGTAATGTGATGGTTTGGATAAGAAAAGACTCCCCTGGAGTCTTCTCCCCTGGAGAAGGGGAAAGGGTCAAGATCCCCTGAGCAAATTGAGTGCACTGGAAGAGGGGGGAGGGAGCTATGAGAATGAGAAGGGAAGAAGAGGAAGGATGCAGAAAAATAGAAGAAAGGATATGTAATAAGTAGGGTTTTAGTTGGGGGGGGTGGTAGGGGATGACGGGAGTGAGAAGGGACCTGGGATTGGCATGTAAAACAATCTTGTTTCTAATTCAAATTAAAAAAATCTGAAAAGAAAAAGAAAGAAAAACCTCCTTACTTTCATGAATTTGAATGTTTGTTTCACAGTTGATAGAACTGTATGGGAGGGGTAAGGATAGATAGCATTTTTGGAGGTGTGATATTTGGGAGAAGGTACCACTAGGGTTGTGCTTTGAAGTTGGAAAAGCTCTTGTCATTTCAGTGTCATTGCAGTAGGCTCTCTCTGCCTTATGGCTATTTTCTCAACATGTAACCTCTAGGCTCCGGCAATATACCTGCCTGCTTGCTCCATGCTTTCTTCCATGATACTCATGGACTCACCCTCTGAAACTTGTGCCCTTCCACAGCAATAGAAAGGTAATAAAGTGAGGTGACTTAAAGCAAATTAGAAAGAAACAAATTGCAACCAAAAAACTAACTACAGATATGCAAACCACAAAGTAGAAAGAAAAACAGCATGAAAGACAAAAATGATTTATCTCCTCAAAAAATAAGCAAACAAACAAGTGTACAACAACAGAACAAAAAATCCCTGTAATCCCCATATAATAGCACCTATTGAAATTGGTGTGAGGAATCTAAGACCAATATTTCAAAAGGAGCATTATAATTACACTCTAACTAAAAGCAGACAAAACATAAGTCTACAATATGAAAATATAATTAGCAATTTTAAAGGAAAGCCCAACTAAAATGATTCTGAAAATGAAATAAAAATGCCAATTGAAGAGCACAATGAAGCCTCTGATGATCGAATAGATCATAGTTAAAACAGAGAGTTAAGAATAAGAATAAGAAATGGGGAATAAGAAAATGCAGAGAAACTGGATCACTCAGGAAAGATCAATGAAAAAAAAACAAATACATGTATATATGAATGGAACATGGGAGAGTTTGGGCACACTGTGAAAAGATATAACCTCCCAATTAGGGGCATACAAAGAGAATAATATCTTAATGAAGGTATAGAGAAAGTCTTTATTAAAATTATAGAAGCTTTTTTTCCCAAATTAGATAGAGATATTTAAGCAGATAACATAAGTCTACAAAACACCAAGTAGACAATACAGAAAGAGAAACTCCCCATAACAGAGTATAACTAAACATTAAACGTACAGGACAAAGAAATGGTATTGAATGCTGTAAGAGGGAAAAATGAGTCATCTACAAAAGAAAGTCTGTTAGAATAACAGATTATTCAGCAGAAAACAGTCAAGCAAGATGCCCTGGAAGTTCTAATACATGTCTTGAAAGACCACAAACCAGACTACCATACCCAGCAAAACTATTAAAGTTGGAGAAGAAATAAAGCTAACCATGAAAAAGACATGATAATGGAATTTATTGCTACTAAGCCATATCTATAGAGGATTCAGAAGGAATACTTTAATTCAAAGAGAAGAATGAATAAAAAATTCAAGAACACAACACAAAATCACCAAATTGGCAAGAATCAATACATAAATTACAATAATAAATCTAAATAGTAATTTCTTCGATTGCCAAATAAAAATACATAAACTCACTGATTTGATAATAAAATACAAACTTTCTTTTTGTTACCTCCAAGGAATACACCTTGCCATCAATAATAGATACAATTTTACTTTAAAACTATGGACATTTTTATTATAATTATTATAAGAAAATAAAATCAAGAAATAAGAAGGCATAGCTTTTCTAATATGTGGGAGAATAGACCAAAGGAAAACTACTCAGAATAGAGAAATAGAGACACTTTATACTTATTATGGGAAAAAATCAAGCAACAGAATATTGCAGTTCTAAAAATATGTGTGCCAAACACAGAGGCACCCAAGTTCATAAAATAAACATTGTTATAGCTAAAGCCACAGACTGACCCTAATACAGTGGTAGTAGCTGGCTGCAATACCCACTAACACAATAATCAGGTCATCAAGAAAAGAAAACTTAACACAGAAATTGTGGAGTTATATGACACCATAAAGGTGTCAAAGGACCTAATAGGTATCTATAGAACATCCAATCCAAATACTGAAGAATATGTATTCTTCATAACAGACCATGCCACTTTCCCTCAAAGTAATCAAATATGAGCACACCAGAAAGTTGCAACAAGTACAAAAAATTTGAAATAATATCCTGCATTCTATTTGAAATAAACCTGGCTATCAACAGCAACAGAAATCATACAAACCCATGAAAACTCAACAACCACCACAGAATGATAAATGAGTAACTGAAGAAAAATAAGAAAAAAATTTAAAGTAAAATTTTCATAAGTTTTAGTGGAAATGGAAAAATACCATACTCACCTATGAGACACAAAGGAGGCAGTCCTAAGAAGACAGACAGTAATGAGTGCCTACATCATAATAATTAGTAGATATCAAACTGATAACTTAATGACACCTAAAAGTCTTGAAGAGGAAGAACATTTACCTGGAAAATGTTGGCAGGTACAGGCAATATCAGGCATAAAATCAATTATATAGAAATTAAAAAAAAACACAGAACCATTGCAATGAAGATAGATGAAAATAGGATTCTTTGTAAAGTTTAATAAGGTTGGCAAACATCAAGTCACATTAACCAAATGAAATTGAGGAAAAAATTAATAATATTAGATTTAAGAAGAAAAATATTACAACATACACTGAGGAAGTTCAAAGAATCATAAGTCATACTTCTGAGTCAGCTAAAACATGGGTGACACCTGACATTCAAGGGATTGCACAATCTGACTGACACCATATATCTGGGGAGTCCCAAAGTAAAAAGTAATATAACCTGTTACATATCTATTTTTTACTGGTTACCATATTTGTTTGGTTATGTACAAATATGGCCCTGCGATCTGAAGCCAGAGGCTTGCCTGTGTGTGTGTGTGTGTGTGTGTGTGTGTGTGTGTGCCTATTGATTTCTGCGCAAGACTGTGTGCTTGACTGTGCCTGGGATCTGTATGCAACGGCCTTCTTGGGGACTTAGGTAGCAGCCTTTTTCCTAAATGAGTAAAGCATGTCTTATCTCATTAAAAATTAAAACAAACAAACCTCCCAAAATGTATGCTTATCAACCTAAAAATTTTAAAGAAATGGATGAATTTCCAGATATATGGTCCAATAAAGCTAAGTAAAAATGAAGTAAATAATTTAAGTAGACTATATTATCCAAAGAGATAGAAAATGTAATTCAAGACAGAGGATTTGTCTCAACGTAGCAGAGGCAATACAAAAGTGCACATCTTTCGAAACTGAGAAAAACTCAAAACTTTTACAACAAGGTCAGGAACAGGAAATGATCTCTACTGACCTCTATTCTGTTCAATGTATTTTTTGAAGTCCTAGCTAGAGCAAAAGGATGCACGAATGAAATAAAAGCTGTATATAAGAAAAGAATAATTCAGAGTAATGTTATTTGCAATATATATGATTGTATACATAAAAGACCCCAAATTCTTCTCGAGAAAACCCCAGCAGTGACAAACATATTCAGCAAAATGGCAGAAGACAATATTAATACTCAAAAATCAGTAGCCTTCCTATATACAAATTACAAACCTGCAGAGAAAGAAATCATGGAAATACTATGATTCACAATTGCTTCAAAAATACATTTGAGCAAATTTTACCAGGAGAGCAAAAGACATGTAATTTGAGAACTTTTAGCCTTGAAGAACTTGAAGATACCAGAAGAAGGAAAGACCACCCATGCTCATGTATTGGCATGATTAATATTGTGAAAACGGAAATCCTATTAAAAACATCTACAGATTCAGTGCAACCCTCACCAAAATTCAAGCATAATTCTTCACAGATACTGAAAAAACTAGTCTTAAATTTCACATTGAAGCATAGATAATACAAGATATTCAGACAACTCAACAAACAAATACAATGCAGTTATGACTATCCCAGAGTTCAAGTTATATTACAGAACTATAGTACTAAAAACAGCATGCTACTGGCATGAAAACAGATCCACTGATTGATGTAATAAAATTGAGGCTCAGGACATAAGCTCACATTCCTATAGCCAACAAGACTTTTATAAAGAAGACAGAAATACATACTGGAAAAAAATAATTAAAGTATTTGTGCTGGTCAAAGTGGAAAGTATATGTAGAAGAATGGAAAGTTCATCTTCCAATGAAAAACACTTGGCTCCAAATGAATGAAGGACGTCAAATTAATGTCTGAGACTATGAACTTGAAAAAGGAGGAAGTAGGAAATGTTTAGATGATTTGGTGGTAAGATTATGCTGACCATGATTCTAATATCAAAGCATTTACTCCATGAACTAAAACCGATATAGTATATGCAGTTTCTGTACAGCAAAGGAAATCTCCAGGTGAGTGAAGAGACAGCCTACAGAACATGAAAAAAGCTTTTATCAGGCATACATTTGATAGACGGTTAGTACAGAGAAGGAAAAAAATTATTTAAAAATCAGGAAAACAATGAATACAATTTATGCATGGGGAAAGGATATGCTTTTTTTCTCAAAATAAATGCAAACTGTTGAGAAAATTTTAAAAAAATCAAAATTCTTTAGTCATCAAGGGAATGCAAATTAAACTACTTTTAAATGTCATCTTACTTAAATGAGAATGGCTGTGCTTAAAAATATATGACAACAAATGCTGGTGTGAATGTAGGGAAAGGGGAAAATTTATTCATGGTTGGTTATTATAGATAAAGCAGAAATAAAGATGTATGAGCAAGGACCTCGATTTCTTTGGGTATATGACCAAAAGTTATTTAGCTGCATCATTGTTCAGAGTCATATCATAGATCTATTTTTATCTTTATCAGGCAACTCTACACTGATTTCCATAGCAAAAACTTCAATTCTACCAGTTTTATTTTTCAATTTCACCAGAAGTAAATAAATAATGAAAGTATGGTAAATTTACATATGTAGTATTGTGCAGCTATTAAGAGAAAATAAATTCATGGGTAAATGGGTTCAGTCAGAAACAACATTTTGAGTTAAGCAAATCAGACACAAAAGGATGAAGGTGTAATGTTCTCATCTGCAGATGTTGTTTTTGGATTTTCTTATACATATGTCTAGTCTGGTATAACCATACATAACAGGAAATTAGTAAAGGTCAATGGTGGTGGGCTACAAGGAAAGGGGAGCTAGAAAGCATGAATGGAACATTAAAGAGGATTAATGCAACAGAAGGAGTTAAATTGTGGCTGGGCAGTAGTGGCACACACCTTTAATCCCAGCACTTTGGAGGTAGAGGCAGGTGGATCTCTGTGAGTTCAAGACCAGCCTGATCTACAAGAGCTAGTTCCAGTACATCCTCCAGAGCAACAGAAAAACCCTGTCTCAAGAAACTGAAAACAAAGAGTTAAATTGTGGTGATGGTGAGAGAGGAGCAGGGTGGAGGATGGAATTTAGACATCGACAACAATCTCCAAAATACCTTTCAAAAACATGTAGAGACCCACATACTAATGGAGAAGATATGTATCATATATATTGTCTTGACTAGCTTTATGTCACTTCACACAATACATAGTCATAGGAAAGGAGGGAACCTTAATTGAAAAAAAAATGATTCCATACACTCCAGTGGTAAGACTTTTCTTAATCAGTGTTTGATTGGGAAGGTCCCACCCTTGGGTGAGTGGTGCTATCACTTGGGTATTTGTCCTGGGCTCTATAAGAAAACATGCTGGTCAAATCCAGGAGAGCAAGTCAGTAAGCAGCAATCCTCCATGGCTACTGGACTAGGTGTAATTTCCAGGTTCCTGCCCTGTGTGAGTTTCTGCCTATTGTGGGAAATTACCAATATGGAGTTAGGTAGAAATATAAGGGTATTTAATAGAAAAAAGCCTTATTTACAGAGTAACCTAGCCAGCTGGCAAGGTAGAGGTCTGTACCACAAGAAGCAAAGAGAAACCGAAACTGCAAATGTAGTCCCATTACGTCATTCTGACCACGCCCTCACAAGCCTGGTCAGGCATATCTGTAGCCAGCCCCTAAGAAGGCATGGCTACAGCTTTCCCTACATCTGCCCTCACTGCTTTTAATGGTGAAAAGTTATATGGAACAAACCGTTTACTTTCTGTTTGTTTTTGCTCATCTCATTTCACTGCAACCTTAAAAGCCCTAAGACACACACCCTATGACATTAAACATTATTGGATATCACACCTAAGAAATAAAATACCTGTGACAAGAACTTGTTTTGTTTTACGGAATTCCTGTCTAGTGAGGTCCTATAGACTTTCAAATGTTACATGCTATTGTAATGCTATTCATAATCCTCCAGAATTTGATAATAAACCCTACTGCTGAAGAGAACACACCCTTCAGTTAGAGAATATTGGCTATGTCTTTCATCATGCTGGAAGGTGGTATGAATGCCTCTAGCAGAGAGAAGTTACCTACAGTATTATTGTTTTGTGGAGCTTTGATGCTATAGTAATGACTAGCTTGACAAGCAATTTCTTTTTGTGAAATAATGGAATGAATACTGTGGGAGTAACCAATCACTTTTTGATTGGATTTTCTGAAATGTATACCTGGCACTAATGGTGGAGCAAGAATCTGTGGCCAGACAGGTCATAGCCTCTAGGGGATAACATACAGCTATTATTCTGATAAATGGAAATTCTGTTAAATTTAATCCTATTAACGTCTTGCTATAAACATATATAAATGCATCTCTCAGCCCTCATCACAGAAGCTTCTATTTTCAGTAGATGTTGATTAACACAATGGTTCATAACTGACCATGGTATAGAGAATAACAGCCTGCAGAATGCTCACCCGTAACTTGAGCAACTTTACTGCACCCCTTCTTCCCAGGCTTATTGACTATTGGATTAGAAGGGGCAAGAATAATGAATGAGCCATACCAGTGAATGAATGTAAGCATCAGTGACTTGTAGCCCCATCAGTACAGCTGACATATAAACTCAAAGCAGTCATAATATACCATTTCATAAAGGCATGCATAGGCTTTATGAAAGCTCATATCAAACCAAATAATAGTATAAAAGCAGGAGGTAGACAAGAAGTCCCAGCTCTGGTGAAAGAGGTAAATGTCAATGGATAGCTACTATGAGAAGAAAAGTCTGTTTTGTTTAAGAGTGCTGCTACTGGTAGGTTGACAATGTGTTAGTGGAAGGCCACATATGATGAGTACATGGCAACCCAAATTAGACTTAACGATTGAAAAAGGAGACAAAATCATGTTAGCAGGGACAAGGGAGTAGATCTGGGAGAAGGTGGAGAGGGTGAGAGTATGGCCAAACCTCATCATTCAAAATTTTCAAAGAATTAAGAACACAAACAAACAACAAATAACAAAATAAAACATAAAAAAAAACTCCATGAAAGTCTCAGTTGGTTCTCAGAGTTTACTGGGGTAACTTACAAGACTATGAGTTAGGGGTTAGCTACAGTGTAAGCATAGTTGGTGGGTTACATTCAATATCATGGATAATTCAAAGGCAGCTGCATCATGCCCAATGATTCATGGAAATTGCATTCCAAGAGCTCTCTGTCCAGCTGGCAGTCAGCACAAACAGAGTATCCTCTCTCACAGAAATTTGAGTGCTGTTTCATGTTTGACAGGCTCTTGGGAGTCTTGTAACTTTAGGAGATTCCTGAGTCTTGTAAGTTTTGTTACCTCCTGTGTTTTGATAGTTCCCTCATTTTTCAGGAAGAAATGTTTGACTCCAGATGAAATAGCTAAATAACTTCATGAATATTCATTCAATTGGAAGAATGAATATGTTCTAGGCAACTAATAACAGAAGTCTTAAAATGATTTACTCATTTATGGTACATTTGACACTGGGCGTTGGTGGTGCACGCCTTTAATCCCAGCACTCAGAAGGCAGAGGTAGGTGGATCTCTGTGGGTTTGAGGCCAGCCTGGTCTACAAGAGCTAGTTCCAGGACAGTCTCCAAAGCCACAGAAAAACCCTGTCAAAAAAAAAAAAAAAAAAAAAAAGATGCATTTGACAATCATCAGCCA
Organism: Cricetulus griseus; assembly: GCF_003668045.3. Classification (NCBI taxonomy): domain Eukaryota; kingdom Metazoa; phylum Chordata; class Mammalia; order Rodentia; family Cricetidae; genus Cricetulus; species Cricetulus griseus. The sequence goes on from NC_048599.1 coordinate 127,124,758, forward strand.
AGTCTGCACTGAGAGCAAATAGGGAACCAAAGAACATTGTATATGTCCTCAGGAGCATTATACTTTAATAACAACATAAAATCAATCAAATGGCATATAAGATACAGATGGTGATTAATGCTGCAAAGTTAAAGTAATAGAGTGTGTATAATCATGAAGTATAAGGTGGACCAATTCATTTGACTTCTAATGGATGAGCATTGGTCAAGATTTTCCTAGAATGATTGCCTGACTTTTATCAACTTTTCTTAGATACTATATAATTTTCTTTAATTTTCAAATTTCATCAATATCATTTATATCCATTCTTTTTTCTGGAACACATATTTAAATATTTTTTTAAAAAGTCTAAAATACCGCCTGGCGTTGGTGGTGCATGCATTTAATCCCAGCACTTGGGAGGCAGAGGCAGGTGGAGTTCGAGGCCAGCCTGGTCTCCAAAACAAGTGCCAGGATAGGCTCCAAAGCTACACAGAGAAAGCCTGTCTTGAAAAACCAAAAAAAAAAAAAAAAAAAAAAAAAAGTCTATATTACCACAATACAGTTTAAGGAGGTTGTTTGAATATGCCTATTTAGGTCTTGAATTTGAATAGTAGTTTGTAGTTTGGTATGATATTTAATTCCCAAACAATTTTACCCATCAATGTTACACTATTCTATAATTTGACATTAATGACAAGAATTCTGACATATGTCAGTTTTATTTGTTTATATACTTCCTCAGATGTTGGCCAACTCTTTGTTGTTTGTATTTTGTTATTTTCACAGGATGATTTAGAGAAACATGTTTAATTAAATGCTGAACTCATTGTATCAGTCACTCAACCTAATCAAGCATTAGAAGTCCATAAAATCTGTGCTTATAATTCTGCTAATTGTTTAATCACCAACATTTTACTCAGTTTCTATTTTAATATCTCCTTTATTGCCTGGTCACATTTAAAATTCACAGATATTTAGAGGATATGGATTCTTGGATAAAGTCACTTAGTGTTATGGATGTGGCGCAGAGTAATTTTTGCTCTAAGTAAGGCAGGCCATTACATAATCTTTCACTGCAGACATTTCAAGCAGCATATTGAGTGTGCATCTACATGTGACAAGTCACATGATCAGAGACTCATTCACATGATTATTACACATATTATTCTACTTACCATCTCAATCACAATAAAAGGTCTTTGTTGTCCTCTTTCATATGTGTGTTACTTCGTCTCACCATTACTTCATCTTCGGTTTATCTGAAGCCTTGCATGGATATCATGTGAGGTTTGCCCATCTTAGCTGGAAACTTTGAAGTTGTTTTGGATGCCAAATTTTGAGCAAATAGCAACAGAGGCAATTTGAGAGTCTGGATCACCAGAGATACTTTTCTTCATAGGCATCTGGTTCTTTTATTGTTTCTTTGTTTTGGAAGTTGTTTGCTCTATACTTCTTATTTACTTAAGTAATATAATATCCTTATCAGATGACTGATAGGGTTGAAGATTAGTTATAGTTACAGTTTTTCTTAGTTTTTATAGAAAGTAGATCAAGTACAAAACCTTTTTTCTCCTTTTTTAAGAAATTTAATTTAGAAACAATCTTATTTTACATATCAATCCCAGTTCTGTCTCCCCTCCATCCTCCCATGCCCCCCTGCTCCCGCTATGTCCCACCTTTCAATTCACTTCCAATGGAGGATGTGGCTTTCCATGGGGGATCATCAAAGTCTGTCTTAACACTTGGGGAAGGGCCTACACCCTCCCCCGTGTCAGGACTTTGTACTCATCAAGATAGAATAGATAACAGAGAGTTGTGTGTCATCACCTCCTGACCTCTATAGCTTGTGGCTGACTTTGCTTTCTGAATTCTCAGGCAATAGTTAATAAATCATAAATAATATATCCCCACAAGAGAAAAAACATGAGGTGCAAAATGGAAGAGAGGTAATGCCACAAGATAGATTGTAGATTAATATAAATGGGTAATTTAAGTTGTAAGAGCTAATTAGGACTACACCTGAGCTATAGGCCAAGATTTCATAATTAATAAGAAGTTTCCTTGTCATCATTTGGGAGCCATCTGGAAGAATAGAGAAAAAATCCTTACACTTTCCCACCTCTCTCTCCCTTCTTTTTTTCACTCTCCCCTCCTTCCAGGTAATTGCATTCTCTGAACCAAATCCATTCCATTATCTAATGGGAATATTGACTCTAATAATCTCTATCAGCCTTTATGAAGCAAATCCTACTTTGCCCATGATTTACACGTGTATCTACATACAAATATTTGAAGTCTCTTTGAAGTATTTGTTGTAATGCTCTTCACCACCTAGTCTCTTACATTATCTGTTTTTATTCATTTTATATGGATGTATGATTCTTTTGATCATATAGATCTCAGATGGTAAAAAGGTCATGCTCACATTCACACCATCCATCTTGAATTGAAATTGAAGAACAGACATTAAATGTTCAAAATTCTCATAGCCCATATTTAAATAAATATATATCAGTGGCACACTCTTAATATTAGAAGCATTAAAATAGTTTCACCACTTTCTTTTGAAAACTAAGGTCAGATATTGTAAAGATTCTCAAACAAAGTGAAAAACTAAAAGAAAACTCCCAAATAGAAATTTTCTTTTAAGATTCTTATTTAATTTCAAGACTAGACTTGCCCCTAGCAACCGGTGAATGTAAATATGGGAAGTGGAAATCCACAGACTAAGCCATTTCACTCGGACAGAATCTCAGGGCTATAAAAACAAAGTCAGCTGGAGAAAAGGAGTTTGTACATGCCTGTATTTCTCTGTACTTTTTGAAAATAACTGTGATGCCTATGTTTCATTGCACAGTTCTCTTCAAGAAATGGGCTTTGTGAAAAGAGCTGTTTTATTGTTTTTTAGGATGCTTTTCATCTGACTAATCAGTATGTAGCTTGCTTCTTATCAGATCTATCATCCTGGGATTTTTCTTTCCTCTAGGACTTAAAACGTGATAGCTTATTCCAAAAGGGCTATGAAAATTCTAGCTTGATGAGCTGGTTTCGTGCCCCTGAATGAAAAGGACCATTAACTCTCTACTTCTTCCCACTCACTGGTGTACAGGTATTAATTTAATTGTTCCTTTATAGGAAGCATGGTTGGAAACAATTAAAATTTACTGATTTCATTTCTTCATGGTACTTGCATACATTTGAGAGTTTATTATAGTCATAAATGTATTATGAGTTATATAACACATTATGTTCTATTAGTTTATAATTAGCTATAAATTCATCCTTATTTTGGTAGTGACAGCATGATAAATAAATCACCGCCCAAGGCCATGATCAATAATAAATCTGTGTATTTTATTTCAAATAACTTATACAAATGCCAACTATTATGAAAAATTCCTAATCTTTGCTAGTTTTACGTGTTTCAGAGGAATCCAACTCCATCCCCAAATGAAGCTCTGATTGGACTGTTACAAACTAATGCCTTTGCAGGGTGACTTTAAATAGTGGCTATTAAAAATCTCAGAAGAAACAAACCCTCTGTTTATAATGGCTTACTTTCCTTGTTAACATCACCCTTGTAAACAATTTGTATTATGTAGAAAGTTAGCAATTTTAGGCTTTAATCTGTGGAACAAAAAAGGGAAGAAATCTTAGAATATATGTTCTATGGTTATATTCTAAGCAGGAGAGAAAATCTGTGACTTTAAACTCTGTGTGTGTGTGTGTTTGTGTTTGTGTGTGTGTGTGTGTGTGTGTGTGTGTGTGTGTGTGTGTGTGTATGTGTCTTATATATGCTCATTATTCTGCTTTGAAAATAATAAGATGTCACAAGTTTTAACAATTCCATTTCATTTCTTAGAATTTATGTCAGAAGTCAAAGGTCATGAATTTTAGCTATTAATCTTTCCTCTCTGGAAAAACAATGCAGAGTATTTGGCTTCAAGAGGAACTTGAAGCTGTTGACTCTGTAGCACTAAGGTTTAAAACCAATCTCCAATCATTTTCAATGACAGATCTTTCTCCTTTGTTTACCACTAAATAACCATTAAAATTGTTCTGATGCAACCTAGACAAGCTCTGTGGTCATCAGAAGAGCCACAGACTAAATTGAATTTTGGGTCTAAGTCTCATAGACTTATTAAAATGTTTATTTTTGATGTTGTTTGCAGCTGTTGGGGAACAAAAATAAGTCTTTCTTTACATAATAATGAGAGCAACTCTCTGTGTCTTTCTCGTTATAGTTTATTTAGCTTATCAGAAAATCGGTGTTGTTACAAGGTTTTTGGAAATAACAATAAAGAAGAAAAACTGCAAGTGATATCATTGTGGTGAATGTTTCTGGGATTCAAAGTCCAGGTTAAAAATTAGATGGGAATTTTATGTGTTTATCATATTAGAATACTTAGTTTTTCCCACAGATTATGGTGTAAACTTTCAGAAGTGTACTCATGCTGCCTTTGGCAACACAAACATTATTGAGAAAGCACAATAGAACTTTGGTCTTCTGGATAATTTTGAGTAAACAAATATTTTATGATGAAATCATCTTCAGCTTGTGACTCTCAACTCATTTTTCCATCTGGTGTTTGTCACGGAAAGATATCCAGTCATCAGAATAAAGCAGCATGAAAAAAAGCCACCAAACTCCTTTGTGTTTACAAAGGGGACTCCAATACATATATATTCATTCATTCTTTCTCATTCTGTCATTCAATCTCTCTCTGTCTCTCTCTCTCTCTCTCTCTCTCTCTCTCTCTCTCTCTCTCTCTCTCTCTCTCTCTCTTTCTCCTCTCCTCTCCTCTCCTCTCCTCTCCTCTCCTCTCCTCTCCTCTCCTCTCTTCTCTCCTCTCCTCTTTAACTTTCCTTTAAAACAGAAAAAGTGAGGTCTGGTGGTGGTGGCACATGTCTATAATTTGGGAGGCAGAGTCAAACAGATCTCTGTGAGTTTGAGGCTAGACTGGTCTAGAGCCTGAGTTTCAGGACAGCTAAGGCTACACAAAGAAACACTGCCTTAAACAACCCCAGCCCAGAACCCCACAAAAAAAAAGGAAAAAGAGTAGTTGCATTTAATTTCTAATTTCCTTTAAAGTGTTAAAGCACTGAAATTAATTTCTATCAATATTTTGTCTTTCCTAGAAGAAAAGTGCCACTCCAAACATGTTTGTTTTGTGGACAATATCCTGATTAGCAAACAAGCGGGATGGTTAAACAATAGGATCTTCCTTTTTCAGTGCCAACTTTGTATTATTCAGTGACAGTAAATTTTCAAAGAACTTTCTCTCACTCATGCCATCCTTACCAACTTTGAATAAAACTTTTTATCTATATGACTAAATAAAAATAAATACTTTATGTCATATTCAAGATAATTTTTCATAGATCCCTTTACATGTTTGAATGACATTTTAGCAGTTCAAATACTCACTACTATAGTTTCCAGAATCTTCATTGAAAATGATTAAAGTACGAGTGATGAGCAAAGGGGTCCAGACCTGGCTGGTGAAATTCACAGAAACAGCTGACCTGAACAAGGGGCAGCTCTCGGTCCCCAGAATGTTAGCTGGCAAACCAGCATGGGACTGATCCAGACCCCAGAAAAGTGGGTTTCAGTGAGGAGACCTTGGAAATCTATGGTACCTGCTGTAGTAGTTCAGTACTTATCCCTAGCGTTAAGTGTGGACTTTGGGAGCTCAATCCACATGCAGGGATACTCCCTGAGCCAAGACACACTGGGGTGGGCCCAGGCCCTATCTCAAAGGATATGACAGACTCTGATGACCTCCTATGGAAGGCCTCACCCTCCCTAGGGAGTAGAAAGTATATGTGATAGGTAGGGTTTTAGTTACGGGGATGGGGGGGTAGGAGAGGAGGGAAGGGAAAGGGAACTGGAATTGACATGTAAAACAATCTTGTTTCTAATTCAAAAGAAAAAAAGAAAAAAAAAGGAAAAGGAAATGATTAAAGTAACTGTTAAAGCATGTTCTTACAGAATTTTGGCCTGGTGAGACATTCTCAACTTCTTGGCCTAGCTAGGGCCTCCTTGAGCCTTGGCTCTTCATTGGTTTGCTTATTTGCTTACTTCCTGGTACAGTCCTTCAGGTTGGATCTTTCAGCTTCTGTAAGTCTTGGTTAGTTTTCCACAGGAGGAGGCACTTCCAGGTTGAGGGCAGAGAAAAGAACCAGGAAAGTGTTATTTTTGAGCCCTTCACTTCTATCTCTACCCAGGTCCTGTTTTTTGTTTGTGTGTGTTTGTGTGTGTGTGTGTGTGTGTGTGTGTGTGTGTGTGTGTGTGTGTGTGTATTCTCACTGAACAAGCCCTACACATTAATGTGAACATTAATTCTTGTGACCTTCCTGCTCTTGTCTTTCAAGTGCTGTGATGTAGACACTAATACTGACTATACCTTGGTGGTTCTTATAAAGAAGTCCACACAACCTTGTAAAGTTGGTATAACAAACTGCCTGTCTTGATCTCCTTTTTTATTTACTTAAAGTTGATTTTCCAATTATTTTGGATGCATCCTGACCTATACAGAATGTGGTTATTATTATTTTTAGATGATGTCAAGGATAAACAGAATAAAGACATTCTACTGTGTTTTTCGACTGTATCTTGAATGCTGAAAATGTCTCTGGATTACATTTTTGAATATCTGGCTGTCAGTAGACTTAACAAATTAAGTATGTGTATTTTGGAGGGTTGTTTTGCCTGGGAGGCAAGTTACAGATATGGTTAGAAAGTGAAATGTTTAAATAATTTAAAAATAACTTGCGCATAGACAGCATTGCAGGTTGTTTTTATAACTTGCCTATGATGACTAATGCCTTGATAAATATGGGATGCATACATCTCTGTTGCATGCTGACTTGATTCTTCTCTACATAGTCCCAGAGGCTACACAGGTGAATTAAACTGAAATTCTACTTTCAGTTTTCTTTTTTTTTTTTTTTCAGGAACCTCTGTAATGGCATTACTTATTCAGGAGTAGAGCACAAGTTTTTCCCTCATATCTTTACAATATTTCTTGTTTCTTTAGATGTACATTGGGAATATTAATTAATAATAAAGAAAATCAAGCCATTCATAATAAAATGGGTGGAACTAATTTCCTTGTGTTAATCAAAATAAGCCAGACATAGAATGCTCATATGTCATGTAGTCTCTCATACATGGAAATAACATGGACATAAAGATGAGAATATTGTGGAAGATAATCTGAAGGAAGGAACATACCAGAAAGGGATAGTGGGGGTAAATGCAATCAGAGTGTCTATGGAAAAAGCCATTACTGTGTATTATTAATAGACACTAATAAAATATAAGCATGGTAAATTTCAATTAAACACAACTCTATTTAATTAGATTTTTGCCTCTTCAGGTTTTATGGTATGTGACAGATATGAAAACACATACTCAATATATGAAACAAACATACAAATGTAGTAACGAGAACAATATATTTGTACTGAAGTTGTCTAGCAAAGATCCGTGGGAGAAATATAACCTTATCCTTAGAGTAAAGAGAAGATTTGGAAAGTATTAATTTTGTTTTAGTACAATCAGTGTCTCTTCAGATTTTATGTTTTAGAATACACACAGAGATAATATACAAACAGTATATCTCTTTCTGTGACATAACAAAAAAGAGGCAATTTGTTTAAAAGTTGAATATGGATATGAATTTGTAAGGAAAAAGACAGTTTAGGTGAAAATTTCCTATTTGACACTATCTTTCTTACATGAAATTCTGCCACATCACTTACCCATGGTTTAATTAAAAAGGTACCTTTTAGACACCAACATGTTTCAGTAAACTTCTTGCACTTTCCTATTTGGGTCTATTGTAAATTCATTCAGAAGTTATCTATTGAATATATGTGAGGTCTATTTTAGATTCTAAAGATTTTACACTGATACAAAATGTCTTTTTGGCCGGGCGTTGGTGGCGCACGCCTTTAATCCCAGCACTCAGGAGGCAGAGGCAAGGGGATCGCTGTGAGATCCAGGCCAGCCTGGTCTCCAGAGCGAGTGCCAGGATAGGCTCCAAAGCCACAGAGAAACCCTGTCTCGAAAACCCAAAAAAAAAAAAAAAAAAAAAAGTGTCTTTTCTATCTTTTCTATGGATTTACAATCCTAAGAGAGGTGAAAAATAAAACATTACAGAAAAGCAAGATAAATATTGTAAACTATGTGACCCATTTGATAAGCAAATGTGACAGATAAAATTAACAATGGAGAGAATACAAATTGGGAAAGCTAAAAATTAGTTTGCAATTCTAAATTAGTTGACGTAATTTCCATAAGATACAATGGAAACAACAGAGACAAGCCATCCATTTGTTCTGAGGGAGGAGCATCTAGATAGATGCAATAGCAAGTGTCTAAGTAAGGGCATGGCTGGGACTTCTTTCCTACTGCAGCAGAGTTTGTTGTGGTCAGATTTTGTATTTCTTTGGTTGTTACAAAATGCCATATTGTAAAAATCATAGGGAGTTGTGACAGTTCCAAGGGACAATTTGTCTCTCATGTGTTTGACTGCTTTAAACTATTATATTAATAGATTTTTTTGCAATATGGCAATTGTTTCTACTTTTTGGAAATTATATTCAAGATTATTAAGTACCTTTGTGACTGATATAATTTAAACACCCAATTGGGAGGGGTGCCTCTAGAAAAATTACAGGTTAATATATAAGTCACAAAACAAGAGCAAAAAATATGCACACACATTGAAAGATACATTTCTTAGCTTGTTTGTCAAATAATTTGTTAACTTTTGAAGGCAAGCATAGAAATTTGCTCATGTTTGCAAAGACTCAACTTTAGGGGTATTTTTGTCAATGTGGGATGAGATGGGTGGGAATGGGTGGGGGTTTTACTTTACTTGAGGTATCCTCTGCAGTGGGCAATTAAGGCACCCCCATACTTTCTAGCTAGCACCTATCTACGATAACGACCAAGTTCAGACAAGAGAAACTAAACCGCACCCCAAATTGCAAGAGGGATTTTCTTCAAATGGCAGTGAAAGTGCCCTGTGGAAAATAGTGGAAACCAAAGCTTCAGAATACAAAACCTCCACATTTTCCAGGAAAATAATATGAAAATTGGCAAAGCAAAGACAGGCATACCACAGATTTCTGAACTAACATATATGAGGTGTTAACTACCCATGGATTAACATCTACACTGGCCATGGGGCATAAAGAGTGACTCTACTGCAAGTGGCTTCCACATACCTCGCCCAACCAGGAAGTAGAAGGATTATCACTGAAGCACATGAATTTAAATGCAGCAACTTGATACACTTATGGAAGGAAATGCTTCCAAAGAACTTCACAAGTATTCAGGTTTCATTCAGCATCCTTTTCTGAAATGTAGTAAGTGCTTATAAAAGAAATCACCTTTGATTCCATGTCTGTATATAGTGAAGTTAGGTAACGTTGGACAAGATATTTTTGTTACCAACTTCTGCTTTGCTTTCTTCTTCCTCTGGGGGAGCCTAAAAATTTCCTTATCTGGTGTCTTTGTTAATGGAAAATCCCTGGAGAAAACTGGAAAATAATCCACAAATGTAATAACTGTTTGGGATTTTAGAACAGAGGCAAAATCTGCTTCTGTTGTCCTCACAAACATAACATGATTTATATAAAAATAAATATAATTTCTCTTCTAGTTAGCATTTGGGAATAACTCGGGAACCACTTGTAGTCTTGCCAAGGGGAGCTCCAAGGACACAGAAATGAAACAACACAACCCAACAGCAATGGAGAAGTACTAATCTACTTGGTATTTGTTTCACATATAGAAGGTGACAGTGTCACATTGAGACAGAATGCAATTTAAGCAAGAAAAATATGTCTTTCTTATTTCTCTACTTGAGAGCCAGAGCCAAAGTGGAGTGAATTCAGAGAAAGACAACAAAAAGATTAGGGGACTAAGCTTGTGATATATATATAAAGAGATTAAAATTGCACCAAGTAAGCATATTTTGGCTAAAGGAACAAAGTAAAAATTCATAAAAATAAATGTAAAAGATGAAATGCCTCAGCAGAGGAAGATTCCTGGGTGAAATATAAGTGGAGAGCAAAATGGAGACAGAAGAAAGTCTTTTCTGGGGCATGAAAACGATGAGAAGCTACTGTATACTATGAGATCTGGCTAGGTCTCTAGGAACAATCTGAGCGTTCTCATTCTCTGAACACTGAGCATCCTGCATCAGCCATTGGAAGCTTAGAAAGGGCAAGTCTTTGGTAGAATGATAAGGAAGATTCACTGGTCCCTGGAGACAGAAGAAGAAAGGCAACACTGATGTGATAGTCCTCCTGTTCCTTCTTTGGCTTCAGGAAAAAGAGGTTAGGAAAAGAAGTTGTGAGTTGGTTAAAAATTAAAACTAAAAAAAAAGAGAGAGAATGAAAGAAAGCCATTTTCTAGATGAATGGAAATTTAGGATTAAAATAAAAAAAGAAGCAAAACTTAGGAATAATGGAAACAGGGATATCTTATATTGGACTTTAGAAACTGACAAAATAGTAGAATCGACTCTTGAGGATTTATGTCTCAAATAACATCATTTGTGGATATAGGCAATTATGTACCAGCTTTTCCACCCAAACTCCCTAAATCAAGTTTGGAGGAGGGGGTTGTAGCATTTACTACTTTATAACATTTTAGAATTTTTATTCAAGCTCTTTACATTGAAACATAGTATATAATCGTTAAGTGTGTAAAAGACAAGCCTCAGCCTTTGTCAGTGTAAACTGAGCAATATTAGTTTGGAGAATTGGAGAAATAGGTGTTTTAATTCCTATAGGACTCCTCCCTGGCTCTTGATGCTTCCATCATATAGATGTCAACACGTGTTAGCTTCTGTGCCAGCCGTTGTTCTGTTAGGAATATGGGAAGAATCTCCACAATTAGTAAGAGAAGAGTGGAGCTACAGAAGGTCAGAGCTGGATTTTGTCTGTCTGTCCTGCTTCCTCCTTTGTGTTTGTTGAGAACCAACTGGAAGTGTCTTAACCTCATGCACAAAAGGTCAAGTGGAAGGCTCCTGCTCAGCCAGTGCTCTGAAGTGCAAGGGAAGCTCTCAGCTGCCACCATCCTGAGACAGAGCACATCTGCTCGGTGAATGCAGCTTTCCCTGACCTGGGGCATGGGAACCTCAGAACATTTCCTAACCCAGGTCTCATTAGCTGCTACAATTAGATTACTGAAGAATGCAGCACATATTATTTATAATTTCCATTGGAAGTAAAGTGTTCTCCAGACAAAAATTTCATAAGGCCATTTCATGTCGTTTGTCACACAATTAATCTCACTAGGAGGGGAGAAGCATGGTATAAAGAAGTTATCGGAAGCATTTGCATGCTAAGTGACTATATTTTTATTTTTTCCCTTTTAGACAGACATTTGTACAACTGTGTGTTCAGTAGGGCTAGCATCTGAGTATGAGTGTGAATGGGTATATGTTTGTGTATATTTTGGTTAGCACTGTCATTTTGGAAAATAGCTATAATTTTTAAAAGTTGGTAATGCTTATTTTCAATTTTAGTGTAGTAGCTATAAGGAATTCAGGATAAGTGTGAGATACACTTGATCTACAATGTATAGTTTATAAATGCTTATTCACAGCATTATAAGCAATGTATATTGAATCATAAAGTAATTTTCGTGGTGCCAAAGGTTTTAGACTGTGTGGACAATTTGCCAGTTAGTGTTCTCTCTGTAAAGTATTTATATTTAGTCTTTGTAGAAATATTTTAGTATTTGTAGTCTATGTATAAATATAAATTTATATTTAGTCTTTATACTTTGTATAAAGTATTTATATTTAGTCTTTGTAGAAATAAGACTGCAAACGTCTTATTTAGTTGCCACACATGTATGTTCAGATAGTTGCATCAGAAAATGCTAGTACTAAAAAATGAAAAGTAAAATGAATTATTTAGTGATGATTATATGGCATGGGTTGTAACTTTACTGTTTGAAACTTTATAAATACATGTACAAAAACATGTGATATTATGAAATGTGACTCTTAAGGTTGGTTGTGTCGGCACATACTTTATCCAGAAGTCAGGAGGACAGGCAAGAAGATCTCTGTGACTGTGAAGACAGCTTGGTCTATGAAGTGAATATAGTAAATTTCCATATTAGCCAGAGTTACGTAGTGAGAATTAGTTGAAAGGAAGAAAGGAAAGAAGGAGGAAAGGAAAGAAGGAAGGAAGGAGGAAAGAAAGAAAGGAAGGAAGGAGGAAAGGGAGAAGGAAAGTAAGAAAGGAAGGAAGAAAAGAAGGAAGGAAGAGAGGGAGGGAGGAATGTAACTAGAGATGAGGGACAGAGGGAAGAAATAAAAGGGAAAAAGGAAAAGAGAGGAAGGAACTAATGAATGAAGGAAGAAAAAGGGGGAAAGTAACCCCTTTTATGTATAACAAGAAAAATTCAACTAATGACTTAAATATAAACAACCAATGAGAGGAACAAAATGCACAAAAGCAGCTTCCACTCACACAGCTATACACTTCCCTTCTCTGCCTCCACTAGTAGATTGAGAGGATTAGCCATTGAAGAGTTCTTAGGTGAGCAAGGAAGTCAAAATAGCAAATGTTTTGTTGGAATGGCTAAAAACAATCCTCCCCTTTGCCGAGCCTTCATGTTATTTCCCAGGAACAAATCCTAGGGAGCACAAACAAAAGTAGGTCATGAACACAAACAATCCAGAAATGGAAGAGTCATCATTCTCAGTGCTGTGATTTTCCTGAATGGAGACTAACCTGTGCCTTTGTATGTATGAAGCCATGGTGACTGGGAAGACATTAATAAAAGGCAAAGGGATTCTTCTCTGATTCAATGATTTGTCTTTTCTTTCCTTGTATGCTTCAATAATCCTTTACTGAAATTAGATGATGGAAAAATTCTAGTGTCTTTGTAATAGATGTATGTTACATATCTCATTTTATTATGGCTAAAGATATATCAATATTATCATCACTTTTAAGTTCGAGATTATTTAATAAATATTGAATATTGCCAATATGACAGATATTTTGATCAGTGTAAATAATGAAGCATAGATGAATATAAATGCTGACTTAATGGATGTACTTAGTACCCAAAACTTGTCATTCAGTGTTTTTAAGATGAAGAACAGCTTCCAAAAGGACACAGTATTTAAGGAAAGAAAATAAGTTTTTTCAATATACACACACATTGAACACAAAAATCATTCTTTTAGGTGACAGACAAACAATTTAGCTTGATTATGGTAAGAAATTCACATTATGTACTTACAACAGAAAAGGATATTATATAGCATTTATACCACTATCTCTCACTTCCATGTCAATACTGAATCATAAAAATATTTATATGAAATACAGATGGGGAAAACTGAGGCTCTATGTGTAAATAGGTTGTGAATAAGTGAATTGAGCAATTAGGATTATAGACAAAAATCATTTTTATTTTCCCCTAAAATAGCCACGGTAGTTAGAAGAATTTTCAGTAACAGCATTTCTAGTCCTTTTTGAATTCACATTGGCAGGCAATTACACTGAAAATCCTTGGGTGAATGTTCAGGGAGGAGGAAGGGCCTGATTGGAGGAACAATGTTCTGCAGAGAGCCTTCCTTCTGTTTCTACCTCTCGTTTCCTGCTGCCTGTCAAGAAGAAGCCTCTTCTGTCACATGCTGCCAGGACCATGATATCCTGCTTTATCTCAGCCCCAGGGTGATCTAGTGAGTAAATCTTAGATTGAAAACTTGCATCCAAAGATGCTGTTCTTCCTTCAATTTGGCTTTCTCTGGTACTTGTTTAAACTGTACATACACAAATGAATACTGGGTCTTAAGGAAAGAAATTTCAATTTTCTGATTTTTTTTAAATTGAAATTTTGGATCTGCTTTTAGAAGGTAGGTTTAAAGAAATAACAGGATTAGTGCTTGGTAGTACAGTGCTTGGCTAGTATGCACAATGACCTACGTTCAGTCTTGAACAGTTCAACAAACAAACCGTTACACTAATATAAGTCAATATCAGAAAAGTAGAACAAATGCTTATGAAAAAATTTCTCTCAACAAAATGCAATTTTCTCAACATCTATATCATTTTTAATTGCTGTAGTTAAGGTATAATAAGGAAATTGGAAGATTGGAAAATAAAATTTATACATATAGTGTTTGTGTGTACTTCCAGTATTTATATTCTCAAATGTTTTGAATTTATCATTTCTTTAAAAGTATATTGATAGTTTACACAGTCACAGTAAATTTCAGCTACTTTCAAGTTTAAATATAGATGATAGCTGGGTTTCAGAGCTAAATTTGTCAAGTTGTCCAGGCTCTGGTAGGGTAGTTAAAACTACAAATGGTTGAAAATTTATCTTTTATTTTTTTATGTGTGTGTGTATGTATTTGAGAGTGCCAAAAAGATTTGTATGAAACCTGTGGTATGATGTGTATATGGAGGTCAGAATAGAACTCTGGGAAGTCAGTTCACTACTACTACTACCCATGCATGATTCATTCTGCTTATCCCATTGTACCACCCTGTAAGCCCCAGAAAAAAAGATTTAGAAACAGATCTTCATTGATTGTTAGATTATAAAATGTAAAATTGAATACAACTTTGAAGCTCTGCCTTTAAGCAGTGAAAAATTAGAGATATTAGAACACTGTAAATTAACTTCGAATTTTTTTATTTTTAAAACAATATTATTTTATATACCAAACTCAGTTTCCTCTCACTCCTGTGTTCCTGCTCACCTCTCCTCAAAACCCTACCACCCATCCACTCTCCTCAGAGATGGTGAGGCCTCCCATGGGGAACTGGAAAAGTCTGTCACATCATTTGAGGCAGGACCAAGCCCCTCCACCCCTGTGGATTAACTTCTTAACAGTTTCTACTGTAGTTGGTACTATAAACTCACCAAGAGAATAAAAGAGCTGATTTGGTAGCTAGATTGGGAATTAAGCCAAATATTTTGGAGACTCAAGTTACTTAAATTTGTAGTGAGGTGTGGTTTCTGTTGGCTAGTTTAGAATACTTGGATTTCAATAATTTAAATGACAACACAGATTATTGATAATAAAGGGAGAGGTTCACAATATCAATTTACACTCTAAATTAGTAAATATTAATGGGCAAATTAATATTAAAACTTATTTTTTGATGAAATTCACCTGTTTTATTTCTACCATGTTTAATTCTGTATTAATTAATACTTTTCATATTAGGTAAAGGCAATTTCTCCAACCAGAGAATTATTAGAAAACTGACTGATGCCTTGACTATTTCAGCAAATATTAATTGAATAGTAGTCTGTTTTTACCTTTTTACCTATTTATTTATTTTATTATAAGTACTGATGATTTTCTTCAAGAATGAAGGTCTTGGACTCAGTATTGCAAGCATTTATAATATTGATGATAAACCATCAAATTAAATTTTGTATCAGCCAAATAAACGTGTCTTAATAGATACAGCAAACCACACAAATGAAGAAAGCCAGAATTATAAATCCACACAACTAAAGAACTATTGGAATGTGTTCATCAAATATAGTCTCTATACTTTGAGAATTCCTTCCATGAAGCTTTTTCCCAAGGTAATCAGGACTGTAAAGTTTAGGCTTCATTTCTTTTATTGGCTCCTCTTTCCTACATGTGAAACTCAGCTTGACATTTATTTTCAACATCAGCCTCTAATTCATGGCTACAACATTCTATCACAAATTAAGCAGATATTAAGGAACAGTCACAATGTCTGACTTGCTAGATGAGTTTTCACTCTCAGCATCAGAAAAGGAGATATATTTAGGGGTTCAGGGAGAAGATTTTAGGATCTGACTTTATAGGGATGGAAGATTGTTTCTAAAACTTTGTGATGATTCATAGACAAAATTTACCCCAAATTACTTAACAATTTTTATTCAACATTTTAACAAAAAAGTTATGGAAGGATGTTTACTTGCCTATGGTGTCTCATTTTGAATGACTAAAGTAGTGGTCTTGTTTTAATAATAATGCTAAAATCAACTTCTTTACAACTAACAAGTTGTTGAAAATGAAAAATCATTTTGGAGTCAGATATAATGAGATATACACAGTCCCAGAGGCCTAGATTTCTGAACAGGGAGCTTGGCCTAGCAGACTCTTATCTTCCTATGGTATAGAGATTTTGAAAATACAGTAAGTAGAATACAAAATGAAAGTTCAGAAGAAGACAGTTTTCTCAAGGCACACATGTAATAAACAGAGAAATGAGAAGAAGAAAGTTGTATTTTGGTAAGCACGAATTAAAATATAAATGAAGAAACTATTTTCTCAGAAGATAGGCACAAGAGCAGCAACACCAGTCAAGCAGCAATGAGAGACAATGAGAAAAGGCATCTCTACTCTTTTAAAGACCCTTCCAGGACACTGCTTTCTCCACAGCACACGGCTGACCATTTACTCTCTGTGTCCTTACTGACTTTTAATAACAAGGACTACTCATTGACGTTAAAATTGCTGAGTCTAACTTGATGAGTCATTAGTCTTTAAGAACCTGATCCTATACAACCAATACAAAGAAAACAGCCAATGACCTCATTTTATTTCATTAAAAGTTATAATGAAAGGAAAAAAGACTAGGCTCAGGACATATAACTTGTCTTCATGTGTACTTTGCTAAGAAATGCCTTGGTGGATGCATTTATCATCCTTAACTTTGTCTGTCTTCTATGTTTCAGAAAAGTATTTATGAATATTATTCTGTTTCTAAGGCAATAGCGTAAAGGTAAGGTTATATTATATATGGATGAAGGCCTGATACATTTTGCTGAAATACTTACTTCTTTGTGGGTATGTTTTCCTATTCAAATGTCACTGTGTGCTCCTCAGTGACAGAGACTTTTCTTTGAATCGAAATTAAGAACTTAGTCATTCTCTTAGCAGGGTTTTTATCTCCTACTTTTAGTTTCTAATAGAATTTTACTTTCAAAGTCATCTCTTTGCAGATCCCATTTAAGCAAATGCTATGCAATAATAATATGAATATGAATAATAGATTATAATAATTTGGCAAAAGCATAAAAATCTAAAATAACTACCAACTCTTTATCTGAAAAGAGAAATGTGGTTCTGTATGCTCACATCCTTTTCCATTTGGAAATCAGATGATCTGAGGAAGTGTAGCTTGTCTTTACCCTACAGTGGGGTAGGGAGAGCCCACAGTGCATAGGAGCTCAATTCTTTCACCTGAGACCAAACTGTAAAGCACAAAATCATGCCATCCATTGATCTTTGTGCATGTTTAGACCCTGACTGGATGAGAGCCTGCTAGACTCCAGAGAGTGCTCTGACAGTAATATCAAGGTAATTTGGCGGAGAGCTTTAACTCTGTATTTTCTAAAAAGTAAAGGGCATAAGACAAAAACCTCCCCAGGTCCTTGAATAGTTAAGAGTCTAACAGGTTCTGCCATATTTAAAAAGTTCAGTGCTTCCCAAGGTCAAAAGGTAAGAATGTGTCTACTAATACACTTGCTAATGTACGTAATTTAACTTCTCTTTGGAAATATTGTGCAATTCTGAAAATCGTTGGAATATTGTAGTATAGACAGTATTCCAACGGTATGTCTCAATAGGATGATGGTTAATGATCAGTTCTCAAAATATAGCATGTTGTTACATTTCTAATGTGATTTGATGATCCTGAAATATCTAGTGGTTTAAATCTTCAAATTTGTTAATTATATGCATATAAACATATAAATACCATGTGTGATTGGTGTCTTAATAAATCAAGTAATTGCCATCTTTAACAGTAGAAACAGTTTGATCATCTCACAGTATAATAAGGCTGAAGATTTAAAACTAAATATCATAAAATGCAGAATAAAATCATAAGATCCTTATAATACAAAATGCATGGAGACCAAACTCAGATTTCTTGATGGATATATTATATTAATGTAATGGATACCTCAGTGTAGTTAAATTGCATTAAACGGTTATTAATGCTTGAATAAACTTCAAGGAAGTGAGGACTGGTTGAAATGGGATAATATTTTGTTCTGCTAAATTATATGTTAATTAGTATTTCCTCTCTTGTAAAAGGACCTAAAGGGTTTAATAAAGTATGTGGTGGAAACATTATTTTTCCTTCTTGAGATATTAAGACAAGAGTGTAACTGGAAATGATTCAAAGCCTTCCCAGAAAAATTCTTCAGATTTGTGATGACAAGGGTTTCAGAGACTCCCAAAAGTAAATAATTAAAGCTTCTCATCCTCTAAATAATGACAGACTGCATCACTACAGAAAATGTTACAATATGCAGTTGCAGTTGAAATTTATTTCATCTTTCACAGTGACAGAGAGAAGGTGGATGAGTGAAAATGAAGGAAGAGGGAAGGCAGGAAGGAGAAAAAGGAGGAGGGAGAGAGAGGGGGAGGTGGGGCAGGAAGACAGACACAGACAGAGAGACACTGCCTAACATGTTATTTTTATTTTATCAGATTATGCAACAATATCGTGGCCTTAAATTTTATTTGAGCAGTATGGCTTCTTCTACATGTGAAGAAAAATACCTGTAATTGAAGTTGCAGGGTTAGATACTTGTTTTAATTTTATAGAGCATAGCTAACTCTTTCATAAATTTAGGTTTTTATGTTTAAAAACAAAAGGTGTCTATGAGTTGCTTAGTTTTCATTACTCCTCCTAAGTAAACGTAAACATGACAATATGAAAGATATTAAAACTGAGAATGCAACATAGAAAGCATATGTAGATTTATAGACCTTAGTTCATTGAATTTATTTTAACATTAGTTAGAAGTTTCAATTCTCAGCTTTTTTGTTTTGTGGGAGGCACATCTCATTTTCTTTAGTGTTAGGAGTCATACAATGTTACTCAAGTGCCATGCAAAGAAAATACAGGCTACTGTGTCTCAAATAATAGACTGGACAGCCCAGTCACAGGGGCCACACACATAACCATGATGAAATATCTGTAGCACTGTGAAAGTTAAATCCTTGAGGCTGCAACAGGAAGTGACCTCCCAACTCCATGGAGACCCTGCTTTTGAAATGAAACAAACTTATCAACAGGAAAGGTAAGGAAAGAGAAACTACAGAAAATAAACTAAGAGTCATTAATCAAGGCACCAAAGGGGGAAATGGCAAGTGCATACAAGTGTAAACAAAGACCTTGGAAGGTCAATGTTAATTCCTAGCCACTTAAGTCTATCACAGAGGGCTACATTACACTCCGGGATTGTAGAGCAAACTAGAGACTTTTGTTCCTGTATTTGAACACATAGAGTGACTTCAAAGACTAAAATCTCAGGTAGACATCTATAACTGAGATGCATACATGCAATGCCATTTCCTTAGCCCACATGAGATACCCATGCAGTTCTGAATTTCAGCTTTTACAAGAGATTCTGTCATTTTGAAAACCCTTTTCCAAACATTCTGCTCTTTTGAGATTACTGAGGTTTTTTTTTTTCTTTTCTTTTCTTTTTTTTTTGTTTTGTTTTTTTGTTTTTCGAGACAGGGTTTCTCTGTGGCTTTGGAAGCTGTCCTGGAACTAGCTCTTGTAGACCAGGCTGGTCTCCAACTCACAGAAATTCACCTGGCTCTGCCTCCCGAGTGCTGGGATTAAAGGTGTGAGCCATCAACGCCCAGCATGAGTTTGTTACTTTTAAATGTTCAGTTTATCAGGAAGCGACAGTCTTAACTTTTCTAATTATTTCAACCCAGAATGTACTTAGCTTCCAAATAATCCTCCATGCTCTCAAGTTTACGCAAGTATAACTTATTGTTGATAATTCAGGGTGACAACTATTCAGGCTGACAGTATACCTCATCATGTCCATCCTGGAGAAAACATAAAACTAGTTATACTGTTGTCTAACGACTCTGCTCCTCATAACATAGCACATGGGAGATATCTTCCCTTTTCAAAACACTGCCCACAGTGAGCAGAGCAAATAAAAGACCTAATACTAGACCAGTACATCGCTTTATCAACAATATTCTAATATAAAAAAGGAAGCATTGAATCCTCTAGAAAAGTGAAAGAACAAACATACAAAGAGTACTTTTTAGATGTAAAATTCACTAGAAATGAGTGGCATTGGCTCCAAGAAAAGCACTGGAGACAGGTAGATTTGGACACATTTAACCCCCAGCCCCACACTTTAGTAGTTTTGTGCTCTCAAGTGGATTCGTGTCACTGCTCTTCTCTATTCTTCCTTTGTAAAATGACTCAACATTAACCTAGAAAATCTGTCATGAAGCTTGCAAGACATGAGTGTAAGTGCTATATGAAAGACCCTGTTTCACAGGAGTGTATCATAGATGTTCATTTCTGTTATTGATATCATCCAGGAGGGGTCCTCAAGGATCTCTATCAATATCATGATATCCTCTTTCATTAACTACATAAACTAAATTGCTTTGTGCCAGCACAACTTTAATGATAAACACAAGTTATTCATTTCATTTAATCGCTTAATCTTTCGTGAAGTATTCTTTTATTCAATATTTTGCATGTTTTCCTTCACTCCCTATGGAAAAGAAAATCCTCACTCTATGTCAACAAGGAATGAACATGTTTCCTTTGGACAACTCTCATCACACATGCACTTTACCTGTCTTGTTTGAGTTAATTCAGAAGTGATCCTCTGCTGTTTACTGTCCTACCACAAGCCATTGTTTACTCTTCAGGTTTTTCACTCTACCCAAAAGGTGATAGCACTTGACACATAGGGAAGGGCCTAGGTCCTATCCCAAAGGTTATGACAGACACTGAAGACCCCCTACGGAAAACCTTACCCTACCTGGGGAGCAGAAAGGGTATGGGATAGATAGGGTGCTAGTTGGGAGGAGGGGAGGGAGAGGGAACTGGGATTGACATGTAAAACAATCTTGTTTCTAATTTACATAAAAATGGAGAAAAATTTGTATCAATCGACCAAAATCCATACCAATGCAAACTATAATCTCTATATCATACTCCCTTTTTTCTTCAGAAAGAAATCAACTGTGATCATTAACCATTTCTAACCAATAAAAACATAAATGACAACAACAAAAAGAATCAGTGGAGTATTGATTGCCACATATGTTCACACTGATAGGTTTACAGTCTGTCCCCATTTTTAGTCTCATCTCAAAGATATAATAAATCTAAAGGATGCATATATTTTAGCTTGGGGTTTAATGTCTGAATGACTGAATCTTTAGCTTCATTTTCCTAGAATAATTTGGGACTATAACTATATGGAAAGTGTAAAACAGACTAGGAAATATGTGAAATGGACAATGGTAAGTGTAAGGTATAGTCAGTATGTATCTCTGACACAAGCTAATCTTTGAGTAGTAAATTCTTTTGTGATAAATGAATTTATCAAACCTAGAAAAGGAATGAGAGCCCATGGAAAGGCACTGCTGTGAAATACATCCTCTGTGGCAATTCAAGCATACTCACATGACCAAAGCAATAATATCACCCAGAAAATTTATAGCTAATTATTAAATTATAAAAACAGCATGGATTAATTTAAAATTACAGATATGAGATTCCCTTTCTGATGGTGAACTATGAAAGATTACTGAAAATATGAGTGTGGGAAGAAGACTTTTGAAATCTCTAAATTGTAGAGAATAACTGAAGGCAGCTACACCTGGACACTTGTTTTCATAGTTAATGCAAATTGATCATTTGAGTGACTACTCTCGTAGAGCAGAGAAGAAAAGACTTGCCCACATACACTGCAGAAAGAGATGCAGAGAGACTCTGGACTTTTAGTGATGGACACTGTCATAACATCCCCATAGCCATTTATTATTTCCAACTGTTAAGCTCAGAGGCCATCAATTCATAGCCTTTTCATAGCGTTCAGGTTTATTGCTTCTGCTAGAGTCAGAAGGGGCAAAGCAATCTTTCTAATGTGTTCAATGGCTTTTCAGTGAATTCTAGCTAAGCAGCATAAAGTCTAAAACAAGTTTCAGCCAGCTGATGGACAGAAGTTTTCAGGACAAGCTGCTTTATAACATGGTGGTGGGCCTGTAAATATCAAAAGGATTGTTTCCTGATGTTATAATGGGGAGGAGAAGATAAATATTAGGTCAGTAAGGAGGTTAATATAAGTACTCAGAGGCAATGGAGCGTAATGGTAACAGATGTCTGGCATGCTATTGTGTCAAGGGAAATTTGTGACTATAAAAACGACAATTATTATTAACCTAATAATGGCACCATTGACAATTTGGATCATATGGTATATCCTGAGAATTCTGGAGGATCATGGGCTCCCCACTGTATATTTGGCTTTTAACACACTGCCTGTTGTTTAAAAGAAAGTCTTGTGGAAGCTATTACATTAGTATTACTTTCTCAAAACATAAATGGACCATTTTATCTGAATGATAGGGGTCAGTGAATCATAATCCACTCAGAAAAAGCAGCAGGAGATACAAAGTCTATTCTCCCACAAGAATGTTTTTGCAACTTCCACTCCTTCAGTAATTTTTGACTGAGTACCTACTAGTTTCAATCACACTAGCCAAAACATTGTATGAAGATTCAATCGGCTCTCATGCATCTATAAATTGATACTAATATGTGACTTAACAAAATAGCTTTGAGCTATTATTACATGGATGGTAGTGTCTTCCATATATCACCTGAATAAGATAGAGAAATATGGGAAGAAAATAGAAATGCATAAATTGCACATTGTACTCTAGGTACAAAAACTAAACAATAATATATAAAAACCTGTACCAACTTTTGTTCATATCTCCATAGTACAATAGAGTCCCAGAAGAATTAACAGTCTGCTATGAATGCAGACCAGAAGCACCTACAGTGTTTTGGAGTGTGATGGGAGTTTTGAGGACTGAGGCTTCATTTGACATAGGGATTGCTAGATCTACAGTATAAGAAAGGTGTGAACATCATGGGGAAAGGGTGCAAGGTGTACAATCTGACACATGACCACATTAGCAAATGTTCCGACATCAAACTAGGATGCTAAATACTTTGAAGTCAAATGTCACGCTTGTGTGTCTGTGGAAAGTTGAAGAAAAACACCCATCAAATCATTAGGATATAATGAAGTAAACCAGAATTTATTCTTTCGTTCTCTAGACAAATATGCTTGCTATGAATTTATCTGTAAAGCTATCATTCCTACTATTCAAAAGGTATTGATACTATGAAAAAAATCAATAATTAGAATCCCTTTATTTCTTCATGGGTACATTGAATGATGAAATGGCAGTCTGAACGGTTTTGAGATAAAAGCTTTCAGTATATATTTGGAAGAAGTTAGGTTTGATATGAAGAAACTGGTCTGTGCTTACGCTAGGAGTCTACTGCCCCACTCTAGCAGTACTCATTACCCTGGTAGTACTACTACTCTGTCCACTGCCAATAAGATAGTTATGCTTTAAGATATTACTGGAAATTTGAGGTTTATTTTATTCATTTGAGAGAAATTCTTCAGCCTCAGTTTCTTCCTCCATTTATTTGTAACTCTTTAAAGCCTAGCTTTTAATAATAGATTGTGAATTTCTCATCAGTAAAGAAGTGAAAGCCTTGTGTTTTAGAGGCTGGGATTCATATTGTGTACCAGGAAAAGTCCTACTCCTGCTGACCTAATTAGTCAGAATAAGGCTTTGTGCTTCCCCCCCAAGCACTGCAAGATCTTCAAGAGTTTCCTAAAGTCTTGTCACTTTCTGGCTCTTATACTACACTTGTGTGGGAATTTGAAAAATCCCTGCTTGGAAACTCTTTAATGTTCTAAATATAGATTTCTACACATTGCTAGTAATTAATTTTCAAAGATAACATTAGTCATAGTGGAGGTCCAGCTTCTAATCCTCCTCTGCTTTCATCTACAGACATGGACAATTCATCCATGGTAAAATTTAATTTTAGCTATAATTACAAAAGTTTGAAATTAAATCTCACTAGTGCTATGCTCCCATTAATATGGACAAAAAAAAAAGGGAAGAAAAAAAAAAAAGCCCGATGTGCTTAGGATTAATGTGGTGGACAAAAGTAAGATTTCATTTTTAACTTTTATAATTAATTTTGGGGAAAATGTAATAAAAGATTTTGTTTCAGAGAAAGTTCTGAGTTTCAAGGAAGACATCCTAGCAATCCATCAAACTTAGACACATTGGAGGAATCCTGCATAAGATTATTGTAAACTAGAGCCCAAATCATTCCCCAAACTATACATACTACATAATAGCTCTCAAACCTGAGGCAAAGTGAGACTTAGGCTTACAGTGCATATCTTTAACCAGTTGAAGATGATGAGTTTTCCCCAGAGAATCCTGCCATTTTACACATTACATGATAATTACTCAAACCAATTGTGTTGACAATCAGAGTAATCATAAGGAACACAGTGTCCCCACAGTCTTTCCATTCCCATGGGACACTCACTTCTGACCATTGTTTATATTATCACAAGTATATAAACTTCACTTTATTATGGTCTAGAAAATTAAAACCCAGACTCTCAGGCATGCTCAAATGTACTGAAATCCTTGCTTCTTTAACTTTACAATTTTTCTTAAAGACAACTATGATCTATGGAATGAAACATTCTCAAGGTCCAAAGTTAAATCTCAATTTAAGATTCAGATCATCATATAGCTTTGAGAGAATATGAATAAGAGGGGCAGTTAATAGCAGTATGTCTATTGCCTCAGTGGGAAACCATGAGTCAAAGCAGACACGGGGGTTAGTCTTCAGTGACCCAAGGCAGCAGGAACCATGCAGGATTGATCAATGTGAAATCGATATACACATCCTTTGATTCAAGATGCACATGTGATTGGAGAATTCCCTTGCTTTTCTGTGATTTGTATATGCCCATTACCGTCCTTATTATGGCATCTTATAGAGTTAAATGCAGAATATGATAAAAGGAGGCTTTGATATTTTGTAGAAGTACTACTTGGTTTAAAAACTACATATGGCATATGCTGAATATTTAGACATTATTTGGACAGACTCAGGTTGACCTGACCTTGTGCCTCTCATATTATTGAAGAGAATGTCAGTTTAAAAATTACAAGATTGATTCTCCATTAGATCAGTGAGCTTGGGCTGTTACATTGCTGGAAATATTCCAAATGAACACAAAGTCAAAAATAAACAATTAAAATAAAATTGTATGTAAGACCAATAAATGATTCTTATCAATTAAATAAAGATATAAATATATAAATGAAGCATCAGTTCTCTTTGGATGAAAATATGTTCATTATTTTGGTAAATAACACAAGACATGGATTAGTTCAATGGCTT
Organism: Cricetulus griseus; assembly: GCF_003668045.3. Classification (NCBI taxonomy): domain Eukaryota; kingdom Metazoa; phylum Chordata; class Mammalia; order Rodentia; family Cricetidae; genus Cricetulus; species Cricetulus griseus. Next base: position 127,150,054 of record NC_048599.1, read on the forward strand.
TATAAGTGGTACATCAAAAATAAGAGTTAATTTTGGTAAACAAATCAACTAGAGAAGTAGTCCTATTGCTCATGTAATTATATTGATTAAAGTCTAATTATTCAAATATACATCTTTTCTCATTTTCCTTGTTAGCAGATCATTGAAACAGTATCTTTTAGTATAAATTACTAAATGCTGATTGACTCAAGATGATGAAAAGCTGAATTTTGAGTTTATCCCTTTTGAAAGCATCGTCTGATATTAAAAGATCTCGGCAGTTACTGCCATTCACTACTTCATGTCAATGTCCTCCTAATTGGCACATAGAAAGCTTGTTGAAAACAATTAAAGATGAAATGTAACCCAAAGGAGTTTTTAGGGGGAGATATCACTCACAAAATCCAAATGGATTTATTAGCTAGAAAACATCAAAATTTCCAATGAACATTTGTTCTCCAAAACTTTGATATTGATAGAGCTTTTTATCTGGGTTAGGGCAGAGTGAAAATGAGACATGGTAAATGATGTAGGGGTGGGTAATATTCTTAATGAGGATAATTCTGAGGTTTGTTTTTCAGGTCTCTGACCTTGCCCCCCTTCTAAAGTGCTGATATGTTTTTACCTCTTCTGCACATCAAAATGAAACAACTGTCCAAAGACTGAAAGCTGTGATGAAGACAGAATCAAGAAGTCTAGATGAATCTTGAAATTTGTAGGCAAATGGCTGAGACTAGAAGAAATCATCCTAAGTAAGATAGATAACCCTGTCACAGAAAGACAAACATGCTATGTACTCACTCATATATGGATATTAGATATGGAGAAAATGATTACCAGTCTACAATCCACACCTCCAGAGAATCTAGGAAACAAGGAAGAATCTAGTTTCAGAGAGTGAGAAGTGATGAGCAAAGGTGTCAAGACAATGCTGAAAAAACCCACAAAAACAGCTGACCTGGGCAAGTGGGAACTCATGGACACCAGTCTTACAGCTGGGGAACAAATGTAGGACCAAAACCAGGCCCCTGAATGTGAGTGTCAGCTAGGAGCACTGGGCAGTCTATGGGTCCTCTGGAAGTGGAACCAGGATGTATCCCTAGAGCAGGAAGGGACTTTGGAAGCCCATTTCCCATGGAGGGATACTCTTTTAGCCTAGATACACAGGGGAGGGCCTAGGCCCTTCCCCAAATGACTTGACAGATTTTGATGATTCCTCTTTAGAAGGCCTCACCACCCCAGGGGAGCAGATGGGGGAATGCCATGGAAGGGGTCAATGGGGGCTATGGGAGGATGGGAGGGAGCTGGAACTGGGATTGCTATGTAACATAAGATTGTTTCTAATTTAAATAAAACTTATTTATTTATTTTTAAAAAAGAGGTTTAGATAAATGGCTGAATTACATCTTGCTCACACCAGCCAAATAGGTGGAACAATCAGATTTTATCCTGAAGGACTGTGTACAATCACTTTTCTATCACAAACTGTATTTCTAGTCTTATTTCTGCTAAGCCAAGTGGAGAAGGCAGTTTCTGCAGAGATTGGTTGTTTTTAATCAGTCTATGTGTGAAACCTGGACAGTTTGCTGTTATTTATTTGTCAGATCACCTGCAATAAAATCAAAGTATACATGTCAGTTTAATTATTCTGCAGATCTTCGAATTCCATATATTATGAGACAAAATATTTCTAAAGTGGAAAGTAACATAATATTTCTGCAAAATTCAGGAAATGATATTATAATTATTCACAAAACATCCAGAGCACATTCCACAAAGGAACTAGGATTTGTGCCTTTTCCTAGAGTTCTTGTGAAGCAAGAAAAAAAAAAGCAGCTGGATATATTTTGTGTGACTGCAGTACCTACCCAGAGAAGTTCACTCTTATTTCAGCTTCTTGGATGGGGAACTAAGGTGAAATAAGTTCTGTGTACTCTTTATAGGCTCTGTAAGTGAGTTAAAATCACAAATTTCCTTGTTGATTTTACAATCCGTATTCATGAAATAAAAACATTTTAACCCTCTCTGTGTTGTTATTTTTCTTTTTCCATTTTGACATTATTCAATTATTCAATTATGTAATAGCTCAATATTTTAGAACTATTATTTGACATTTTTAAGATGAGGTGAGAGGTGATTGTTGGTTAACTTCAAAAATGAATGTAGTTTGTAAACTGTGAGTGTTTCTTCAAATATACTTAGTGCAACATTTCTCTTTCAACAACTACAATGAAATCATGATGGATATCTCCTTATTCTTCCATAGATCCCTAGAACTTTGTGCATTTGATTTCCATTTCATTCAGAAGATGATCATGCTGAATAGTCATCCCATATCTTCAATTTTATAACCTTTGTTAATTCAGTCTGTATTCTATTAGTGAGTCTTGTGTTGTGGAATATTACTTTATGTAAATGTGCTTTGTCTATCTTATGTTGCATTTGTTTAATTATATAAAGATGTGTTGCTGTTTCACCTTGCCTTTGTTAGGTACCTGATTGGTCTAAGAAAAATCTGAATGGCCAAAATCTAGACAGTAGAAGGATAGGTGGGGCTGACCTACAGAGAATATAAGTAGGAGGAATCTAGGCTCAAGAGGAAAATGAGAAAAAGAAGAGAGGTAGATACTCTGGGCCAGAAGCCAGCCTTTCACCAGCTAGCCAGCTAGACACGGAAGAAACAGAAAAGTAAGATATATAGAATTGAAGAAAAGAAAAAGTCCTGAGGCAAAAGGTAGATAAAGATAAAAAGATTAAAACAAGAGGTAAGATAAGGCCAAGCTTTTATAACTAATAACAAGTCTCTATATCATAATTTGGGAGCTGGTTACTGGCCCAATAGAAAGCCTGGTAAGTCTTGAAACATTTTAAATTTATTTCTTCCTTTTATTATAGTGAGTACTGATACAATATGATACTTCCATATATGTATGTACTGTGGGGTTAGTAAAGAATCCCACTATAATAATAGAATATATACTTTTCTGTGTGGAGACAAAAATATCTGACAGCAGCTAGCTAAGGAAAGTTAGAGTTATTTTGACTCACATTTCAGTTGTTTTGATCATCAGGCAAGGCGGCTTGTTACTGTTTTATCCCACATTCAGAAATTAGAAAGATAGAGATGCAGATTCCCAGATCCTTTCTTCTTTACATGCAGGTTGAGTCTTGTTCCAGGGAACATTGTTACATATTGTTACAAGTCCCACTTGTAGGGTGGGACTTCCCACCCAATTAATCTAATCAAGAGAATCTCACAGAGTAAGGTCAGAAGCTGCTTAATCTAGATAATCCCTAGAGATGTGTCTAGAATCTTATCAAGGTGATTCTAGATCTTATCAAATTGTCATTTCTCAAGAAATTTCAAAATTCTTTCTTTCAGGAAGTTTGAAATATGCTAAATAGTCTACCCTGTCCATGTAATGATCAGAAGCTTGTCCTTGATTCTAACTGGAACTTTGTGATAGCAGTCATCATTTTTTTTTTTTTTTTTTGTCTACCTCTACCACCAGTCTTTGATTTTTACTGACTTATTTTTCAGGCTTATAAGGTCAATCTCTCTCTCTCTCTCTCTCTCTCTCTCTCTCTCTCTCTCTCTCTCTCTCTCTCTCTCTCTCTCTCTCTCTGTCTCTCTCTGTCTCTCTCTCTCTGGTTTTTCGAGACAAGGTTTCTCTGTGTAGCTTTGTAGACCAGGCTGGCCTTGAACTCACAGAGATCCATCGACTGGCTCTGCAAAGATTAAATGTGTGTGCCACCACTGCCCAGATAAAGTCAATCTCTTTAGGTTACATATGTAAGTTGAATAGAACTCCAAAATGTATTTTTATTTCAGATATTTAGATTTTTTCATTGTTTTTTATTTAAATTTCTTTTTCTGCTTACAGGGTCTAATTTCCATTAATCTGAGTACTATATTTACCTTATAAGATATTATGAAAATAACTCCATTAAACCTTGTCTGTTAAACTCAATATAAGAAAGTGTTTTGTATTGGTTACCCCTAGTGGCTCATCATGAATTTATCATTGGAATCTTAAAAGACTTTAGATTCTGTTACTTTTTATGCTGAATATTATGTGTGAGTTTTCTAATTTCCTTATTATTTGTATCTTCATAGTTTGTTTCCATTGTCTATTATACATGGTGCTGCAATGAAATGGGAATGTATATGTACCCCAGCCATTCTAGAATATGTAACCAGAGTAGTAAAGTCAGGTCAGGTCATTTGTATCTATTCCTTTCAGTTTTTTTTCATTCTTCCAATATTATCTTCCAATCTCTTTATACCCATTTACATTTACAACAGTGGGAAAAGAATTTCTATCTGCCACAACTAGCCAGCACTTGTTGTTTATAGTATTTTAATATTTTTATTTTATTGTTTGCTACTGAATATTGGAGTTGCCATATCCACTATGGTTATTGATACCTTTTTAGTCTAAAGCATCACAAATATTTTCTGCACTTATATTAAGTGTCTATTCCAATGATGATATTTCTTCTTCAACTGTACAAAGATCTTTAATTTTATACAGTTTTGGATTTTTTGACACCATCTGAATCCCCATCTTTTCTTCTTCTTCCTCCTCCTCTTCCTCTTCCTTCTTTTCTTCTTGATTATATAATCCAATGCCCCAAGGGGGGTTTTGTTTGTTTATTTCTTTTTAAAAAAATTGGTTTCAAAGGCTCCTGGAGAATGTTGATTTGTTTTTCCTTTCCATTCAAGATTAATTCATACACATAATGCAAATAAAAGGATTCATGAACATGGAAACTGTAGCATTGCTTAATTTATGTACCTGTTTTCTGTACTCTTTCTTTTTTGGTTTGTTTTTTGTTTGTTTTTTTGTTTGTTTTTCAAGACAGGGTTTCTCGGTGGCTTTGGAGGCTGTCCTGGGATTAGCTCTTGTAGAGCTGGCTGGTCTGGAACACACAGAAATCCGCCTGCCTTTGCCTCTAGAGTGCTGGAATTAAAGGTGTGGGCCACCACTGCCATTGGAAGAGTCACCCCATTCCTCTGTGAGATTTCACCATACTCTGTTGGGTCTGTGGCTTAGTTAAGGTTTCTATTGCTGTGATAAAACACCATGACCAAAAAAGTGAGTTGGGGAGGAAAGGGTTTATTTTGCTTATACTTCAGCATTGCTGTTCATCACTGAAGGGAGTCAGGATAGGAATACAAACAGGGTAGGATCCTGGAGGCAAGAGCTGGTGCAGAGTCATGAAGGAGTACCACTTACTGGTTTGCTTACCATGGCTTTCTTAGTCCAATTTCTTATAGATCCCTCTACAACAATGCTGCTGCTGCTCTTGGTGGTCATTGTATGGTACTGGCATTGCCAAAGTGCTGGGATCTTCTCCTGCAACTGTGCTGCAGTTTCACCAATAGCCTCTGATAGGCTTTCCTTATGTTGCCAAGCCTCAACTTCTTTGCATGAACCCTCTAGTACTGAAGGTGCTAGACCCTCACTCAGGCCCCTACTTTAGCAGCCATGACAGGCAACAGAAAAGACATATAGGCCTCTGACTCAGCACATGACACAAAGAAACTCCAGATCCCCTGTCTTCAGAGCCTAGGGACAAAACTCAACACAAAGAAACTCCAGACCCCTCCCTTGCTTCCTAGACACTTGGTTCCTGGGAACTATTTGGCCACAAAAGAAACTCCAGGGAGACCAAAAACTCCCCTGTAATCCCCAAGATACAGTTCTGAAAACTATTGGTATCTATGTACAACAGGCCACCTGCAACTAACAAGACAGAGCCATAGAAAACACAGATTTTTCCCTCTCAGCACTGACCAATGAGAATAATTGATACACAGGTATTCATGCCAAAATAAGACTGAAAAGTTTTCCTAATTGTTCCCAAATGTCAACCAAACAGAAACTAACCTGTACCTACTGAAGTAATCCTGTGAGATTTGTCTTTAAAACCTAGCAATAGACTGGGAACTTCACTCCCTCTGGAGGCTGCTGTGTCAGCTTGCTACACTGGGTCCTAGGTCATGGTTGGATGGAAAATAAAACCTCGCTTTTACAGTTTGGCGGGTTTTTCTCCCTGGTGGTCTTTGGGGATCTTCATGATTGGCAAACAGTATTCAGCCTTCACTTGCCATTGAGGCTACATCTTCACCAATGGCCTCTCCCAGACTTTCAATGTGCTAAGCTTCAGCTGCTTTTCACGACCCCTTCATGTCTTCAAAACCAGTATCATCTGGGTGATGCTTACATATTACCAAGTCCTGCTTCCAGAAGAAAGAAAAAACCTTGGGTGTCTCTGGAACATAGCTTCTCAGTGCTCTCAGAAAACACTGCCCAGAAGATTTCATCTCAATTATGCTGGTCTCTTCTTAATAGTGGCTAATTTCTTATCTCCAGCTAACCAGCATCAATTGTCCCAGTAACATGAAGCTTTCAGTTTAGTAGTTGTGATATCTTATTAATCACAGCTGATTTTTCAGCCCTAGCTAGCCAGAACTACAGAATAGTAAGTCAAAATAGCAAATGGCCTTGATATAGTCTTCAATTTTTACCTCTGAAATTTCACAAGCCAGGCCTCAAACTTCTGCACTGCCCTAACATTCTTATCTTCCAAAGTTCCACAGAATACCTTGAACTAAACTGGAATCCAGTTGCGGAGAAAGAGGACAGATGAGCAAAGGGGTCCATACCAGGCTGGTGAAACCCAAAGAAACAGCTGACCTGAACAAGGGAGAGCTCTTGGTCCCCAGACTGATAGCTGGGAAACCAGCATGGGACATATCCAAATCCCCTGAATGTGGGTGTCAGTGAGAAGACCTTGGAAATCTATGGGACCTCTTGTAGTGGACCAGTACTTATCCCTAGAATAGGAATGGACTTTGGGAGCCCATTTCACATGGAGGGATACTCCCTGAGCCTAGACACAATGGGGTTGGCCTAGGCCCCATCCCACAGACTTTGAAGACCCCCCCTATGGAAGGCCTCACACTCCCTTGGGAGCAGAAAGAGTATGGGATAGGTAGGGTGTTAGTTGGGGGGGGGGCAGGGGAGGAGGGGAGGGAAAGGGACCTGGGATTGACATGTAAAATAATTTTCTTTCTAATTAAAATTTTTAAAAATATAATTCTACTGCTTTCCTAACCCAAACTCACAAAGTCCATGTTACTCCAATCAAAACATGGCCAGGTCTATTACAGCAATATCCTACACCTGGTACCATTTGTTTTAGTTAGGAATTCCACTGCTACAATAAAACACCATATATTGGGTCCTCTTCATTGATCGCTTAATGAGAAAAAGCCTTATAGCTGGATAGCACTGGGACATTTCCTCAACTGAAGCTACTTCCTCTGATGATCCTATCGTGTGTTAAGTTGACACAACAAAACCAGCCAGTACAGTCTGTACATTTTTCCATGTTTCTCTACACAGAGGAGGTAATATTCATGGTATAGGCTCTCAGATTTTTGTTTATTTCCCCATAGCAGGGTGAGCCTTTCAGGACATTACACAGGCAAACAAGATTTTTCTCTTACTCTGTATGACTGGTACAATTTCCATGCCTCAACTAGAAACAGAGATAATGTTTTGTTTTGCATTTTTTCTATTGTCTTGTGTATATCACTGCTTCACTTTAATATTATAATTCTGTGATGGGGTTTGGAGGAGGAAGAGGAGGCAGAGTAGATGTGGGGGCAATGCCACTTTAGTTATTTCAAACAAAAGTCTCATTTGATTCCTTCTCTGTTTTTGAAGACAACCCACATACAATAAAAGTCCTGCAAAGATAAAATGCTGTTGATGCTGTTTGATAGCAAATATTCTAATCTACTTAGCTGTTGAAGTTTATTTTTCTCGTTGTCCTTTATTGTAGACTGAAGATGGGTTTGGGGATATTAGTTCCTATCTAAGAATTATTATTATTTCAATAGTGATAAATGGTAACTTTGGTTTCTACAAGATCTTTATATTTTTTGGAGTCTCAAATTCCTCAAAATGCTTTATAGAAATAACCTTAATGTCAAATATCATAATTTATTAAATTGTGACACTTGAATAAGTTAAAAAACACTTGAATGGTAATGTTCTATCAGATTTCAAATTAGCTATTATTTTAAAAGTATAAATAGTAAAATAATGCTGAAGCGAGCATGCAATGCTGAAGGATAGCACAAGGAAGCATTTCTTCATTAAATTCAAAATAAATTTAAAAAGACATTCAATATACTTCTCAGAGCTAAAATTTACCAAAAGCTTTCTGTGAGTACTTTAGACAATATTTTAAAGATAGTTTCATCAACACTTCTCTATAAGAATTTAAAACTGTATTCTCTACATTTAAAATTAAAATTAGTGGTATTATAAACACCCAAGACATTACAACATCAACCCTTGTGCCAGGGAGTAATTGAGGCTAAGATAAAAGTTACAGTCCATGAAGGCTGAATATTGATCTGTTCATTCTGCCTCCATTATTGCTGATCTTTCAGGATTTAAATATCGATTGGCTACTGCCATTCCAATAAGAGAGCAAAGGCTCATCCACATTGCAACGTTGGGCAAAAGAAAAAGGGTTTTAACCTCAATAAGCCTCTGGCCTAGTTAGAAAATGCCATGCTCATTCTAAATCTTCAGCCTAGCTATGAAAAAATTAATAATTTATTAAAACGTATTTTATTACAGGGCTTTCCCTTCTGTCTCTCTGGCAAGATGCCAGAGTACACCATGAAGTAACAGTTGGAAAATGACCTCTACTTTGTCAAATGAGTTGTTTTTTTCAGCTTGGCTTCATATTAATCATTTACTTCAGGAAAAAAAATGCCAGAGACACTTCTCAGGATGGCCCTTCTTTCATGTTCAATGTGGCTCTTTGCCAGGGTCTAATATGACATCAGAGTGATGTTAATGTGGCCGTGGCCGCCGTAGTAGAGTTATAATGCATCGCTGTGATGATATATTAAGCATTGACTTAGAACCTGAATATATAATTGTTCATGACATAAGGAAGCATGATTTAATATCTTCTCTGCCCCTCTCCTCCAATACTCTCCCTTCCCCTAACTGCTGTGGGTTACATAATCCCACAGTTTACCCTCATTGGAAACAGTGTATCCAGAGTACACATAAGAAAGGACCAACCAAACCCTATTTGTTGGGAATATTTTATATTTAACAGGCTCAAAATCTTTTATTTTGGCTTTTTTTTCTCATAAAGTAGACTTGACTTTTCCCTTCTTCCCAATAAATGGCACAATGCTAGTTAAACATTAAATGCCCGATTGTTCATAGATCAAGAAAACATAAAGCATGCCCTGAAATGTCCCATATTGAAACACATTTGTTTTCAATCTGTCCAAAACCGGGACTTCCAAATGCTCAGCCAACCTTTCAGAGACAAAATATCTTTCAAATTTTAGCAACCCAGCAAAATCAACTTCTGCCAACAATTGCCTTATTGATACTTACTTTTTATAATAATCAGCAAAAAAGTATGATTTTGAAGAAAATCAGAAGGCAGTAAGTTCATGTTGCCCTTGAGTCTTTCTAGTCATCTTTTTCTCTTTCCTGGAAGACTTAAACTATCAGGGATGCAATGCTGATAAATGTTTCTGTAAATTTATCATCCTGAGAAGACCCCCCTGATCTCCTTGTAAACTTCTTTTTCAGGTATTTGGCCTTCCGTATTTTAGGAAAGTTAATAAATTATGGTTAAATGACAATTTCCCTCTACTATAGCTTTTTCTAGTTTCAATGATAAAATATTTGAAAACAATTGCTGCTAAAGATAATAAGCTTATTCTATTTCTTCAGGGTTTTTGTTTGTAATTATAGATAAGTTTCAGAACAAAATTCTACTCATGTTCTCATTAGAAAGGTGACTTCGGGGTAGGCTTTTTGGTTACTCTCTGGTTTCATGATTGAGACTGACTATATATAACAGTGTTATATGGTCAGCTCTCAGGCTAGTATCTGGCTGCATTTTTTGCCTTTTATTGAATAAAAGTTTCTTCTTCCACTTTATAATGTTTGAGGATTATTCTAAGATGCCTTCATCATCATGCAATTTCCTTAAACAGTAGAAATTACCAATATGCTTCATCCCAAAACTGTAGCACCGAATTTCATTTTAGAGCAGATCACTAATACAGCTCCTTCAAGCATGAGGCCTCAGGACAAGGTTCAGAATACTCAAGAAAGCCTGTGGAGTGCATGAGGTCTGTAAGACAAAACTGCAGTTTAATACGAATTGAATTGAACAGAATGCTTTCATGATAATGACTGTTGTTGTGCTGGTATATTTACTTGTTCTCTGAGGGTGTTTTCAATCTAAAAACTTGTTTTTCTGCTATGTTGAGTCAGAATGGTATGTGAACAGTGCAGGAATATATTTGTGGTCTCATCATTGGCATGAGATTTAAAGAGGTAAAAGATGTACTATGTACAGTTACTTTAACATAATTGACACAGATGGCACCAAATAAAATACTCTTAAACCTGTAAGGTAAGGATAATCACAATTTTCTAAAGTTTATTTCATTTTTCAGATTGTGACAACAAAAAGTGCATTAAAATATCCACTATTTGTTAGAATTCACTTATCTAATTTACCATTTTCAAAAAAAATAGATTTCTGAGTTACTTGTAACAGATTATTTGAAAAGTTCTGAATCCATGGGCAATAAGTAGCAGACCTGTTGGCTACCATTTCACAGAATATTGTCTTATTCTATCTTTCTTCCAATAAAACAATGCATTTATGCTGAGGAACACCTTCACTATAGCATTATGGTTTTTAGCACAGATAGGTGTATAATTCCATTCAAATATCTGTGGTTATATGACTTCACAAAGTAATATATATTTGACTTATAGACACATTCCATTGAATACAGGAAAATTTATAATAGCTTAGTTTTTACTAAAATAATATTTTAGATGTATATGAATATATACAACTACAAAATTGGTAACAAATATTTTTAAGTAAGAAATAGTAATGTAATATTTCTGAAAATTGAGGGTGGAGTCATTAATTCCAAATTCTTATCAGTATTGTGATTTTAGGCAAAATATAATTTTCCAAGATTCTAGCTTTACTAGCAACATTGTGTGATAATAGCACCTATATCCTATTATGTTTTGAAATTATACAAAATTAGAAGTAATTTTAGCAAATGATATGCATAGATCATGACTACATGTTGTTTAAATTATTACAAACATATATACAAATGCATACTTCTATTTATATGATCAGCACAGGGCCTGCAGTATTAGGGGCATGATGTCTTTGGCATCCTCTTTGATTCGGTATTAAACCAAGGGATCTTTTATCTTCTTCATTTCATCTCAACTTCTTGTAGTGACTATTTTATTGCTCACATAAAAGTGTCTGTTAGGGGTCCCTCATACATCCAAATTTCTGTCTACATCAGAAATTGAATTATCTTTACAAAGCGTCTGCAGTGGCTCTCAACTGTGAGTCACAACTCTTTTGGATAGTCACATCAGATATTTACATTTTGTTCATCACAGGAGCAAAATTACACTTCTGAAGTAATAACATGGTGAATTGTATTAAAGGTTTGCAGCATTAGGAAGGTTGAGAATGACTGTGATACTCTATGTGTCCTCAAACATTCATGTGTCAATTCTATCCTCCACTTCCTCCCCCATGTCTCATTCTGTATCTGTCCAGATGTTGTTCATGCATCTTCTTTGCAATCGCCATACATGTTAGCTTAACAGAAGTAGCCAATCAGTACAATTCAGATCATCTCTGAATGAAGTTCAGTAAGCTTTTTCCGTCTACAGCAGCCTCCATGATCTCAGTTGTCTACATTGTGTCTGGTTAGAGTTTGGTATATTCATCACCTGCCAATCAACCCCAGGATCTTGTTTGAAATCCATAATCTGAGGAATGCTGCTCTGGCACAGTGATTTGGGACTTTCCTTTTAATGTGGTTCCCAGGTATGTCTGTTTCCTACTCCATTTTGTGAAGTGTCAACTTGAAACATTTCTGATCACTTTTTCTGTGCTTCTAATCCCTTGAAATCTTCTACCAAATTGCTCTTCTAACTCTTTCCCAGATATTATTGTTCATTTGATTTGGATTTTTATCCTGGTAACCTCATCTTCAAATTTTCTGATGAAGTAATTTGTAGTGAAGAATGAGAAGCACAGTATTGTTTGGTTTATTTACTTTTTGCTGTAAAAATCCACAGGGAGACAGAGGTGGGAGGAAATTTCTGCCTATTTTGAATGTTAAATGCATATTTTTCCTTTTAGCAAATATATCAGAGAAATCATATCCATATGATTTATTTAATCAAATGTGATTGTTTCCTGTAGATAACAGCATACAGCATCTCTCCTAGCTACTTAAGCCTAAACTGGTGCTTCTCATTCTTTACTACAAATTTACTTCAATATCTGGTGTTCTTTGTTAGCCCTAAAGGTTCATGTTAAAGAAGAATTGGAATTAAAGTTGATTAAACCATGATCTGTCCATCTAAATTCAATGTAAAGATTTCAAATATGGAAACCGATTACACTCATGGTTATGTTTTAAATCTACTTAATATTTCTCTATTATGAGTGGCAGAATCCACTTTTAGGGGCAAAAATCAGGAAAATCAAATAAACTAAATCATTCCACTCCCAATTTCCACCTAGGATCTAAAGAAAGAAAGAAAGAAATACTTCCTATCAAGACAGAATATATTTTTACTTTTTTAATTAAGGGGTTTCTTTTTTCTTCGTGTTGATGCTAAGTTTATTATAAGGCCCAGCAGAGTAGGGAGACTAAGAAGAGGAGAGGAACAGGGTAAATGACTGACCGTCACATAGAGAGGCAGAGAGAGTGCATAAATGAGAGACAGAGTAAAGAGGAAGCAGAGAGCCTAAATGGTCAGGGATCTGTCTTTTTAAAGGGGTCCTCTGCACCTGCGTGCAGACTTAGTTCCCATGGAACCTTGGGATGACCAGGGTACTGCCTGATAATTAAGGGGTTTCTAACAAATTAAATGTGCATCTAAAAACAGTAATCTGAGAGGCAAAGATATCAGAAACATTTGCTTTCTGTGATATATTTTCTCCTACATGATTTTCTAGCATATCTGAGACACTATTCTTAATCACTGAAAGATCTAGCATTTGTTGTTTGTCTTTGTGAAACACAGGGCACCAGCCAATTCTTTGTAGAATTTAGGACCAGAGGAAATACAAGAGCAAAAATATTTCAGGAGAAAGTTAAAAGATACCACCATGTAAAACACTGCAGACTAAGAGTGATCTATCATGTGTTTAATTCTGGAAAATATTTAATTTTTTTCTATCACTGATTGCATGGAATAAACAATATATTTAATTTTATGGACAGAAACCATTAACAGTATTTGACCTACTTTTTCATGGACAGACATTGATTCTTCATCATAAAGACACAGCTACCACAATTTTAATGTGCTTATGATCTGTATAAAACATTGGTCTGCCAAGTGAATTCATAGCATACATTAGAATGTGTCAAAAATAATCTTTAAAAAGTAAATTTTTAAATCTTCCATAAATAAAGATGATTTTTCATTTCTTCAAAATAGATTTCAATACAGAACTACCACATACCAAACACAATTTTAACAAATGTAGTAAATACTACTTTGTGTACATTTTCATAAATAAGACTAATTATTAAATATCCAAACTGAGTTGTTAAAAATATCTGCATGTGTGTATGTAAAATATGTAATTTCAAACAGGAAGATGTTAGCATAATTGTTGAATAAATCAGATTGCTCAGCTTGGACTTGTTGGTAGAGTCATTTGAGCCAGAGTCAACGTCTTCTGATTCATATCCATTGACAAAATCATAGCATATATCTCAATATTACACATATTATCCGATTTCCACTTAATAAATTTGAATGTATACACACACACACACACACACACAAACACACACACACACACCAGACTAAAGACTAAGGCACAAGTAATCTTCAAAACGACTTGTGAACTGTATAATTTGGCCATTATAACGGGTGTTCAAAAGCCACAGTATTGGTCACTATATTAATAAAAAACTTTAAAACTTGATAAAAATGTATGTGAAGATCTCCTCCTTTATATGTTGCATTGTGCTGAAGGAGTCTGTGAATAATTAGCAAGGTCTCTGGCAGAATTTAAATTCCCACTGACCAATGGAATTCCATTAACACAAAAGCATGACATAGTTGAGATTTATACTGCCAGAAACTCTCTTTGATTTATAATCTGGTAATCCTTTTATCCTCCATTTATATGCAGTATAACTTGATGTAAGTGAAAGAATGCGTTTGCTAATAGAATTCACATATATTGGACCAAGACATTTTTAGATCATAAAGGCTGTGTGAAAAGGGGGGGAAGGGAAAAGGAGGGCCTGGTTATGACAGATGATGGGGTCTGGCTTTAACATGTTCCCATAAAGTGGAATTCTGTTACAACCACTCACTTTAAACAGTTTGACTGGTGTAACATTCTCTGTAGATGAGATTACTCCTTCAATGCAGGACACATAAAGTATTTTACTAGTCTTCAAACCACAAGCAAGTTTAGACACTTGTAATTTTGTAAAAGTTTATATTAAAAGTTACAGGAACTTGTTAAGTATGTGAGAGTGAAGTAAAGAGAAAAAGGAATCACAGGAGAAAAACAACCATAAGCATTGGACTTAGCTTCAGAAACTTCTGGGATACAGAAAGTGAATTTCTCCACTTTGATTGGGTCTACAAAGGTGATATCTTCTCATTAAACAGATAGTCAACAAAACCAAAACCCATAGTAAAGAAGGAACAAGGTTGTGTATGTATGTCCTTCTCTGTCTTCTCCCATCTATATGGCATTCCCTCTCTCTGCCAGCCAATTGCTTCTTACTTGTTCATTGTGCAAGAAATTTGGTTCTGGAAATATTTCCTTCAATTGTTTATTAATTGGAATAAACCCTGTTTTTGTGCTTTCCACATATTCAAATGTGATTTTGGAGGGGAAAATAAAGAGGTTTTTTTTTTTTTTTTTTTTTTTAAGAAACAATCTTATTTTATATATCAATTTCCCCATTCCTTCACCCTCCTATCCTCTCATGACCCCCACGGGTCCCCCAACCCACCCACATCCACGCCTCAAGGATAGTGAGGCCTTCCAACAGGAATCATCAAAGTCTGTCACATCATTTGGAGAAGAGCCTAGGCCCTCTTCCTTGTATCTGAGCTGCAATAGTATCCCTCCATAGGCAATGAGCTCCCAAATTTTGCACTAGGGATAAACACTGGCTCCACTTTTAGAGGTTCCATAGACTTCCCAGGCCTCTTAACTGGCACACACTTTCAGAGGGAGTGGTTCAGTCCAATGCTGGTTCCCCAGTTTTATGACTGGGGTCCCTGTGCTCTCACCAGGTCAGATCAGCTATTTCTGTGGGTTTCTCCAGCACAGTCTTGGCTCCTTTGCTCATTCCTCCTCCCCCACTACAACTGGATTCTGGGGTATATTGCTCAGTGCTTGGCTGTGAGTGTCTGCTTCTGCTTCAATCAGCTACTATGAAGGCTCTAGAATGGCAATTAAGGTACTCATCAATCTCATTATAGAAGAAGGTCATCAAATGCAGCCTCTCCACTACTGCCTAGTTTCTTAGTTGGGGTCGTCCCTGTGGATCTTTGAACAGTTCCATAGTGCCAGATTTCTCTTTAAACTTGTAATGCCTTCCTCTCTATTTATTATTTCTTTACATCTTTTTCATTTCTCTGGTGGTGTGGATTGTAGTCCTTTGCTTTATATCTAATATCCATATACAAGTGAGTACATACCAAAACATCAAAAAATCCAATTAAAAAGTGGGATACAGAACTAAATAGAGAATTCTCAATACAGGCATCTAAAATGGCTCAAAGATACATAAGAAAGTGTTCAACATCCTTAGCCATCAGGGAAATGCAACTCAAAACAACTCTCAGATAATATCTTATACTGGCCAGAATGGCTAAAATCAAGAAAATAATGACAGTCTTTGTTGGAGAGGATGTGGAGAAAGGGGAACACTCCTCCATTGCTGGTAGGAGTGCAAACTTTTAAAGCCACTTTGGAAACCAGTATGGTGGTTTCTCAGGAAAATGGAAATCAACCACCTCAAGATCCAGCAATTCTACTCTTGGGCATATACCAAAAATACTGCGCATTCATACAACAAAAGTACATATGTTCAATTATGTTCCTGGTGTTGTTTGTAATAGCCAGAACCTGAAAGCAACCTAGATGCCCCTCAATAGAAGAAGGGATAGAGAAAATGTGGTACATTTACACAATAAATAAATAAATAAATAAATAAATAAAGCAAATGGATGGAACTGGAAGAAACCATCCTGAGTGAGGTAACATATTCAACAAAATCGGCTTTAAAAATGGCATGGGGGTTGGAAAGGACAAATTGGATGGATTAGGGGGGAATTATAAATTAAGAAATTCTCAATAAAATAATAAAATATTTTTAAATATTTTTAAATTATCACTAAGCTAAATAGATTCAGACATAGGATAAAATATGGTTAAGTATCTCTATAATATTAGCAGATGGATATTGTTGTAATGATAAAAGAAGCAGAGAAAAAAATCAAGACAGTAATAAATGGAAATGTCAGAATGAGAAGAAGGTGAAAGTAGCAGAGATGATATATAGCATTCAGTAGCACCTTGCACTAGTGATAATAACATCAACGTACTCTTTTCTTTATGATACTGAATCAGCTTCAAAACTTCTCACCATCCAAAGGCAGAATTCCACACCACAAACCCTCTGCCTCACATTTTGAGCATGTTGCTAAGCCTCGAATCATAAAAGTAGTACAATTAACTCTTTCTCTATTAAAATGCACATATTTATTATTAATTATTATTAAATTTCTTAATTTTAGAATATTAGAGGGCACTGTGGAAATTTTGTTGACTCATTAGAAAGACCCAATGTGATTTTCTGCACAATAAGACACTCTATTAAAAGCCTATATTTATTGTATTAATTTTAAGTTCCCATTTGAACTGGTATGTTAGAGAGGAATGGGGAAAGGTAAATCTAAAAGTTAAAATGAGAGCCTTGGCTTTTTAGCTTTCCAATTTGCTGAATACACATAAGAACTTCTTGCTGTCATATACACACTCTGCAAAATGTCAGGACTTGTTTTTCCTCATGCTTCTCTCCATTTTCGTTTATTCCTCCTCATCTTTCCTTTCCCTGAAGTACTCTCTCCAGCCCAACAACACACTTTGGACTTTACCTGTCATTGTGTAACTTCTGAATTTCATTCATTTGTTCACAATGATGGCCAAAGACATTTAATTAAATTTCCTTCTAAGGCAAGTAACATTTACTGAATTATCATATATTATAGCAATTCATGATTCAGTCAGAGTGAATCAAATAAAATATTCGTTACATTTCATATTGTCCCTTGACTTGTGATCTGGTTGTACTGAAATAAAATTAGGATGTTGCTTGGAATTAATTTAAGCACTATGCTGCATTATAGTAAGAGTACTCATCTGCTTAGTGCATCACAGTAATGCATTATGCCTGACTTTCTAAATAATGATTACCTCCTTGATACAATAAAATAATAACCATAACTGCATTAAATTTTTTCAGCAAAATTTGCTTAATTCTGGTAATGATTTAAAAAAAATCATGGCATTACCATGTTGTAAGATCTGCCATTCTGAATGAGAAGAACTCAGCATTGTAGTTTTATGTATAATATGGGAAAAGTTCAGTAACTGACTGAAACTATTATATTATCTCTAATTGCAATAGGCAAAGCAGGGAGCAGGGCATTAGCTTGACAGTCCAGAATTAGCCGAATTCTTTTCTGGTACATTTTTCAAGAAGACTGCCTTTGTGTGCAATTCTGTATATTTAACCAAAAATTCAGTAAAGAACAAAATGTTTTATCTGTGTACTGAAGAAGTTTCTAAACTACCCTTTTAGAAAACTAATTTTCTTAAATATGGGGATCATTCTATCCAGAGACCTGGGTAGGAGCCAGTGCATCTACAAATATAATTACATGTTAATTGTGTAAAGTTCTTTAAAATAACTTGGTAGAAGTTAGATAATTCAAAAAATTCAATTTAATTATTATTATTAGTTTTAAATATTACAATTTACTAGAAAAGCTATTGAGCTTTTTTACTCTACCTATTAATCTGTAGAATAGATATTTTTATCAGTATTACTGCATAGAAAAGGAAACAGAAAATAGCAACCACTAGCATAAATGGTTTCAGAATCACCTTCCACTGTTTTAAATTTTGTATGCATTTTTCCTATTTTAAGGGATTTATTTTGTGAGGATAATAGTTTTATATCTTAAAATGAGTGCAGTAGCAAAACTGTCTGGAGTTACCAATACATGGCATCATTTAATGGAATACTGAAGTCTTATGATAACAAGTTTGACTTATACATGTCCATCATATAAACATGATATGTGTGACTAGAACTCAGTAAATATAGCAAGAAAAAGACAACATTTAGAAATAAATTAAGCACCAAAACTTCACTCAAATTATTTAAGAAAAAAAGATAATAGTTTTTGCTTACAGTCATTTTGAACAATGAACTAAGGAAAGCTTTAAAATATGCCAACAGTTCAATTGTTGAATTGTTTTCATAGCAGTTTTCAAATTGGAGTGATTAATTTAGGTTTCATTATTCAGCTTTTGTGGGATTTTGATTGTGGAATCTGAGATCATTTTATGTTAGACTTTGTAGGGGGATTTCAAGTTTGTAGTATAAAGTTTTGTGTTCTTACTCTATAGTTTATTTCTTTGAAAGTAACTCAATATTAGCTCTTTATCTCCCATAGTGGTAAATTACTATATAATAAGAGTAGCAAAGAACTAATATCTGGAGACTGGAATATTGTCTGTAACTTTTCAAAGGCAAACAATATTAATCCTTGAGAATTTACAACAGTTACAGTTACATTATCATTTAGTTTTTATGTTTGTTCCATTGATTTACGTGTGTGTGTGTGTGTGTGTGTGTGTGTGTGTGTGTGTGTGTGTGTGTGTGTGTGTGTGTGTGTACCCATCATAGCTGTGCATGGATCACATGTGACTATGAGAGGACACCTTTTCAATATCGGTTATCTAGTTCTGCCATTTGGCATAGACACCAAAACCAGGTCATAGGGCTTATCTACAAGTGCCTTCACTTGCTGAGCCAACTCAACATCCCTACATGTTAATTTTTAATCATGAAAATATTTGAAAGGAAATAAAAGACTGTATGAACGGGTAACCATTTTATGCTCATATATTTACCTTGTAAAATAATTGGATGTCAGACAAAGAATTGCTTGTCATGTTTTGCTATTAAAATAATATATTTTATGCATAACCTGACCTGCCTTCGTGAGTTACTGTAGCCTATTGTCTTCTTCCAAGATTTTCCAATGGGATTTTAATAAGACTCTTATGTTTGCTGTCTTACGAAGTACAGGCTGTTAAACTCAATTTGCAAGAAAAATATTCAGGTATAAAACCGGATAATCTGTATCCCTTTAGAATCAAAAGTCATTTTTACCAAAATATTTTAACACACAAAATTGCTTCTTGAGAGATGTTTGCCGTGATAAAGTGACAGAAAACTACATTTCATTATAATTATAACTGACTTGTGGTGCTAAGTTTTTATAATTTAAAGGTATTCTCAACTCTGACAGCCCTTCCACGTTGAATTATGCATCTCATCCTCTTAAATAGTTCTGCTGGCACAAGACAGCTGAGATGAAGTTGTCTTTCTAAAATAATTGCTCCATGGAGCATCCATTATACCTTCAGAAAAAATGTATTACTTGACTTCTACAAATTATAGACTAGCCTATAATGGGTATTTTTGACAGCTATTAGTTTAAAAAAATCTGAACAGTAAAATGAGTATTGATATCACAATGGTGAGCCGTGAATGCTAATACAGCTTGTTCTGTGCTCTCCTGGAAAGCATGATGTCATTGTTACTTATAATAACACTGATGTAACTGTTCTCCTTTCAAATATTGGATTGGAAACATGTGTCATTTTGTCACTTATGAGATAAAAAGCAAAGCTGAATATCTACAGGAGATTCTGAAGATACTAAGTATAAAAGTTGAAAAAATGGTTAAATCTTGGTTAGTAACTTCCTTTTCCTCTATTTTTATTTAAATTAGAAACAAGCTTATTTTATATGTCAATCCTAGTTCCCTCTCCCTCTCCTCCTCCACTGTCCCCCACCCACTCCCTGTCCCATCTCCTTTCTGCTCCCCAGGGAGCAGAGACCTCCCATGGGGATCAAAGTCTGTCATATAATTTGATGTAGGGCCTAGACCCCACCCCCATACTAGGTTGAGGGAGTATCCCTCTATGTAGAGTGGACTCCCAAAGTTTATTCGTGTACTAGGGATAAGTATTGATCCACTACCAGAAGCCCCATAGATTGCCCAGACCTCCAAACTGATATCCTCATTCAGGTGTTTCTCAGCTGTCTGGGGTCCATGAGCTCCCCATTGTTCAGGTCATCTGTTCTGTGGGTTTCTCCAGCCTGGTCTTGACACCTTTGTTCATCATTCCTCTATCTCTGCAATTGGATTCCAGGAGTTCAGTTCAGTGTTTAGCTGTGAGTGTCTGCTTCTGCTTCCATCAGCTACTAGATGAAAGCTCTGGGCTGGCCTCTAAGGTAATCATCAATCACATTATTGGAGAAAGGCATTTAAGGTAGCCTCTCCACTATTGCTTAGATTGTTAGTTGGTGTCATCATTGTATATCTCTGGACATTTCCCTAGTGCCAGATTTCTCTTTAAACTTATAATGGCTCGCTCTAGTATGGCATTTCTTTTCTTGTTCTCTATTCTTCCCCTAGCTCAATCTTCCTGCTCCCTTATGTCCTCCTCTCCCCTCCTCTTCTTCCCTTCTCTTTCTTCTAACTCCCTCTTCCCTCCCCCAAGTTCCCAAGTAGCTCAGGAGATCTTGCCTCTTTCCTCTTCTCTGGGGGACCATGTATTTCTCTCTTAGAGTCCTTGTTTCCTAGCTTCTCTGGTGGTGTGGATTCTAGGCTGGTAATCCTTTTCTCTATGTCTAAAATCCATATATGAGTGAATACATACCATGTCTGTCTTTTTGTGACTGGGTTACCTCACTCAGGATGGTTTCTTCTAGTTCCATCCATTTGCCTGTGAATTTCAAGTTTCCATTTTTTTTTCTTCTGAGTAGTACTCCATTGTGTAAATGTACCACATTTTCTTTATCCATTCTTCAGTTGAGGGGCATCTAGGTTGCTTCCAGGTTCTTACTATTACAAATAATGCTGTGATGAAGATAGTTGAACAGATGTCCTTGTTGTATGAATGTGTGTCTTTTCTGTATATGCCTAAGAGTGGAATTGATGGATCTTGTGGTAGATTGATTCCCATTTTCCTGAGGAGCCAGCATACTGATTTCCAAAGTGGCTATACGAATTTGCACTCCCACCAGCAGTGCAGCAATGTTCTCCTTTCTCCATATCCTCTTCAGGATAAACTGTCTTTGGTGTTTTTTATTTTAGTCATTCTGACAGGAACAAGATGGTATCTCAGAGTTGTTTTGAGTTGCATTTCCCTGATGGCTAAGGATGTTGAGCACTTTCTTATGAGTCTTTCAGCCATTTTAGATTCCTCCATTGAGAATTTTCTATTTAGTTCTGTATCCCTCTTTTTAATGGGATTATTTGGTGTTTTGGTGACTCACAATTAAATTTAAAGTATGTATTGAAGTAAAAAAGACCAAGATGCTTTGCAAATTATTTACCCATTTACATAATTGAGGTGTTGTATATGAAATTAACAAACAAGTGCCTGCCCCTTACTCCAAAGCAAAACTGCTCAGAATAACAGAATTAATAAATTCATTTCAAAGGAATTGACAGTTCAGTGTCTTTACATTGAAATAAATGTAGAGTCCATGAATTTTTAAGTAGCTAGACTATCAAGTTGTATAGATAGCATATGCTTTCAGGCACTTGTATATATAATAGCTTTCAAGAGCCTATATCAGTGTCAGGATTATAAAGACTGAAATTCATAATATTTATATTGGACATGTATTGATATACACAGATTATATAGAGAGATAAAGCCTAAATACCTATATTATATTATAAAATTTGTCAAATTGCAGTGACTATGTTTAATATTAAGATTTTTACTTTTCTATGTTTAAGATATGAGTAATTTACAGTGTTTTGCATTATATCAGTACAAAAATGTATTCATGTTTGAGTTTTCAAAAATGTGCTTAAAGTTTTACAGTGTTTTCCTTCATATTATTAACTGAAAGTCTTGGGGAAAGAACTTTTCATTCATTCTCTAAGGCTGGTGTACTGAATAAAACCTGAATGACTTTGTGCAGTTTTAATATTTCAGGTCCCTAACCAAATTAACTTAGGCTCTCTTAGCCTATACAGATAGCAATTTATTTTTCTGCACTTTATGATGATCTGATATCCTTATGGCCATTAAATAAATATTTTTGAAAATAATGTACAGACCAATGTATTCCACCAACCCAAATGCTAAGAATTTCATTAGATAACACCTGACACCTGTAGCAGATATTTTCTTGTTTTGTTTTAACCTGCCACTCTGATATTTTCACCAACATATATTTAGAATTTTTGCTTTTATGCATTTGAATTAAGAGGTACTTGCATCATTTCCTCTCGTCCATTTTCACCTTCAAATCTCCTCCTTCCAGCTCTTTCCAAGCTTCTCTCTCACTCTTAAATTTATCCATGAGGTGCAGTAGTGGCACTGACATGTTCATGGTAACCAAAATCTATATAATTGGACTTAAGACCCTCTCAACAGGAGTGGAACATGCTTGATACTAATAGCATAGCTACCTTCCTGGAGATAGTGATGTCCTGAATCTAATAAGAGAACCTACTACTGCCACTTTGCTAAACGAGAACAATTTCTAACTATATTCTAAATCTTCCCTTATACTCAGATATCCATGTAGGCACCACACCTTATCAAAGAATCTTTTCTTTATTACAAATGGAAACCATCACAGAAACGTAGAACTGGGCACAATGCAAGGTAAATGTTTTATTGGATACCCAGCCCCAATGTACTTATGTGTATTAGAATTCCCACACCTTCCAGGGGGTGGTGTTGCACACCATTAATCCCAGCATTAGGGTGAGGGGCCAGGGAATCTCTGTGAGTTTGAAGCCAGCCTGGCCTACAAGAGCTAGTTCCAAGACAGAAAAACCCTGTCTTGAACCCTTGAAACCCTATCAGGAAACATGACAGAAGAGGGCACAGAAAAATTGTAAGATCCAAAATACCAAGAAGTATGCTGTGAAACAGGTTTTTATGCCAATGCTACATAATGAAGACCTCATCAATTACAATGTCATAGACATGCTAAATTAGAAGTGGAAAAAATCTGAGGGAATCACTTAGCTGAACAAGGAACTCCGGGCAACCAATGGCTGATGAGAATGGGACAGTTAGCATGTCCCAAGGATGAACCATCTAATTGGTTGTCCAATACAAAGTGTTTAGCCTCATAACCATAGGCACATGGACAACCAAATGCTACTCAGTAGGTTGTATTTATATATTGGCACAGTATATTTTTTAAATGCCTTGATTTATAAATTACCATGGTCTGTCCCTACAAAAAATTTGTGTACCTATTAGAATACTAGAACACAGTATTCAGTGAAAACTACATCTACATTTTTGGGCCATGGTCACTCATATTGAAACAAACTACCTCTCATTCTCTTTGAGATAACAGCTTTTTTTGTTGTTGTAGTTTGGATTCACAATGTTTTGACATTTGCTATAACTTTCTAGTTCTCCACTCTAAATTAGCCCATGTTTTGCCAAGATCGTCTGTTGTCTACTCTTAGGAACAATTGCCAAGCCTTTAATCTTCTACACATTCTATTAGGAACTCAAAGCAACAATGTACTTGTTATTTAAATTTTTCCCTAAACTTCCTTTGAAATTGCAATGAAATATCCTTTTGGACAACATAATACAAGCAGAGGTTATCAGATTAGGAAAAGAGTTTCAGAATTAGGAATCATTTGAGGACATACATCCTTTACACCTTTTCCTTTTCTTGTTCTTTCCTGAAATTTGCTCCAGATGTCCTGGAGCAAGGAGTTCAGAGTCAGCATCCTGTCCTTAAAACATCCAGTAATAGGTCAAACAAATAGATTTATTAAACAATGAAAACTGGATTTCTGAAAATACTATTCTAATACTGTATGATATTTCTCCATATTTCCTTCTTTAGAGGAATAAGCCCCAATTAAATTCATATTCTATTCAGCAGCTGTTATTTGTGGTCCTTTTTTTAAAGGAAGTAAATTTGAATTCAGAATTCATAAACAGAGCACATAAGTAAATTTAAAGTTGAACACACTTTGCTTACCTTACATGACACTGTCTTTGGGCTTTATAATTTTTATTGACTTTGTGATGTTTTTAAGTTTTTCCCATTTTGATCATTTTTTCACTTATGTAGTGATTCATTATAGTAAGCATCACCATTTTTGTTGTTTATAGGTAGAATCCATTCCCTAACTTCTTTTCCCTCTCAAATTAAAATGCTCTGTTTATTTAAATAAACTTGTTCTACTTAATCTGTCTTCAAGTGTATGAGTTTAGGACCACTTGCTAGAGCATGGGTGGTCTCTCATGTCCATTATTTTTGAAGTAAGTTGGCTCCGAAGATGAAATCAATTGCAGTAGAAGTGAAACTGTATGCCTATCTCCTCTGTCCATGTTTATTTTTAAATAAGCCTATGATGTTCTGGGTTGTTGTTCATTAATTACAGGATATCCTCAGTTAAAGTATTTTTTACAATGTGTGTGTGTGTGTGTGTGTGTGTGTGTGTGTGTGTGTGTGTCATAATATATCTTTTAGTAGTAGGTCTATACATATCTTTTTGATAGGTCGTTCAGTTTATGTTAAGCACCCAACTTTAAGTTCTTTCTCAAAAAAAGGAATCTAAACCCCAATACAAAAAATACCCCAAACCTAGAAAATACATCATCCAAAAGAAAAAAAATGATAACTAAATAAAAGCATATATTAAAAATTTTGGAGTCCATTATTTATTACTTAATTACTCCTGATCATGAGATTTGCCCTAGAGTGTTTAATATACCCAGTATCATTCTAATGGCGAAAATTGTCTTTCAGTCACCTAGTAGGTATAAATTACAGTTCCATTGTTACCATTTATCCCTGTGGGCTAGGTTTAAAAAAATACATTCATTAATTCATTTTTTGTACAAAAAAATAAAATATAGCAAAATAAAACAAAAAAAAAATTTCACCTCAAAGTTGAATGAGACAGACCAACAGAAGCAACAGAGCTCAGGAGAGGGCATGAGAGTAAGAGACCCACTTGTTCACATGCTTAGGAATTCCACAAAAACACTAAACGGGAATCCATAATATAAGCACATAGGACCTGGTACAGACCCTCACAGGCCCTGTGCGTGCTTCCTCAGTCTCTGGGTTCATATGAGCTTTGACTTGGAGTAGCAGAAAGAGAGGTGAAAAATCTATCAGTCTGGGGTCCAGGAACTCCCCCTTTTTCAGGTCAGCTGTTTGCTTTTTTTAATGTATTCTTATGTAGATACTTTGTAAAATATTCAGCTGATTTGGATTTTGTCTTACTAATATTCATCACTACCTAAAAAGTAATTCAGTTTCCTGACCCACATAAATTTCAAGACCAATACCGTGAGTACCTGATATGAAATCCAAACTGGGGAAAAAAGTAAGTTCTAAATGTGAACTTAGATTAATTGCTTTATTTAGGCCAATTTTAAAAATTTTGTGTATTTAGTTTCTTTCATTGTGTTCACTACCCTCAATAGTTGTCTTTTAAGTGCATTTTTAGAGAATAATCATTCTCTAGCCTTTCTACCTAGCTAACTTTAATAGCTTGTCATGATTTCTGAGTTCTTGTTACCTTTTTGCTTCTAAAGATTATTAAATATTAAGCAGTATTTGGCAACTATTTTGAGAACTTAGAGGAGATGAAGATAAAGAGTAGGAGAACTAGTTATGTTTTATTAGATGCTATGTTAATCAAAGTTTCTTTGTATTGTTATTTATCTATAATTAGAAAAATATGCACTTTAGGATTTGAATATAATCAGTTTTATGTACATATAAAAACAAGATTCATGATATACCACTATCAGTCCATGGATTATAAATAGTAAAACTTTAAATCTCTTGGGCTTGTATATATCTTTTGATGTTTTCAATAATAGAAGTATATTAATTATAAAAAATATGTAGTTTCAAAATGTGCTCTGTGGACCTTCATTCAGTTGTACTATTTCTACCTCAACATTTATAGAATTCCTATGACTATTCATTATATCTCTTTCCTACATTAGTTATTTTTCTAACTGCATGCTGTACATTAGGCTACTCATTTATCATAAGTACACTTTGACAATCACACAATTCTCCCTTATCCCATTGGTAATTGAGGAAAACCATGACTGAGCTATTTTTCAGAGGTGATAAACCTAATATCAATATGATGTACACTTGAAAAGAAATAATTGTGCCGTACATCTACAATGAAATGTTTTTCCATCAATTCTGGGGTAGATGGAAAATAAAAAAAGTACATTTTAGCAAATAAAGACTAATCAGACATTGCTTAAGTCAAACAACTGCATCTTCGTGTAACTTAATGTATTTTTCTCTGCATTATTATAAGATTTTCATTTCCTGACAAATACTCATGCAATAATGTGGTAGGACTGAATGAAGGAGAAAAGGAGATATTGATGGGAAATATTCCCCCCTTGAGTAGAGAATGCTCACAAACCTATCCTATCTGCAACAAGGACCATTGAAAGCAGACTGTCTCTAAAGTTGAGTCCATGTCAAGGCCACTCCCCTGAAATGGTCCTGGGAGGGGCATAACTTTCCTGCCTATCTCCCACCTATCAGACTGCCATTTCCATTCAGAAGCCCAAGTGACCTTGATGACACAAGGAAGACAGATAAAAGGACAATATTCTCTTGTTGAAATAAAGCAGACACTCTCCAAAGGGTATACTCTTGGTCTTCGGAACATCTGCTTACAGAAGAGAAACCACCTATGAACTTATAGTTAGTGGAAAGTCCTGAAGACCTGTTAACATAGCTTCCACTTTGTGACAGGTAATACACATATTTATTTGTATGCTGTTGCTACTGAAGCCATCTATTATTTCAATTAACCATGTACTTACTTTGAATTCTAATATCAATTTACATAGTTTTTTTGTGCCCATGTATCCTCATCTTTAAATGATAGTCAATCTAATGTATCCATCCCTAATATTTTTTTATGCTCATATGAGTCAGTGTTTGAAATGTTTCTACAATAATGCCTGCACACATTTATTGCTATATGTATATATAAATAGTATATGTTTACATAAATGCATTTATTTTCTGGCATTCATTTTAACAACCACTATTTCAACATATTTTTATTTTCATTATTCTATTCATTTAGACATACTATAAATGAAAAATCACCTTAAAATAATAGAACACCACTATATTCTAATTTTCTTGCTTTGCCTGGGTAGATGTATACTAGTGTCTGTTCATCCAAGACCCCAGATAGCCACCAACCACAGACCAAAGAAGAGACTCCATCCAAATCCCACTTGGTGAATCAATTAGAATACTCTATTTATTTACTGAAGCATGAGTGACAGTTTACTTACCCAAATGAGATCATTGTAAAATAGCTGCATCTTCAAACAGCTCCATCATAGATGACTACCTTAGGAATCTGCATCATAGCATCTAGTTTTGTATTATTTTCCTTCTTATATTTCTAGTACCTCTCAAAACTACGTACAACTGGCAGCCAGTAAGAAGAAGGAGACAGAATCCCAGGTGAGAGCTTCATGATACTCCCCCATCTCTTACACTATAGATTGTTGCCAGGTCTATTGTAATAGACATGCATCTAACCATTACTGTAACTCTTCACTATTTCACTATTATGACTGTCAGTCAATTCTATCTGCTTCATGAGGCTAAGGGATGGTCATGTCATACCTGCAGAAAGATGTAATAACAGGAGTTTTAATGTTTCTTGAGCAGGCCAAAAATATAAATTACTGTACTAAACTTCATTATATGTATTTGTACTGTGATTTCCTTTAGAAATTGGTTGGGTGCACAAATGAATTTATAAAGATAATTGTTATAATATTTAAAGAATTATGAGTCCTGAAAATTGATATGTTTTCCTGATTTGATTGGCTAAAAGCAAATTATATTATAGCATGCGTAATAGTAAGCAAGTATTTAAAATTAATATAATATGGTCTAATGTATTTTCAATATCATAAAAGCAAAATTTTTGTAGTTTTTAAGTTATAGGAGTGTGTAAAAGCATAAGTTCCAATCATCTGTAACACTGTAAGAATTTCAATACTGCTTTTTCATCTTTTTCAAGTAAGCTTACTTGTTATCAAAATTAGACATACCTACTTATGTCTTATGAGCAAATGTTTCTACTCAATGCTTTTACCTTTTGTTTTTTAATGTTTTCTTATTGTAAGAGATATACCAATACATATTTGAAAAGTAACAAAATAAGGCTTAAGGAGACAGCTCAGAAGTTAGGAGCACTTACTGTTCTTTCTGAAAAGCCAGATTTAATTCCCAGTGCTTACATGATACTAACAATGTCATGTTCTAGATGATCTGATATCTTCTGGCTTCTATGACACCATACATACATGATGCCCAGACATATGCAAGAAAAGACACATATTCAGAAAATGAAATAAATAAATCTATTCATCAGTCCTGAAATGATATACATACATACAAGTACCTTTATATGGACTTAGCATGAAGTATTACTAGATGTAGGGTTCTATGTAAACACATAAGTATAAATACATTTATATTTAAGATAATTAGAGAAATAGAGGATATCAATTTGAAAGAGAAAAAGAGGGTACTTGTCAGGGTTTGGAAGTAAGAAACTGGGAGGTGAAAATATAATTATATTTTAATGTGAAGAAAATAAAGTAATACTTAAAAGATAAATCTCAAAAAAGAAAAATAAAGAAGATACATAAATGCACAATATAATCTATATTTATTCAAAAATGAACTTCCATTTTCCATTTATTTATACAGAATATTTCCTTCTCATGTACAATGTTCATAAATCTAATGAGATTATTTATAAATACCATTAATGTAGTGTTTCTGCTTTCAATGTATTTTGGGCTTCTTTCCAAATCAGTATATTGAGATCTATCCCATTTCTTTTAAATGCTGCATATTATTTTATTATAAGACTATATCACACTCACTATGCCATTACTGTATTACTGGACATTTGGGTTGCTTCCAATTTTTTATATTACCAAGGGTGTCCTAGGGGATATTCTTATATTTTTATCTTTGTGTGCTACTACCAGAATTTCTGTCACATGAATTCCTAGAAATGGAAATGTGGATACAAAGGTTGGGCATGTTTCTAACTGCATTGACTTTTGGTAAACTTTCATCCAATGATACTAACAGCAGTATAGGTGCTCTTGGAATAGGCAGAAAATGTTTCCTCCATATACAGTGTTTTTTCTATTTTATTTAAATTTTAGCATATCTAACAGGCCTAGTAATTTTTCTCAATATTTCTCATTTTTCTCAAGGTTTCTGAAATTTAAACTGTCTCTCCTTTACAAGATTTCCTTGAGTATCCATATATTTGCTTTTGATGAGAATCATTGTACACTACATGAATTTATGAATGATTTCTTACAATAAAAAACATTATTTTGTCAGAATTATACCACGTAGAAACTAAGGGCCAGAGTGAAAACAGATTTCCCAGA